>NC_092515.1:52653835-53401335 GCF_047511675.1 Marmota flaviventris | reverse complement strand
CAGCTCTAAGCTGTAGTTTTCTCATTTGCAAAGTGGGGAAATGGAGGAGTTATCTGGCTGTTTTGCAGAATCATCAACTACTTAGCACAATGTATGTAATAAGCACTCAGGAAAAAAATTCTATTTCTAGATTTATGAAATTAATGCTATTAGCATTAATATAGTACCCATTACTATTATTATTATTCATTATTTATTAATACTATTATTATTATTCCATAGACCCCAGAAGGAACCAAAGTTTATTGATCACGTGAGGTGGGTACTGGGAAGAGGAATGAATATATGAGAACTGTGTGATCGCTGTAGTGTGGTCTCTCTGTCAGGCAGTTTCAACAAACTCATTTGACCTCATTATGACTGGTTTTCCTTTTATGTAAACAAAATTAAACAGAACTTAGTTGGGATTACATCAAAAAGTGATAGGATTATATTAGGTGAGAAAAAGGCATTATAGCTAAAAAAAGAAATAAATGTTTGCTAGAGGAATAGTGATGTAATAAAACTAAACAGTCTTGAGTTTTTGTCTGGCTTCTTCTGTGTCCTAGTTGTGAGACACTGGGTAAATTACTGAATTTCTCCAAACCTCAGACGGCTCATCTGATAATTGTAGATCATATTAACTAACTCATTGTTCTGTAATGAAAGAGCATCTAACAGGATGGTGTGGCTTGAGGTGGACTATCAATAACTCTTAGGTCCCTTCCTCACAAAAAGATATAATAAAATGCCTCATTAAAAGAAGACTAAGTGAAATCTGTGGTTTCTATCTTTTTTATGTGAAAATATTTCAAACACATTTTATATTCTGGCAGAGGTCTTTACTTTCTCTATTAATTTATGCTGAAGGAATAGCATATTTAAAAATGAATTAGATGGCATATTATTTTTAGGCTAGAGAGAATAGCATTCTTTGGTTTCCTAACAGTTGACTGGTTATGCTAAATGGACCACTGTCTCTTATTAAATTCAGGGTGCTTAAATGAAGCATCATCAATATAAGCCATAGGAAAAAATCTCTTAATATTTGAAAGTTGAAATCTAGTCAATAATATTATATTTGGAAAAAATACACTCACATATATCTACAAATATATATTTATGTCCGTCTATAAAATGTTTTTGTCCCTGAATTTACTATGGTAAAGTTGAACACTAAAGTCAATATTGACATGAAAAATAATTTCCACACACAAAAAAATCATTCCTATCTTTATATCTCTTTACCTACCTAAGAAGTCAACTTCAGTTTGCAGCTTGGCTTTTAAAATATCTCCTTTGATACCTATTTCAGCGTGCTGGATAAACAAATACTTACGGTATGCACACCCAAACACCTCAATCCGCATCCCAATTCTGCCCTTGGGGTTCCATTCCAGGGGGATGAAGCGCAGAAATCTAGCTTTGATGGAAGGCTGGAGTCTGTAGTATACAACACTGTCTGCATTTGCATTTCCTGAAAACCCCTAGAATAAAAGGGAAAGACGAAAATCAATGTATCTACAAGATGTCCATTTCACTTTGTCACTTGTAACATCTAAGAGCAATTGCTTTTTTCACCATGAAAGTTCCACCTTCTTCAAGAAAACCACATTAATATTCTGCCATAATGTCTCTTCATCCACAGAATTTACCATGCCTCCAAACAAATGTTCTCTTTATTAAGAGTATCTTAAATTTTACCTTACTCAGCTGTAAGGTGTCCCTCCAAAAAGTTTATGTGAGATAATACAGGAATATTCAGAGGTGACATGATCAGATTATGAGAGTTGTAACCTAATCAGTGGATTGATCCATTGTATGAAGGGAATACTAGCTCATAACTATAGCAGGTAGTGTGTGGCTGGTGGAAGAAAGTCACTAGGGGCATGTCGGTCTGCCTTTTTTTCTCTCTCTCTCTCTCTCTCTGTTTTCTGGCTGCATGACCTGAGCAGCCTTCCTCTGCCACAACCTTCTGCCATCGCGCTCTACCTCACCTCAGGGTCAGAGCTATGAAGCTGGTGGCCAACCATGTGCCTGACCTCTGAAACCATGAACCAAAATAAACTTTTCCTTCTCTAAGTTGTTATTCTCAGATATTTTGGTCACAGTGACCAAAAACAGACTAACTTACTCCTCAACCAATTCACATCTACCATGCCTGCATAAGAACTTCTGTAAAGTTGCAGATTAATTGTAAAAGCTTGCTGCTTCCATGGCTGCTAACGTGACAGCACAAAAGGCTTTAGAAAACATTTTTCCCAGTATTGAAAGTCATCAAGTGATTCAGCAAAGTCGCTCACATCATTGATGAGTGGGTGAAGTCATTTTGTGTTTCACGTGTTGCACTTTCTCATCTCACTCATTAGCATAAACAAAACATAGTCCCAACATCCAAGTAGGAACCACACCCTGATAACAGGCAGCCAAACTTGATCAACACCCAAAGTCATTAAAGGAAACTGGAGAGAGTAAGAATCCGGAAGGACTTGATTAGACCTACAGACTCAAGAACTCGAAAGCTCAGAACGATGGTAAGCCAGCACAGTCAACAGCAGATGAGGAAACCCAAGTTCACAAAGATGAAGAATACATCATATGTTTGCAAGACCTTAGTAGAGCTGGTCCTGTGGAGCAGAAGCAACCATGGAGTCTGCAGGAACTGGCCCTTGTGAGCCCACAGAAAAGATTTCCAGGGAGCTGTACAGAGTAACAGGCAGGAGTTTGTTAGACATGGTGAGCATTGGGATGCACAGCACAGAACGGAGTGACCATCTCCAAGGAGAATGGTGTAGTTCTCCCAGAGTCTGGGTTTTTTAGAGTTGGGGTCCCTCTGTTCTTGCCTTATTCTCTCAAAACCCTCTTTATGATTGATATGTGTGGGTCATGATGACCTGATCACAAGAGATCCTTAAGGGATTATAATTGACTCTGGTTAGGGGAGGTTTGTCATGCCAGTTCCCATTTTCCAGATATTCGTCTGCTTTGATAAGGTTTCTTAGGATTCCCAGGCCTGTCACTTATGGGCTCACTTTGATGTATAAGCTGATGTCCTCCCTGTAAGTTTTTTCCCTTTATTTTCCTGCCCCTACCCACCTGCTCATGGCTGACTACCCACTGAACAAAACCACCACAGGGAACGAGCAGGAGCGGTGTTGCTTCCACAGTATCAGGATGCACCACCTGCCACACAGGTCGCCTGCACACCCCCCCTACTGCAGGACCCAGCATCTAGGCCACTTTCCTCTCCTCCCTCACGGCACACCATGAGACTTCCCAGAGGGAGAAGACGCACGAAGCAGGAGTTGTTCTCCATCCTTCACATTTCATTTTTATTTCTCTCCTCTTCCTCCTTTCTCTCCTGCTTTCTTTTCAAGACTCTAACCACCACCATGTGTACGAATAACAAGGACTAATGCTAATACATATAAAGGCTCGAGCCTAGACCACCAAGGGCAACCTCACATGGATGGCCAAAGGCAGAGGCAAAGACATTAGGAGCCACAAGACCCCGGAGTCCAATCCTTTGTCTACTTTTCCATCTCACAAATATTCCTTTACTAGCATCCATCAAAATATTTTCTACGACATTAAAAATAATTTGGGTGGAGCTGGGGTTGTGGTTCCATGGTAGAGTGCTTGACTAATGCATAGGAGGTACTGGGTTCGATGCTCAGCACCGCATACAAATAAATAAAATAAAAAGGTATTGTGTCTACCTACAACTAAAAAATAAAATAAAAATTTTTAAAAAGTTGGGGTTTCATAACCAATTTGATTCCCTTTAGCAATTAATTCTCTACCTCCTTCCTGCCCCTAGGGCCCTCAATTTTAAGGCTTATATACCTCAGGCATATCTATGATGACGCCTCCAAAATATTAAAAATTGGGGCATCTCTCTCCATCTCGAGTATGACCACCCAGTTCCACAAAGTATCACCTCACCAGAACTACCTCCACCTTTTCTTCTTGATCTTTTTTATTCTTCTGTTCCCTACCACCACTCGGACCCCAGAGCTCTTCCCCTGTGAGCAGCCAGTAGGATTTACAAAGGTAAATTCAACTCTGCTACCCCACGGGCTTCCTTTACCTTTGGACAAAACTCAAACTCCTTTCCAAACGTAACACCCCCCGTTGTGCTTTAGCCCCCCTGGGCCTGCTGGAACAAGCCAAGCTCAGTCCTGCTAGGACCTGTGGACCAGCAGTAGACTCTGCTCTGAAAGGTTTTCCAGATCCTAAAACTATCTCTTCCCATCATCTCGAGTCTTAGCTGAAATATGACCACCTGGGACAGGCCCCTTCCCATCCCAGATCTCAGCAGGGCCTCTGGCACCCCCCCGTCACATCTTCTTTCTGCGTTTTCTTCATAGTTTTCACTGAGGCGAAATCTTCTCTGGTTTGTCATTTGCTCGTTTCTCTTCTCCCCCCACGAGGCACACTTACTAAGGCAGGATCTTTATGTCCTTCCATCTCTATTACTGAGCTTGCTTGTTTAAAGTGGTCCCTAGTATTAGGTAGACAGTTATATTTGAGAAAAACTGGGCTTGAAACAAAGTTCTGAGGGTTTCTCCACCACAGGGACTCTCAGAGCAGGCCACGTGCTAAGGTGAAATGGGCACTGCACTGCCCATGACAGGGACAGTCATCCAACCTGTCTCAAACATGTGTGGCCACAGAGATAACAGCACCTCTCCCCATTTTATCACTGTTTTTGATTTCTGTTGTTGCTTTACAGAGCATATTCCTAGACTAATGTTTCCCAGAACATAATGGATAGGAGAATACTGTTTAATTCCAAAGATACTTGGTCTCTGATCATCAGCCCTTTCTTTCTAGAAAGTTATGTCTTGTTCTGCTGGTCAGTATTTTTTACTGAGGGTTTAGTAAGAAAGATTTGTCACGAGCCATCCATGGGCTGCGTGTGGGCCACCCCGCATGGAGCCTGGTGGATAGGAACCTCTGGTGTCTGGGAATTCAGGTGGGCATTTCCTCTGGTTAATTGCCCTGACACATTGTGAATTTCTACCCAGCTCTGTCACATCCCACTCAGCACCTGAGATGGGTGTGACCTGCCAAGATGTTGAAGCAAGAATCCACCCTTGAAACCTTATCCCTGCCTTTGATGTACCTCCTTAAATAAACCACGGGAGCCATCTTTCCTTTGTCTAGTTCCGGCTCTTGTGTGGAATGGACCCATCAGGGGCTCTACTTTTGCAAGTACATTTTTGATTCTTTGTCTTTTGTTCTTCACTAATTACTTTAGACTTTAAGTTCTCAGGTGGCTTATAACCTCCTCTGCAGGAAGAAGAACCCCCTACCCCATGAGATGCTGGCTGTCACTCCTTATAAAGATTAACTATTTTACATTGTGCTACCCCACCCTCATTCTCACCTGACCTCCACAACACCATGGTCTTTATTTCTGTAGAAACCAAATAATGAATGTTTGCCTTAAAAATTCCATGTTCATTTTTTCTGTTTTTTTTTCTTTGCTTTGCTCTAGGGCACTGTTTCCCAAACTTGGACTGCACAATAAAACATCCAGTACTCACATCCTAAGCACTGTTGTGCACGTGTGTGTGCACGCGTGTGCATGTGTGCACCCATGTCTCCACAAGCTCTCCACATCAAGGTCATGGCAGCCAGGCTGAGGATCCAGGTTTAATCCATAGCAACATGTTGTCTAATCAGACCTTCCAGTTGTCAGGTGCCTCTGGCGCCTAAGACAATCCCTAATCATCATCCCTTGCCAAGTTACAGCTGGATGATTAATTAGCTAACACTCCAAAAGATCTCACTTTTTTTTTTCAAAATTAATGTAAGTTCATAGGTTTAGATAGATGCCACTGAAATGATTTCAGCATTTTAAGGGATTAGGAGAGAAGGTGCAGAGTTATAGGGACAGGTCCATATGTGGAATGGGAGGTCCATGAAGGGCAACTGTGGCTTTCTTTGTAAGACCTGATTGATTTATGAGTTAATTAAATTTTGAAAACATTAAGAGTTATAAAATATGTATTTGTAGATTTTTTTGCTTGATTATCTTGTGTTTTGTTGACATGGGGGATTGAACCTAGGGCTGCTTAACCACTGAGCCATGTCCCCAGCCCATTTTATTTATTTATTTTTTTTATTTTGAAACAGGTTCTTGCTAGGTTGCTGAGGTTGGTCTTGAACTTGCAATCCTCCTTTCTTAGCCTCTCAAGTTGCTGGAATTTCAGACATGTCCCTCAACTAAAATACATACTTTGTATAAGTAATGAAAATATCTTCATTGGCATGTTCTAAACTTTAAGCAAAAAAATCTCATACCAAATTGTTGTGAGGTTCAGGATATGAGACTTTAAGCACATTTCAGTCAAATCTGAGTTTTAAATGGACATGTATTAATTTTATAATATTTAGTGGAATAAATAAGTACACAAATATAGGAAGCATGTACAGTGGTACAGCAGGGAGAAGCGTCATTTAGGATCACTCTGGCTACCTTCAATAACTTTTAAATGTCAAGGTCATTTGGAAAAAAAACATTGTTATTTATTAATTAAATTTATAGCATTTCCATTATTTTGCTCTACTTTTTTAGAATTTTTTAATACTTAAGATAGTGAGGACTCTGGATTTCAATAGATATGGGGAAAATTTTCAGAACATGTGTGAATGAGGCACAGGATTGACATTACTTTATAAATGGAAGTCTGAGGCACGCTATCAAGTTTCAAGTGCATCTCCTTTGCTTATGAGACTTTCTCCAATATGCTGTTTCATAAAGAAATACATAAATTGAAATGTTTCCCTTTCTTTAAATTATTTTGCATGTGCCTATGCAGTGCTGAAGACTGAAGCCAGGGTCTCATGCCTACTATCTACTACCACAGAGCAATATCCCAGTCCTCTCTTTCTCTTTACAAGATTTTATCGCAGGAACATTTATGTCTTCCTTCAAGGATTCTGAATTGTAGTGTAAGCTAGAGATAATTAAGGTACTTTTTAGAAATGCAGATTCTGGGTCCCTCACCTCACAGATCACATCTGCAGGTGGGGGCCTGTAATTTCCATTCCTAATACACGCCAAGCTAATTTTGGTGTCTTGGTCTTTGTAACTTTCTTTAAACATTTTTCTGGTTTGTCGATAAATTCTGCTCTTTTGTCCTCTCTATTTTACATCAAAACTTTTCAAAAAAGGAAAAGATTTTAGAAGAGTTCACTAGGGTTAACCTCCAAGGAGAAATAAGTAACGTCCATTTACAATGCTATAACAAAATACCATTGGCTGAGTAGTTTATACAACAGAAATTCGTTTCTCCTAGTTCTAGATCTGAAGGCTGAGAAGTCCGAGCTCAAGACTCTGGCAGGTTTGGTGTCTGGTGGAGATCTATTTCCTGGCTCAAAGAAAGCTGCTTTCTTGTGGTGTCTACACATGATAGAAGGAGCAAGGGGGGGGGGGGGTCTTGTGGGTCTCTTTTATAAAAGCAGCCGGGAGAGTCTTTAAAAGATCCCACTTCCTAAAATCACTGCCTTGCAGGTTAGAATTCCAACATGTAAAGGTTGGGAGAAGGCATGCACACAGACTATAGCAAGCAGCAAATGTATCCTAGAGTATCAATTTAAGTATCTTCAACATGAAAGTTTGTGGCTCAGCATTAGACCCAGCTGAAATGTATTGCAGAGCTTGAATATTAACAACAATTCTGTGAAGTGGTTATTTTTGTACCCACTTTACAACTGAGGAAAATGAAAATTATAGAGGTTATGTGCCTGAAGTCACTTGGCTAGAAAGTGGCAAGGCAAGAATTCAATTCCAGGCTTTTCTGATGCCAAAGCCCATAATTTAACTAAGTCATCGATAGGCATCACTCCAACAGAAAATCAACCTACCCTGAGGAGGAAACGTGATACATTATCTGAGACTCCTCTCCTTTTTCTCATAATTGATATTTAAAATCTTTTACACATTTGAGAAGAATGCAACTTAGATTATTGCTGAACAGTGACACAGTTTTTATTAGCTGACTTTTACAGACAAAAGTTATTCTATCAAGCTTTATTTACAGTTTCTCAAAATTACTAGAGTGGGGTAAAAATAAAATACAAAAAATGTTCAGTAATCAGTAAGTCTCTTGCACAGAAATAGTAGCTTCCTAATAGATGCAGAATGTAAAAGAATGTATCATGATATCATGTGAAATATCTAATTAAGATGATCTGTTGTACATGATAAAAATATAAAAAAAAAACCTTAGTTGTATTTTTCTTTGCCTTTAGACTTGATAATTGTGAAATTCAGTGAGGTATCCATAAATGGTTTAGAAATGCATTCTGTGCAAGATAATTTATGAAGCTAATGAATTAAAGTTTCTCACAGGATTTTAAGTATTTCCTAAGTGATTCTAAAGTTTATGAAGAGGTACAATTGCAATGACTTCTTTATCAGATGTTAGTTGAACAACTCATGTATTTTAATACATTTTTAATAAAATTTTGTATAAAATGTATTTTATACAATGTATAACAAATAAATAATAAATGTATGTATAAAATGTATTTTTATGTATTTTGCCAAGACATATAAAAGGAGATGCACACACAGCAATTTTGAGATTTAAAACATCTCTAGAATAAATCAGAAACATGGGATCAATTGCACACATTTACAGAGAAGAACATAATGACATATAAATTGGTCCAACTGCAGCAAAAATACATAGCAGCTTCACTAGAAATTTAACACAACAAACAGGCAAACATGAAAATATTCTTGTCATTACTGGTATCTCTTAGGATGACAAGCCTAGTGACCTATATGTGACCTACACATGAACCTGCTCCCAAGTACGACTCATTTTGACACAGCTAACATACAGACATTAAATAAATCACAGCAACATGCTATCAAACTGAAACCACTTCTTCATTTTATGATGCCACTCATAAATCTTTACTAAGTGTGTCTCCCAAGAGGTTATCTAGCATGGAAAAGTGCAAAGAAAAAGTAAGAACTACTGAAAAACAGGTAATTTGCAAACAGAAACCTAGATAAGAATAACTTTAAGTATATGTTGAACAAGACGTTAAAACCACATCTAGAAAAGATGCCTCCATCTTAAATGTGAATGTAATTATTTTATCGAAATAGGGAAATTGCAATTGACAGTCAATCCATTTAAAAGGTTTTGATCTTCACAAAAATCTAAATTTTCAAAATAAAAGAGAATAGAATTCTGTTAATATAAAATCAATTTCTATTACCCTTCAGAAAATATTTAGTATCTTTAAAATATTTATTTGAAGAAGGATGATTTTTCTTTCAGGGCTGGGGATGGGATCCAGGGCCTGGGGTATGCTAGGGAAGCCCTCTCCCACTGAGCTACCTCACTCTTCTTGGGCATCAAGTGATTAACAGTAGTTCAATGAGGAGTGCCATTCATTGTACTGGAATCTATGGAGACCCAGGTTGGAAAATAGACTGTCTAGGTCCTTTTAAAATAGAAAGGTTTGAATTCTCAAGACAGAAAGATCAAATGGTGAGCAGAGGAAAAGCACATGAAAGGTAATACAAACTTGACTATAGTCCACAGCCATTGTTGAAATAGATTGTCATAAGGAGGTACACGTACAGGGCATAAACCTTACATTTATATCAGTGTATTATAGGTACAAATGTGTGGGCGTGTGAATTTTTATTGAGACAGAAAACAAGAGTTAACCACTCTAATGGTAGTGCTAGAGTGGAGAAATCTGGACAGCCCCCCTGCTGGAGCGAAAAACAGAGAGTGAGATCAACAGACAATAAAATACTAAATGTCCACGATCTGACAGATGCAAACCCAGGGGGGGGATCCCACCATTGAAGGCTTTTTCTCTTTAGAGATGACCCCAGGTTTCCTGGAGAGGAGAAACACAAGCCTGAAACTTCACTAGCGTAGAGAGCAAGCCTGGGTTCTGATCCCTGAAGGAGGAGAACACCTTGTTGGTTTCTACATTTTAAGTCAGAATGCAGAGGATCTGTAATTTAGGGTAGAGGGTAAGGCAGAGAGGCACACAGGAGCTCTCACAGAACAAAGGTGAGACTCAGTGTTCCTTGTTGCCTGCAGGAGTAATGAAAGTATACTCTGTAGAAGGGCATCCTTCTAGGCCTCAGTTTGGCTGTTTAATCTCTCTTATACGATGTCCCACACACAAAAAAAAAGTAATAAAACTCCAGAACAAAACTGTTCTCAAAGGGAAACTTATTGTCTTGAATATATAGAGATATGTGTATATACATGCACATTCACACTCGCATATTTCACACACATACATATCACTCTATTTAATAATTTCAAGAAAAATTGGACAAAGTAAAATTCAATGACTTTCCTTAGATCCCTCAGAAAACTGAGGTTTCATGGTACTATAGAATGAATTATACCCTCTCGAAATTTGTATGTTAAAGCCATAACCCCCAATGACATGGGGATTGTAAATGGATCCTTTGAGAGATAACTAGGTTCAGATGAGATGGTGAAGGTGCCCCACCAAGGGAATTAGTGCCCTTCTAGAACAAAAAGAGATACCTGACCTCTTTTTTCTCTACATACCATTAAGAGGACCAACAGGATAGCACACACTTCAAGCCAAAAAGAATGCCCTAATATGAGAAACCAAACCAGCCAGTACCTTGATCTTGCACTTCCCAAACTCCGCAACCATGAAAGGTAAATGTTGTTTAAGCTACCCACTCCTTGGTATATTGTTATAGTGACCCAACCAACTAAAACACATGACAAACCACCACCCTGAATCTGGAGGGATGAGATCATACCAAGAACCTCAGCCAAGATCTGCCTGATCTGGAACAGAAGCCACTGGCTAATAGAGAATTGTATTTGGTAATTTTAGTGAATTGTTGGAGGCTGAGTGGAGACTAACAGGAGAGTGAGAAAGTCCTGACAACCACAGCCTTAGAGAAGCCCTTACATCTCTGTGGGCTTTGCCTCTAGGAACTCTTCCACAGTTTCTGTGAGGGTTAGAAAAAAGATCTTCTTCTGGTCTGTCAAAGAGAAGGTACAAGTAATCATTATGGAATGTGCCCAGAGTGTCCTCCAATAACCAAAGCTTACTGTCCCAGGGAAAAGACTATTCCAGAGCCTGTCCCAGTTAGGAGAGGGTACCTCTCCAGTCTCCCAGTCTCTCAAACCCTTCTGCCTCATCTAAGGGAAAAGGAATTGACAGCAGTCAGGACTCCAAAAAGTAGACTGGAAACTCAGGAGCCAAGAAGGGGAAGGGGCAGGGCGAACATGCACTGGACAATACTTGGGAAGGTGACAGTTCTGAGATAAAGGCCGCCAGAAACACCAACACTTAAAAGGAATAGTACAGCTCCTCCCTCTCCCTCACATTATACCCCCACACCAATAAGACCCACCAAGATAATATTAGCAGGTAACAGCATAAAGGACAGAAAAACACAGACTGTGCCTGAAGAGGATCCGAAAGTCAAGAGACAAAAACAAGGGCACTAGATGAATATGAAGCCATGTATCTGTCACCTATGTCCCCTGCAACAAACATTAACTATACTCTAATTCCTAGTTAGATCAATATAAAACCTCACACTAATGACCTTACTAAAGACGACACATCCAGTTGCAAAAAAAAAAAAAAAAAATTACAAAGCATGCCAACAGACAAGAAGAAACAGTCTGAAAAGACAAAATAATCATCAAAACCAGACTCACATATACTACAGATGTTGGAATTATCACTATGAGTTTAAAACAACTGATTCATATGTTAAGAGCTCTAATGGAAAAAGGGGGTCAACATGCAAGAACAGATGGGTAATGTAAACAGAAAGATGAAAACTCTAAGAATCAAAGGGAAATGTTAGAAATAAAAACACCATAGCTGAAATGAAGAATGCCTTTGATGGGCACATCAATAAACTCAGCACGGACAATGGAAACATCAGTGCAGTTGATGATAAGATGCAAACTTTCCAAAGTATAATACAAAAAGAAAAAATAAATAAATAAAAGAGACTATCCCAGAATCAGGACAATTAGAAAAGTTGGAACACATACATAATTGGAATACCAGAGGAGAACAAGAAAATTAAGCAGAAGAAATATTTGAAGTTATAATGGTCAATAACTCTCCGAAATTAATGACAGATGCCAAGCAGGAAGATCCGGGAAGCTCAGATAATATCAATCAAGTTAAAAACCAAAATACAACTACACTGAGTCATATCTTATTCAAACGATAGAAAACCAAAAACAAAGAGAACATCTTCAAAGAAGCCCAAGGTGGGGGAGGGGGAATTGAAAAATAGAGAACAAGTTCCAACTTGTTCTGTGATGTCAGGACAACCTTGACAACCAAATCTGACAAGAAACTTTCAAGAAGAAAAATAAAAGCCACTCTCACTCATGAACATAATACCCAACAATCCTTTAAAAAAATCATTGCAAAGTGATTTTAGACTACATAAATATAGAAAAAAGTTGATGAATTATGCCTTACTTGGTTTATTCTAAGAATGTAAGGATTAACATTTAAAAATCATTTGATGTGATTAATTAAAGAAAATATTGTTTTCTCAACACACACAGAAAGTGTTTAATAAAATCCAATATCCACACATGATTTCTCAGGCAGACAGAGAATTTCCAAACTCTGTAAAGAGTATCTACAGAAGCCTTACAGCAAGCCTGACACACTGTAGGAAATGCTGAGAGCCGCTTTGAGTTCAGAAATGAGACAAGTACATTCCGTATGGACCCTTTCATTCAACATGCAGTGAAGAATACACTATTTTGTACAATATAGGCAAGAAAAATAGTGAGCAGGTAATACAGATGGAACAGGAAGAAATAACACTACCATTATCTATAGTTTGTACAATAGTGTATATAAAAAATTTTGAATACCGTCTATAGTGCACTTAAGTCTGCTGAATGAAAGTGTATTCACAGAGTGAATTTTTTAAATGGCATCATTTACATCAACATGAAACTACATTATTTAGCCATAGAAGAAAGCTAATGAAATATGTTCTAGAACTCTGCCTAGAAAATTATAAAATATCTTTGAGAATAATTTAAAAAGTAGAAGATTCAATCATCTCCATACTAATATTTAGATTCAATCAAAGGGGGTTATTTATATTTAGATATAAAAATTTATAAACTAATATAAATTCTTATGTGTAAATACAAAGGGACAGTAATCACCAAGATATTCATAAATAAAAACAATAGTAGCCTAGTATGATGGTACATACCTGTAGTCCCTGTGACTCAGGAGGCAGAGGCAGGAAGATGGCAAGTTTGAGGCCAGCCTCAGCAACCTAGCAATACTCTCAGCAATTTAACAAGATCCTACCTCAAAATAAAATATAAAGCCAGACATAGTGGCACACACCCTGTAATCCCAGCTGAAGCAGGAGGATCACAAGTTTAAGGCCGACCTCAGCAATTTAGGGAGGCACTAAGCAACTTGGTAAGACCCTGTCTCATTAAAAAAAAAAAAAATTAAAGGGATAGGGATGTAGCTTAGTAGTTAAGTGCCCCTGGGTACAATCCCCAGTACCAAAACAAACAAAAGACAGAATAAAATATAAAAGGGACTGGGTTTGTAGTTCAGTGGTAAAGCATCCTTGGTTTCAATCCCCACTACCAAAAACAAACAAACAAACAAACAAAAACAAATTTGTGGGAATTTTTAAAAACTGTTATCAAGTCTTATAATATTATAAGAAATATTTTTAAATGCCATAATGGCAAAAGATTACTGAAATAGATCATTAGAAGTGAAAAGAGATTCAGCATATATGGATAGTAGATTTTTTTTTACAATGTTTGCAACATAGAACAGTGTTGGGATGCAACTATTTTAAATACATGGTGATGGGTCAGTTGGATAAACACTCTGCAAAAAGAGAATGTTTTAAGGGTTGATTACTACCTTAAATCACACCAGAAATGAATTCCAGAAAGATTCTAGTCATAAACTTGAAAGGCAAAACAAGAAATAGTTACTAGCTGACACTGTAACTGAATATATTCACTACTTTGAGGATCACAAAGATTTCTTAAATATGGCACAAAAGCACTAACCATAACAGGAAATTGATAAATTAGAACATACTAAGAATTTCAGTTCATCTAAAGATGTTGTAATAGAAAGAGGAGCCACATAGTGGGAGAGCTATTTTTCAGTATCCAGAATACAGAGAGAATTACGAAGGAATAAGAAAAAGACAAAAAGAAATATCTACATAAGGACAAATCTATGCAATGGTTTCCGACCTTATTAGTCATGGGGCATTGCAAATTAAAATCAGTGTGAGAGTTCTGCACAGATAAAGATGGCTAAATCTAAGAGAAATAATAAAAAGCTAAAACAAAGGAAAGCAATGCCTAGTGTTACCAATACTATAAAGTTGAAGCTGTGGGTATAGCTCAGTGGTTAAATACAACCCTAAGCATCTGTGAGGCCCTGTCTTCAAGCCTCAGCACCAAAAAATAAGTCAGTTTATTTTCCAAAAGAACATGGAGCAAATAGAATTTTGATGCAGTGCTGTTGAGAGTGTGTAAATGAGTATAATCTCCATAAAAATTACTTCACATTTTCTACTGAAGTTAAACATACATATACATATTTAATGAGCTGGCAATTCCTCTGTAAAGAATGTGCCCAACAGAAAAGCAAGCAGTTTTCTAGGTACCAAAAGACATGCCCATGAACTTTCTTAAAGTAATATCCATGAGAGTCCCAAAGTACAATTTGCCTGTCCAGTTGCAGAGTGAATAAGTAATTGGGATATATCCTACAATGAGATATTCTGAAGCAATATAAACAAAGCAATGAACCTGTCCACACCAACATGAGTGCATTTCACAGGTATAATGTTATCCCAAGAAGCCAGGTGTACAAAGATTGATATTGTTGGAATCTTTTGTGTCTCCTTCAAAACAGGCAAGTAGAAAGTCCTGGTAGTGACTATTTGAGGAGAGTGGGAGGGAGTATGTGCAGAGAGGACAGGACAGCAAGTGGTTGAGATGCTGCCTGTGTGCTCTTGGCCTGTGATCTTTACATATTCATTCTTTGATAATTCAATGAACTGCGTACAGAAGTACGTTCATCTTTTTCTTGATGTGTGTTATACTTCACTACAAAAAAATTTGAATGAAAATAATCATGCTGGCTATGAAAAAGAAATATATCCTTAACACGCAGTTCAGTGAAGACAATCAAGATTCAAATTTTTGCATGTACTTAACTGAAAGAAAAAAAAGAGAAGACGTTGAAGAATACCTCATTAAAATTATATTTTTCACTTTTGTGCTTTTCTATAGATCATTAAGAACACCATGAGAAATACCTTTCAACTTCGGATTTTAGATATCATATAATTTATCATGCATTATACCATAAAGAGCTCCATTAACATCTTTCATTTTTCCATTAAATATTGCAAGGAATAATGACATTCTTATGACCATTATCATTAAAATAACTATTGTTCAGTGCTGAAAGAATACTACTGAGTTCCCCATTAGGGACATCATGAAACTTAAAGTAAATGATTCCTCACTCACCTCTCCATTCTATTAATGTTTTTATAAGTCATTCTAATATATTGATTAGCTTTCAGGGGGCTTCAAAATGTCATTTACTTATTAAATGAATTACTAATCGTTTTCCCAAGTGGAAATTTAAATATGTATCTTAGAAAGAGATTTAAAAATCGACCAATCTTTCCAAGCAGATTAAAATAAAATACCTACTTCATTATACTGAAGTTGAAAAATTGGAATGGTCAAAAATTTGGATTGAGTTGTAACCAGTCCATGGGCTTAAGTTCACCGCTCTCATTTCAGCCTCTGAAGTCATATGTGAGTTAATATTTATAATTATAGTATTAATGTATATCACACGCATATTAATAGGTGGTTTATATTGTGTATACATTTAACACTACATACATCTTTTAGCTGATGACTGCTGTGTCATCACATAAATCCTGACTCACATTTTCATAGAAGCTACACATTGGTAGATGCTGCATAAACTCTGACGTGTGCCTAATTCCAATGTTGAGATTTAGCAGATACAAAGATTCATGGTCTCCATGGTATTCTTTTTTAAGGTTTCTGGCAACTTTAAATTTTGCTAAATATTTTTAGACTCCACAGACAAAAACATTATGCTGTGTTATTTGGGGATGTTTGAACATAGTATTCTGTAAAATTTGGTCAAACAATTAAAGTTTTGTCTCAGAGAAAGTCAAGACAGACTATTTTATTTAGTAATAAAATAATCGAGGAGCAAAAAAAAATGTGCAGGCTTTCTTAGCATATTCTCCACCGTAAGAGACAAACTCATCTGTCCTCTGGGAGCAGAGGGTGAATAAATTCATATGGTAGACATTGAGTTGGAGAGACTGGCGCAAAATTTTGTTTCAATCAATAATAACACCTGCCTGCTTGCATTGCGTTTTGAAATACTGCCAGATGTAAAAACAAACCCGTAAATGTCTCACATACCCATGGGTAACTTGATATAGATAAATGGAACAAAGAACACAGAAATCCTAAACGTTTTAATGCAATGTGCTCCATTTTTAATGCTAAGATGTCTGAGGCTGGGGAAATGCTCAACCCAGATGACACAGGCTCATTTATTTCATGTTCAAACAAACTCTTTTATCTTCGCAGACAACTTTTTTCAAATGCCAACTCATTACTCCACCAACAAGTGAAATAATACTGCCTTCATGCCCTCCCCATGAACAGAAATGAAGGTACACTATCCAGACCTCTGGTCCCAAGATGCAAGTGTGACCCAAGAAAACTAGACAATCCTGACTCTTATTAGATGGGATCTATCACTGAACTGCTGGGGAAACTTGAATTAGAGAGATTCCAATTTCCTCCTCCATACCCAGTGGCTCAAAATACTTCCCAAGTTTGAAATACAAATCAAGTCAAAGAGATCAACATCTTCCTGTTTCATAATGAGCCTTGATAAAGTGGAGCTGTGGCTGGTGTGTCACACCAAGAGTCTTCAAGAGTATGACATGCTTGCAGATGCCTTATTAGCCTGATTCTGAATCTCATTATTGGCGCTTAAAACCCAAGCCACCCAGCTAGGGAGTAAAAGAGAAATACCAGCTCCTCCGAAAGTACTTTGATCAAAGTGACAATTCTATTTGTGAAATAAAGCCAACATGTTATTGAATAAAGCTTCTTATTCAAATGTAGTTGACAACTTGTTTTTTTTTTTTTTTTTTCTTTTTCTGTTCTCACAGTGCTGGGGATTGAATCCAGGGCCTAGTGCCTGCTAGGCAAAAAGCACTCCACCACTGAGTTACACAACCAGTCCTTAGACTATATATATACATTTTTATATATAAGTTTACACACACACACACACACACACACACACATATATATATATATATATATAATACTGGAGATGGAACCCTGGGCACTTTACCACTGAGCCACATCCCCAGCCCTTTTAATTTTTTATTTTGAGACAGAGTCTCATCAAGCTGCTTAGGCCCTCACTAAGTGGCTCAGGCTGGCCTCAAACTTGTGATCTTCCTGCCTCAGCCTTCTGATCTGCTGGGATGACAGGCATCACCACCACACCTGGTTCCTTTGACAATATCAAGACAAAGCATATCAGGAAAATACTTCCTAGAAAAGTTAAACAAAAAATACTTTTAATTTCTTTAACACAGAGTTTTATTTCCTGTTTAACTGGTTTGTCTTTGCATTATAAATTTTGGAAATTATACTTCAGTCAGAGTAATTATAGTACCACGCATCAAGAAGAAGTTCCTAAATATCCATATTGTTTCCATTTCAATGCAATCAAAATGGGTTGATCAACATTTGAAGAATATTTCAAAGGCGTATAATCAATTCAAATATAGATAACTTACAGATATTTATATCTTCTGAAGTCAGTTTGTAAAGGATATTGCAAATGGATATTGTGTTAGTATCTTAAAGTCTGCTTATTTGAATTTTAAGAAACCGTATTACCTATAATACACAGAAAAGCCATAAGTATTTCCATAAGGAATCAGCTAAAATGCCTGGCTGCTCTCTAGAGACAAAGGAATTAAAATGAACCAATCTGAGGACAAACTCTACCAGCATCCCAAAGGCACAGTTTGGGGCTGATTGTTTTACCCTTAAATGATATTTATCTCAATGCCACATGCAGTGTAGAGTCTTGCGCCATACATTCAAATTTTCTTTTGAATTCTTCCAGAACAGTCACAAATTTTTTGGCCACAGTTGTAACAATAATGAATAAAAGAATTGCAGACACAAAGTCCTATCTGGCTTTGCTCCCTCAGGTCTGGAAAGCACGACTCTGTAAGAACCGGAATACAAATCCTCCTCGAACATGGGCACCTTAGCAATTTCTCAGGGGCTCTCCTCTTGATTGAGTGGCAGAGGGTGAATCAGGTGATGTGGTACACAATGCACATTCAGAGAACGACATCTGAAACCGACATTTCTTACTATGAAACTCTATTTCTCATTATAGGGAGGTCTTGGGGAAGTTATAGTCTTTATTGTATATTAAGTACAGTTTTCCGGCTTACCATGGGAAATTCGAAAAACCAACAAGTAGTTGATAATTAAGTGAATTATCAATTAATTTATTTGGGTTCTGTTTTAAGGAACCCTCCTACCTCTCAAAGATTTGTATTGAAATATTTAAGAAGGAAAGGGTAGAATTTTTGCAAGTTGTTTCAAAATGATACAGGGGGTGAGCCACACATGAGAGAAGTCCTGAGACAGGATTGGCCATGGTTGGATCGTGGGTGACACAAGGGGTTCATTTTTCTATTTTGCAATTTGTGTACATGGAGTGAATGTGGGCAGGGGTAGTTACAAAGGTTAATTGAATTGGCACAGGTAAGGAGTTTAGCATATTTACAGCCTCATGTTTTCCTTTAAAATATTTCTTTACTTACTATAGGCATATATTTGAAACATTCCTAGCTGACAGGCAAGAAGCTTATTTATTTTGATATATCTAGTTAACTTAATAGTTCTCAAGGTACCATATTTTTAAAAACAAAAACTGTTTACTTAGTAATCAAGATGGATTAACATAAGAAAATTATCAGTTTCCATAGGTTACATCCTTAAGCTATGTTTAAAAAAAATTAATCTGGGGACCACTTCCAGGCCATACATATGTTTCCAAAATAATTTATTTAGAAATTAATGACACTGAAAGTTGCAATTCCTCATTTTATTTGGTTTAGCTATTACAGTGGCCAGATACAAACCTCCACAGGGAAGGTGTGACCACAACACTTGTGTGATTTTAAGCTGGTCTCCAGAATGATGTAACCCAACACTGTTTGATAATGAGGGTTCACTGTTCACAGAGAGCCATGCTGTTCAGAAAAGCTCATTAACACCTGCATTAGAGCAATCTCCCAATTCTATGGAACTTTCTATTCAGTTCAAGACGTTATTTTGTTGATTTGATACAAATACATATTTTGTCATATATTTATCATAGATTCCTTTTTGAATTTATTTGTTTATATTTAACTGGTATATAATTGTATATATTTATGGGATATGATCTGGTGTTTTGATTTATGTACATATTATAGAAAGATCCAATCAAGCTAATTAAATGTATCTATCTATCACTTTCCTAATTATCATTGTCTTGTGGTGAGAACATCAAAAATCTATTGTTTTAGCAGTTTCTAAATATACTTCATTATCCACTGTTCACTTTGAATTTTTTTTTGGCAAAATATAATTGTCATAAATTCCAAAAATTTCAAAGTGCAAGCACTTATATAAAGTAATCCACAATTCCTATATTACATCTTAAGTTTCTAATACATCCATTCATTGTACTCAACAATTTAATATTTAATGCTCACATTAATTATGACAGAATCTTATACAAAAACACCATATTGGAACAACTTAAGAACAATTTATAAAGTTTTAGAACACTCCCACTTACTGCAATTCCAAGCCAGTGCCTCAGCTCTACCCTAAGTCATTTCATTTGTGAAGAAGGTTACTTAAGGCAGCACACTGGAGAATGAACCCTACTCATGAATCTTATTTTTTAAAATAGTGTTCTTCATTGGTTTCTTTGCATCTAGAGGTCACCAAAGTGGAGTTGATTGGGGTGAGTTTGTTCGTCTTTTTTTTTTAAAGAGAGAGAGAATTTTTTTAATATTTATTTTTTAGTTTTCGGTAGACACAACATCTTTATGTTTATTTTTATGTGGTGCTGAGGATCGAACCCAGCGCCCTGCGCATGCCAGGCGAGCGTGCTACCGCTTGAGCCACATCCCCAGCCCAAGGGTGAGTTTATTCTTTATGGATTTGCATAATATATCTTCACTGGAACATATATTTTGAAGTTACTCTGCATGATTATGATGTGTTTTTTTAATTGTTATGCCTTGTCTTATTTTTGTGGTTTAAATTTTATTGTATTTTTAATTGCCAAATAATTATTGTACAATATACTTACAAGGTATGATATAGTGTATATTTGAAAACTGCTAGAAGAGTGGATTTTACATGTTGTCACCACAAAGAGATGATAAGAATGTGAGGCAATGAGTACATTGATTAGCATGATTTGATCACTGCACAATGTACACATGTATCCAAACATCACATTGTACCCCAGGATGGACCCTTGCAAAGGTCAGATCTAAGGCAAATTCCTAAACATGCAGCTGTGGCTGGCTCTTCCAAGTGTGACACTATAGTAACACCTGGATTGTCCAGATCCCAAGGCTGCATGAAAGTAGTTACTGAAAGTGCCTCCTCTCGGTGGGGGCTGTACAAATACAGTATGAAGGATGATTAGGTATCCTGGCTTTCACTAAGATATCTTAGCATGTCCAAATCCATCTGATTAAAATAATTTGTAATTAATACTATACATTTTTAAAGATACCAAATTACTTTCAAGTCCAGAACACTAAAATATAATTAACCTGGCATGTCTACTTGATGGAATATTATGAAGCAATTAAAATGTTGATTTTTGAAGGCTATTGAAAAATTAGCATGCTCTCTTCATTACTTAAGTGTGACATGATTGTGTGATCAGCATACTTATAAATTAATTAGTTAAGCATAATAAAAAGAAAAAGAGATGACAAATCATTTTCAAAATTGGCTTTGTTAAAGTGATGAGATTTTAGGTATATTTTTTAAGCTCCTCTAGTTACTCCTAGTATAAAGTTGTGCTTCTAAAAATACTATAAACTAAAAAGGAAAATCAAACATATTCTTTTTTTTAATTTATTTACTATTAGTCTCTTTCCTTTACCAAAATCTCCTAGTCAGGACAATATCAGTTTCTCAAACACCATCAAATGAGTGGGTTCTCCCAATCCCCTTCCACTCTGGGCTCCCGTGACCTTGTAAGAACATTCCCAAACTGAATTGTGATAATTGGCAATTTTCTTACAACTCGATTCTCTAAATACATTCTACCTTTCCCTTTGGAGAAATCATGGGGTTTTTTTTGTTTTGTTTTGTTTTGTTTTTATCAAATCTGAGAATAACAACAACCTAGAGAACTCATTTTGGGGGCTCTCTGTTCTGCAGACCCAGTAGGAATCCCTCTGCAGGCCTCATCCAATTTTACAACCTTCCTAGGAAAGACAGTCCATTTTTCTTCATTTTACAGATGAGAGAACAGGAACTTAAAAGGCTGAAATGACTCAGCCAAGGCCACAAGGTCAGCAAGGTGAGATGGGAAGAACAAACAAGCATACACAGGCCCCAGACTATTATCTAAAAGAACAATCATATATCACTTCATGTTTATAAAGCTGGTAAAAGTCAGAAAGCTGTAATGTCACACATTGGCATGAATGAAGGAGACAGGAACACATGTGCTCTGGCAGGAGCATAGAATGCTACCACTGTTCTTGAGGGCACCCTAGTGTTATGTGGTGGGTACATCCACAGTATGTTTAAACTCTGTGATCTAGTGGGTTTGTCCCTCGTTATGAATCCCCAAGTAATTCCCACTTGGGTTCATAAGGGATATGCACATGAAGGCTCTGTGTAGTGTAATGACTAAGAGATGAAGGTAACCTGAGCATCCATAGCTAGGAAAGTGGGTGGGTAAGGTGAGGTGGACATACGGGACATGGTATTCTGAAACACTGACCAAGCCCTCTGGGTGCTTCTTGTTATGATTTGGATCTAGACATATTTATAGTCCCCAAATACTCATGTTTTGAAAGCCGTCACCTCATCCGTGGGTGAATCCATTTGATGGGTTAATAAATTTGAAATGGACTACTGGATGGTAACTGTAGGCTGTTAGAGCACAGATGGAGGAAGTAGGTTAGTGCGGACATGCCCTTGGGGATTACATCTTGTTCCTGGTCCCTCATGTTTGTTCCTGGTTCCCCCGCACTCCTCCCCTTCCTGGATGCCATACACTGAGCAGTTTTTTCCCACCATGATGTTCTGTCTCACCTTGGGCCCAGAGCACTGGAGTTGGTCAACCATGGCCTGAACTTCTAAAACCATGAGCCCAAAATAAACTTTTCCCTCTCTAAGTTGTTCTTGTCAGGTATTTTGGTCACAGCAATGAAAAACTGACTAACACACTTCCGTTGCATGCTAAATGAAGTTTGAGAAACTTTGTACTACATGAACTCTAAGGTTTCTTCCAGCATAAAACCTCTCTCTCTCTCCCCACCCCCATCTTTCTCTCTCTTTCCCTCCCTCTCTCTTCCTCTCTCTGCCTGTCTCTCCATCATATAATAATGCTTCCATTACAACCATGAAATTTTATTCATGAAATGAAAGATTTATGACTTGACTATAACACTAGTATTTTATGGTTCAGGCCTTATTATTTCTGGCTATTTACTGCTACCATTAAGTATGCAATGGTTGCTATATATTCGTTTCCTAGAAATGAATAATAATGAACATAACCCTCCCCACTCCATAGCTGGCATGGGCTGTATCCACATTCCCCTCACTGCACATCTTCAGCCCTTCATTTCTTAAAAAGGGGGCAGACACCCACTGTCTCACTAATACCAGCCCCATTACCAACCTCTATAACTTAATCTTCTCCATAATTCTCTAACATGGGCTCAGCGAGCACCAGTGTTCTCATCTCCAACAACTCTCCTCAGTTCTCACTACACATTTGTTCACCTTTCACCAACCCCATTGTCCCAACCCAAGGATTCTCTGCTTGCAAACTGCTCCCTACTCTTTGAACTCCTGGCTCAAATATCACCGACTGACTGCCAAAGACTTCCCTCATGCCCATGATGGGTTCGTTGTTCCTTCCCTGTAGGCCCCCGAGTTTCCATTCACATGTTTACCACAACAGGTAGTGGGTTATTACAAGGTCCTGTTTGCATGTCAGTTTGTGATGATGGCCTCCCCAAAAGGGAAAGAGCCAGGTCCGTGCTCAATTCTCCCACCTGCAGATCACTGATGATGGCACAATACTCAGGAAGCATGTGCTGGATAAATGAATGAATATTTGAAGCAAAAAGCTTGATACACATTCATACGTATCCATTCACCACTCCCAGCTTGGAAAAGTGGAAAATGGTGAACAAATTAAGTACACCCTCTGCAACCTTCTTCAAACCCACCCTTCCTCCTCTCTGCCTTGGCTTCAGTGGACCCAGAAGGCCTCCTGGATACCACCCACCCATGAAACCCTATTTTGAATTTCTGACTATTCTCGAGGTACCTCCCAAATGCACCAGTTCCACGAGACTTTCTGTCTCCTCCCAACCACTAGTGTCTTGACTTTCTCTAAAGCCACTCATTGTTTCTTGTGCATTTATTTATTTACCAATTTTTTCTTATAATAAACAGCTTCAGTTCTTGCCCTGTGGCCATGAAAAAGCTACCAGACTTCTGAGAGATGTGGTTGTTTTAAGTGTAGATTGGGAAGAAGGACGCCTTCTAGTTATGCAGGGTAGTTTTGAAGGGTCAGTGATTTGTGTGCAGGTCTAGCAGCAGTGACTGGTACCTGGGAGGCAGGAGGTGAAGGACAGTGAGAGAGATAAAAGCCACCCCCCCGACTGCTGCCAGTGGGAGCCAGGATGATGTTTTAGTATTCAACATAAATAATTTCACAGGACGCCAACATCACACAAGGTCATCCAGCTAAGACAAAGTGAGACAAAAACAAGACCACTCTGTAATCATGTCTGATGAAGAACAAAACTGAAATAACATCTAAACCACAATTGTGACCCAATGTTCGCCTCTTTGGCCAGCAAAAGTGATGGCTTGCTCTTCTTTACCAATTACAGCTCCATCCCATTCCTCCCAAGTTAAAGATTAGTATGCTCAAATAATGCCTGTTGTTGGAGATGACAGGACCAGGTAGTGTGCCCAACTTTGTTTGACCATGGGTACATATCTGGTGGTGACTACCTGGTGGTGGTTATCATTGCAATCAGCATATCGGCTATTATTTGTTGAATTAAATGATTAATGCCAATGCACATTTCAAGTGAAGTCATCCATTTTTTTTTTTAGGATCATGAAAATCCAAAGAAGTTAATAATCAAAGCTTAACAAAGCAAAATTATAAGCTTGATATCATATTTTTAGGTGTTGAGTGTATTTCCTCATGTATGATCAAGATTGTTTTATTTTTACCATTTTTCAATTTAATTAAAGCCATCCAGAGAGCTTTTCAGGGGGCCACAATGAAGCTGGTGCCTGTTACTGATTTGGGTGACCAAAACAGAGCCACCAAAAGTTCTCCTCATACACTGATTTTTACCAAAGATGTTTTAAAAATATAATTTCTCTTCCAACATAACAATTTATCACGCACTATTTTAAGAAACTTTTGCCTGTAAAAGGAATAGTGAAGTAAAAATAAAATTAATAATGTCAAGTCCCCTGACGCCCTCTTAGAATCAGATTTAGGCAACTTCAAAAGATCATGATCTCCCCAAAGCCCAGTCTCAGTACCTTCAGTTGGCTTCCACTGAGGTCAATGTGGCCACTCCCCCGGGAGGGTGATGTATCATTATCAGAGGTCAACCCCACCAACACACACTTTGCTCTGAGAAAGAGGAATGCTTGAGGGCTCTGGTCCCATGAGCTGCCTAGTTGTTCTACTATCCTCCATTAGCAAAAATCTACTCATCATGTTAGCTATCCATCACATTGGGAAAAGGGGAGTAACAACAGCCCTCAGTATGCATGGCCCACACCCAGATCATTTTGATTAAAAGACAAGATGTAGAGGAATGAATTCACCATTGGACACTTTTCAAAGTAGGAAGAGGTAAATCATGGATAATTCATCAGAAAGGTGGTATTCCTTACACACACACCTTCTAGGTTTTACACAATCATTTGTTGACTTTGAGCAAGACTTCTTTGGTAATAATAAATATTTTAATTGAACCAAAAACATTTAAGTAGATTTTGAAAATATTTAAATTTAGCTTTCAATAAAAATAATTTATTTTTAAGTGTAATTATGTAAAAGTGAAAACTTTTATTATAAAAGCAGCTAAATGTGTTCTAAAATCCTGGGGGAAAAGGGAAGAAAAAAGTCTACTCACAAAACCATCACTCTAGAAATTAGCAGAAACTAGGCCATTTCCTCTTGCCATTTGTTTGTAGTTCCACGTAGTAAATAATTTTATCATTTAATTTAATATCAGTAAATGTAACAGCTTCCATTTTTTTCTGAGCTAATTAGCATTTGGAGGACCTATTTGCTGTTTTCAGGCTTCTAAACAATATGAGGTGTAGATGTGTTTGCATGTGTGCGTGTGCACCGGCAAATCCAACCTTTCCAATTTCAGTGAAAGTAAAGGGAATAGCATCTGTGATTTCCAGAATAAACCCCATTTAAATAGACACAATTTAAATAACTTGCTCAAGGTCAACTTGCAAAACAAGTAAACATCCCTGACCAACTCTATTCCACCACCAAGATCAGAGTGTCTCATGATGAATGTCAAATGAAAAGATGAATTTTAAAAGGTACAGATTTTCTCATGAATTTTCAGATGTTGTAGAAGCCAGAGCTCGCCACAATAAATAGGCATAACTTTTCTCCCTGCTCCGTTTCATTTTTTTTTCCTTTGGCATGCCTGTTCATCCCCATGAAGAAGTATATCCAAAGGAAAAACAATCAGGGAAAATATTAGACACACTAAAGTGCTCACAGTCTAATAGAGTTTGTTTCTGTTGGGAAAAATGAAATAAAGCAATTGTATTGACTATATTTTTCTCTGAACTCATTTAAGCCCCTAATGTTTGAGTTATTTTATAGCTACTTGATAGATCCAACAGTTCTCTGAAGAGGCATTGAGTGCTTCTAGAGTTTAGCAGACATTCACACAGCTCAGCAAGCAGAAGTCTCTTTGCAGGGAAGCTGGAGACACAGCCCAGGGTGCTTTCCACTCCCCCACATGGAGACTCCCATGGCTGCATGAACCTGCATTTTTCCCCCCTTCCAGTAAATACATAGTACTTGCTTCCTCTCTGCCAAGAATGTCCTCATCCTCCTCTTTTCACCCAAGTTGAAGCCTCACCTGATACCCCGAGAGCAATCTTTGTACCATGTCATAATGATCTCAATTCTTTTGTAGGCCTCCAAGTCCCATTAGGCTGTGAGCACTCCGGGGCCCAGGACTGTTGTACCATTCATCTTTCTATACCCAGCAGCACATACAGAGGCCCAGTTTAGTATGCTCTGACTGCATATGTACATCAATTCCTGAATGACAGTCCTAAGCAACAGAGACTACTGCCATTGTCACTGGGGTAAAGAAAAGTGTGAAACTAGGGATATTGTGCAAAGTAGGTTGGACTTGGTGATCTCCCCCATTTTGTGATATAATTAATACAGCTGAGTTTTATTGTTCAATTCATCACATGTCCCATCTAGGGCCTATTTGGGGACATCTGTATGGATATTAAAATTGTTCTCCATTGTTGAGGAGAAATATAATGATAAGTTAGAGTTTACAGGGATTTTTGTTTTGTTTTGTTTGTTGTCCTATTGGAAAAAAATTGTCCGATAGTGAAGACAGTGAATTTGATCGAGAATCTATGAGTACAATGTGTCAGGAACAAAAGAAAAAAGAACTTGGTGTCAGAATGAAATTTAGACAATCATGCTTGTTAAAGCCATTTTACAGGTTTATAGAGATTAAAATCTTTGTGTTAAAAATGATAAGTGTGTTACACTACAGCTCTATTTCTCCAGTGAGGCAAGGAGTAAAAGTGTTCATTTCATGGCAAGGGACAAGCAGGCTGGAGGGAGCGTTCCTTCCTCTTACACTGCAGCTTCAGTGGCCTGTCCTCTGCCACAGCCATCCATCCTCAAGCTGTGAGACTCAGGGATGTCTGGGCCCAGGAAATAAATCCATGCCCAGGTGTCCGTGCACATGTGCAAGCTTTAGATATTCAAATTCCATGTCCATTTGTTATTTCAAATCAGAGTCCTTCCCTAAAGACTCAGCACTCCAAAAAAAAAAATTATTTTTTCTTTGAGTTTGACTGAGGCACATTTCCCAAATGACAATATGTGCTTGAGCAGAGCTGGCAGTGTTTGCTAGAAAATAAATCTCTGCACTCCACATTGTGGGAAGACATTTTTTTTTCTATCTCCTCAAGGATGTGTTCTAATCATTTTGAGTAGTCTTATGGTGTCTTTAAAGAATAATGAAGTTGAAAGTAGGTCTGCAATCTGGCTTCCTCTACCCTTATTTTACTGCTACATCTTTTTGTTAGGACTCATATTGTAGTTGCTTGATGTCCTAGTGTGTGGCTTTCCAACGAGAACTTTGAGTTCAAAATTAATACTGGGGTTCCCTCTGGGTGAATTATGTTTAGGAACATAACTCTCTATTTAAAATATAGTAGATCCTTTCCTAATGTTAATTTTAGTGAATGATTTGATCCATCATATTGTTTTTTGACTTTGAAAATACAAAGCCGCAGCCTGTGGAATGATGCCATTCAAACTTTAATGTGCACACAAATTGCCTGGGGATCTTGTTAAAATGCAAATTTTGACTCAGGAGGTCTGGAGTGGGGCCTCAGGTTCTGTTTCCAAAAACTCCATTCCCTAGTGATGCAGATACTGCTGGACCCAGGACCAGACTTTGAGTAGCAAAGCTGTAGAACTGTGCTACCCAAACTCAACTATCCATCATACCTCATGTGGAGGGCTTATCAAGACACTATTCTTGGCCTCGCCCCCAGAGTTTCTAACTAGGTAGGTGTGGAGTGAGTTCTTAGGTTCTACATTTAACAAGCTTCTAAGCGATGCAAACACTGCAAGTGAGTAGATGAAACTTTGAGTAGCTTACGATGTCATCTGGATGAGCCATAAAATGCCAGCCTGTTCCTTACAAGGCCAAGAGGGTTTGGGCAAATCCAGACATTAAGATAAATATTAGCATGCTTCAGAAAAAATTTTACAAATAGCAATTTCTATAAGGCAGACACAAATTGGAAAGAAAGAAACTGGTGGGGAAGAAAATTGGAGGCAAGTTAACTTTTCTAGCAGAAAACAGTAAAACATGTGAAATTAAACACCATTTGAGTTCATTTACGTCCTAAGTGTTTATCACGTCTGACTCTTCATCATGTGCAAGGGGACAGAGGAATCTTTACACTTTAGCCAACAGTCAGTGTGATTTATTCTCCACATCAATACACAAAGGCATTTAGCGGGAATTGAAAAAAAAAAAAAAAAAAAAAAACAGAATCTATACTTTCTAAACTTCAGAAAGATAAAGTCCCAGAAGCAGTTGAAAGAATTCATATTAACTAAGAGAGCCAAGGCGGGGGGTGGGGGGGATAGAATAAACATCCTGGTTGGCGCAGGACAACAGGAACAGGGACAATCCTGGTGAGTAAGTTACCTGTCAAGGCACATCCCAGGCTTTCGGTTTGGGCTGCCTTTGGTAATGCAACCAAGCAAGGAAGGATGCCTGCCGAAAACAAGTAGGCCTTCTGTACTTATTTATGGGGCCAGAAGACACAGTGTGGCTTCGCAATCAGAGCAGAGGTCCCTGGCTGGGAAAGTCTGATAACCAAGGAACACTGACTAGGCTTCTCTCAGGGGAGACAGAGACCTGATGGGGAGCTGCATAGTCCAGATCCCAGTCTTCAGAGTGTGGCTCAGCCCACACAGACCTCAAGTGTAAGGGCAAACAAAGAACTTGATGGCTTTGACAAATTAGCCCCAGTAAATAAATTAGAACCACTGTAGCCATTGCCCTTTCCAGATGCCCAGGTGTGTCTTGCTGGATCGCAGCTTCCAGCACCATGCAAGTTTACCTGAAGCTCTGTCTGTTGCCCAGGAAGGAAGGATGAGCACCCTCCCACTGGCTGACCAGAGCTGGTGCACAACCCCAGCCCACTTGGCTTCCCGTGGATAATAGAAGAAGTGGAAATCAGGGGCTTAATTAGAATTCCCCAGCGGGGTTGAGCTCCAGTGGCCCCTGTGCACCCTTCCTCAGCTGCCATTTCTGTCTCATTCCTCCTACCCTGCCTGCTCCTTGGGATCACCTTCCAAACAAATAACTCGTCCTCAAATTCTTGGCTCAAGTTCTGCTTCTGGGGTACCAAACTCAAACACAGTAGTTGGGTAGCATATTTGGAAGAAGAACTGAAATATCTGAGGAAATAACAGGTCATCACACTGATGTTACCAGGTCCCATAAATTTTACCTCTGACACACTGGATACAAGAACCACAGCAACATTGCCACAAGAATGCCATGACACCCATGTGACATTAGCTGCAGAGGTAGACACAAACATAAGACAGACAGAGGGCCCGGGGAACATGTGGATTTGCATGTACTTGAGGCAGGTTGCATCTTGTGTCCCTGTGGCCTAATTAACAGCACTGGTGTCACCTACAGATGGCTTCTGCTCGTTATGACTAGGTACTGATTCCTAACAGTTGAGCTTTTGCTAGCATCTAGCAAGACTCGTTTTCTTTCATTCCTTCATGTTCAGTACGTTCGGACACACATAGACACAATTACATACCAGGAAGAGTTCCATTTGATTATAAAAGCCTTTTGGCTCATGTATGCACACGTAATGTTAATTATGAAAGTACACATAACCTTTTTCCTGTTTTTAGAATTATTTCCATTTTTTCTAGGATTACTGTGAAAGCATAGAACTGATCATTAAATATTATCCTTTGAGCACAATGTCAGTGACTCTACACTGAAAGCAGAGCAGTACTAATGGGACGGACTTGATCTTGGAGTCAGATGCTGTCCAAGTTGTATGATTTGGAAAAGCCCCTGATTTCCACTTTTTGAATAAAAAAAAGTCCATAAACCATATTCTTGTTAATTTAGGTTTAAATGAGAATTATATGGACTATATAAAATCTCCAAAATATTTTCTAGCACCAAAGGATCATAAAATCAATAGATTCATATCTGAGTTCACAAGAAATGAAATTATAGTCACAACATCATACATGGGATAATCAGATAACTTGAGTTTTTCCTGCCTGTTTTTTGTTCATTCTACCTCATGAGAACCAATTGATATGTTTGCAAAAACACTAGAAATCCATACCCCTTCATTTGTTTTAAATCCATTTAGTCAATAGTCTGCTCAGTGTACACTGCTAAAGGTTTCAAAACCACTTCATCAGCCCCAAATAGGAAAGAAAATACAGAGGAGTGGTATTTTGTTCTGAAGAGGAAAGTCAGGGTTATTCTGTTGTTGTTGTTTGTTTTGCATTTTGATGATTATACCAATGTTTGGAAAATGCTGACTTCTTGAGAGAGCAAATTTCTGGCAGTGCAGGAAGCTGCTACCTTTCTGAGGATAAATAAAATGAGCAGAAATGTGGTAATGAACTCTCTGGATGAATGTCTCAGTAATGTTCCTGACACCAAAAGACACTTGCTGATTTAGCTAAATCTAGAATGGTAACTTATAGAGTAATTGCTACCCACCTACATTTAAAGGTGATTTTTATGTATCCTTTCATGTAGTGACTGATGTAAAACACAAAACCCTTGACTTCAGGGCAAAATAGCCTAACAAGCATCTGTTAATGATGAATATTCATATAGCATTGGGTTTCAGAAAAATTAATACATTTTCAAATGAAACATTTTTGCTAGGCTGGAAAGCAAGGGAAAGGGGGATAGATCTCTACTATGTTTACATAACAATATTCACCCTAAAGGGAAGATTAAAATTTAAGGTGATAGATCCTCTAATGAGTTGATATTTCCATGCAGGGCATATATGAATCAGCACATCCCCTTATATCTATACATATGTACAAATATCATGGGCCAATCAAAAAAAATTAAATGAAAATAATTATTTTTAAAACAATGACATTTTCAAGAATAGCAACAATTGCTTTGCATGTACTGAGCATGGCCTACTTACTAAACAGAGTACAAGTGCTGCGTACCATCTTATTTCATTCTATGACAACACGATCATCTATATCTAAACCACTATTAAATCATATTAGCTGACAAAATGCAATCAAGACTTTGTCTATGTTCAGTGGTTTTTAAAACAAAATTAATTTTCATTATTTCATTGCTAGGTGATTTCATGAACATTAATTCTGAAGTTTCAGAGGATCATTTTCTTTTTTTTTAGTACTATAAAATTGATCTTACCATATTTTATCACAAAGCCGGATTACAAAACTTTTAGAAATACAGAAAATATTACTTAGCACATGATTTGTAAATATATGAAGTACTAATTTATCTCACACTCTAAAATGACAAAACAGTGAGATAAAAATCAATTATTTTAGCCCTAAAGCAAGATAGACTATTGGTTCCAAAGGAGTTACAAAATCAATCAGTCAATTTTATGAGTAACCACCAAATCATATAGTGAGGTTTGACGAGCAGGAATGAGCTTCCTTGAAAAATATCAGTTTTAGTCCTCACCATGATGTTTGATGTTGACATATAAACATTCATCGCTGTGTGTCTTAATGGATCTTCAAATTTGTGAGATCTCTTATTAGGCAATAAAAAATGCCATTTGGTGTGTACTAATTTTCTGTGGTACCAAATTAGTAAAAATGTGTGGCTTCAAATAACACAAATTCATTATCTTATAGTTCCATAGGCCAAAAGTCTAACATAAGCCTCACTGGGCTAAAATCAAGATGTCAGTGGCACGCACTCCTTTGGAAGCTTCTGGGAAACCACTGGGTTCCTTGTCTTTTCCAGCATGCAAAGTGTGCCCAGATTCCTTGACTCCAGGCCCCTTCTTCTGTCTTCAAAGCAAACCACACAAGGTCAAGTCATTCTCTGATTGCATAAAGTCACTCTCTATCCATAGCCATGCCTCTCTCTGAATCTCTTCTTCTTAAAGGGTTTTAGGCCCTCTATGGTTACAAAGGCTCACCTATACCTCAAGGGCACCACTCCTACTCTGACATCAGGTGACCAGCAACTGAAATCCCTCTGCAGTCTTACTTTCCCCTTTGCCATGCAAAGTAGCCTATTCACAGGTCCCAAGATAAGGACCTGAACCTCTTTCTGTGTACCACAGTGGAGGTATATTCCTAATGACACAGGTGCATTTCTTAAGCTTAAATACTTCCTGAGCACCTACTGTATTTCTGTATTTCCCACACCAAAGTGGGGCCTTGAAAATTCAAGTTGACAAGACAGACAGGGTACTTACATTTGGGAGTTCACTTTTTAAATTTTAGTCCTATTAATTTCTGAGAACAAATTCGAATTGAATTTTTTAAAAATGTTTGCCACTGAGAAGGAACAAGGCAGTTTCCAAGATTAACAAAAAAAAAAAAAAAAAGAAAAAATGCTCACTTTACTATTTTTCCTGAGGCTAGTTCTGTAAATGAGATTATAAAAATCGTGGAAAGAATATACCAGAGTTAGTGACCCAGATAGTATTTTTTTAGGCAAATAGAAAATTACAGCTAATCCTCATTATTCATAGGTTCTGTGTGAATTCACCTACTAGCTAAAATTTATTTGTAACTCCAAAATCAATATTCAAGATGCTTTTGTGGTCAGTGTGAACAGGCCCAAAGCCGTGAAAACTTTTAGTTGCCTGAGGTAACAGCAATTATCAGTATTTGATAAATCATTGTTTGCAAAGACTTTATAAAACTGAACTACAAGGCATAATGAGAATCAGCCATATTTACCATCTAACTCTTAATGCTTTAAGTAAATCTGGAAAAATCTGGAATAAGCACCACTATAGCAAATCAGCAAAATGCATTACAATGTGATTTGAAAAAGGATCTTTAAAGATTTATAATTATGAGGCTAACATGTCAGCTGTTTTATACTTTATAAGTCACACCAGTCAGGTGACAGAACACACTCATATGTGTATGTTCACTATATTTTTAACTTAGACAATTTTCCTTAAAAATATTATAGCTGGCTGAATGATTTTTTAAAAAAATTGTAAGGACGCACTTCAAATGTAGCTCCTACATTGAAAGATGTGTTTTCTTTTTCTAATTTTGCCCAATATTTGATATTTTAGGGAGGAAAATAACAGAGCTATAGATCTAGAAAATGATAAATTATAACAAAATAAAATTCTGTTTGAAAATATATTAGCACAGGGCTTGTAAAATTATTTTTTTCAAAACCTGGACAGATATAGATGAGATGATACAGTAGTACTCACAACACATACCTCACATGGCCACTTCCAGTCACCCACCATGAGTGTCCTCTGAGAAGAGCAAAGACATCTACTCCATCATGAGGTAGGTACCAGAGGATAGATTCACTGGGCATCACATCTCTTCCCACACTCCAGGTATGGGATAGCAAGTCAGTCACAGCCCAAACCATGAGGCCTTTGGGCTCAGGTGTCACTGAGGCTAAGTTCTGGTTTCTCTTCCTCTTCCCACTCCTCCTATTTTCTTGTAAAACCTGTCTTTTCTCCCTTTTCTGTATTTCTCTATTCCCCACCACTTGGACCTGGACTGTCTCCTTTCTTCCCTGAGGGAGGCGGCTCACTTCACATTAATCTGCATACTCGATTCCATTGGAAATCTCCTGGTGTCATTACTGTCCAACTTAATTTATTACAAGTAAAAACATATCGCATCTGATTGGAAACTCTAGCTACAGAAAATTTAAAAAGGAAACAACATACGTTCAATTTTTTTTTATCATGAACATTTCAACCACATACTCAAACAGAAAAAAAACAAATAGAAATTAAAAAAAAGCAGATACATCCAGCTTCAAAGATTGTTAACTTGTGGCCAGTTTTATTCTACTTGCACCCCTCAGTTTACCTCCTTTCTCACTAGATGAGTCGAAACTCAGCCCCAAACATTATTTTGTTCCATATAAAAATATCTGAAAACCTATCTTCAAATGGCAAGGACTTTTCTTTTAACAAAAGCACAACATCATTACGACCCCCAACATTCAGACAGGAGTTCTGCAATATCTTTACCATTCTGCATGGAATTCTTACCTCTGGAACATGTATGTGCCTGCATAACGTTGGTACAATTTTATTCAAATCAGGATACAAAACATTTCCAATTGCACTTGGCTACTGTTTCTCTTAAATCTGTTTTCACTTATGGATTTCCCTCCCTTTCATTTCCTTTCAATTTGTCTTTTAAAAGCTGCCCATTTTCCCAAGAGCTGCCCATAGTGAGCTGATGGTCTCCCTGTGTCCTGTGGCCTGCTCTTCTACTCCTATATTTCCCATAAACTGGTAGTGAGATCCTGAGACTTGGTTTGACTTCTGACTTAGGTTTCACTTTGCCTCAGAATTCTTCAAAGGACACATTTCCTCCTTCCATCAATAGGCACGCGATGCAGGCTTGCCTCTGTTTTTATGGTTAGTCATCAGCGATGTCCTCTGAATGCATTATTTTATTTGAGATGATAAAAGTGGTGGTAGTTGGACTCTATCACCCCTCCTTCAATTTCTGTTTTTAATGTAAAATACTCACCTAAAGAGAAAATTCCTTTCATCAAAGATTTGGTTTCCCTGAAATGCAGGTCAATCCTCAAACATGGGATGAATGCTTGATTTCCCTTTTATCAACCAGTATCAGAATAATGAGTTGGTTCTCTGGCATCTTCCAGGAATGGTGGTTAGAAACTGTTAGGACTATGATGGATTCATGAATGTTCAACTCCTAGGTTGGTCATCATTGCTTGTCAGAAAGAACTAGGAAATATCTGTAATTTCTTCAAGAAAAAAATGTATTCAGAATTTATACTGATAAATCCAACTCAAATTCAGCATTGCAGGATATTAACCTCTGTGATGTTAGATTTGTTTCTCTTTTCTCTATTTACATGGTTTCTAATCATATTAATATCATCATATAACTGCCTTATTAGAGTAAGTTTCAGGGTCACAATATAATATTTTAAATAAAAACTGCTGTCACTAATGAAATACAATCTTAAGGAGGTTAAATTTTTTTGGCAATGGGATCTAAAACAGTAAATATACACAGATGATGGTGTTTTAAACAAAATAATTCCTTTCTGGGTGCTTCCTTCAACTTAACAGGTTTGTTCATTTTATTTTTGATATCTAGTAACCTATTTTTTAATTTGTTTAACTATAGTGTATCATTGTAAAACTGTGAATATGGCTTCATAGACAGATCCAAAAAATAACATCTATTCAGAAAAGTCTAGCATTTACCCATGCTCTGTCCCTTCCCCTATAGGTTATTACCGAGGTAAACTTTAAAAATCCCTTTTCTTGGTTATACTCCCATTTACATAATATAAGCAAAGATGAAATATAGGTGAATAGCTCCATTCCTTTTACTTAAATAAATGGTGGCATACCCTACCCATATTCTTCCCCTTATCTTTACCACAGTGGTTAAACAAATGTGAGGGGTGGGGGTAAACCACATGGTAATCTTATATGAACTTCATGCTTGTGCAATTACCCAAATAAAACTAACCCCTGGAGAGAAGTGGAACTAGGGTCCTGGACAATGACAGTTAATTTGGACCCCTTTCCAGTAGAATTCCTCAGGTACCACAGGCCACTGTCATTCCTTCTTCCATGAGCAAAACTTCAAAATTATCTCTATAACTTCTCATGGAGAGGACTGTACATCTACGAGTCTCTCTGTGAAAATACTTGGCTGGGAGAAAGGACAGGGAAGATACTGTAGATGGTTTAAAGGCCAGCTTTAAAAACACAAGAATGGCCTCTGTATTAATTCTCCAAGGGCTGCTGGATTTGAGAGAATGTTAACTCACTCTCTCACAAACACACAAAGTCCTTTTCACTTGATGGAATAAAGTTTGGGGAAAATAGTGAGAACTTATCAATAACTTCCTAAGAAAGCTTTATGAAATAGTAATTGTCAGTAAATGGTAATGAGAAACAGAGGAAAGAGGTTCAAAGGTATAAAGAATGACTTGGGAAAGTCACAGCACAGTGAGAATGATAGAAGACTAAGTCCAGGGATGGTCAATAATCAGACAATGGTTAGCATTTAACTTAGAAGAAAGAAACTGAGTGCATGATGGGTCGTAACTTCTCCGCAGTCTAAGGTGCACATATCGATGCTTGTGGTGTGGAGAAGCATCCTCTGTGTATAACTTCCTGAGCACACACTGACTCCATCCTTGGTAACTGCTGACATTACAGCCTTTAGAAATTTATGGGTGGCTCAAGTACACAGCATTCTGTTCAAGATATGCCCCATGGTTAAGAACACAGCCTTCAGCAGTTCAGCAGGAGAATTGCTTCTTACAAGTATATGGTTGATGAATGTTTTCCAGAAAGAAAAAAAAAATCCCCAATCACATTTAAAGGTATATTTTAGTCATCTTATTGTCGTACTTTGCTTGAGTCTATTGACATAATTGTAAGCATTTTAAAAATGGGAAAACGGAAAAATGCAAACACAAGACGCAGTTATCATTCCCCTTTATAGCAACACTGATTTCAAAGTAACCTTGAAGAAAAGCATGGAAACCCAGATTGCAATGTTGTTTTTGTCAATAATGCTGAGATAGATTACATGATGCAGAGGCCTAGATTATATCAATACACGTAAGTCCTAATCCTGCATGCCCAAGCCAGAAACAGTAGGATTCCCTGGTCAAGAATAGGGATCTGTCCCCATCCTCTGCTCTGAATGATTCTCATATGAAGGTCTACAAACCTTCTCATTATCATATCATTTGAAATAAAACAAATTATAGTGTATGTCATGTAGTCCTAAATGCATGGACCATTTTGAACTCATTTATCAGCATAATATAACAGACTGCAACATCTTGAGATAATGCAATAGAGCTGAGTTTGATTTGATAAAATAAATTTCTCAAAAAAATGTATGGAACTGTCCTACATAAAATGTGAGTGAATGTCATTACATGAGGCAGACAAATAGACTCATAGCCAAGGACTTCACACCCTGAGGTCATCAAAATGCACACCATTATCTACAAGTTAAGCATATCTTTTAAAATCTGAACTTAAGCACAGAGAAATCCTTCACATGTCATTAACCCAAGCAAGAACAGGAGGCCAGAATATTACACATCTGTGAATCAATTTAGAAAAAAGATGAGAAGCATTGTCCTGGTCAGAACCAGCTAAGATCAGTCAGTAGTGATTGAAACTGATGTGTGCACGTAACTCCTAAATCAGAAGTAGAAAATAGGAAGTCACTCAGAAGACAGTGTCACAGCTTGGTTAATCACCAGTTCCACTGGGAGGAAAAAGCATGATTAATAGCTGCATCTCAGACAAATGATAAAACAGCTCTCAAGTAATTAGGGTATGACCCCCGGCCACAATACACAAAGCAGAGTGGCAATAATGAGACAAAATTGGAATATTTTGGAAGTGAGTCAGCTCAGCTGAGAAAGTAAAACCAATGCCAACTTCAAATCCCAAAGAACATTTAAATGAGAAAATGAATTTTACAAATTGAATTGTTAACAAAAGAGAAAAGTATGAATATAGTGATAATTAGCAGAGAAAAACTAACCTCTGGGCTGGAGAGGTAAGGTGAATTGTAAGAGTGGCTGTCAATCTCATTCTCTTTCAGGATGTGTGAACTTCCTGGGTTGTGGCCACAGCAACCACGATCCCCTCAGTGTTCTTTTCTCCCATTGCCCTCCTTGTTCTTGGAATTGGAGTGATTTATTAAGGCCCAGAGAATGGGGCTCAGATTTAATTAGATCCCATAACACCCAAAGAATAATCCAGAATGAAAGGCGTTTTACAAGTACGGGTCTTAGAGTACAGGTAATCTTAAAGTTCACATATAACCAGAGGCCCTGAGTTTACAGTTGACGAAACTGAGGTTCCATCAGATTTGAAGTTGTCAAAGTCACAGAGCAAATGAGTTGTAAAACTAGAGGTCAAACCAAAGCCCTGTGACCTTGAAAGCTCCTTGTACTGCACTAAGATGGCTCAGGTTCCTCGGGTTGTACAAACAGGCATCTGAAGCATCCGTCTCCTCTAGGAGGGGGATGGCTAGGCATACCTGTGCTCACCCCTAGCCGTCCCCCTCCCTCCTCTCCTGCATGGAGGACAGATTGTGTGGAAGCACAAAATCACCAAGGAGCTGTGTCTTGTACAGGAGCCTGAGGGACACCTTAAAGCAGGGGCAGGATCAGCCTGGGACTGAGCAATGTCTTGTACATAGACTGTCCGCAGCAGACGGTGACACCAGTGGCACTCCTGTGCCCACACCCACTCAGGCCATCTATCTTTTTCCAAATCCAGGCCCTCCAAGCCCTTGCCTATTCTTCCACTGCTCTTCCTTCCTTCCAACATCAGAGGACTCCTGGAGTTTGGCCATCAAATGAAAACTCAAGAGTTTGAGCTCTGGATCCGCGCAGCCTGGGTCCAGGCTCAGCCAGTTACTGGTGAATGACCATGAGCAGTGTTAACTCCTAGAAACTTGGGGTTCATCTTCTGTAAGATGGAGATAATGAAGGCAATACACACAGAAGACATTGCAAGGTGCTATGACCTTCCTGAATCCTTCTCACCTGGAATCCAGGTTAACCCTCAGAGACCTAAAGTGTAATCTGCTAACTTCTCCCAATGCTGTATTTCCTTGGAGTCAGTTAGCATTTTAAGTGGTCTGCTGCCAATAACAGGTAATTTTTCTCTCCTCATCATGAAAATAAGTCAACAATCTCTCTCTCTCTCTCTCTCTCTCACACACACACACACACACAACACACACACACACACACACACACAACACACACACACAAACACACACACATACACACACGCACACACAAACATGACAGAGAGAACAATGTCTCCTCTGGTTTTATGAGTGTCCACTGGGCCCCCATGAGGCTCAGATGCTCTTTCACTTCCTTAACTCTCTGTTTCAGTCTCCTAGAAGGTGACCCAGAACACAACCTGAACCTAAATGACCTTCACATAGCTCCTTTTCAACTTGTCCCTGCCCACACCATGGTCCTTAATCATTTCTTGTGATTATACCATCTTTGAAGTTGTAAATATTTATATGCTATTCTTCAATCTTAAATTACTAGATCTTTCCAACTCTCTCTCTCTCTTGTTCCCTCTCACTCTTAATTGCTTTTCAGCCTGTATTCTTCTTTGGATACCTTCCATCTTTGTGGTGGTTATATTTGTGTATCAATTTGGCTTAGACCATGATGCCCACACATTTAGTCAAACATTATTCTAGGTGTTTCTGTGAAGGCATTTTTTATTTGAATGAGATTAACATTTAAATCGGTACACAATAAGTAAATCAAATTACACATCCATAGTGTGGATGGCTTCCTCTAATCAGGTGAAGGCCTTTGAAGGCCTTTAATATATTAAGATATATTAAAAAAAAAAAAAAAAAAGACCTCTCTGGAAAAAGGGAATTCTGCTAGCAGACCATATTTGCACTAGAACTGCAGCTCTTCCACGGGCATCTAGCCTGCAGCCTATCAGGTAGATTTAGGACTTGCTAAGCTTCCACAATAGCATCATCCAATTCCTTTAAACAAATCCTCTCCCACCCCACCCACCACTGTATATACACACCTGCGCTGGTTTTGTTCCTCTAGAGAACTTTGAGCAATGCAGTCTCCCATCAACCCCCACAGGCTCACACCTCACTGCCTTCCCTACACAGTGCTACTCTTCCCTTCCTCCAGACTCCTGCCAGCCCTAGCCCTGTGTGTCCTCGTCCTAGCGTCCTCCTGCTATAGTATCCCTTTGGATCCAAACCCTGGGTCAGCTGAAGCACCTGTCCTCTCAATACTTGCACACCGGCAATTGTACACAGCTAGAGGAAGCCTCGCTGTCCTGTGCATGAGTGTCCCTTGGTGGCTTCAGCCTGTGAGTACTGGCTCAGGGGTCTCCCTAGCAGGCTCTGTGCTCAGTAAATCTGTGACCTTTTTGCATACAAAGCATTCTTTGGATAGACTGAGATTCAACCCCATCTTTAGTTTTCCTTATTCTTCGTTCATAAGAACACCTGTCTCCCTTCAAAACCAGGTGGGATCTGATGCTCTTGTCCCACCCGATACTCTCAGAATCACTGTGCCGTTCAACCTTCTGCCCTCCTTCTCTGCATGGCGGACCATCTGGGGTGGTGGTGGCCATTTCCTCTCCTCCACCCCCCTCGTGTTTCCCTTCTACACACACCGCAGTCAGGGAGGCCTTCACTGCAGTCAGGGAGGCCTTCACTGCCGCTTTATACCGCACTGCTGATAACCCCAGATCTTGTTAATTTTGCATGAATTGTGAAGTGTTCCAGGATTTTTGTTTGTTTTATGGGTTGTTTGTCTGTTTGTTTAGGGGGGAGGGTGCATTTAATTTTGTACAGGTTGGTTTTTTCTTTCTCTCTTTCCTCTCCTCCTTGCTTTCCCCCTCCTGCATCTCTCCCTCTCTTGTCCTGTCTTCCCTCCCTCTCTCCTCCTCCTCCTCCTCCTCTTTTGCAGTTAGTTTGCAGTTAGCAACCTCTCAGGGGTGTAATATCGCTCTGTTCCTCAGAGGAAGTGAAAGCGACCTGCCCAAGACCACATATCTTGCAGGAGATGGAGCGTGCACGTGCCAGCATCTGATCACAGATGACCTTCCTGAATGGCCATCCACAGCCTTCCTTCTGTCCCCTCCGCTTTATGTGCTGGGGTTCCAATTCTTTGAAGTGGCCTCTCTCTGACCTTCCAACTATTCAAGTCTCTCTTGGCTCAGAGCAGAAGTAGGCTCCTCACCTCCATAAAGTCCCAGCAAGCTCTCCTGCAGAAAACCAAGCAGTGTACTGATGGCTTTTGCTACATTGGCTGCAGATAACCAGATCATCAAGTTTACTGTTTCCAACCCAGAAGCCTGGGGATGGTGAGATCCGTGAGGAGAGGAAGGGACAGGATGACTCATGTGGACTTTCTCTGGAGCAGAGGCAAGGGACAATCACATTCTATGGTTGAGCATACCAAGTTGCACAGGTTTTCCACATAAGTCTCCAATGGAAAACTCCATACACTGTCCAAGGTAGGATGAGACAGAAAAAATACATGAATATATGCCTGTTCAAATCACACAAAATGTAGTTCCTTGTTGGTGAACATTTATTTTTAATAAAATTTTCCCATAGCCAAATATATACTTTATTCAGCTCACACAGATTACATACTCAAAGGTTAAGGAGTTTTCAAACTAAAAAGTAAGAAAATGAGAATATTCATATGAAAATTCAACGTTTGTAGATGCGCATATCCAAAGGGTTTGAATTCACAGAAACAAGGAAACTGAAGAGACCAATTTCTTTCCAAGTTGGAGAAATTTCAATATTTACCTGTCATCTCTGACACAAAAATTTTTAAAGAGAGCACAAATATCACTTTGAACTTAATTAATTCATGTGTTTATTCTGATCTAAGGATTGAAAAATCTATTTCCAAAATGACATATTGAATTTTTTTTGACCTTTTATTATTTCAGGGTATAAAGACAGAACTGCTATTACCACGACAGCTTTGCAGCTCTTGGGTTAATCTACCCCAACTTTTCATAAACTTGCTAAAATAAATACAAAAGATTTTTTCCTCCTGAAACTGATATTCCCCAAACCTACCCCTGACTCATGATGACTCTGACATATTGTAATAAAGCTATTGCTCCCCGAGGATATCTTTTCATTGCTCCAGCAATTTTTCTCTTCTCTGTCTCTTATTGAAAAAGAATCCTATTATTAAGTACTTAAAATATTCAAGGCTCTAAAAGGGAGACAAGCTTTCAGTATGAGAGATTAATAATAACAATAAGAAATACAAAATGGAATTTCGGGGGTTCAAAACCAAATAAAAATTTCATTTGCACAATACAAGCCAAATACGATTTCTCCTGAGCAGCATCTCTCTGATTTACAGACAGGGCTCCACGGGCCATGTCTTAGGATTGTTGTTTCCTATTTTCTTGCTTTCATATTCACAGCTATTTCTGGACAAACGCCCTAACACTTGGATCTTTTCTAAATCATGGCTCTTCTAAATCACCCAAAGGATTATTTTTTGTAAATACTTCAGAAGGAAGGAAGATGCCGATAATAATTGGAAGAGATAACATTAAACAATGCCAACTTTGAGGCATGTTTCCCAAAGGCAGTTGGGAAAATGGATGATAAAGCCATAGAGTTCAAGACCCTGTTCCTATGACTGTGAGTGTTTCTTTTACATATTTATACAAAATATCAGATGGATGCCCTGGTCTAGTGCACACACAGATCTCTGCACTGGAAAGGAGCAGACACATCACCAGATTATTGCATTTGGGATTTCAAGTAATCAGAAGAGCATCACTTTACCGCGTAATAGTATCATTCGTGTCTATTCTAAACCGCTATAACAACTAGCGTGGAGTTTCTATCTCCCAGAATTCACAGCCTTGATTAATAAGTGAATATGCTTTTTAATAAAGACAGACACAGAGGATGCATTTTAACCAGCAGCATTTGGAAATTCACTTATATCAAGGGTGTATTTTGGAATGAAGGTCGACATACAGGTGGAGTGAAACAGAATGAAAAATAAAAGGATGAGTTTGAAATTCAGTTGATTAAGGTTACACAAACCGTGCACAATAATCCAGGGAGACTCCCTGGGAATAACACTATCGCAGATGTCACTGGAAATAAATAAGACCCTAGAGGAAGTTTAGTGACTACTAGAAAAGTGATGGCAGGGATTGGGGAGGGGAACTTGATAAGCAAGTAACTTGATTGTGGTTGGAAGGCCATGAGTTGGGAGGATTGAGTTGAAGCTGTTTTGACAAGTGCGTCTCAGAAAAAGAATGACAGTGACCTAGAAGGGAAGTATAGAAATACAAGGAACTTTGGTGTATGTCTTAGGAGCAGCAATTAAGCATCTGAGATTTTGAGTAGTCAGTAAGGAAACTGGATGAAATATGCCAGGTGTAGAGGTAGAGGGAGCCATCTGGTCTACCCGCCAAGCAAACCATTTCAATAAAATCCAGGTCCCTGCTGCTCTTTACACATGAAGCGCATGTCCCTGCTCCATCCCAGAAATGGCCACAGATGTGTACTAATCCACATATACACTCTTCCACCTGATCCTCGGTGGAGAGCCCTGGCACGCATCTGCAAAATGTGTAGTAAGGAGCAAAGCAATGTTAGTCTTCCCACACTGAAATTGTATGCTTTGAACTCCATGGGTTTTTTTAATTATTTTTTTGTAGTTGTAGATGGACAGCATGTCTTTATTTTATTTGTTTATTTTTATCTGGTGCTGAGGATTGAACCCAGTGCCTCTCATGTGCAAGGCAAGAGTCTGCCACTGAGCTAAGCCCCAGCCCTACAGTACATGTTTTGATAAATACCAAAGGATTGATTTCATAATTTATTGAGGATAACCTCATTCGGCTTACTTAAAGTAGATTATGTGTTAAAATATAACCCTAAACCAATGGTTCAATCTTCTTCCTGGATTCCCTTCTTACAGTGCACAAAAAAGACTGTTCTTGCTAAATGAACTTTAGCAAGAGGGAAGAAAGCTAGAAGTAAAACTACACGAGTGACTTTAGTTAGCAAGAATGTCGGTGGGAACTGAAGATCTTAAGTCCCCACTTTCAAATATTAAACTGCCTTCTCTATGGTTTGGTGGGGAAACACGCAATTCTAAAACTGAAGGTGGATGAGAGAGCTCTCTACGTCGGTACCTGGATTCTCCCTGCACCCTCATACTATCAGCAAAGAAAACGAAGCTCAAACCTGATTGGATCCTCATATATTGTACACAGGCAGTGAAATGTCACACTGTGTCCCCCAAATGCATACAATTATTATGTCAATTAAAAATTAAAATGTGCTAATGTGTGTGTGTGTGTATGTGTGTGTGAAGGAAGTTCCATGTTAACAAAAAGAAGAAGAGGAGGAGGAGGAGGGATGAGGAAGAGGAGGAGTAGGAGGAAGAGGAGGAGGAGGAAGGAGAAGAAGAAGAAAAGGAGGAGGAGGAGGAAGCAGCAGCAGCTCACAGATATGTGACTTTAGTAAATACCTTCTTCGGGCTTCCCTGGTCATTTTCCTGTTTCACTCAGAACCAGGCCCACCCCTTCCCTGCCCTGATCTAAAACACAGGGAGCTGAGTGACGTGGACTGAGTATCCCAGGCTGTGGTGCCAGGGGCCCTCCAGGTGAAAGGAGGGGAGGGCCAGGGTATTTCTCCCCACTCTTCCTCTGCCTCAGGCATCCCCGGCTCCCTCAACCCCCTCCTGGACAGCGCTTGCCCTGCTTCTAGTTCTAGCTGGACGATACCAGGAACTGGGCTCTGGAAAGGCCCCCTCCTCAGGATCCCTCCAGTTTAGAATTCCTAGTAGCTTCCTGATGCTACTAAATTCTGAATTGACTCATCTCACATTTTCCTGCCCCTCTTTTTCATCGCCTGTGACCAATTTCCTATAATGACTTCTCAGTTTCAGATGCCCAAGGTAATTTCTGGTTCTCTGACTGGGCACTGATTCAGAAAACAATTTAGAACTAGAACTAAGGTCTTCTTTTTTCCTACTCTGTCATAACGTAGTCAAAGATCAGATGCCATGCTGTATGTATGAGTATCTATAAATTTCCACCAAAATTCTAAAAAATAATATATGGTGCTTCATACCGATAACTTCCAAATGCTTCTATCAATAAGTTACAGGATATTATCTTATGACAAGTAGGAGATCTCTTATTACCTACATAATACTTAATTTTATGTGTCACTTTGGGCCAGCAGGAACCCAGAAAGCTGGTATAATCTGTGTTTCCAGAAGAGACTGGCATTTGCGTCTGCAGGCAGAGATAAGCTCTGCCTTGCCCATTGTGAGGAGAGATCATCTCACTCACCTAGAGACAGAGCAAAAAGACCCAGGGGTGGCAACTCCTCTCTCTCCTTGAACTTCAGCTTCCCTCTTCTGCCTGTGCACATTTGAGCTCCTGGTCTTGGGGCCTTCAGACTCTGCCTGAATGACACCACTGGCTTCCCTGACTCTCCAGCTGGGAGACAACAGATTACAGCACTGTTTGGCCTCTATAAGGCCAATTCCCAGTATTGATTTATAAGATCATACATATGTTAGAATCTTACATAAAATAATATTATACTTTAGATAATCCTGTTTAATAATAAGCATTATTTATTATATACTTTATATTATATGAAATGTTATAAATGATCTTGTTAATAAATAATAAGCATTATTTATTTAAGACTAGTGATTTCATATAGCAATAATAATCTTATCAATAAGATGATTATATAGAATCTTTTTGGCTCCGTTTTTCTGGAGCTGCCTGACTAATGCAATCTATTTTCCTTAACTACCCAATACTTTTATGATTTCCTATCCATTCAACTCTATTATTCTTTGTTTCTTTCACCTGTAGCTTGCATTCTTCCTTTTGAAACCTTATATCAATCCAATCTTTGCGTATTCTTGCAATAAACACCTATACTTCTCCTATTGTCCCCCCCAAGGGACTTCCTCTTCACTCAAGATTCATATTTTATTATCAAATGACAGCTCACTTCAAATTTTTGCATCCATTTTGGAATCCTCTCCAGAACACCTATGTTTTCTCACACCATCTCCTCTGATGGCCAGGCACTATTCCACTGTGAGGAGGTACAAGAATTTACTCAAGTCAATGAGCTAATGCTGGTGGATAGGACCAAGATCATTTTGCTATTATTTAGCTGTGTCCTGAGTTAAACAGTAGGGTTTGATGTAGTAGTTCAAAAACAATTCAAAGAAAAGGCATTATATTAAATGCATAACTGTTACTTTGTTATTTGCACAATTTGGGAAATAATGTCTTAGACAGTACCATAGTTTTAAATACTCTCATTTATTCCAGTGTTTGAGGAAGTGTTTAGAATAAGGATGAAGATACTTTTGTATACTTATGTGTCATTTTTACCTTTCTATGAACTGCCCATTTATATTTTGCCTCTTTAAAAAAATAAATTAAAGCCTTATTTTTATCACTAACTTTATTCTGTTTTTTTACCTGTGTCATACAAAATTTTCTGTGATGACAGAAATATCCTATTACTGCATTAATATAGTAATCACGGATCTAACATAGCTATCGGGTACTTCAAACACATGAACTGAAGAACTTTTTTCATTTGTTTATTATTTACTTAGTGCTGGGGATCGAACCCAGGGCCTCCCACATGCTAAACAGGTCTCTATCTCTGAGCTACAACCCCAGATTAATTTTTAATTTTATTTCACTTAATTAACTTAATTTAAAATACCCTATATGGCTAGTGACTACTGCATCCAATATTCCTTAGATATTAAGGAAATTGAGCTTTTGTCATTGGAAGGATAGGGTGAACATTTGGTCTACAGCTTTTTCTCCCAGTCTTGGTCTTTAGCCAAATCTTTTTTGTGATATTGATTTAGGGAATGCACAGGAGCATCCTGGATCTAAGCTGATCAACATCCTGCTGATGTTTTGTACTGAACTAAGAATCTGTACCTACTTGTCAAGTTTGTTGAGTAACCTGAAGTTTTCCATTGCTTTGCTACAAATGGGAGTCACCTGGGAATATTTTTTTTTAAATCCCAATACCTGGGTTCCCACCTCTAGACAATCTCCCCAGGCATCGAAATTTGAAAGTACAGTAAAATTTAGGAACCACCGACAAAACCTGGAATTAACAAGCAATCAGGGATTAATGAGATGCAGCTACTCTGGAGAACAAAGTTGGCAAGTGTCCTTGATGAGTTAAGCTGTGACCAAGGTAGAAGCCCAGGGATGGCCGGAGCTGATGGCTCTTCTCACCTGCAGTGGCCACACCCACCCAGTCTTGTCCCTTGTGACCATGTTTATCCTGACTGAAGCCAGTGGGATACTCAGAAGCAATTCAGCATTGCTGGGCATCCATCATGCTGTGCTGTGTGTGTTGTGTGGTCACCTGTCCTACTCCTTTTGTAAATCTAAGTGAACTTGCAAATAAATGAAGCCTATTCCATCAGTCAGTGGGGATGTCAACCTTAACTCATGATCTGTTTTGAGTGAATGGAGGTGGGTATTGCTAGCACATAGACTAACAATATTTCCCAATCTATATTCTTTCTTTTGTAGTCTTTTATGCAATTTTTCATGTGAATTTGTAAATATTATCTAATTTTTCTTTTTGTTTTTATTCCTCTGTGGCATCTTGGTTTAGTTCTCTCGCTAATTATCAGAAAGGCCCATTCTAATATTGTATGTTTACCTTTACATTGCCCTATATTTTCTGTTAATACTTTCCTTCCATATCTGAATTGTTTTAAATATTCAATTAATCTAGAATCTATGTTGATACAAAAAGCTTATTTATTTTCCTAAAGGGCTACAATTTGCTGAGGCCCATAATGACTAATATATTCTTATATATTTTCAATGCCACATCTACCATACCCAAATACTTTAAGTGTATTTGGACTTAGAATTAATGTTCTGCTTTTTCTTCCACTATGTTTTAATATAACAATATCAATATGTTTTAATTAAGAAATGCATATAAAAAGTCATGCCTAGAGGCACACACCTGTAATCCCAGGCTGAGGCAGGAGTACTGCAAGGTCAAGGCCAGCCTCAGCAATTTAGCAAGGCTCCTGAGCAACTTGGCAAGACCCTGTCTCAAAACAAAAAGCAAGTATGGCTATAGAGATAGCTCAGTGGTAAAGTGCCCTTGGGTCCAATCCCCAATACCAAAAAGAAAAAAAGAAAAAGACATACACATAATATTTTCTTAAAATGTCTATTCTCCTTACTACTATTCTTTTGCCAATTAGCTTACTCATTTTCTCACATATATTTCTTTCTGTATGAAATTTGAATGATCTCATTTTGGAGGTTAGATCAGGTAGAATGAGTAGCTTTATAAGTACTATCTTGTCTTCAAAAACAGATATGTTCTTGCATTTAATCAAGTTGTCTCTTATATTTGCTAGTAAAATTCTACATATTTCTTTTTCATATCTTGTACATTCCTATTAAGTTTTTTCCTTGATATTTATTCAAATTATTTCCTTGATGTTTTGTTGTTGTTCAGTTAGAAGTGGAATATGTAGTCCTTTTATATTATCTACCTAGTTATTTATCTATAGGAAGACAAATTAGAGATTTTAAATTTTTTTTATTAGGGACACTATTAAATTATTGCTTTTAAAATAACAATCAGATGATTCTCTTGGACCCTTAAAGAATATGATTATATCAATTCCAAATCCTAGCCTTTCCTTTGTAGCTTTATATATTTTTCTATCCTCTTCTAAAACTGAATTATGCTTGATAAGTTTGAAAATTCAGGATGGAAAACTAGGAGAGCAAGCCTAAGGTTTAGTTTTGCCTGGGTCAAATATAACAATGAAGAAATACTTCAGAGGGTCAGAATTGCTCCCAAGAAAGGCGACGCCAAATGTAGATTCCAGGGACTAGAGAATAGAAAACCCTGAAAGCAGGCATCTGAGACCTCCCATCACAGCCACGATAAGAGGGCATGGAGGAAAAGGGACAATGCTGTTGTCACGGAGCTGTCACACAGTCGAATGGGAGAGAAATTCATAATGCGTTTGTAAAGCATGTTGCTCTCTGATCAATAATTTGAGGATGATCTTGATGAGGATATACATTTGCAGGAGGCACCAAATCAGACCTCCTGCTATTTCTAATCTCTCCCTCCAAACAAGTTTCACTTTCCTCCCTAGAGACAGGTCAAGTTTAAGAACATAAGACAGTCTCACCTACGTCTATCCTATATTGCTATGCATGTTTGCCTACAGCTCAAAGGAGTTCACAGGTATTTTCTTGTATATTATGTATTGATTTAAAGCCCCAACACATGTGTGTCCCGTAGAAGTTTATGAGAAGGGACTGATACGGCATGTGACAGAGGGGACACACTGGGTAGAGAAGGTGCCTAGCTAACTGCTCTGATTCATGGTGGATGACATATTAGAAACTCAAATGTCAGTATATATTAACACATTACCAGGTATATGGGGTCCAAATATTTTCTCCCCTTCTGAAGTATGTCTTTTCATTACATTAATTGCTTCCTTTGCTGTGCAGAAGGTTTTTAATGCAGTCCCACTTGTCTCTATGGGTTTTTGTTGGTGGTGGTAGTGGTAGTGGGGTCTTTTGTTTGTTTGTTTTTGGATTTTTTTTTTTGGGGGGGTGCTTTTGCTTTTAATGTCATTTCCAGAAAAAAGAAAAGAGAAATTCATGCATTACCAAGAGCAAGGTCATAAAATTTCCCCCTGTATTTTCTTTTAACTATTTTTATAGTTATAGATCCTTATGTGTAAGTCTTTAATTCATTTCAACTTGATTTTGGTAGATGGTGCAAGGTGAGGGCCCAATTTCATCATTTTCATATGGGTATCCACTTTCCAATTTCCCCATCACATGTTCTTGACAACCTTGTGAGGATCAGCTGACCATATATAGGTGGGTTCACTCCCGGGTTCTATTCTATTCCACTGGTCTGATTTAACACCAGTACATACTATTTTCATTACTGGAGCTTTGAATTGTGTTTTGAAATCAGTATATGTGATGCCTCCACCTTTGTTCTTAATATCATTTTTGTTGATCAGGGTCCTTTGACTTTAAATTTCAGGGTTTATTCCTACTTCTTTAAAAAATATGCATTTGGGAGATTGATACAGATTATTTTGAATCTATTGATTGCTTGGGTAGTATGGACATTTTAATAATACTAAAAATTTAAATACATGAACACAGAAAAATATTTCTATTTATTAATTTGTATTCATTAAATTCTATTCATTAATTTTTTAGCAATATTTTGTAGCTCTCTGTATATAGCTCTTGGTTACATTTATCTCAAAGCATTTTATTCTTTTTGATACTATTATAAATGAGATTTTTTAAATTCCTTCTTGGAACAGGAGGAGAGAGAAGGAGAAAAGATAAAATATTGAAAACTGAACTGGAGCAAATTTTATTCCATGCTTTTATAATTATGTCAAAATGAACCCTAATATTATGTATAACTAAAAGAAACTAATAAAAAATAGATTAAAAATCCCTTCTTGGATAAAGTTCATCACTGGTATATGGAAACTAAATACATTACAAAAATAAAACAAACATATAAAGCATTTTTTCAATACCAAAAAGAGCCAACAGGCATATGAAAAGATGCTCAACAACATTGATCATCAGGGAAATACAAGCCAAAACCAAAAAAATATCAACTCACACAAGTTAAGCTATCTACTAGAACCCTCATATACTGTTAAGTTTTTTAAATAGCAAAAGCCAGGCACAGTGGCACATGCCTGTAATCCCAGCAAGCTTGGGAGGCTGAGACAGGAGGATCACAGGTTCAAAGCCAGCCTCAGCAAAAGTGAGGTACTAAGCAACTCAGTGAGACGCTATCTCTAAATAAATACAAAATAGGGCTGTTTGGACATGGCTTAGTGGTCAAGTGCCCCTGAGTTCAATCCCCAGTCCCAAAAAGAAAAAAAAATAGCGAGAGCAATTACAGAAAACAGTACACAGTATGCAAGTTCCTCAAAAAATCTGAAATATCATATGGTCCAGCAATCCTATTCACTGGTATTTATCCCAAAAATAAATACTGAAATCAGGATCTCAAAGAGATATTTATACTGCCACATTGATTGCAGCAATATTCACAATAGTCAAGACATGGAAACAACTTAACGGCTCATACACAAATGAATAAAGAAAATGCGAGACACACACACACACCCCCGCCCCCCCCACACACACAAACACACTATGGAATGTGATTCAGCCTCTAAAATGGAAGGAAACTGAACCAATAAGGGACACCATGGATGAACCTTGAGGAGTTTATTTTAAGTGAAATAAGCCAACCAGAGAAGGACAAATACACATGACCCCACTTACATGAGGAATCTAAAATTGTCAAGCTCACATAAGCACAGAGTCGAATGCTAGAGGGACAGTAAAACACAGGGTCACCTTTCAACATGTATCATATTCTAGCTACGCAGGGGATTGAGTCCTAGAGAACCACACACAATATCATGCCTAGAATTAACACTATTGTCTTATACGCTTAAAATTTTGTTAAGAGGCTATATTTCATTTTAAGGGTTCTTACCCCAATTTTTTAAATGCAGTCCTTCTTTTTTTTGGAGTGGGGGCAGTACTAGGGATTGAACCCAGGGGTGCTTAACCACTGAGCCACAACCCCAACCCTTTTTATTTTATTTTTTAAATTTTGAAACAGGGTCTCACTAGGTTGCTTACAGCCATGCTAAGTTGCTGAGGTTGGATTCGAATCTGCAATTCTCCAGCCTCAGCCTCCAGAACTGCTAGGATTTCAGGCGTGCACCACCACACTTGGCTAAAATGCAGTCATCTTTTAATCATGCATTACAAGTTAATCGTTTTCAAAGGGTGGAGAACTCATAGTTAAACAAATATAAACAGGGAAATTCCTGAGGATAGAAGCTAATAATGTAGACTTTGATGAAAAATATCTTTGGGGGATTAGTATCTTGAAAGGCAGAAGCAGCGTAAGGTACTCCCTAGGCACTGGCCAAGTTCTGCATTAAGCTTGACAATTTGACATGTTGACATACATGGCATTCGTACCGTTGTACTTTATATCACCGCAGATGTTTTTGTAGGCTTAGGTCACTAGAATAAGGGCTCAACATGAAGAGAGCTAGGAAAAATGCCACCTACGAGGAGGGGGAATCCACCTCCCTTACTGCAAATCTCCCTTACAGATCTGTCTTCCCAGTTTTCCACTTAACTCCCTGGATATTTGGTTATTTGACTTAAAACAAATGCATGCTAAAAATCTGCAGATAGTGCTTACATCTTGTCTGGCTTACAGAGTTGACAACTCAATCATTCTCAGTGATAACACTGACCTAAATATTTGGTGACAGGTGGTACTTCTATCTAATTGACTACACTATGTCACAAGGTCTCCAAGTCTTTCGCCAGCCAAACCCAGAACCATGACATTAGACACTTTGGGTCAAAAAAAAGAAAGAAAGAAAGAAAGAAAAACCAGAAACAAAGAGGTACTCAGAAATGCAATATAAGCTTTCATTTGGTGGGGGCGGGGGAAGCATATACAACTGAAATTCATCAAAAAAAAACCCAAAAACATTGTTGTGTTTAACAATCTTGTTTTCACTTAAATAATTTATACGGTTGGCACTGCCCCATTCCTTGCCTTTCTAGTCTACAGGATAAAAGAGCCTTGTGTTTATCGGAGAGAATCAGGAGAATTTGGCTGTAAAGTTCTTGCACATGTCGATCTACTTAAAATAATTTCTTCTAAGATGTTGACTTCACGATATTTCAAGCAATTGTTCTTAAATGAGCGAAAATTACACCTTACATTTACTTTTCCAATCACTTACAATAAACTGGCTCAAAAGAGTCTTTTCGTCTTAGATGTTGAGGGATATTTTATTTTGTCTTCACTTTCAGAGGAACAATTTTAGTGGCTCTCATTTTCTAAATTTTCATACAATATTTATTCACCATCCAGCAGAGCACTTTGTATAAATTACATTTTATGAACTTTAGGCTATAAATTTTATTCTGAAGAAAAGTCTTAATGTATTTTTTTTAATATCATACAACTATGATTCACATTTCCATTAAGTGGTCTGCATAGATAATAAATAAAATACTTTTTCTTTTAAAGATTATTTTTAAGAAGCAGTAGAGCATTTTATTAATCCTTTCAGGTACATATATGGCACTGTTCTCTCTGGTGCCTGACGTCAGATGGAATGAGATGAAGGGTCCTTACCACGATCCTCCTGCCAAGTTCATTGTTTCTAAGCTGACAACACTTGCCTATCGCATACTCTTTCTCTATCAGATAGTAGTAAAATGCCTGATGTGTTTCCTAACTCTCTTTTATAGATTTACTTGGATAGTCTGAAGTAGACTGTGACACTCTTAAAGGAAATCGGCATATTTTGTATAATTGGTATACATCCCATAATATGTAGAAAAACTGGGCAAATACAAGTTAGGAAATACGTATTTGTAAAATATGACTAAGGGTTATGTCCCTCTTTATGTACATCAATTCAAGATTTTTCTTTGAGTTAAAAAATAATAATTCAAATGGAAGTGATCTGTGTTGTTCCAGGTCAAAAGTCAAGACCCCAACATAATTTGCCATGTGTCACATTTTCTGTGTTGGCAACTACAGAATCACAGAGAGGGAGCTTCCCTCAGAGTGAGCCCAGAATGACTATGGAATAGACTAGACCTCTGTCCCCACCTGGGATGAACAGGACATAAATACAAATATACAAACATAAATATATATATACACACATATACGAGCATAAATATAGAAATATGTAACAGGAAATATATCTACAAATATATAAGTAAAATATTTATATACAAATATATGTATTTACACAAATATATATAGAGAGTATGTGTATGATTTAGAGATTTGGGGGTTGTTTTATCAGTTCCATAACCTCACCCACACTAGGGGTGGTCATGGTACCTGCGGCACTACCTTAATTTTGATCTTGATTTTCAAAGCTATTCCTTGGCTTTCTTTATCATATCAAATACCATCATGCAGTCCTTCTCAAACCTGACAAACCCAACTGACCAGGAGTCTCACTGGTTATCACACAGGAAACAGTATCTTTAGGTATCTCCTGAACCCATGGTTTTGGTCACACTTCTCCAGCTTTGTGAAATATTTTCCTTAATCCTTCCAAAACTCTAAATCATCATGTTTTCCTCAAAGTCTACTTCTTCGACAAATTCAGTCTATTCCACCCTCCCTCCATATTCTGTACATTACCAAAACTTTAGGAGTCCACATTTAATTTTTGCATATTCTTATAGTAACAAATATAGCAAGATATTGGCACCAAAACAGACATGAGGACCAACGGAACAGAAGAGAAGACACAGAGACACACCCACATAAATATAGTTATCTCATCCTAGACAAAGGTGCCATAAACGTACATTGGAGAAAAGATAGCCTCTTCAAAAAATGATTCTGGGAAAACTGGAAATTCATATGTAACCAAATGAAATTAAATCCCTATCTCTCATCCTGCACAAAACTGAACCCTAAGTAGATCAAAGACCTAGGCATTAGACCAGAGACCCTGCACTTACCAGATGAAAAAATAGGCCCAACTCTAAAGCAAAAGAAGTAAAATAAAGAATCAATAAATGGGATGGTTCAAACTAAAAACCTCTTCTTAGCAAATGAAACAATCAACAACATGAAGAGAGAGTTTACAGAATGGGAGAAAATCTTCACCACCAGTACTTCAGATAAGGCATTAATTTCCAGGATATACAAAAGCTAAAAAAAACTTACTATAAATAACTTAATCAATAAATGGGCAAAGGAACTGCACAAAACACTTCAGAGAAGAAGAAATACGAAAGGTCAAATAATGTATGAAAAAAATGTTCAATATCACTAACAATTAGAGAAATGCAGATTAAAACTACACTGAGATTCCATCTCACTCCAATCAGAATGGCAATTATCAAGAATACAAGCAACAATAAATGTTGATGAGGATGTAGGGAGAAAGGTACTCTCATATATTGTTGGTGGACTGCAAATTAGGGCAACCACTCTGGAAAGTAGTATGGAGATTCTTTAGAAAACTTGGAATGGAACTATCAATTGACCCAGTTATCCAATTCCTAGGTCTATACCCTAAGGACTTAAAAACAGCATACTGCAGTGATGTAGCCACATCCATGTTTATAGCAGCTTAACTCACAATAGCCAAGCTATGGAAACAACCCAGGTGTCCTTCAGTCACACACACACACACACACACACACACACACACACACACAATGGGATATTATTCACCCATAAAGAAGAATGAAATTATGGCATTTGCCAGTAAATAGATGGAACTGGAGGATATGCTAAGTGAAATAAGCCAATTCCAAAAACCCAAAGGCCAACTGTTCTGTCTGATTTGTGGATGCTAACCCAAAACAAGGAAGGTTGGGGACAGGAATGATAGAAATCCATTGGATTAGACAAAAGGAAATGAAGGGAAGGGAGGGTGGAGGAGAATAATAAAGACCGTAGAATCAATCAATCATAACTTTCCTAGTCTTGTGTTTGAATACATGACCAGGGTAATGCCACATCATGGACAACCACAGAGTAGGATCCTAAATAGAATAAAAGTTATATTCTATGTACGTATAATTGCCAAAATATATTCCACTGTCACATAAAACTAAAAAGAATTTTTTAAAAAATGAAGGTATAATTTTAAATGAAAAAAAAATATTTGCATGCTCTTCTACATATTTCTCTACTTTGTTCTTGTGTGCCTTATCTCTTCCATGGCATTCACATGAATTCTTTCACTATCTCCCAGAAAGTCGTACAAAGATAGGCATAGATTAGGAGAGCAACATATTCAGCTCTATTCCTTCATTTATTGTTCTTTCACTAATTTACTGAAATAAAAGCATCATGTACCACCCTAGACGTTGGGTGACAGAAATGCTAATGTAGATGAGAAGGGGGAATAAACGACCCCATAAAAAAGTACAAGATGCATAAGTGAAAGAAAACCACCATCATCCTAACACTATCGAACCAGTACAACACACACACACACACACACACACACGCACACACAGGAAGAGCTGATAGGGGCAGAAGGGTATCAGTGTAGATAGGGTACGAGTGTCCTATAAGAAAGCACGCTTCATTTAGCCATTCATTCATTCACTCATTCATTTCCTTACTCATTCATTCCACATTTAGTATTTGTCTGCAACATGCCAGGCACGGGTACACTTTGGGGATGCTAAAATAAAAGTAGGGAGATATAGTCTTTATTTACAGGAAACTCACACTCAAGAAAGGACAATAATGAATAAACCTACAAATCACAGCACAGTCTAAGAAACAGTGTCACCTGAACAGCATGGGAGAGAAGCCACGCCTTTACTTTCATTGGTGTGGATTAGTAAGGACATCAATCATGCCACTATTTCACCCTGAACCCCTCCTCTTTAATAAAGTAAAACAAAACAAAACAAAAAAAGGCAATGGCAAAACCTAGGCTTGGCTGTCCACAGCCTGACAAACAGAAACACATTCATTTTTGTGGCCGATCTCTCGCTTTAAGAAAATCAAAACTATACCTTTTAATTAACACAGCAAAATATTAGCAGGCAATAGCCACTACTCATCCAGTTGAAAAATCCAATGCTTAATTTAGAAAAAGAGTAAAAGATAACCCAGACACCTTGTTAAAATAAATACCTCATTAAGCGTTCATTGTTATTGGCTCATAATTACTGTTTATTTTATCCCTAGTTTGAATGGTGCTCATGGAATTAAGTTGACCGTAATATTCAGTTGTTTTTTGGGGGGGTTATTTTTTTCAGTGTTATACACAGCTTCAACCTTCTCTGGATTTTAAAGCAGCTCTTCTTAAAGATGCTTATAAGAAACTTCTACCGGCCCACAGTTCTCTCCAGAGGAAGGAGTACGGCTACCTCTTCTCAATTGAATCTACATCAATAAACACAAACTGAATGGCCACCAAGAGCTTTTGAGATACAAAGGTGAGTAAATGGCAGTCCATTTCTTCAATGAGTTTATAATGTCTAACAGAGTTCCAGGAAGTTTCAAAAAAGAGGCAATTGACAGGTCAAAGAAAATTATCATTATGTGCCCAAATAGGCTTCCAAATTATCTGCGTGCTAAGAATAATGCTTCATTAAGTTACTCATTTTCTCTGGTTCCAGCAGCTCAGCCAGAGGGGGAAAATAGTTCTTTGATTGCAGTATGTTGTCCCTGGCCCACATGGATCCAGACAAATGCTTTTTCCTACACTAAGAATTCCTCCCTGTGTTATCAAGCAGCCTCCCTCTTCCTCTTCTATCAGGTGGGATGTGCAATCAGCCGACTATGAGAACCTCCTACTTGGTCATAACCTGCCTCTTACAGAGGGGGTACCCCAGGCACTCTCTCTACATAGCACCTGGCATTTGAGACCACAGACAGGTTCAGGTGTAAATCCTGTCATCTGTGTGCACATATGTGCGTACCTATAACTCCACATGCAAGCTTTCACGTTCTAGACAGACTGGGTTACAGAAATCTTCGAGCTATCAGAGATAAATTCCTTTTGATTCATTTTAAATAAAGACAGTGAAAAAACGGCATTGAACAAAATTTGGTTTTATACAAGATTTGTTTATGTCTTAGGATTTCACCCTATTAAAGGGACTCTCAGGACTTGTTTTTAATTTCTGAGGACCCTGTGAAATGAACTTACCTTTAGTATTGCCATAAATTTGCCATGAATTTTATGAGAAGATAAATATTGGCCCTATTTTCTCTTAGAAGCACTTTCAAAGCAATTCTGAAGATTCTGTATGTATTTAACTTAAGAGATGGACAACGCAGCAGCTGCAGCTATGACCGCACCTCTTTCCCCGGGAAACGATGGCTTTTATTTAAGAAACATACCCACATGCTGTCTTCCTGTCGGTACTGTTTCCAGTTCCTGCCACTGTCGCTGAACATCAGGAGGTAGCTGGTCACCCAGTTGGAGCTCCCATATCCCCCTTGGGTAGCCACAGAGGTAATCTCCATTCTCTCTCCAAGGTCGATCTGCAACCACTGGTATTTGTTGGACACAAGTGGAGACCACCCACCGGCTCCTTTAGTGGAAACAGAAACAGGACAAATTGGGAAAGAAGAATTAGTTAAAAATCTCTGAGTGGAAATATCAACAAGACTGTATTCTTCTATGGAACTTAGGAAAGTCAAACTTCCAGGATATGAAACTTCTCATAACTGCAGAAAAATATAAGAAATCCAGAATTTAGTGTACGTGGATGAAGTCCATGTTGGTTATGTTCATTCCCACATACTGTGGAAAACTCTGATTCTTGCTGAACATTTTAGGTGCCTCATTGGAAAAATGAACATGCAGGTCAACACTTGGCACAAGCTTATTGCTAACACACATGAGTGGGTACTGTCTGACCATCCATTCACTCAGGGATGGCTATAAAGGAAAGCCTAGACCTGGAGGAACTAGAAAACTACCTTTGGTCATGTTTAGACTTTTTAAACAGGAAATAAATTTCATTATTAAACTTTGGTAGACAATGGCCAAAGAACAGTCCTGCCCTTAGGGGTGTCTACTCTCCTGGGAAGGACAGACACTTAGAGGCACATGGAAAGCACAGCATGAAAACACTAATGGTGAGATGACATGCAAGGAGTGATAACACCAAAGAAGATGAACAGCTGTGTACAGCAGTGGCTGGCGCTGACTTGCAACCCTGTGTGATTGTTAAATTTTCCATTTTGCAAGCCAGTTGTTAAACACAACCGTCTCTGCAGTTGCTACTGGTGGTGGTGCTTAAAGCATGGGAATGGGCAACTCTACAAATAAGCATCCACCCAAGGAGTTTACTAACACACCACCACCCCCTCTGGGAAAGGGAAGTGCTGTGTGAAGGAGAACCAGGGAGAAGTCTCTAAGCAAGTTGAGCTTCAGCACTCAGAAGTGAAAGACAGGAGTTTGTGTATACAAAAGGAGGTTTGGGTAGAGCAGAATGGATTGTGCTCTTTTTTCCCCCCCAATACATACAGATTATAGCTGTGACTCCTGTCTGTCTTCTTAAGATGATTCATTTTTCCAGTTTAATATAGTAATTTGGGAAATTACTTTGGGAGTTTATTTTTTAAAAAACTGACATTGATGATTATATAAATAATACATAACCATCACAAAACTTATGAAGTAGGACCTGACACATTCTGGAATCCATATTTATCTGATATTCAATTCCTATTAAAATGCACTATCTATTACATAACATCACAAATGGGAATATTAGTATGTTTTCTTTTCCCTACTCTTTTGCCACCCACCAAGAGGCCCCAGTAATAAGGTCTGACACTTTCAGTAGAGATTACCATTAATTTACATACAATTTTATATGAGCATTATTTTTGACATCTGTGACCTATTTTATGAAACCTTGAGTAAAACCCCAGTTCAAAGAGACCCAGTGAATGTTTTCCATGATGGTGGAGGCATGCAACTCTGCAAGACTCACAGGGACACACCTGTGTTGACAACTATCTCATAAGTTTTAAAGAGTCTTTTGATGGTGGAACACAACACAGTGACCCTCTGATAAACAAAAGGCAGAACACTTTGCTACTTGCAACTCCAAACAAGAGAAGGCTGCCAGGCAGGGTCACAAGGGGTTACAACCAGGGGACAGGATAATAATGGGTTGGAGTTATAAGAAGCAGCTTATTACAGCAGGTAGGGTGAGGTTAGCCAGGCTTTGGAGGCTTTCTGCAGACTGGCCAATTTGAATAATTTCTCTAGGAAACTCTAGGACATAGGGGCTACCTCTAGTTTTCTGCCCCTACCTTTGGTGTGATAAGAGCTGATGCATAGTGACCCCACATGGTGACTGACCAGTTTAGGAAGTGGTTGAGGTATAGCTCTAATCGACTCCTCAAGAGGAACTGACCTGAATTCTAACAACATCTTCTATGGGTGCCATCCCACTAACTTCTGCTTGCATTAGGGTTCAATTCCCAGTATCACTTACACCACTCCCTTTAGAACTACTTTTTCAGATTTTCTTCTTTCTTAAAGCAAATCATTATCCAAAAAAATGTCTTCTACTCCACACACAGAGCTCTCCCTCTTTTTGAGATCCAGAATATTTATGCACGTTGCAAAATTTCTGCTACCAAATTTTTACTTTTAATTTTCTCTGTCTTTTCCCTTGAAGAACCTTGGGTGACCTGGATGAAGCTTTCTTGGTTGCCAATACCTGCTACCTTGTTTAGGTTAACAAGCAGAATGTTCTTACATGTTAGGCGAGAGAGCTTGCTGGGTAGACATGGGCGCTGGCTGAATTTAGGTGTGTTGGTGCTGTTTGTTTAGAACTGCTGTCTGCAGTCCATGAGGGGTACGGCTCAGTCCTGCGGACTGCTATCTACATGACAGTCATCCCTGAAGGCTCTGAAGTGCACCTTAAATAGTGCCCTACCACAGGCAGCTCAGGGAGTTCCTGAACCCTCTGTGGGAACTGCCCCATAGCCTTATTTTAAAATCTGAGTCAACGTGTCTTCCACTCTTCATTTCTTGGGCTACCATGAAACAACATCCATCCTCCTGCACTTATTTACTACAGTAGAACTTAGTATTTGTGCTGCATGTGAGTATATTGTGTCAGACACTCTGGGAAGCACTGTTATTTAATTTTCAAAGCAACCTTTTTCATAGAAGATGAGTCAGTTCCAGAGATTGAACATCTTGTCCTTGCCTACAGAACAGGCAAGAGGTACAGGGCTCTTAACAAGGACACAACAGCGCCCGGTATATTTTCATGATGAGTAAGTGGGGACTGGTAGTTCCCTGTAGCTATAGAAAAGACAGTGCTGAGGGGAATAAGACACCCTTAGGGTTTAGCTACTGGGCAACCTCCCTCCCTCTGGTGAACATGTCTGGACCACGTCTTGGAAGTGCAGGCAATGATGGGGGTGGTGAGTGAAGGAATATTTCCTTCCATTGGTCTACCTAACCTTACTATTTCACCCCACGGCCCATCAAAAGCCTCAAAGTTGAAACTCTTCTGGGATCTGATGTTAACCAAGCATCCTTGGTCCACTTATTGCTACCACTGTATCTCTCTCTGAATTTTTATCCTTTTTTTATCATGAGAAGTTAGGAAAGTGCCCCCAGACAGCTATTGACTTTACTTGAAAGTTTTACATTTGAAATTTTATCTATAGCATCCTATGCCTCTGAGAAAAATGTCAATTATTTTGCTTCTTGCTCTTTGTAGTTAATTTTAATGATCTAAAATCAGTAATGAGGTTGTTTTTAAAAAAAAAAAATCTGGAATTTCACAGTATTTCTCTGACATTTCAGCACACACACCTTTTCAGACCAGTATTTAAAACGCAAACATGAGAGAAGCACAGCCAGGAAGAAAGAATCAGCATGATTCTAGTGGGTTAAAATTGGATCATCGATTCTCATCAGGAGAAAGTGGAGTCCCTCACTGACCGCTCCCTCTTCCCTGCGTTCCTCACAGTTCCAAAGGCACTGGCCCACTTGAAACATTTGCAGTTAATTGACCTTGAACATTTCAATTTCTTACCTGTGGTGAAAAGGTACAACTGGTATGCAAATTAAGCTATGTCATTAACAAGGTACACTGATAAAGTAATGGAAATTCAGAAGCTCCTAGGCTTTACCAACCAATTTCAGCAGGATAAGACGGCCACAGGGAATCCAAAGATTGCTGAGGGGTTTTAAGCTGTGTGGCTCTGCAGATGTACATGCTCTAAGGGCGTGATAGAGTGTGCTTGCTCTAATTTCAAGACAAAGGTTGAAGAGCCATATGGAAAGGGCGAGATAGATAGGTCATGGGTCTTGGCAGACTTTTGATAGGCCAGATTATGATGGCAGGAAGGGACAACTGTGGCATAGGGTGCAAACACAACCACAGCTGGGGTGACCCTCCACATGGCCACGGCCACGGATCTTGGCTTCTGGAGACATACAATCAACACGTTTAACTTTCTTCATGGAGAAAGTGATGCCAACTCCAACTCCAGCAAATTGAAAACTCTGAACTACCATGAATAGAATACTACAATGAATTCTTTATTTTATTAACTAAACCTTTCAGCTGTTAGTCAAGTGTTATTTGTCCTTAATGTGCTTTTAATATGCTAATATATTCAACATCCCAGCGAACCAATACCTAGAAAAATAGAGACCATCTTTTGTGTAACCCGAGCTATTCCAAGATTACAGATACTTAATCCACAAAATGAAAACTGGAGTGTTGTGGCTCTGGCTCATTTCCCACCCCACCCCGCCATGTTTCAGGCTTCCTTTTGCCCTCCCCAATCTCCTCTTTCTCCTTCCCTGGCCTGTTACTGAGACTTGGCGTAACAGTGCCATCCATCTGTGCAAATGGAATCCTTCCTTAACTTTCATATTACAGTCTGAAAATTCACACTTAAAAATAAAAATCCTCCCCATTCATAAGACTCTCAGACATTGCCATGAGGCTCTGAGAATTAAAAAGTTAAAAAGCCTACTAAGTGCCTATTGATTTCCCCCATATTCAGCAAGCTCTGAGAGTATATGGTGGTTGTAACTTTTTGAGTTGTAAAACAATTTTAATTGCTACTGGCTCCAACAAAACAGCTGTGATCATAGCAAAATTGAGCTTTGAAAAAAATCAGTGACCAAATGACCACCCAAGATGGCATCTTTTTGATCTGTTGCCTACCACTTTTAAACATCAGATTTCTAAAAAACTTGTTTCTAGAATATAAGTTGCTATGAATTATGAGGGGGGAAAAAAGCAAACTAAAAATTATCCAGTGCCTATTTTATGCTAAGCAATTTACCAGAAATCGTATGTATTGTATTAAACTTAATTATCAAAATTATCTAGTGAGATGAAATATGCTCTCACAGCTCTTCAAATAAAGCTTTAAAACATTTAGAGAAGATAAGTAAATTTTCCCAATATTATGCAAATTATTTTAGTGTCAGTGAGAAATTACTTATTTTAAAAGTTATTTTAATCTATGTGAGAATGTCACTTTAAAAATTACCCTTTTTTTCATCTATACCCCTGGAATAATTACAACTATCATAGTGGTATATTTTATCCCAAGAACACATTCAAATAATAAATTCAGTGTTGATCAATTATAAATAACCTAGTGAGCTGAATTATGTTTCAACCTCATATATCCTACCTGCTAGATATCATCCACATTTGCTGGTGGTCAGGGAGGTGCGGCTTAGCAGCTTCAAGAAAATATAAGGGGAAAAAATCCTCTTGGTTGGGACCTTAAAATACAGATAAAAGCCATATCTGTCCCCTAGTAATATTAAGAACAGTGTGGTGACCGTTTCTGGCGGTTATCAGTGAAGGAGATGTAACAGTCTCATACAGGGAGGAGCTATCCAGTGCCTCCCCAGGAGATTAAAGTGTAAAAGGACACAGGTGTTCAAGGACACAAGACACAAGTGACCATAGGTGAATGACACTCGGAGCCACCATTAGGACATCTCCAGTTCTAGAAAATAATTGGCTTAATTAAAACTGTCATTGGAAGGCTTCCCTCTAAGATAATTACTTTTTTTTTTCCATAGGTGATTTCATCTAGATTCCCCCAAGAGTCTAAGTTGGCCTGGATCACTTTGATCTTGACATTAAATTACAACAATGGAAGGAAATAGAAAGAACATGGCCCCAGAATCTGCCTGGTTCCACTCAACGGTACGTGTTGTCCCCTAGGCTGCATTTAGAACTTCTCAACTGTCTTGTGTCTTGTATTTTACCAGTGTAGTTTTTCTTTTACAGGAAGAAAATAAGACTCTATGGAGCCTCCTATATTGCTGCCAGTCCTTTCTGGTGTCTGTTCCTGAATCCCGGCATTGCCTCCCCTGGTCGCAGTGACTGTTTCAGGAGTGGGCAGGTGACCTTGAGCCAGGCCAGTGAAGCCATGGCAGGATTTCATTGGAACGCATGGAGAGGGGTCTCCTCCCTGCTGGGAACGCTGAGGGGGACAGATGTAAGCACCAGGCCAGACAGCTCTGTGGAAAGCCTGCCTGCGCGAAGCTGAAAGAGCAGCAGAGATGAGAATAGGAGGGTCCTAGGGACCTGGTGGGGACCCAAGTCCAGTAGTGTCTGCAGTGCCTTCCCCATCGAAAGAGCCACTAGTGAGCACGTCTCCTGTGTGGCACCTCCCTAGCAGTTCTCCTCCCCCACTTCTTTCCTTTTTCCTCTCTAAGGATCATTCCTATCAGCGCCCTGTTACATCAGCACACTGCCATCTGCCCCATCTTAAAAGGAAAAGAGAAATTTTCTCTTGACCTCACTCCATTATTTTGTTTTTTGTGGTTGCTTCTTTTTCCATGAACACTCTTCAAGTTGGCCATTCACGTCACTCATTCCAACATCCTTCACCCCTGCTCTTGGGCCAACTCCAGTCAGACGCTTCCCTCCTACCCCTCAACACAAATTGCTCATCACAGTCAGCAAAGAACTCCAAGCAGCTACGGCCAGGGGTCAGGCTCCGCCCTCCCACCACCTGACCTACCAGCCACAGTGGACACTTGGGCCTCTCACTCGGCCTCGATCCACTCTCCTCACGTTGCTCCCCCAAAGCACCTTCTCTTAGTTTCCTTCCTTCTCTTTGGTGGCTCCATCTCAAGTCCCATTGCTAGTTCTTTTCGTCCCCTATTATCTTTTAAAGTTGAGACTCTCCAGGTCTCCATCCTTCACTCTGCTCCTGTCCTCTCTACTTTTACCCCTTGATCAGCTCCCTTAGCCTCATGGGTGTAGATGTTACCTAGATGTCAAAAAAATGTCTGCCTACACCTCCTCCCAGGACCCCAGACATATATTCAACCCTCCCCTTAATAGTTTCAAAACCAAAATTCTCTTCTTTCCCCAAAACCTACTGTATTCATACCTTTCTCCAATCCTGTTTTTCATAATTCTCTCCTTCCAATTTCTCAGGAGGGAAAAAAAGAAAATGGAGCCAATCTTGATTCCTTTCTTTCTCCCACACCGTACTATCTGACCACTAGAAAATAGTGCTGGAGCTAATCGAGTCTCCCACATACTCTGTTTCCCCATCGTCATGGATGCATCTGTAGTTCAAGCCCCATCGTGCTAGCCTGGATTCTTGCAATAACCAAATAATGTCTCCCCATCTATACCTTTGTCCACTGAGATGCTCTTCTTTGCACAACAGGTACTAATCGTGTGCTCAGAAACTACAATGACTCAACTTCACACAGAGTGAAAAACAAAGTCCCCATAATATAACTGCCAGGTCCTAACACCACCTGCCCCGCCCCTCATTCCATTGCCATCTGTCTCTCCCTTCTCTGCTTTTCTTCCCAGTAGTTTGATGTGTGCCTCAAAAGCTCGTGTGTTGACATCTTAATCCCCAAATTCACATGCTAGGATGCTGGGTCTTCAGGAGGCCATTAGGATTCTACGAGGTCAAGAAGATAAAGCCCTCATAATGGCATTAGTGGCTTTATATGAAGAGGGAGAGAGACCCGAGTCAGCATGCATGCTCTGTCCCACCCTGTGATGCTCTTGGACATGTCATGAGACAGCAAGATGGTCCTCACCAGATGCCAAGCAGGTCCCCGTGCCATGCCCTCAGAATCCCCAGCTGCCAGAACTGTGAGCTAAATAAACCTCTTTTCTTTATAAATCACCCAGTCTGTGGTGCTCAGTTCTATCAACAACAACAACAAAAACAGGCTGAGAATACAGCTCACTCCCCTCCTTTAACCAGGGACCTCTTTGCTGCCCTTTGAATGAATTGAGCATCCATGCTCTCAGCTCAGGAACTTTGCTAAGCCATTTGCTCTGCCTGTGATGCTCTTCTCTGAGGTACACTGGGCTTACATCTGTGTCAGTCAAGTCTGTGCTCAAACCTCACCCTCTCGCATAGGCTGGTGTCTCCTGACCTCCCTTTTAAAATTCCTTCCACTCAGCAATCCTCTGCTCCCATGGGTCTTACCCTGAACCACTTCATATTTTGACAGAATTTGTCATGTCTCAACACAGCACATGATTTTCTCATTTATTATACATATTGTTTACTTTGTCTTGTCCCACTAGAATATAACTCCAAGAGGCCAGAAATCCTCACCTGTTTTGTTCACATACAGACCCCAAGTGCCTGACTGAATATGTGCTAAATAAATATGGTCATATATCACTTAATGAAGGGGAGGTGTTCTGGGAAAGGTGTTATTAGGCAACTTCATCACTGTGCAAAGATCATAAAGGTTCTTACACAAACCTAGAGGGTACAGTCTGCTACACACCCAGGCTACCTGATGTAGCTGCCATAATGTATGTGGTCCATCATTGCTCAAAACATAATGTAGCACATGACTGCATTTCCTAAGCAAGGGCATGAAATAAATTTACAGCCACATGCACATAATAAGAGTATCTAAAATCATACTAATTAGTAAAGGTGGAACTGGAGCTAAACTAAATAGACCACAGAATACTTTTCTTTGCAACACATATTTTTAGTGGTGTTCACAAATACAATATCTAGACATTTGTCTGAGACACACATACACACGTATCAACCACCAATCCCCTCATGGTTATACAGTTTAATCTCTTGTAAATTACATTTCACCAATGTATCTATTGCTTTGCTTTTGAAATTTTTGATACAATGAGAGAGAAATGCTTTTTCACTTCATCTTCCTGGCAAGATTCTAAATTAATAATACCTCACTAAATTCTCTTAGGTTTGGATTCTCTGCTGCTGATCAATTTTCCCTTACGGCAAATAACCAGACTGACTTTCAGTCCTGTTTCTTGTCTTGCCAGATCAAACATTTCTGAAATCTTTTTTAATAATTCAATGGATTGAAAAGTAAATATTTACATCCTGTCTCTGTTCAGCATTTTGATTCCTATATTTGATTTGCAAATTTTAGGACAGCCAGATTTCCTCTGGAAGGATACAACAAAGTTACAGAAACATCTAATTCTGGGCCTTGGCTATTTTTTTTTTCTTTCACCACAGCAAGTTTTATTTCATTCAAATTAGTAGATTTGGAAAAATGGGTTTCAATACAGGGTGTCTAGAAATTCAGATAGTAATCAGGACCTGCCCATGTTTTGCTTTCTAAGCCCATTATAATACTTGTCTAAAAGTTTCCATTTAGATCTATTACAGTGAGACAGGTCATTTCAGTAAATGACATCATGCATCAGAGAGAGCATACTGGCAATATCCCAGAGGTTTAAAGAACATTTTTTGCTTCTCTACCTTCCTTTTTTTTTTTTTATCTTCCCCAGCCAGACTGAGATGATAAGCTGTCATGAGCCAAATATCCTCATATCACTCCTTCTGGGTCAACAAACTGAAGTCACTCTCCGGCATCCAGCTGACATCTTTTCCACATAATGGCTAGAAAGTCGGCATCACTAGGGCACAGCCTACCAAAGGGAGAGAAAGTGCTAAAACAATCCCAGATGTTTGATCCTTTAAACCATTTAATACTTTCCCAATTTGTAAAATTGCTCAAATATACTAATAAAGCATCCAGTTTCCAATGACTGAGCTGTGTTTACCTCTGGGCTTCTAAAATGGTGAAATTCGGACTTGGGTACATACATTTTACTTCACTGCATGATCTATTCCTTTTTAGGTATTATTTCATTGCAGTCATTTTTATTTCACAGGCAATGGGAAAAATTACTGGTGATGTATATGACCAAGACAGCCTTAATGTTCCCCTCAGCTTGGCTAAAGTTTAGACAAGCTTCTCCCTAGCTGTAAGCTCTTGGCTTCTCTTTTCTCACAGCATTTACTTTATGAAACTTGTGATTATAAATTCTTTCTCTGCCTCTTGAGGTGTAAATCTTTGTGCAGTCTTAAAGTCCAGGAATGTCCTTCTCAAGGACCTGGGAGACACCCCCTTGAAATGCAATCATCAAGAAAGATGGGCCCTGTCCTCCGGTCTGTGGAAGGGTAGAAGCCCAACTGCCCTAAGCTCCAATTAGCAAACAGATGGCCTAATTCCTTAGCCAACTTCCCCCTGAGTGTCCTCTAGTACATTTCCACTAGCTCAGTCCAGTGCTTCCATGGGCTGGTTTCAAAAGAATGAGCTCAGTCTCCCTCCTCCATTGTGGTACTCTCGACCCCTACTGTGATACGCATGCAAATTTTCTTTGATGGGAGATCCTTATTTGGGTTTTGTAGAACAAGGTGGGGTGTTTTTGTTCTTTTTTCCTTTTTCTTCCTAGTAAGTCATATTCTCCAGCAACCCAACCATTCTACAATCACAGTCTAAGAGAAGCAGCTGAAGAGTATTGCCTTGCAGGGTCTGGCTCAGAGCTGGGCAGAGGGATTCTTTATGGCAGTAGAAACAGGGAAGGTTCCTATGCATCTGCTCCATTAGCCAAAAAGAAATCTGAAGAGCAACAAGAAGTACCATAGGGCTCATTCAGCAGAAAGTGGTGTCCTTTACTAAGAGAACAGCCCAAAGATCCATGTGCCACTAAGCTTGGCCAAGCACATCAACAAACACCCATTGGAACCTATCCACCCACACTCAGTAGAAACCAATGATCAGGGGCTTGAGAATCCAACCTGTGATTCCGCGGTACTCACCAACACAACCAACATATGCCAGGGGAGACCCCACCCAATCATGCCTTGGCATCATCTGAATTCCTCATATACCACTGCCATCTTGAAAAGGAGTAGAAGAAAGGTCAGAAAATCTGAGCTTGTCCTTAAAGGGACTGACAGGAGAAAAATAGGCTATTTTAGCCAGCAGAGGCAGAGGGCTTTGAGGGGCTCTGATATGTAGTCTCTGCACTGAATCGCAATTAGGATTCTTCATATTATACTCCAGACTAACCTCAGACTCAGGGGTGTGGAACTGGCCAGAGAAAATCATACCAACCAATATATCAGATTTGAAGAGTTACTGTAGTGTGGTAGTACTGTGAAATACTCATAGTAACCATATGAGCATTTTTTCTTGGGTGCCTAACATTCTAAGAGCTATCAATTATGCATTCCATAAGTTATGATCTTATAAAACTAAATGTAAATTGTCAAGAATAACATTATTTGCAAATGCATATATATAGGCAGTCAACCAGAATGGATGCATCTATCCAATTCAAAATGTGCTTTATTGTATTATAACATTGATACGGTCCCATTCATACTATAGAGCAAAATCACTCATCATCTATTGAGTATCAAAATAATTTGTGGTTCAAACTACACAAATAAGCATATATATACAAATATATAATCTATTTAGATATAATTTATTGACTTTAATATAGATAATGTTCTACAGTAGCCTGATGGAATGATATGCAAATAGAAATTAGAGTTTGAAGCCAGAAGGTAACATATCCTCCTGAGCACACATTCAATTCTAGAAATGCTTTTGATTGCAGAACTCTTTGCTACACAATGAATTGCTTCCTCTAACATCCGTGCACTCCAGCCAGCTCCATCTGGCTACTGGTCTATGATAAACAAGGGTTATGAATTTATATAAAAAACACACAGAAAAATTTGATATTTCAAAGCTTATGTCAAAATTATTTTGTTACCATGAATTTTGCCAGGAATTTACCACACTTCAGTATTTTTAATTATTACATGTGTTTAAAGTCATTTTTTTACCTTGTTAGATAAAACAAATCAAGTTTCAACATAGTTGATTTTTAGATCTATCATGCTGACATAGTGAAGGGTACTTGGAGGCAAATGTAACCATTACTGGATTATTTTTCCAAAGCAGGCACTTTTCCTTTATTTACTAATCTGACTTTTACCTATGATTATAAACTTGTAGTTGGGCTTATTTTTGTATCTACTAAGCTGAAAAAAATAAATATCTTCTCAAACTACATGCCTAATAACCCTAATATTCTAATTCTAATCTAATAACAGTAGCAGAAAAAGGAGGCAAATATTTCCCTGGTTTTGCCAAGATGGAGCTTAGCCAGTGGTTTGCAGGAGTATCATCAAGTTTTTCAGGATGTGAAAGATGAGACAGCAAAGCAAAAGATGAAGAAACACATCATTTTGCTCTGTTTATCTCCATCTTCTTTCTATTTGTAGTGCACAATGGAAAGTTCTAAATTGTCCTTTTTGATAAAAATAAATTCTCACAAAACAACCTCATTTCCACTCAAACCAATGAGGCCTTTCACATGATTGTCAGGTCACCTATCATAGTTCATGATTCCTAGTGTATATTGATCCATTGAGTCATAATAAAGTAGCACTTCCAGCTGGGAATGAGACTTAATGCAAACATTTTCTGGATCAGAAAAGATAGACCAAAAAAATAAAAAAATAGGTTGTGCTTCTGCCTAGCCAATTTCAAACTGCTTCAGGCAATACTATGAATCTCATCCACACCCCTGTGTTTTCCCACACACACTGTGACCATGGAGGAGAATGTGGCAACTGAAAGAAAAGAGAGAAAGAAAACAGTATTCTAGCAGAAGCAGCTAATGCATGTTCATGATGAGAGCTACCATAATTGCAGAAAGCAAATACTTTTGATAAGCAAAATGGAGAATCAATTACTAGCATGCATTATTCTACTGCAGTTGTTATTACTTTTATTATATCTGTCTTGTGAAAATTTGTAACCCACAGCAACTCAAGAATTAAAAAAAAAATAAAGGTCAGTTTGTTGTTTGGAATGTACCTTCAGAGTCCAGAACTTTGCTTTTTCAATTTAAGAAATTTGCAATTTGTAGCTTTAGGAAATAGGAGTGTAGTATTTTGAGTCAGCTAAGCTCAATAGTTAACCATAAATGTCAAGAACTTTATATTTTCATTTAATGGCACCAATCTTTCCTTCAACAGATACATAACTGAATAGAAGAATATTGTGTTGTATAATTGCCCTTGAGAAATTTTTAATCTACCATTTTTTGCAAAATTACATGCAAGTCCTGATGTAATCGTCCTAACATTTTATGCTCTTCATAAAAAAAATGGGAGAAACAATATGAAAATAGGGGTGTTGCATTTAAGAGGAATTTTCAGATAATCTACAAGGAGAATTCCAATAAGAAATTCATGATTTACATGATTCTTAAGAGATGGTGCTTTCAAAGCAAAAGAACAATAATAGCTCTTTGCTTTTGCTTTGCTGACATCAGTAACTTTAGAACATCCATCTAGGTCAATCAGTGACCCACGAGAAATCCATCATGACAGATGTCATAACAAAACTGCTGTCACTTAGGGCCGGCCCCTCCTTCTTTAGCTTTGTCTAACACTGCTGCCTCTTGGCTCTCTTCCTAGTTCTCCTGACCAGCTCTTTTCAACATCCTTCATAGAACTCCCTTTCTTTACTTTGGCTATGAAGCAAGCATGACTCTCCTCTTACTTTCACATTCTCAGTGAACCGCATTCCTCATGAATAGAGCTACCATAATGGTTTTTGGATGATGAGGCCAAAATCTTTTTTTTTTTCTAGCTGATTTTCTTTTGAAACCCATGCTTCAAATACTGAATACTTCCTCTATAGATATCTCACACTCCACATTCCAAAAATGGACACTTTACCTCCTGTCAAAACCAGATGGCCACATAATTCCAAACTTCCATTCATGCAGACTAAAAATCTTAAAGTCATTTCTAACTATTACCTAATAATGTTGTAGAGAAGTTGCAGAATCTAGTCAAAGTGATTTTCAGTGTAGCTCTTTCTTTTTATTTATCCCTGTCTTAGTTTTAGCCTTTATTATTTCAAACACCCAGTTTGGGAACAAAAAAAAACAAACACATTATTTATTGGCTAGTCACTGGTTGTATAAACTAGCGAAAGACAGCATCTCAAATGAGAAGACACCATATTCACCCAAGAAAAGTGGTTTTGTGGTAGGTGGGTTGACAGGTGTAAGGTTGCAAATTAGCAAAAGAGGCATGTGACCCACACTGATAATTTTGAGAAGACTTCCAGAAAGAGCTGTCATCTACACTGAAATCTCTAACAGGAATTACTTAAAAGGAGAAGAGAGAATAACAAGCTTTCCAAAGATAGAGGAGAGACAAACTCTGGAAATGAGAGCAACCGCAGCATGCCTGGGGACTCCAAAGTGTCTAAAATAGTTGGAGTATAAAGTCACAGGAATTAGCTTGAAGGGGAGACGGGGGTTAGCATGGTCCACAGAAGCTGATCTTAAGGTTCACAAAGGATATACCAAACACCAAAGGAAGGAAAATTAGAACCACCAGAGGATTCTAAGAAATAAGCACTTGGCAACTGGCAGTGAAGAAGATCTCCTTTGTCAAATTATAGCAAACAGAGAGAATACTGTAGGGGTTATTGTATTAATCAGAATCAGCAATCTGATCCTTGGATTCTAGTGCGCAAACACCATGAGAGTGAATAAGACAGGAGGAAGTCTCGGCTTTCCTGGTGTGTGCACGCTCAGATAGGCTTGGGCACACAGGAGGCTCCCCCGAAATGTGCACTGGATGAATGAAAAGACAAGGAAGCCCTTGAGGATTCTGAGCAAGGTGGAACAGGGAGGACTCAGGGCTCTGTGACATTTACGTTGGAAGAGAGAAGGCTAAGGCATAGGTGGGAGTTTGGAAAACTTTCTAAATGGTGGTGCTCAGAGTAAAAAGTCAGCAAAAGGGAAATCTGAAAAATGTAAAAATTGAAGCAATGGGAAATCCATGTTGCAGTGGTCCACTTTGGAACAGAGGGACTACTTACTCTTTGGGTGGTATTGACGGAAGCAGGGACTGTGGTGTTCTGGTAAATTTACAGGCTTTGAAGAAGAAGACAGGAAACTGAGGTTCTGCTTGATGACCTGCCTGATGATCTAGACCTCTTTAATGTGTGCCTCTTAAATAACCAATCCAGTCTCACCACTGACCGCAGGGCTGTTTGGTGAAGGCACGTTACGTCCTGGTCACCAAAGCACCCTTTTTGACACAGCATTTGACCCAACCTCAAACCTGACCTCAGAGCCTCTGTGCATTTTCCTATGAAACCTATTCACATTCTGCATAATTTAATTTGAATCACACCCATTCCTTTCTCCCCTTCTCAACTGCAGCTCAAATACCATCTCTCCCATCATCTAACTTGTTACATAGAAAAACGTTGCGATATGAAAGAATAGAGTTTACTGATGCTTGTTAAATGAATAAAAGTCAAATCCCATATTTGAATACCATTGTCCTGCTTGAATCCAACTTTACTTAAACTTTGGCAAACATAAAAGTGAGGCTTGTCGTTAGTTGAACTGTAATTGTTCTAATAGGGCCAAACTCGGAGTGATTGAAATAAATTAGACAGATTCGGAGTTGAACTCAGAAGGTCAAAGGGCTACAAGGGCTTTGCCTCTCTATAACAAAGTAAAGCCAAAGAGCTTTGAAAGGAGCAAAGCCAACATTTCAAAGCATCTTAAAACCACTTTTTGTCATTTCCTTTCTAAGAAATATATTTGATTAATTCTCATCAATCTTTTTCTGGAGTGTCTGAAATGTGTTTTGAATTCCAATGATTAAATGAATATCTCCTGAATATTGATGGGATGAAGTGTCTTAACATAATTAAATATCTTAAAATTTAAATTAACGTGGGCTGTGCATAGATTACAAAGTGGCTAAAGTTTATATTTTTGAATAATGCAAGCACTATTTACAAACTACCCTCATGCCTTTAAAAAATGCAAAGGAAACAGAAATCAGATGTTGTATATAGAATAGGTGCAATGGCTATGATGTTTGGGGCATTTCTAATTCTTGAAAAATTAATGATGAAATTTCAGTAAACTCTGTGCAACACAAGATATCAGAAAGCTATACAAGACCACATTTTTAAGATCCCAAATGCCACCCATCACAGCACAGGATATTGAATTTATCTTCCTAGTCACATAGACTGATTATGGTTTTCAGAACTAGAACACACCCTTTGATGTCAAACAAAACAAAACAAAAAAACACTGTATCCAAGGAGTTATCAGTACTATTCTAGTCACCAACACCACATTCTAAAAACCCCACCCAAAAGGTGATCAAAATTCACTAGTACACACATAATCAAAAGAAAATCTAGACATGATTCTGGATTTGCTGGCTATACACAGAAATCGTTTTATGTATTCTACAACAGACTAAGTGCTTTGTGTCCCAACTCACTGAATTCTTGTAGTGGGCCTATGTGATGGAGATTATTATGTTTCACACTTCAGCCATGAAGACACTAGGGCCAAGGGATATAAAATCACTCATGAACAGTCACAGAGCTCTGGTAAAATCCAGCAAACCACGAACACAGTGTGAACTTCAGAGCCTGCTCTTCCTCACACATGATGTGGCTTCCACCTGGAGGGGGTTTATCCTCCACAGAAGAACAAGGTGGCACATCAGCAGGTGATCCATGCTACTCCATGGAACTGAAAGGGATTAAGCACCGAGAAGTTAGGATCTGGAGAGCCCCACTGGCTGAGTGATCAGGGGAGCAGACACAATTCACTGAGGTTCTAGGGCCGGATTCTGAGGGGTCAAAATGAAGGACTAGGGCCTTCTATGCCAAGGAGTGGCAGAAGGGCAGACCCACGGGAGGCACATTTCTCAGAACAGCGGGGATTGGACAGAGGGGAGTAGAACAGGAAGGCAGAAGTCAGTGATCAGTAAGCAAGAGAGGAAAGTGGAGCCAGATTGTAGAAAGTCTTTCATCCAAAACTAAGGATGTCCAACTCTCAAACTTCTAGTATCCAAGAAACTTGTGGGCCACCATTGTAGGTAAACTAATAAAAAAGAAAGACCATCACAAGTTTAAAAGTACAGAATACATGATATTTTAAGATAATAATATTTGTGATTATTATGTATGATTTCACAAGAAGAGAGAATCCACAACCTCTTACCAAGCCATTGCCAACTCGATGATAGTCTACTCAATATGGGTGGCTTCCAAAACAAGTTGGTGTCTCTCCTCACCCTTGATATGTACAAGATGAAAAGTTTTCATTCGTATTTATAGGTCACTGAGAAAGACAGAAGATTCTGTTGCTCTCACAGAGATTTCTGGATACTTTGATAAAAGATATATATTGTATGGAGAACTGTCCTCTTTTAAGCATAAAAACAAACAAACATTAAATAAAGCAGCATGTCCACCCAAAAGCCAGAGGGCTGAATGTTTCCCCTTGGGATATAAATTCTTACAACACCTACTTGCTGGGTATAGTCTGAAAACAAGTTATTTAATCTATGCTAAAGAGCTTACATGTGTTTTGTCATATCACATTGTCACACAATGACATATTTATAGTATTTTTGAAGCACTAAATAATCAAATACTGGGAAGAGGTCATACTCTTCAGATCTTCACATCACTGTCCAATTTTTAGAAGAAATCTTAACATATTTTCCCCAGCATCATTATATTTTGGCTCATGAGTGATAAATTCAGGTCAGTGGTGTGCTGGTAAGTGCTTAAGAACTTGTTCTGTTGGTGGGGAAAGTCCTGCTTTGCAGCATTTGTCAATTCCTGTGGTGTAAATGCTCCTTCCATGCAGATTTCAAGCTACCAACTTGGCACAGCTGAGTTGGGAGGAAATCCTCACAGCAGGCTCTCATAAGCCAGCAGGTGACTGACCATATCTCTGAGATAAGCTACTTATGCAAAGCATCTAAAATCATATTGCAGTTATGAAATTCTCTGTTACAGCCTCAAGTGTAAAAAGTGCATTTTTTTTCTAACAATCTCATTTTCTATCTCTTCTTATTCTGTCTCCTGTAGAAAAATCAATCTAATCATTTCAGAGGAACTCAGTCCAGTTCATGGATTTACTCGGTCAATTAAGGATCATATTTCTTTCACCTTCAACTTCAAAATGCCCCCAGGGATTTATCTCCATCCCCATCAACCCTAGAGTTACTGGGAGGACATTGGATGGGGTCCCACTTCTCCATGTGATGCCTGAACTGGAAATGATCCCAATGATCAAGCCCTGTGTGGATTTGTTGCAGGGCAATTTTGATGCATATGTAGATATGCCCCATGGGGGTGTCCCAGTGTCTCATGTCGACCCTAGGTATGAGACCTTGCCCACAACCTCTGCTCCAGGCTACCACCACCTACATTCACTCTTGGTGCGACAGTAGCTCTTGGATCTCCTCAAAAGCCATCTGGGGCTGATGTGGGTTATTCCCACAGGAAACTGTACATTTTAGCAACAGAATGATTTCGTGACTCCTCTTGGGGCAGGTAGTCTTCCACTTTAAGCACCCACTCTGAGCACATCACTCACATCCAGACACCTACACAAAACCTCCTATGATGAACTTAGTTTGAGGACAGGGTTTCAGGACAAATGGTTCTTCCTATTCACTTGCTCATGTCTAACCCTCCTCCTGCCATTCCAAACTCTTCTATCTTCCTCTCAATAGAAGAGGGGGAGAAGGAACTCCTTCAGCCTCATACCTTTTCAAGTCTTTTATATTTTAGACTTTAAGGGTTTCAACTCAACCTTGTTACCAAGCTGTGCAGGGATTCCTTCAGCACAGGATGACTCATGCCTGTCTGAGCCAGGAAAAGAAAAAAGACAAGCAGGGAGATGGGGTCCATTTCCACTCCCTACACCATCCCACGTGTAGAAATAGCCTCGAAGGGAATTACTATTGTCATTAAAAATGAGTTTATCTCATCCTTCGTCATAGGAATTTGTGTGTTCGCCTTCTCCAGCGTCAACCAGCAACTTTCATACCAAAAAGCAGAAACCACTGACCTCTTTCAATATAATGAAAAGAACTCACCCAACACCATGCTCCCCTGGGGCTCAGTTTGACAAGGCTGTGCCATAGAGACATTCGAGGGACTGACCTCTGTGAATGAAGCCGCTGGTGTCCCCCAAGCACTGGCTCCATCCAGGTCCACAGACTTTCCAATCAACAGCATGGCGAACCAGAGGCCCAGCATATAAGCAAGTGTCTTCTGCAAAGTACAGGTCGTCAAGGCCACCCAGGATGCAGAGTTGTGTGTTTTGCTCTCATGTAGGCAGGAACAGGAGTGAAACTCAGAAAGCAAAGTAGTTCTTACACTGACTAAAGCAGAAGTCTTCTAACATTTACTTATAATATTTACTCCTCCATGGATAGAGCCACTAAAAATGATGGTTGTTGACAGTGTCTTTTGATAGAAAAATTTTGCAAACAGCATACATATTCTACTTTCTTCCCCAAGCATAACATTAACAATGAGAGGTGTTTTTGCTATAAGAGGGCAATTTTGATGCATATGTCGTTTTATTCTTCTCTGTTATGGAAAAAAAATTCATAACATTTACATTAAAGATACTATTTTGTGCTTTATCCAGAAAAAATTCAATTGTACCACAAGACGTTTAATGAAAAAGAGTTGAAAGCTTTGGCAGGTCTATTCTATTCTTTCAGGAGACATAATTTGGGGGATTAAGAGTGAACACAATTTGGAGGATTGTCTGGGAGCAGAGAGTGACAGATAAGAGTTTCGTAGAGCCTGGCTGAGAAGTCCTCATCCCAGAGCTACAACAAACTCTTCGTAGGGGAAAGAATCATCTCACTTCTAGAGCTACAACATTATAATATTCAAAATGTCTAGCTTTCAACCAAAAAAAAAAAAATTACAATGCACATGAAGAAGAAAGTGCAGCCCATCCACAGGAAAAAACAGAAACTGTCCCTGAGGAGGCAAAGGCATGGGACTACTAGAAAGGACTGTAAGTCAACTCTTAAATATGTTCAGAGAGCTAAAGTAAACAAAGAGTTAAACAAAAATAGGGACTCATGTCTCAAGGAATGGAGAATAGTAGTGAAGAGATGACAATTATGAAAAGGAACAGAACAGACATTATGGAGCTGTGAAGTTCAGCCACCAAAATGAATTCATTAGATGGTTTCAACAGCAGATTTGAAAGGATCAGTAAATGTGAAGATAGGTCCACTGATATTACCCAGCCTGAAGAACAGAAAAAGAAAAAAGAAATAAAATATAGGAACAAAGCATAAGAGATCTGTGGGACAGCATCAAGCACATCATGAATGTATGGTGGGAATCTCAGAAGGACAGGAGAAAAACAAGGGCCCAAAAAATATTCAAAGAAAGAATGGCCACAAACATTTAAAATTTACTAAATGATACGTCAGTGTACCCAAGAAATTGAACAAACACCAAGCAGGAGAAACACCAAGAGTTCCACAGCGAGACCTATTTCCACCAAACTGTTGAAAGACAAGGACAAAGAATCTTAAAACAGCACTTGTCACATACAAGAAATCCTCAAGCATTTGTAATCAATTTCTCAGCAGAAACTATGGTGGCCAAAAGGCAGTGGAACATATTTAAAGTGCTGAAGGAAAATTAAAAAAAAAAAAAACTCAACCAAGAATTCTATAGTTGGCCAAACTCTCCTTTTCTAATGAAGAAGAAATGATAACATTCCCAGGGAAATCTGAGGGGCTTTGTCACTAACAGATCTGTCCAGTAAAAAATGGAGTCTTGCACGTGGGAAAGAACACTAGACAGGAATTGCAAAGTCACATGGAAATATAAAGAATGCTGGTAAGGCAGGTAAATGAAAGAATTATTGTATTTAGGGACTGTAACTCCTGTTTTTTCCTTACCTGATTTAAAAGACAAATACATAAAAAATACTTATAAATCTATTTTTAGGTCTCATGTGCATAAAAATATATAAAAGCCATCCATAAAAGAAGAGAGAGCACTGGGTAATAGTGTAGTGTGTAACAATGAAGAAAGGAAGATTAATTCAAATTAGATCATTATAAGTTCAAGAGATTAATTATAATTCCCAGAGAAAACAGAAAGGGGGAAGAATGCTTTTTGAACACAGAAAAAAACAAACAAGAATGGAATAAAAATGGTAGACCACAACCAAAAAAAATTCAATTAAAAATATTTTAAATGCATTTTGGAATCTAATAATTGTAATGATTTTTCAACGCTGTGATTGGACTAAATGCCATTAAATTGTACACTTTATATGGTATATTAATTTCAACTCAACTTTTTAAAAGTTTAAGGGTGAATCATTCATCTAAGAAAGTATAATCTTTACAGATATATCCAGTACTTTCCTTATTTAAATGGTAGTGCAAAATCATCACATGAAAATATTCTCATATTGCATCTCATATATTTTAGTTTTTATCTGCTCTAGAATTATGGTCATTTCTTATATTTATGCCACTGTTCTGAATTTTACTCCTTCCATTTTTATTTCATTTATGCTTTTCTGCATCAATGAGCTCTTTACGTAATTGTACTAATCATAGAATGAATGTTGTACATTACTAACAGGTACAGAGCAAATCTAATAAATAATAAGGAATAGTGTGCAAATTAGGCAGGGATGAGTTAGTAAGAGAAACTATACTGTTAATAAATGGTAGTAAACTATTTTGCAGCTTAAGTTTTGAAAGCTTTTTAATTTTTTATTCCTTTTTCCTTTAAACTACCAACCACTGCAGAACACTAGCAAGATTCTGAAAAGCACATTCAGAAAGGCCCATATAGGCAATATAGGTGGGGTCAAAGTCTTAAGCAGGCACACAAGTTATCACTGGGCTTTAAAATCTATTTGTATTGAAGAAAGCCCTGAACTACATGACCAGTTACAGGTCTACTAAAATAATCTTGATTGGAAACCACAGAACTATGTTAGGATAATATCAATGGAAACAGGAGTATGAAAGAGAGAAATTGTTAGCCACAGATACACAGATTTTGTCATCTTTCCCAGGAGAAAGGATCAAGGGAGAAATAAAAGGTGATTTGTAAGAGTTTTAAGCCATGATGATTGAGAAAACCACCAGGAACAGAAAAGGAAAAATAATTACAAAAAGAAGCTGGTTGGAGGTGATGAATTTTACTTAAGTTGATAAGTTCTCTGTGTATGTGTGTGTTTTCCAGACAGGTCTCACAGGCAACTGGAAAATTCCAGCAGACCATGAAAAAAAAACAAGAAATGAGACTGTTAGACGTGATCTCCCAGGGCACAGAGGTGGGAAGTGTCTGCCCAGGCCTTCTTCTGAGACTCTGGCAAACAACCAATGCACAAAGCCAAAGTCAATGATGGGGCTTTGGGAATCTAGGCATTCTCTTTTGGGTATGGAATCTTTGACCTTATTGTGTTTTCATCTTAATACACCCATATGTTTCTATATAGTCTATTAAAGTTGGTTGTGTTTTATATTCCAGTTGTAGAAACAATCTTATAAAGCCAAGGACACTCTCCCTTTTATTTTCGATTGTTAATATTAATTACATGATAACTTTTTAAAAGAGATTAAATAAGAAGATGGCAGAAAATAACAAAAAAAACATCTTCAACTCATTTAAATTTGGTTTAAAGCTAGCTTTCTAGATAGATTACTAGACATTAAGGCCAATAACCAAATTCCTGCTGAGGGAGAAAATCTTTGATTTAAAGTCCTGCTGGAGCAGGAACAAAGGGAAGTCCTCATAAAATCATGCGATTTTTCTATGCCTTTTCTCATGAAATGACATATGCAGGGCACCCTTCAGAGATCTGTAGTTAAAAATCAAATATATAAATAACAAAGTCATAAACAAATATGTTACTATTGCCAAAGCAAACAATTCTTCCAATGACATCATACTTTCAAAAATCCAACTCACCGGGATAATCAGAGACAAAAAAGGGGGTCTCTAGTCCATTTTAAATTTTACATTGCATTTTTCATTCCCATCCCCTTAAATGGGTTTTTGCCATATGCACTCATTTTCCTAGTATATTGTCCAAGTCCACTTCACACTCCATGTTGATAATGCCAAAGTGTGAGTGTACATTTTAATTTTTTCTTTATTTTAAAATAGTTTAAGAGGGCTAGGAATATAGCTCAGTTGGTAGAGTGCTTGCCTTGCCTGCACAAGGCCATGGATTCAATCCCTAGCAACACACACACACACACACACACACACACACACACACACACAAATAGTTTTAGAATTACAGAATATTTGCAAGACTATTACAGAGTTCTGGTATGCCCCACACCAGATTCCTCTATAATTAAAGACTTATGTGAGTATATTTGTCACAAATAATGAATCAACATTGATACACTTTTGTACCTTTATTTGAATGCAAATAAAATACAAATAAATCTATGCTTTATTTGAATGTCCTTAGTTTTTAACCAAAATGTCTTTTTGCTGTTCTAGGATCCCATTAAGGTAATCATGTTTGTCACCTGGTCTGCTTAAGCTTATCTCGGTTATGACAGCTTTTAGACTTCCTAGTCTCTTGATAACCTTGACAGCTCTAAGGATGACAGAGCAGGTGGGATGCTCTTCACTTCGGGGATTGTGTCATTTTTCACATAGGCTTTTGAGAGGAAGACCACCAAGGTAAAATGGGATTTTCATCACATCAAATCAGGGTACATACTATCCATAGAGCTTTAACACTGATGACCTTCACATTGATCACCTGGATGAGCTGGCGACTGCCAGGTTTCTCCACTGGGAAGTTCTCCTCACCATCTACTATTTGGAAGAAAGTCCCTGTGTGCACTGGAAGTGGGAGTTGGAGGCCAAGTTTCTACAAGGAAGAAATGATCCCAGGGGCAGGCATGGAGGGGATGGAACAAGGGGAAAGGCCCAAACAAAGCTGTGCTCTTGACTCAGATAAAGCTCCAGGCTCCTGGTGAGCAATCTCACAGGCACTTGAGAACAGCCCCATGAAGCGCTTCTCACCTTTCCATCCTAAGGAAAAACGGGGAGCCTTCGCCCATCTCTCCTCATCCATATTGTTTGCAGCCTCACAGGCAGGCGATATCTTCATCCCTCACCACCAGAATTTATGAGCCCAGTGGATCCCCAGAGGTAGACCATTGCTCAGCATCAGAAAAGCCAGGGGCCAGCAAACCACAGGGAAGTGCTCCATCCCAAGGTAAGACACCTGCTGGAGATTGCACTTGGCCATTGCAACATTGGCTGGAGAAAGAGGTGGGGCTGAGAGCTGTAACTGTCTCACTAGAAGAGTCTAGTACACAACAGCACATCTTTAACATGATATGAGTGAATAAGGAAACACAATGGGTTTTTGGGGGGTTTTTTTTTGTTTGTTTGTTTGTTTTGTTTTCGGTTTGTTACTGCTACCTTGCCTCATCCTTGTGTCCCATGTGCCCCTCACTTGCTGGGAAGGATGCTCCCCATAGACACACAATGATATCAGACAAGAAAGCCAAAGTCCCCGTTGTCACTGTTTCTTTGGTGATACAACCCACCAAGCTTTCAGAGCACATGTACATTCCAGCCCACAGGGACATTCTCATTCTGAGCTGAGTCTAAGTCCCTTCACACGTGTAGGCTAATATTTTGTTGAGAGTATTTTGCATTTATATTCATGAGAGAGAGTGGCTTTTAATTTTCCTTTCTTGTTTGTCCTTGACAGAGTTTGGTCTCAAGGTTATGCTGGCCTCACAAAATGAGTGAGGCGTCTTTTGACTTGTTGTTGTTGTTCTTCTCCGAGGGAGAATATGTGAGATTAGAGTCACATCCTCCTGAAATGCATTTGGAAGAATTCCCATTTGAAGCCATGTTAGCCTCGAGTTTTCTTTGTTGAAACGTTTTAATTATCTTTTAGAAACACAGGGATATTCATTTTTTATTTCTTGAGTACAACTTTGTAGGCTGTGTTTCTCAAATAATTCTTTGAATTCACTTAGATTTTCACGATTCTTAGGAAGTTTGTTAAAATATCCTCTTTTATAATACTTTGGTCTTATTAATTATATGTTTTCTGTTTCATTAATTCAAAACTTTTTCCCTCTTTATTTCTTTTGGTTAAATCTTTTGGGTTTTTTTTTTCTCTGATTTCTTAAGATGGCTACTTGAATAACACTCATATTTAGCCTCTTTGTCTCGGTTTGAAATTAAGACTTGGTTTTTGTCTAAGCTGCACCTCACTATTTTGATTTATATTATTTTGCTATAATTGAGATAAAATGTTTTCTGATTTCCATTGAGATTTCCTGTTGAGGAATATGTTAATTAAATTCCATACCTTTTTGGATTTTAATAATTTTTTAATTAATGATTTCTAGCTTAATTCTACTGTATCGGGGCACTTACTCCATATGATTTCAATCCTTTGAGATTTGCTACAACCTTTTTTATGGCTCAGCATAAACGGTAATTATTCTAGGTACATTTGATACAGATGTGTATTCAGCAGTTGTTGAAGATGCTCTAGACATTTTATAAGTTAAATATTTACCCATTTTGTCAAATTCACTAATTTTGCCATTGAACTCTTCTATATTTCCACCGATTTTTTTTCTTGGCTATTTAATGATTGAGATACAGAGAAGGCCCTTAACAATGAACCTACTATTTTGCATTTCTATTTACAATATCTAGTTATGCTATTATTTCTGTTCATTTTTCTGTATATATTTTGAAGTTCTGGTATTTGGTATAGAAAATGTCAGTCCCACTTCATGGTACTTCCTTTCTACACAGGATCTCTGCCCATGAAGGCTGTCTTGGTTTCTCTCAGACACTCCATGCAGTTAATACTTTCTGATTGGTTTACTAGTTTCTAGAAATGCATCTGAGTAATATGGGCTGGATGCTTGGGTGCCCACAGAATTCAATGTTGGAATTCTGATGGTATTTGGAGTTGGAGTCTTTGGGATGTGACTGGGTTTGATGAGGTCCTGAATTGGGACACTCGTGGTGGTGTTAGTGCTCTTTTGAGAGGCAGCAAACAGAGCTAGCACTCTCTCCATGCACATGTACCCAGGAAAGGCCATGTGAATACGAACCAAGAAGGCGGCCATCAGGAAGTAAGGAAGAAGGCCTTCGTCAGATGCCAAATCTGCTGCCACTTTGATCTTAAATTTCCCAGCCTAAGAAATCATGGAGGGGAAATACCTATTGTTCAACCAACCAGTCTATGGTATTTTATTATGGAAGGCTGAGCTTACATTAACTTTACTAAACTAATCATTCATTATACCAGATGCCTTGAGGTGGGACAAAGTCTTAGGTAAAACTTATTATCTACAGTTTCCTGAGGGATAAGGCTATTCCTGGGACTTTGCCTGAAATTTTCTGGCTTCTTCTCCTTCCTTTCCCTCCTTCCTCCACTGCTGTCTTCTTCTGGAAGCTATGTCCTACCAAATCACTTTCACCTCCTCATTGTCTCCAGTTGTTCTGGGAAAACCCAGTCTATGGGTTCACCAGTCATGTGGTGGGGAACCACTTGATTACTTAACTCTGTTGATTCATTGCACCTGCATGTCAAATTTACCCCTTGGTAATATATTAGATATATACTAAAAGAATATAAGTTATGTGTTAATGATAGCTTTTAGTTTCATGGGTATATTTCACTTGACCAAGTTCAAAGCATTTTATCAGTTTTAGGAGGGTCATATTTATCACTGAATTCTTTTATCTTATGAAAGTTGAATACATTTCCTAGGCCAGGAACATCCTCCTACCATGAAGAGACCTAGAAAAACAATCTGCTTTTAGAAACTTCCCTTACTTTCTTACTGAATGGCCACCAATTTCTCTCACATGCCTTGAAGATTTCCACAGTGAGATGAGTGAGAAACAAAAGATAGATACACTGCCTATAGAATATTGCATTTTAAAAGACCACATTATCTTAGAATTTAGAGATACTCAAATTCAACCTCATAATTTTATAGGAAAGGAAAAAAGGAAGAAAGGCAATGTCATTTCCCCAAGGCCTCCCACAGTTTGGTATTAAAATCTAGTTTCCTTGATTTGCAAACCAGCAGTTTTTATCACCATGAATGACTTAGGATGGGTGACTTGACACATTCACTCAGATGACATCATATTGATTTAGAGCTGGAAAAAGTGTGCCAAAGGGCAGACAAGGACAATAAGGGATAAGGCAGGGGACACCAAGATGACAAGAAAGAAGAGGTGAAGGTGGAGCTTGTCCTTAAGAAAGGGGACACAGAAGACAGAACATCTGAAATAAAGAGGAAACACATGGTCAGCTGGACGGTCATCCCTGGTGCTAAATCAAATGAGTCAATACAAAAATAGAAGTGATTCTATATTAATCTTAGAACTGGCAGCCAACTCTCCTCTGCTTTAATGAATAGAGGATGTAGGAATATAGATAAATAAAAGACATAAATCTCCCCTCATTTTCATTTCACCTTCTCAAGGCCAGTATACAAAATATAATCTGTAAACACAAGTGACACACCACTAACCATAAAATTGATCTGGAACTTCATTTTCCAAACTTTTGTCAAAATAGTAATCTCTTAGTAAGGTTGTTTTTTATTTAAATTCATAAGCCAATTTTGATAGGCAAAAAATATATATTTTTTTAAATTAGACCATCAGATTACTCTAGTTTACCAACTCTGACTCAACATAAATGAGAATGTTTTCATCTTTATTTTAATCTAGTAATGAAAGTTCTTTGACTCTGCTTCACTTGATGATAAATCAGTGTTTGATTGACTTTTCCTCAAAGACTTGTATGGAAATTTGAATTCCTTGGAATTACCTTTGTATACATCAGTGTATGTATTTGGTCTTGTGAGATTTGCAAAAATGGAGTTAATTAACGGGATACACCTTGAAGCTGGGTAACATTCACTTACGACTTTATTTTTTAAATTCATGTGGCCACACCACAGCACCGCCATAATGTTCAAAAAGGCCAATGCCATCTCACTAATACCATTGCACTATTAACCCTGTTTTTCCAATAAGAAATTAAAGATTCTAAAATATCATGCCTATCATTCCTTCTGATATGCAGATGCTAACTCACAATAGGTGCGGGGAGGAAGGAGAAGAGGTTCACTGGATTAAACAGGGGAGCTGGAGAAGAAGGGGGATGGGAATGTGAAAGACAGTAAAAGAAGTGGACCTAACTTTCTTATGTTCATATATCAATGCATGTACTGTGGAACTTTACATCATGTACAACCACAAAATTAAAAGTTATCAGGGAAGTTATACTCCATGTATGTATGATATGTCAAGATACACTCTAGTGTCATGTAGAAGTAAAAAGAACAAATAAAAAACTTTAAAAAATAAATAAATAAAAAATAAAATTTCTTGCCCATCCTTAAGTAAGAGGTAGTAGTGATTTGAGCACAAGTATAGTGACTTGTTCCCAGAGAGGTCTAATACTTAAACAGTTGTTCTTCACCTAAACTTTTGTTATCTACAGAAAAAAGCCCAAAAGAGAGAAGCAGTGTGGAGGAGCTGAAGTTCAAGTGTGTGTGGGAAGCTTGAAGGTGACTTGGGGGCCTAACTATTCAGGGACTTCATTGGCTTTAGATGTTCCTGTATCATTGTTAAGAGCTGTATACCTGTGGACTTAAAGGAGGGCCATCCATACCATAAATTAGGACATGAAACAGAAAATTAGGCCCAGCCATTAAGAAGTCATGTGCAATAGCATGGGCCAGGAGGAAGGCATGGGATCCTTGTGATTCCAGTAGCTATTTACTGCCAAGGGCTTTCTCAGCACATCAGATTCTGAGCATGATGGGGAAACAGTCAGTATAGAAGCAAATAAACTGCAGACATCTTTGTTCCCCCAACAAACTGTCCAAGCACAGGCCACCCCAGCGCAGCAAACCTGACTGGTGAAGTTCACTGACAGCATCTCTGGTCCCAGGGACCTACCTGTCAGGCACATTCTAGACCCACACCTACTTGTTCCAAGGTTCCCCTTAACCCCACTTGAGACTTTTAAATCCTATACAAAGTTATTATTTATTCTTTTTCTCATAAAAAAGTATTGGTTATTGTTATGGTTTAGATAGGAGGCATCTCACAAAAGCTCATGTGTGAGAGATAATGTAGGAAAGTTCAGAGGTGAAATGATTGAGTTATGAGAGTTGACCTAATCAGTGCATGAATCCCCTGATAGGGATTAAATGGTGGTAACTGTAGGCAGGTAGGGTGTGGCTGGAGGAGGTAGGTCATTGGGGCATGCTTTTGGAGTATATATATTTTTCCTGGTGAGTCTCTCTCTCTCTCTTCTCTCTCTTTTCTCTCCCCCTCCACTTCCTGGTGCCATGTCCAGATCCTCCACCATTCTTCTGCCATGATGTGCTGCCACACCTTGGGCCCAGAGCAATGGAGACGGTTGTCTATGGACTGAGACTTTTGAAACTGTGAATGTCAAATAAACTTTTCCTCCTCTAGAATTGTTCCTGTCAGGTATTTTGGTTGCAAATCACTGACTACAATACTGAAAAAAACCTGAGTAAAACCATTATTAAATATGTTCATATTATTATTTTTAGAATAAAATAATTATAAAGCATTTTCTGTGATATATTGAACAACAGGAATCATTTGCCACAAAAGTTAGCACCTATTCTTTCTGTCTCTGTTCTCCTAGTGCCAATATACATAGCACATACTTTGGAAATTTACTTTGGGATCTTCATCTAAGCATAATAGTTGTATACAACCAAGAATGACGATTTAGGAAAGAAGGAATCACCAAACAATTACACACAAAAAAGTCATAATAACTCCTTTTAGAGGTATATCCAAGAATGGGCATTATCTCTGTCAATTAACCAAGTAAGCTAATTTCTCTTAGGACAGATACTTAATTTTAACAGCAAATTCTATAGTATATGAGGGAAACAGAGCTTAATAAGTACTTTAAGCAGAAGGACTCACTTGTGGTTAAAAAATAGATAAAAGGAAAATACTGATGAATATTTCATTTTTTAGCAATAGGAAATATTCTATCATTTCATAGTAACCTATTTCCAAGGTTCCCAAGTACAAGAAAATCATATCATTTAGATTATTTTATAACATAAGGAACAGTAGAACATTTCTACAAAATGTGGCTTCTTAATATTCTGTCCTAAGAACACACATGGACTATCAAATGGTACACTGGAAGCTGTTTGAACTCTAATTGATAATAGTAAAGGTGAAAGAATGCTTAACTTTGAGTTGCTCACTATAATTCAAACACTGTAACTCCAACAATCGAGAATTATAAGGTAGTCCCTACCTATCCTATGGATGCCTGAAGCTACTGAGAGCATCAAACCCTACATACACTGTTTTAAACTCTATATACATGTGCTTTGTGACAAAGTTTAATTTATAAATTGGCATAGAAAGAGATTAGCAACAAAAACTAGCAATAACATAAAATAATTATAGCAATGTACTATAATAAAAGTTTCATGAATGTGATCTCCTTATATTTTATCTGTCTCAAAAATACCTTATTATATAGTACTCACCCTTCTTCCTTTTGTGATGATGTGGGATGATACTATGCCTATGTGATAAGGTGACATGATGTGACTAACACAGGCTCTGTGAGGTAGCATAAGGGTTGCCTGAACACAAGCAGTGCATGACAATCAATTTGATTGGCAAGAGAGTGACAATATGACTAAGGAGCAGGTGCTATATACAGTGTGGGATACACCAGACAAAGGGATGATTCACATCCCAGGTAGGACAGAGCAGGATGATGTGAGATTTCATCATACTACTCAGAATAGCATGCAATTTAAAACTTACGAATCATTTCTCCTGGAATTTTTTACTTAATATTTTCTTTGTCATGGTTTCGATCTGGAATTTCCCTCAAAGGCTCTCTTGTGTTCTCCAATGAGAGGTGGGGCTTTGGGAAGTGACAGGATCATGGAGGTTCTAACTTTATCAATGGATTAATCTCTTGATGGAGTCATAACTACATAGACTATTGAAAGGTAATGGAATCTGTAGGCGATGGAACCTACCTAAAGGGACTAGGTCCTTGGGGCCATGACCTTGGGGGCTATATCCTGTCCCGGCTCCTTCCTCTCTCTCTGCTCTCTGGCAGCCATGTGGTGAGCAGCTGTGTTCCAACACATACTCCCTGTCATGATGTTTTGCTTGGCGAAGGCCTAAAGTAACACACCAGGTGACCATGGACTAGAACCATGAGCCAAAATAAATCTTTCTCTTTTTTTAATTTTTCTCAGGTATTTTGTCACAGTGACAAAAAGCTAACACACTTATCATGGCTCAGTGAAACTTCAAAAAGCAAAGCCATGGATTAGGAAGAACTATTACGTAAACGCAGAGAGAGATTTGATTCCATTATTTCTCGAGTATTAGCAGTGATTGGGTTTTGTTTGTGTTGTTTACAGTTAATTTTGGATTATACTCCTCTGAGCCATGAAATCTTTCAAGTTCAAATTGATATGCATTTTCCCAGGGCAAAGGAAGTACATCATTTGTTTTTGAAAATGATTTAAGTTTAACTGTCCTCTGGAGCATCATGTAGTGAAAAAAAAGATGTTGTTTATTCAATGGTACTTCTATTTCCTAGGGCAGCCATAATAAAGTATCAGGAACAAGGCAGCTTAGAACAGAGATGGACTCTGTGCACAGTTCTGAAGGCAAAAGATGTTGAAACCCAGGTGCTGGTCAGCAGGGCCATCCTCCCTCTATGGGACTTAGAGGCAAATTCTGTCTGGCCTCTTTCTAGCTTCTGGTGGTAGCTGGCCATCCTTGATATGTTTTGGTTTGTAGCTGCATGGCTATAATTTCCACTGACATCTTCACATACCTTTTTCTCTTTGTCTTTGTATCTTCAAATTTCATTCTCCCTATAAAGATGCCAATCATTGGTCTTAGGAACCATCTTAGTCCAACACAACCTCATCTTAACTTGATCATATCTCATAAGACCAAATGTCCAGAAGCAATCACTTTTAAAGGTATCAGGTTTAGGACTTCAATGTATCCTTTAGAGGACACAATTGAACCCACAATAGCACTCATGTGGAAAAATCATATCATTATATTATTTTAGGTAAGGTTGATTTCCTCCCCACTGACAGAAATGGAATCATAATGTCTAAGAGGAGCCTCTCCTATTCCCCTTCCATCATTACTGGAACCTGAGTCATTTTCTCAGGGTAACCCATGGTGGCACAGATCCACGGCTAGAAAATAAATGGGTTGTTTCTCATTTCCTGACTGGCCATTCTTTGCCAAATTTCCTGATCCCTCAGGAAAAAAAAAGAGTCACTCTATGTATCCAGGATACTGGGACCTGTATTTGCTGATTTCATTTATTTATACATGACCTGCGGAGTTGGGTAGACACCCTTTCCAGTCTAATTTAAATACTATAAGGAATGTTTTGATACTAGAAGGAATAGATAGGCTTTAATAAATCACTCAAAATCTGACATTCCTTTATGAACACTTCATGTAATTAATAGGGAAAAAAAAAGAAAAACTAAATAAAAAGGAAAAATGTAATCAAGTAGGTTGACAACCAGCAAAAGATAATTAAAATGATCCTGTTTTGTTTTTCAGTTTCATTAACATGCAAATGAGATTCATGAAGTTTGATATTGTGTTGCAGCAAGAGCCATAGAAACAAATTAAGAATGAAAATGAGTCCCACTGATGGAGATTCCTGATGAGTATATAAATTAATAAAAAAAAATGATTGGATCCAATTAATAAAATATATTTTTATGATTTATTGGACCTCAACAAATGAAATAAAGATACATAGATAAATTAAATTTTGTCTTTTTCTCAGTGGGACACATTCTGTGGAAGCTCTTATGACTCAAAGGAAGAGGTGGTAAATGTCAAACTCTACTTTAGAAAGGAGCACAGGATGGACACCTGATTCTCAGAAGCATGTTGTGGGGACAATAAGCCTGTGGGGGGCGCGCATGGCTGCAGGATCCAAAATGGCCCTCCACAGGGTGCCTGGCCAGTCAGGGGCTCCAAGCAGCAAATGGAAAGAGATTGTCCCCAGTGACCAGGGATTCTCGTCACAAGGCACTTAAAAGGAACCGACAAAACATTTACACAAACACATTCAAGAGCCTCCAAATTTCCTTCTTTTCTTCCTACAAAGATCTCTGCTTTTTTTAACTTTTTTTTTTTTTTTTTTTGTAGTTAGGTACAGACAGAATGCCTTTATTTTATTTGTTTAGGATCAAACCCAGTTCCTGGCACATGCTACGCAAACACTCTGCCACTGAGCTACAGCCCCAGCCCAAGATCTCAATTTTTAACCCTGCATTGATATCTTTATGCTCAGAAGCACACATAAGTGGCTATCTCAAATGAGAAAAAAATTTAAATAAACTTGACCTTAAGATCATGTTAAGGTATTGTATAAATATCTATATTATAATTAGAACTTTATATGATATCTATATATCTGCATATATAGAGATATATCTATGATAGGTAGATCTAGACAGACAGACAGACATAGATATCTCCAGATGGCAAATCACAGACCCACACAAAATCTATTTGTTATGTCCAAAGTTCAAGGTGCTCAAACATTAAACAATAGCACAAATAATAACATCAAGGAGTAAACTTAAAAGGAATGGTGTTATGGTTTGGATATTACGTGTCCCCCTCGAAAGTTCATGTGTGAGACAGTGAAGGAATGTTCAGAGGTAAAATGATCAGACTGTGAGAACTATGACCTAAGTAGTAGATTCATCCACTTGACAGATTCATAATTTGAATGGAATACTGGGAGGCCTGTAGGCAGACTGGGTGTGGCTGGAAGAAGTAGGACCTGAGGGGCATGCCCTTAGGAACTGTAATTTTCCCCTGGCTCCTCTCTCTCTTTGCTTCCTGCAGGCTATAAACACAACAGCTTCTCTTCTCTCCACCCTCCAACCCTGACAGTCTGCCCCACGTTGGGCCCAGAGATATAGAGTCGGCTGACCATGGACTGAACCTCTGAAACCGTGAACTAAAGTAAACTTTTTCTCCTCTGAGTTGTTCTTGTGAGGTATTTTGGCCACAGCTACCAAAAGCTGACTAACATACTCACAAAACCAGCTTTCAACTATGATCCCTCAATAAAAATTGCTTCCGTAAATTGCACATTAAACGTTAATGCATGCAGTGCTCACAGCATGCGGGCACACACACACACGCACACACACGCATGCACACAGAGAGAAAACATTTGGAAAAAAAATTCTTCCTGGTCATAGCCACAAAAAAAATCTGCCTAACCCGGTGGCTAACTGATAAGAGCAAGAGAGAAAGGGATATTGCATGACTGAAGTATGGTTTTGATAATACATGATGTCGGTGTCTATTCTTCATGTTTGTTAAGAATGTTTTCCATATTGGTATCGCCAAGCCTCTTTCCCTCCAACTTCTATGCAGATGATTTTTACCCGAGTACCTTATGAAAAGTGATCACAGTGATGCTCTGTCTCTAAGTACACGGTGTTTTGAAATTCTTTCTCATTTCCACAGCAAGTGGCATTTAATTATCTTCCCTTTGCTTTAAACATATTCAAGCCATCAAACCCAACCTACCTAAGAGATGGTAAACAATATGAGCTAAGTATTCCTAGAGGAGCATGAAAGCCTTATGAAGTTCCTACTCCTCAACAGCTCCAACAATCATGTCAACCACATTGAGAATTAAATCAACCGAGGGATTATTATTTTTAAACAACGATCTTTTAAAATTACTTCTTGCAAACTTCTTTGTTAAACTGAAAATGGAAAGCGAATAGAGTTTTAATCACTACTGTGATCCAAAGTGATTGCATATTGTTGTGGGACATTTTATTTCATAAGATATATAATCAACTTGCCAGATGAAAGGCGCTAAATTCTCTGGAATGTGGAAATGATGATACCAGATGTTCCAAGTAGGATGTACATGACGGTTTGCCAATCCAGAATGGAAGCTAGATGTCACGTACATCTCATGAGATTTCACCATTGTCTTATTCAAAATTCCGCTTCTTTTTACAACAATCACTTAGGATGATCTGATGAAAAGAAAATGGAAAATGGGGTGGGGGAAAGGGGCAGGCTTACCATCTCTTCGATTTAGCCTTGCAAATCCAGGACCATGACTGCTGGAGAGCTCAGAAGAACTGCTGAAGGCCACCTGAGGCAAGGCAGACACGAGAGGATCGTCACAGTCATCTGCCAGGGGGAAAAATGCCACACTCTGGTTAGTACAGGACTGACAGTTTTCCTGGAGTCAATAGACACAACCAACTGACAGACATATCAAAAACTAGCATCTAGAATCTATAGAAATATGCCCACAGCGCCTAGGTATTCTATTAACAGTCTAATAAGTTCAGTAAGGAAAGAAAAAAAAACCTTCAAGATCAGGAGCTGGAAACAGAGAAGGAGAACATCACAGAAATCATAGTTATATAACGTCTTAAGGTACGAAGGATTTATTTATACAAGAAGTAAAAATTCCTCATCAGACATCGAAAGATTCATCGATTTAACTACATTGAGATTAAGAACCTAGGATTCCTAAAAGCTACCTTAAAAAGGTGAAGGAAAAAAATTACAAAATGTTTGAAGTACATAGGAAAGAAACATGAATGTAAAAATATAAAGACTCATAGAAACAAGGAAACTTGTAGAACATATGGAGGAAAGGTAGAAAGACACATTAAAAAGAAAACATGAGAAGGTATATGCAAAAGAAACATGTAAACCATGTAAATCAGGTTTCCAAATGAAGAAAATTTTTAAAAAATAAAGAAAAACAAAACCAGCTTTAATTCAGTTAGAAAACACACGGAAAGTAGGGTACAAGGCTTCATCAGAGACCACACACTGATACAAATTGACATTATATATGCTGATTGCCAAACTTGGCAAAAAGAAATTTAAATCAGGACTGTGATTGTAAGATGCGATTTTATACGCAGTAAATCAGCAAAAGCTGGGAGAAGTCTGACGACGTCAGCTCATCCAGAGAACCTGGGTCCAGAGAAGCTCCAAGTCACCAGTGTTGAAGCATGAGCCTGAGCAGCTACTCATGAAAACAAGAAATTGTCATCAGCTCGTACATTTCAACTTTCACAGATCCCTGGTTCCATCAGTTCCACTCAGAGGTATGTCCTTCTGGGAAGAGCTTCCCCTGGATGTGTTGGGAGTCACCCCGGCTCCAAAGACTAACTTCCCCATCCCCTGAGAAGAGCTGTCCAATGGTGAGCCCTGCTGGCTCACATGATGCTTACCCACCAATCAGACTAGCCCTGCTGGCTCACATGATCCTTACCCACCAATCAGACTAGCCCTGCTGGCTCACATGATCCTTACCCACCAATCAGAAAGCACCCCATGCCAACTGTCAAACCCTTCAACCATTAAACTGTCATAACTGTCAAACCACTGCCCCCCCCCCTCTATAAATATGCAGAGCTGTTCCTCAATAAACAGGCATTTTCTCCGATGGCAAGCCTTGATTGTTCTTTCAGGACGGACCACAGGTCTCAAGGAACTTTGTCTTTTTCCCAAAGGAGCTACAAAAATACTAATAACTTTATTATTATTATTAATATTACATGAAAAGGAGAAATTAGAAATGAACAGCACTAAAGAAACTAATAATTTTATACCAGAAGACAGGTTTATCACTGCTCATAATAACAAAAAAAAAATTATGAACAGTCCGTACACCCAATGGCCAAAGAATAGATCAATCATAGTTACAGTTCACAATAGAATAGTATACAGCCATGAAATGAACTACAGCAACTCAAAACAAAAGGGTTGGATCTTAAAAATGAAATTTCTAGTGAAGTTTTAGTTGTGAGAATCCTAAGAACTAAAGCTAAACCATTGGTTGTTTGGAAACGTACTTGATTTTTTAAAACTATTTGGAGAAAAGATGAAAATTATATAACTGAATATTTGTTGGCTTCCAGAGGAGGGTAGAGTCAGGATAAGAGGAAATTACACAGATGAATGAAATGGAATTGGCAGTACTGGGTGTAGATGATACATTCAGTTTTCCACTTCATTATGATGCTTCATGTATAAATATACACATGTATGTAAACATATGTGTGTATGTGTATATATATACACACACACATATGTTTACATACATATATCAAGATGTATATATTAATGTCTATGCCTATTTATTATCTATCCCTTTGTGTGTATCACATTGTTTATAATAATAAAAAATAAAGTCCAAGAAAATATAAGAATTCCGTGTTTATCATGACATGCATGCATAATTTATTTAGCTAATGTCTCATTATATATAATCCTTAAAGAACTTGTCTTTGATGTTTTTAACAATTACTAAAATGTTCCTATTTTTTTTGCTCAAATAAAAAAAAACAGTATTCTAATATTTAGTATTTAACACATATTGATAATTAGAAATCACGGAGGGCTATTGCCCTAAATGTCTTAACTGACAGTAAGCAATTTAAATTAAATAAATCCAAGAATGACCTCGATTCACCTGAGATTTGACGAAGCTCATTCTGCCTGAACACAATTTGTTCTCCAATGCCTTTCACAAGACTTCACCTAAGATAGCATTTTGTTTTCAAGATTGTCTCATTTTCATTTCAAGTCCACTTTTCTCCTTTTGTACCTTAAATTCTCCAGCTAACTCCTAAGACAGTTCCCACGTGTCTATTGATTGGCTTAAGTACTAACACTGGCCAGTCTAGTTGTAATTCAAGTATTAAGGAGTATATACATAAAAAGGACACAGCCTGTGGCATGTTGAAGGAAATTCCAGTTATCCCCCAGCAGGCAAGCAGCAACAAAAACACATTTAGCACACAGTGGAAACTACACTACAATGTGTGTGTTTGCACACACAAATGAGCCCATGACTCATGCATGGGGCGAGTGCTGTGTGGAGATGTGTTCATTAGAAGTGCAGCAATTTTCCAATCATTATCAGTATGCAGGTGTGTGATGGGAAGGGGTGTTTAACTGCATTCCACAATCAATTATGCAGATGCAAATCAATATTTCGAATGTAAAATGCCTCCCTAGTGCAGTCGCTCTAGAGGGCATATATTTATTGCCCATTTGTTTTTTGCCAGCTATAAATTGAGAATCAATGTCGCCCTACTTTTAGCTTTAAAAGAATGGAACTGAAATTTTAAAAGGGATGCTTTTTTCCATGTGGTGGGACAGGGACATGTAATATGGAAGTCAGATCATAAAAGGGCAGATGGTGGCTTCTGATGTTTGTTAAAATTCCAACAGGATTTGGTGAATACTTAGCATTTTTCTTTACAGTGAGCATATACATTCTACTGTAATCTGTTACATGTGTATTTAACAATAAAATATTTTAGTTGTTCTTATATAACTAATAAAAACTAACACAGGTTTAGTGAGTGCTCTGTGCTAAGAATTTATAATCATTCCACCTGTAGTAACTAATCTGGACCCCTCCCATTGATTTCCCAATGGTATTAACCTATAGATGAGGTTATTAATATTCAGAGTTTGGCTCATTTGTTCATCTCATTGTGGTAGAACCATTAAACTGATGAAGCAAGTTGGGGTCCAGAACCCACATATAGGAACACCATGATTGTAATTATGATTTGGGATATAGGGATTTCACTGGATACCATAATGGCCTGAATAAAACATCTTTTCAGGTGTGTGCATCCAACTCAAAGTTGGACAGGCCATTCGTTTATCATCCACTTGACACAAGAAGAGGCAGACCTCAGGCAGCAGTAATGGATCTGGAGTGACTACAAGGGACATTTTCCTCTGGACCTTAACAAATGAAATTCTGGATTAAGTAACAGCCGCCTGTGAATTTAATTTCAGAAAACTAGTTTTCTGACTGCACTAGTAAATGCAGTTTCTGGACTTGCAAAGCTGAGGTTGACATTTCAGCTCAAGGTTCTTAACCAGTGATAATTTCACTCCCCAGTTAGCATTTAGCAATACCTAGAGACATGCTAGTCATCATGGCTAGGGGCAGGATACTACTAAATGTCACATAATGCGTAGGGCACAAATAAATATCTGGCCCCAAATGTCAATAGCGCTCAGAGTGAGAAACACTGTTCTAGACTAGGGTAAAAGCAACCCAAAGACTAGTCTATTGGAGGACTCTATCTGATGGAATTTTCCATTTTTCTCTCACATTTCAGTGATTATTAGCTCTAATTTACAGTTTTCACATGCAAATAAAGATCATTTAGAGTGCAAAAATATATAAGCATTTATGTAAGGAGCTTTTGAAGTCTGAAATAGCATGCTATTTTTAGCTCAAAACATAATTGTATTTTTAAAATTCAGTACCTTATCAGATCATCATAGTAAGCTATTGCCTTCATCACTGGGCCACAGGCAACACTCTTGGTGAAAAGAGGTGCAGGGCAGGAGGAGGTGGGTATGAAGACTGCACCAACTGGTAATATGTATAAAACAGACACCAAACATTTTACGGAAGCTTGTACAATTCAAAATGGTAGCAGGGCACATTCGGGGAATTACTGTTTTCTTCTGCTAGAGCATGAGCAACATTCTCATTACTCTATATTTTTCAAAAATTACATCACATATTATTCAACTTTTATCACAGTTATATTAGAATTTCTACTTTAACCTTGATCTCAGAAATAGTGAAAGTATAGTTCTTAGCCTTTTTGTAAAAAATACACACACACACATATATATATACACTGATTGCATTTAGAGAGTGTTACTGAATTCTGTTGGAGTACACATAATACAGGGAAAAATTACTCAACTTATGTTGAGACATTTACACACACACACACAATACACAACTCTATGGCTTTCGGGTCAATATCAGGGAAGTAGTCATTTACTCTTCACATGAAAGAAAAACCACTGTCATTAAAAAGACAATGATAAATTAGATTGGCAAGTTGTATGTGTGAAAACATTCAATAGTCTTTTACAAATAAAGATGCAAGCTATACTGAAAGTATTTTAATATAGCTCGATAGAAAGTAATTTAATTTTATTTTACAAAAGGCTTTAATGCATAATTCTCATAAGTAAGTAAAAGCTGTTCGGTTTCTAATAAAAGTAATTCAATTTTCCTAAGCGGTGTGTGATATTACCTATACCAAGATAATAAGTATATATTATTGGCTGCTGAGATTCTCAGTGCTTCACATCTATTAACTCATTTGGTCCTGGCAAACACTCTATACTACTTGATCCTATTAACTCCTGGGACAATTGAGGAAAAAGAGGGCACAATAGCTAAAATATTAAACCAGAGCCCATTACTACAATGTGACAGAAATAATATTTTAACCCAGGCAGACCACTGTCAGCCCTCCTAGTGTGAGCCCGGGCATTGTTGAGACAAGCACTGGAAATCAAAAATATATTCAACAAAAAGATAAGGCTGATTTTCAGTTCATGGTCAACTTAGTTGTCACTGAATAACCACCTTCTCTGTTCTGTTGAACAGAGACCTGCCCAAATCAGGTACGTGCCGCTAATGAATCATATTTCCTATATGTAAGTCAAGAACTCAGAAATTTAAATGTTTTTGATTTCCAGAAAATTTAGACAATGATATTGTTTTCTACCATAAGCTCAGAAGGAGTTCATGCTACAAAATGTTCAGGCTGCTTCATGATTCCAGGTAGAATCCTGTCGGGGGACCTAACACAACCCATGGCCTAGTACCTGATACATCTGTGTCCCACCCAGAGAGAGACAGAATATACAAATGGGCAGAGGGCCATTTATAGATCCAGCCCAAGAAGTCAACCTACTACTCAGTAACCAGTTCAGGAAGGCAAATAATTACTCCACCAGCAGTTGACTCAAACCAGCCAGGACTTGATTGATAATTTACAGCTTCCCTAATTTTTGCCCAATTTAATAGTGGCTAAGAGAAAGTCAAACACCTGCTCCTGACCCATCCCACTGCAGAGCCTGCTTCTGCTTAGCCTGTGTAGACTTCCCCACCCAACAGCCGCCAATCAGGACTCACCTGAAGCTCCCCTTCCCTCCCCACATCAACCTTTCCTCTCCTCTGCCTGCTACTGAGTCCCTCCAGACTCAAAGGATAGCAGCTAACCCACCTGCTGCAGCAAACTCTGAATAAATAGCCTGGGCTGGTTCCCACTAGGGAGGTCTTCATGATTTCCACTCCACAGAGCCCCTCCCTGCTTTGCCATCCCATCATCTCAGTGGTAGTCACCCAGGTATTCACTCAGCAAAGTCCATCCTGAAAACTCATAAAAGACCCAGGTACGTTTGAAAAAGCAATCAACCTCCTAATTAAAAAGAATATACATTCTGGATCAGCTCCAGGTTGCCTCATCTCTGTGGAGTGAGCACCTCTTCAGGAGCTCATCCCAGCTGTACGGCAGGATCACGTGGGGAGATTTAAAACTTCCCAGGATAGCACCCAGCAGCCAGAGCGGGGCTAGCTTGGGAACTGCTAAAATAGACTTGCAAATGAATTCCTATCCAATGGAGAGTTTTGTTCTTTTCACAAATGTCTCTGCGTTTCACTCCCTTCCACGGGGCTGTTGGAAGATGGCAGAAGCGGTTAGGATCTCACACTCCACCCCTTTCTCCCTGTGAAGCCATGTGGACGGATGGTGCCAGGAGGCAGCTGGTTCACAGTGACATTCTAGTGAGAAAAAGAGTAAGTTTTCGGGGAAAGCGATGATAGGAGTGGGCTTGAATAAAATAGAATTTCCGTAAGAGCACGGAGCCAAATAGGAGGCTAGCTCGCTTCATCTCACCCTCTCATCAGTACCTAAAATAACATTTAGACTCAATTAAATACCACGGAAAGGAGACTGCTACAAATTTTTTGGCTTCTTTGAGCATTAATTTGACTTTGATATGAAAATTAATATTCACTCGAGGATGCTAGTTTTCGATGTATTAAATAAGATAAACATGAGTGTCTAACTCTGTCCATCAGTGACTTAAATCCAAAAGGTAACATATTGCTGCAATTCAAAGCAAGTAAATATTTATCAGTACATTTTCCCAGAGCTAAGCTAAAGACAGGGATGATTTTTCAAGTCATTCTTTAGGCAGTGGTCTATAAATTCCCAGGCGTTTTCTCCTATCTCTATGTACCATGGGTGAATTGTATATAGAATTGTTAACACTCTCTGATGTGAATGGGGTAAGCCTTCATTAGGAGGCAAACACTGGCCAACGTGCCCCAAGTTATAGCTTTACTTTAAATAGCTTTCCCAATTAATCTTCACAAATTAATGGATTAATGGGAAGGCAGTTAACTTTTAATGACAGCACAGCCAGAGGCTGATTGATTTTAGTTTTAATAGCAACTGTTTAAATTCTACATATTAGGACAAAGAGACCTACAAATCTACTAGGCAAAGCCAACCAAAGGTGAAGAGTTACAAGGAATGATTTTTAAAAGTTAAGAAAGCTCTAGGAACCTCTCTACACATTACAGACCTTTATTGATAGATAATTTGGCCACATAGAACTCCATGTCATCTAATAGTGGGCAGCAAATATTTCTATAGCGTGGTATGTATGCAATTAAGATAGATACTTAGATTTATGGAACAAAAGTTAATTCTTAAAATATATCGAAAGATGTCAAAATATATTGTAGCTTTCTCCACAATGGTTATATCAATATACTCTCCTCATTCCGTCACAGATGCCTCTGTGAGATTCGCTCATTTGACAGGTGAACAAAATCATTGCTTTGGCTAAAGTGGTCAAGCAACGTTTGTATGCGTCATCATCCATTCCCGATTTTTGCAAATTGCCTGTCATTATCCTCTATTTTGCCACTCAGAAACATAATTTGAAGTAATTACAATATCTTCTATATTGTTGGTCAAACAGGCTGGCTTTAAATGCTTTTTTCTGGTGTCATGTCTATCTTTGGTTTATGCTTTCCTATTACTCAGTGGAAGATTTTTGTTATTTCCATTAGATTCTGGGCATGTGCTTACCTACTACAATCAAACATTCGTCTCTTTGTAAGTGATCTATTTAAGCAGAAATGGCACTGGAGACAGTACACATGATAAAAGCACAGGCTTGGATTCAGAAAGGCCTAACCTCAAATTCTTGCCCTGGTACTTCCAAGGTCCGTTACCTCTAACGCAAGTAAAAATATCCTTTCACAATAGAACTAGGAGCCCTTCATGACATAAAATAAGATCTGAAAGCTACAGAGTAAGCACTCAAAATAATTCATCTCTCTTCCTCTACTTCCCAATATTAGTAAGTAAAGAAAAATGTGTTCCCTTGAGGGGTTATTAATATGCTTGTCTTGAATGCACCACCTTGAAAATTAGTGTGATAAATGGATTTGGAACATTTGTGCAAATAACACATTCATATTGAGTTCTGCGCAGCCATTGGAGTTATAAGAGTAATCTTGACTTCCGCCCTCTGACATCTCAACATTCAAAACCTTTGACCTGAGCATCACTTAGATTTCTTACGGTATATTTTCTATGGCCATTCCAATTAGAGACTTTACAACTTCAATGCATGGAAGCCCAACATGTCTTATTGAGTTACCATAGAATTGTGTTTGTTTGCTTCTTGGAGATCAGAAGGGTCAGAGTTCTAGAGTGGAACTTAAGGGCCTGCTATTCATGTGCAGTGCAAAAAAAAAAAAAATCCTCAGGAAAAGGAGAGAAACTGATGAACTGCGTCAAAATGAAAGTCTATACCCGTGTCAAGAAGGGGGAGACTTGCCTGCAAACATCCATCATTCCGTCTCTGCTGCTAAGCCACGTAAAACCACTTTCATTGGTCAGCTCTGCCCCAGTTCTTACTAATTAGTAATAATGCTCAACTAAGCTTTAAATTCAAAGCCTTAAAGACTTTCTTTATTAAAAAAAAAAAAATAAGCACTGAAAACAAATGACTAAGCACTCAGGAAAAAACAATGAAATGAACATATAGAAAGTACAAGGAAGAAATTAGCAAAAATGAAGACTAGACAATTAGAAAACAATAACAACAAAATAAATCCATCTAAGATCTGGTTATTTGGGGGCAAAAGCAATCAATCATACAAAAATATAAACAAAGACCCAACTGCATGTTATAATGGAGAAAGTACAAAGACAAAAAGTAGGAAATCATCAGAGAAAAATACAGCATTTTTCTTCCTTTTTTTTAAGTAGGTTTATATTAAAAACTCTTGTGTAAATTAACACAATTTCTTGTTTTTCACAGTCCAGAGACAGAGGCAGAAGGAAAATGTAAATGGCTGTACTGTTCATTTGCTATTGCTTCTGTAACAAGTTACCATGAACTTAGGATCTTAAAAACACACATTTATTTTCTTATAGTCTGAATGTCAGAAGCCCCAAAATCAGTGGATGAGTTAAAATCAAGGTGTCAGGAGAGGCTCAGGGGTGAATCCCCTTCTTTCCCTGTCTAGCAGACAAAGGCTGCCTGCACCCCTCAGCTCGTGGCTCTCCCCCACTCTGATCTTGGCTTCTTTCCAACTCTCCTGTCACCCACTTTCACTTAGAAGAATTCTTGTAATTACATCAGGCCAACCTGCATAATCCATAATCATCTCCCCATGCCCAAATCCTTAATGTAGCCACAATGGCTTCTACTTTATTCAGTAACACAATCAGAGATCCCAGGAATGAAGCCATAGATCTCTTTGGAAGCCATCCATCATTTTGCCTAACACAGTTGCCCACCATGGGTGTAGACCAAGCGATGAATTTTTCTTCAGATCTTGTGGCTTAAAATACTGCCCACTGATTGGTTAAAAAAAATAGTTTGGAAGACTGACATAGTGACACACATATATTGCTTTCATAAGAAGACCTATTTTGAGTGAGCCTTTGGAGTTACCAATGGAATCCATATCTCAACATTCAAAACCTTTGACTGAGGTAGATACCATGGTATCACTCACAAGGCCATTTGGAGGATTGACCTGAACCCCTCCTCAACACACAAATGTGAGAAATGCTCTTCCCTTTTTTGTGAGCACCTGGGATGCTCCCATCTCAGCCCTAGTACCCCCTCTTGGACACCTCTCCTGAGCCCCCACTCCTCCCTTCTCTCTACGAGGTCTCCTTAACTTGAACAGGCTTCTACTACAGTACCTCTCTGGTGGTCTGGGTCTCTGCCTACTGGAAGGGAAGTGTCCGGAAGGTCCACATAATATTACCTCACACCTTGCACAAAAGCCAGAATATGGTGATTACAAACATTACTTCTGGAGCCCTCCTCCCTGGGTTCAAGTGTTGCCTCTGCCAATTACCACCCGAGTTGAGGCATTTTATTTTAACTGCCCCCCCCCCATCTCTCAATGGTTTTAAGAGAGTGACAACACAGAGACTTTTGAAAATTCAATGAGTCAGCAGAAGGAGCACTGGGCACCTGGGGAACAGTGAGTAAGTGCTACATAATTGTTTGTAGTTGCTACTTTAAATGTTTATCATTATAAACTCAAAAAGTTCAAGAAATGGAACTGAACACAATTTGGCTAGATATTTCTTACAAGATGTTATAAAAATAATTCCTTGAGGAGAAGAGGGCAGCATTCACAGTTCCTAACCACATTGTTATCCTTCTCTTAACAGAAGGTATTTTATGGAATCATTAACTTAAAAATGAAGGGAAGCTGTCCTTACGGTACATTGTTTTCGTATTAAGGAACGATTTTTAATGTTCCAAGGGGCCGTGATTTTCTTCATACCTCTTGAGCTTTAAAGGTATTTGTTTCATTTAATCCAGAAAACCATCTGATGCAGAAATGGAGAGGCTTCGATTCATAAGGAAAGTGGAGAGAAATTCAGAGAACATGAGTATCTCTTATTTGGATACCTCTGATGATGCAGTTGGAATATTTCAAGCATTCACACTGTGCTGACGGTACCCCATGCATTTGAAGCGACAGCAACAATGTCCGCCTAAGTATGTGCTATTTCCATTAACTGATGTTTTCAACCTGAAATTGCCATGTTTTAGACTTTGATTCCTGGAGAGAAAATTGGGTAAGCTTCAATTCAATTCTTATTGTAGTCATATTAGATGATATTTTGACATCACTGAACAAAAACTCCATTTTATTACTAAATTATTTTGAGAGTTATTATTTGTGTCTCCAAATATCACACTTAAAGATGAAGGCTGAATGCTTCGCAGTGATAGGGAATTTTCCTGTGAATAGATATATTTTAATAAGAGAGTCCATACAGCTATTTTAATAAACAGCTATTTCTCACTAAGGAGGGAAAAAAATCAGGCCAACTAGGAACAATACGCTTCTCTGAGCAATAACATATGAAATCAGATGAAGGCCATTTCCATTTCATTGGCTAAGATTATTGTGTTTGATTTCATAATCGAGCAAGGTATGAGCTTGGCTGGCCTTGGAGGTTCATTTCCATAGTTCTGGCAGCTTAGCTAAGCCATCTGAGCAGATGCACGTTAGCTCAAGGACAGAACAGAGAGCTCTGGAACAGTTCTGGGCTCTGGAACACACCCCTTCCAATAAGGCCATGCCTGCTACCAGGTAACCACTGCTATCTCAAGGATGCTTGGATATTCCCAACACCTTGTCTCCCTAAGAACAGATGGTACTGTGGCCTGATGGTACTTTCTGCTAGAAAGATAGGCAGGTATGTGAGCCCCTCAGTAGGAAGAATTCTAAATGACCTCTGAGACTTCATCCCTTTGTTCTACACTCTGTGCATAGACCCCTTCCCTTGAGTGCAGAACTTATATGTATTATCACTCCTATGATTATTATATTAGATGTCAAAAGAGATTTTGGAGATGGAATTAATTTATTAAAATTCTTAATTTAGTTGACTCTCAGGTATTAAAAAGTGAAATCGTCTGGGGTGAGTCTGATCATCAGGGGAGCCCTTCCAAAAGACTAAAGGTCAGAAATACAAAGAAGTCCATGAAATGAGACAGGAAGCATGAAAGAAATTTCTCCTACCAGCCTTGCAAATTGCCTCACAGTGAAGAATGCTGTGTGACAAGAAAGGGTGGTTGCCTCTAGGACCCGAGAAAGGTCCCCAGTTGATAGCAATCAAGCAAGCAAGAGTCTCAGCTCTCAGAAAGTGAATTCTGCTAACACACAAGTAAGCTTGGAGAGGATGAGACCACAAGGTGCACCCTTCATGTATCTAGGTCCTTTATAAAACGTGTAAACCCTCCTAAAATATCCTGATAACATCCTTTCATAACTAAACCAAATACTGGTAATTGGTAACTAATTCACTTCTAGGGCTTTCTGAAGAAACAAGTTCTGAAATTATTTGCAAATGCCGCTGTATTAAGAGCTAATATTATCTTAGCCATTGGTACCAGGTCTTGAATTTTTAAATAATAAGTTATTAAAATTAGAAAATACATGTTTCTATTCTGTTTATCCCACTGTTATGGTTTGGATGTGGAATGTCCCCCCCAAAAGGCCATGTTATAAAACCATGATCCCCAATGATTAGGGTTCTGCTTCATAAATGGATTAATCCACTGATAGATGAATGTACTACTGGGTGGTATGTGGGCATGGCTGGAGGAAGTAAGTCACTGGGTCGCGTTCTTGGGAATTATGTTTTGGCCCTCACTTTCTCTCCTTTCTCATCCCTTCCCTCCCACTCCCCACCCCTCCCTTCTCCCCTCCCGTGTGTGTGTGTGTGTGTGTGTGTGTGTGTGTGTGTGTGTTTCCTGGCCACCATGCTATAAGCTGATAGCTTTCCTTCTCCAAGCCTTTCCACCATCATGTTCTGCCTCATCTTGGACCCAGATCAATGGAGTCAGCCAATTATGGACGGAATCTCTGAAACTGTGAGCCCCAAATAAAACTTTCCTCCTCTAATTTGTTCTTGTCATGGATTTTGGTCACTAACACAATCACCATAAACCACTACTGGCCTCAAAGCACAATTGTAAGGACATAAATCTTTGAATATTTGTCCTTCAAAATAACCCTTGGAACTTTAATATAATAATATTAATATAATAATAATATACTACAGTTTTCCAAGACGCCATGTTTAAAAGTGATAATTTTCACAGAAAAGACTCAGTAAAGGGTCTCATAGAAAACTCTCATAGAAAAGGCAGTCTCAGGGCTGGGGATGTGGCTCAAGCGGTAGCGTGCTCGTCTGGCATGCGTGCGGCCCAGGTTCGATCCTCAGAACCACATACAAACAAAAATGTTGTGTCCGCCAATAACTAAAAATAAATATTTAGGAAAAAAAAAAGAAAAGGCAGTCTCAGTCAAAAATCTTTTTTTTTTTTTTTTTGCTGTTTTTCATACTCATACTTCACTGAAATTAGAATGTTATATAGTTTTTTACTTTGTTTTCATGTCTATACATTATCATTTTCATGTTAATTCCTACAAAATGCAGTTTACTTGTTCACCCCACAGGCACCCCATTATAAATGACATCCCCTCTTCTGCCCATCATTGACCCATCACTCATGTCCTTCTCTGACAGATGCCACAGTGACTAATATACTGAAGTGACTTCACGTTCAGCAATGAAGGCATTAATAGGGTGAACTGATCCATGCCAATGTTCCCATGACATTTTAACTAGAGCCTTCTAGAGAAAAATGCTAACAACAATGACAGTTACATGTATTCGTGTTATGTCCGAGTCAGCTAAATTCTTACATCAATCTTATGAAAAAGGTATCACCAATTCCCAGATGGGACGTTGAAGTCAGAGAATCTGAATTTCCTACTGAAGGCTTTAGGTTTATTTTTCATTTCTCATCCCACATCTTCCCCTCTATCGATGGTGATGCTGCTCAACTTTCTTACTTCATTGTCTGAACTCTGACTTATTTGAGCCAGCATTTGAGGACACTGTCCCATGTGGACATGAAGTGGGATCCGCGAGGTGCCCTACAGTACAGGCAATAATGAAACCTCAGCTCTGTAGTGACATATCTTTAAATGTGCACCAATGATATTCCAGAGAGGCATCACTCACGCAAGGTTGATTGAACTTTTTGAAGACAAGACCTTGTAATAAATGAAATTAAAAAAATCCCCACCAGGTTCTAGAGAACAAGTCACAATCAGCAAAGAGGAATTGTTAGGGTACCAACCTCAATTAAACATCATTTCTGTCCTTCCTTCCCTCCACAACCTACCCTACCCACCACCCAGGTAGTGTTTAGCTGTGGCTTAAGGGAGAAACTGAGGGTCTTCAGAAACATCCCCATTGGTGGGAGTGTGGTCTGGAGATGGCTTCCGGTCCTGTTGGTCAACCTTCCTAAGGTGGTTGAGCCCTCAGGAGCTCTATATGGCTGCAGCTAACTCCCCGACCCCATGACCTGCAGGATGTGGTCACTCCCCTTACTGGATTTCTGCCTTCACGTCTGACTCTGTTGAATTTATCAATTTGTCTGGACCCTAGAACTGAGGCTCTGGCTGCTTCCCAGCAACATCTCCACCTCACACACACAGGAATGGGCTAATCTAAACAATCTAAGTGCCTTCCATAAAACCTGAAGCATTAATTATAAACCCATCTCGATTCTACTTCCACCCACCCCATCAACCCTTCGTATGGATGCTCCAGGACAATTACATTCCGATTATTCCATTTTTGCTTAAGCATGACTATTTCATTCTGATTAGACTAACAGTTGCCTTCAGGTTCATTACACTGTACCACTGCTGAGAACATCAGCTTGGAACAGCCTCCAGACAAAGACCCACTGGCTGACCTCTTTGAGCTTAAATGTCCTCCTTGTTTTTACAGCATCCTGTGTGAGACTCCTGCAAGGTAATTAAAATAACACATTGAAATGCTGTGTTCATATGCTTCTTAGCCCCACCTAAATGCTCAGCCCCACAGTGTAGTTTAAAAAAGGCTACAGTAGCTTATAGTTCCAGCTACTTGGGAGATTGAGGCAGGAGGATGGCTTGAGCCCAGGAGTTCAAGACCAGCCCAGGCAACAGTTGAGACTCTGTCTCAGACAAACAAACAAGTCCGTGGCAGTACAACCTAAGGGGAGAATGAATGCAGACTCAGAGAGAAGCCGCACTAGGGATTTGCGACTACACAAATAGATGGGTGAAGGCGACAGAGAAATAAAAGTGTCTCTTAGGGCTTCTGACGATGGCTAATCAGAAAAAAAGATGTAGACATTTGACAGAAATGAGTGGAGGAAGGGTCAGAGGAGCAGAGATAACCTCTGGTGTCTCACTTTCTACCTGGTTTATCAGGTCTCGTCGTAGGGATGACACTTATAAAAAGTTTTTAGAAGACATTTCTCTATCTTGCAGATATTGAACAAAATCACAAAGGGCGAGTTATTTGAAATTCTTGAATAAAGGGTTCTGAAGACGGAATGCTGAAAGATTTACATATAACCCTGAGCAAAGTGAGAATGTCTATCGTCTATCTGTCATCTATCTATCACCTATCATAAACTCTAAAGCTTCTTTTTATATAATAAATGTTGACAAATTTAAAAGATAAATGATGCTTCGTAGCCTGGGGATATATATTTCCATGAGCTTGGGAGAAATTTAAGTGATAGATTGGAATCAAGTAAAATCCAGTAAATCAAATAAAATTACTTTTATTCTTCAGTACCAAGGATCTAATTTTCACTGTGAATCAACTCACAAGCATGCTCATCTGAAAGAATAGCTCCTTCTGTATATTTTAGAGCAGAAATATAAACAACATATTACTATAATTGAATAAAATGAAATATAAGTAATTGCCTTTTATTTTAGTTCATTGAACATCTCAAATACTTTGACACTTGGAACACATGGAATTTGTATTGGTAAGGTTCAAATTGCTAGCTAACAGAATTTTAGTATATTTTTTTGCTGGGTTTGTGTAAAATTGAAATAAGAGAGTTTTACAAATGCTAACATTTGAATGGCCATTAAGAAGTAGAAAATAGTACTATCAATTAAAATAACTTTCTAAAGACAAGTTGCTGATTTTATTCTCCATTCTTGAAATTCTGGTGTTCAAAATGCTAAAACAATAAAAAAGGAGCTTTCTCTCTTATTTTTCATAAGTCCTCTGAATTCACTTATAAATCAGTAAAGGTTATTTCTTTATAACTTTGATGGGGAAAAAAAAACCTCCCAGGCTTTTTTTTCATAGCTGGATATGTCCAAGGGCAGATTTTTAAAATGTAACAGTTGCCACTGGAGAGTGACTAGAAGCCTCAAGTGATTCTGCCACAGTTTTAACTCTCAAAAGATTATGTGATGCTAGAGAACACACTGGAGAATTAAAGCTCTCTGGAGGGGTAATTAGCTTGGCCCTTCTCAATGCTTGGGATATATGGTCAATAATTCAGTAGCATTCACCAATGGTTGCTAAATCTCCATACGCAGCAAAAGAAATGAATTCAACATGATATTACCCAAAATGGTACAATTAGTACCATCATAACAAACTGCACCATTTCTCCTTCTCCTCGCCCTCTTCCTTTTCCATTTTGACTTCTTTATGCACTTGCTTTATAGAACATACATCATCATGGCAGGCACTTGGTAAATGTGTGTTTAAGTAAATGCACTATAACTCGAAGAGTCCATTGTAAAATTATGATCGACGTTTACTTTCCATTTTATCAATGTCTCTTGTTTTTACACATCCAGTAATAAATTCTCAAACCCTAAATATATTTGGACTGAAGCATTTAAACAACCCAACTGTAGGAATTCAGCATTTTGTCCTTAGGGGTAAGTATTTAATCTTCGCTACCTAAACCAAACGAATGGGGTAGGTGCAGGTATTTCAGTGGGAGACAAGAAAACGTCACAGTGCTCCATGACAGGTAAGTATTCTCCTTCAAACTATCAATTCGGGATAAGTTCTTGTTCCTGCCAAAAGCAAGAGATATCATTAAAATGCAACATGAGATGCCAGATAGTATTTTGTGTGAGCCTTATTTCAGAAAGATTTTACTCATCAGCACCATGGAATGATTTTTTTCCCTAAAATATTGCATTTATATGTATCACTCACAAACTCCAAATACTTTTTAGATATGATCCTTTGTAGAGAAATTCAGGAAGAGAGTTTTTAAAAAATATGAATGTGCTCAAAATCCCCTATTCAGAAGGAAAGCCACTATATACAAAAGCAAATTACATATTTTGGAAGATCAAAACACATTTATAACCAAACAAAAGCAAAAACAAGCTAACTAGAATCCACCACTCCTTTCTCTCCAGTATCTCTGCTCTCAATCAGCCATGACATTTGGTGAGTCCTATGTGTCCGTACAAAGCAAATCTATTGCCTGCTCTCTGTAGCCACTGTCACTGTCTTGCATTCAATGGCTTATAGTACCTTTTTTTTTTGGTACTGGGGATTGAACTCAGGGGCACTAGACCACTGAGCCACATCCCCAACCCTATTTTATATTTTATTTAGAGACAGGGTCTCACTGAGTTGTATAACGCCTCACTTTTTGCTGGGGCTGGCTTTGAACTTGCGATCCTCCTGCCTCAGCCTCCCAAACCACTGGGATTATCGACATGCACCACCACACCTGGCTCATATTACTTCTTTTTTTAAAAAATTTTTATTGTTGGTTGTTCAAAACATTACATAGTTCTTGACATATCATATTTCACACTTTGATTCAAGTGGGTTATGAACTCCCATTTTTACCCCATATATAGATTGCAGAATCACATAGGTTACACATCCACTGTTTTACATATTGCCATACTAGTGTCTGTTGTATTCTCCTGCCTTTCCTATCCTCTACTATCCCCCCTCCCCTCCACTCCCCTCCCATCTTCTCTGTCTACCCCATCTGCTGTAATTCATTTCTCCCCCTTGTTTTTTTTTCCCTTTCCCCTCACTTCCTCTTGTATGTAATTTTGTATAACCATGAGGGTCTCCTTCCATTTCCATGCAATTTCCCTTCTCTCTCCCTTTCCCTCCCACCTCTCATACTTCTTGATGAGTTAATCTACAAACTCATTGCTTCCCTGGTCCCAAGCTAGATTCCCCTCCCTTTCCTTCCTCACTCCATTCCTCACATCTCTGAGAGTTTTAACATTCCAAAGATGCAAATCTAATCCACATCACACACATGTGTGCAAGCAACACTTAAAATATAAAATGACCTCCTGAGATCTGGATAAAATACTCAGTTCTTGCCTCTATGGATAGCAGCCTCGTGACCTGACCCACTCCTGGCAAATTCTATCTTCATCTCCTGCTCTTCCTCACCTGAGGCCTGTCCTGGTGTATTCAGATGCTCCAGGCTTGTGTGGACTTTGTTCTGATTGGCACATGCTCCCCCTTTCCTCCCCTGCTGACTTTCTTATTCATCCTTCAAGAAATAGTTTCCACGACTCCCACAGCTCACACCTGATGCTCTGCCTGTGGCCACCCCAAACGCTTTGTATTCCTCTCCCTCTTCACACCTCTCTCACTGTGCTGTGCTTTCCTGCAGAACCAGGATGTGGCAAAGCTGAGCCCTGAGCCCAGGATGAGCTGGTTAGGAGCCAACTCCCACAGCCACTGAGCACACTGCTTAGGATCACAATGGGCACCCTATCAGCTCCCCACGCAATACCCAACATTTTGCTTTAAAGGAAAACAAACCTTAGGCATAAAATATGATTACAACAGCATTATGTATCTGAGGAGTCAAAACTTCCACTCTCAATTATTATCAAGAAGTTACTGAGGCTGAAGACCTATGTAAAGACAGGCACCGCAGTGGAGTCTTGCTAAGTATTTGTCAAATGAATAAATGACTAACATGAGCGGAGAAAGGTGAAACCCAAGAAGTCTCAGAAATTAAAAGAGGTAGGAATACTTAAACAGACTGAAGAAATAATACAGCCCAGATCTGTGAGGAATAATTGTATGAAATGAAATACATTCAGGAAATGTTAAAAAAAAATCATGAAGAATTTTTTTTTTAGCATACTTAGCTAGTATTTCTTTCTTAGGTGTAATTCTCTGAATCATCAGTGCCAACCGAAAAATAACCAGAGTCCCAAAGCACGCAATTACAGGGTTCATTTAACGTGGAATATATTCAACCAGGGTAATTCTTGGGGATAAATTTTCAGACTATTCATGGTGAAATGAAAAATATAAAAGCTCATCTGCTATCCAATCTATTGATATTACTGGTCATTTATTGATTTTTTTAAGGGAAATGAGAAGAAACACAGGTTACCAAATAAATAATAAATCAGAATGCATAGGAGTCCACACTTCAGTGTAGCGAATGCCTTTTACTGGAGCTACTTTTAAAGCATGTCTTCCTGTCTTCTCCATTCATTTGGGTCCCTGAGTGGCAGGGATTGGGATACATTTGTGATCTTACCCCAGTACCTTGACTAGAACAAGAAACTCCTACGTGGCTGTGTGGGAGACTGAGTGGGTGGAGAGATGGTTTCTTTACCCACCTCATTCCCTCTCCAAAATCTCTGACACAGTGTTTATAATCTGTACATCACACCAGAAGCTCACTGATAAGATCACCCCTGTAATGGAAACAGGGTAGACACCCAGGACTTAGCCCTGTTCACATCTCCTGATTTTAGAAGGATGGATGGTTCAGGAAATGGCTGCAGAACACAAACCAACAAATGGAACCCAACTCTCAGTTCAAACCACTCCACCAGGAACACTGCATTCAGTTCTGTGCATCAACTGCATCCTTTAACTTAAAAAAGGGATGCAATGTTTTCCACTCTAGCATTCGCCATGTGCTGAAGTATTTCACCTGGTATTTGGCCTGGCATATGAAATGTGTGATTAAATACATTTATTTTCAACAATATTTCATTAGTTCCAAGGGGGAGTGGGGCAGCTATCAAGCTATGAAGGGTGCTCTGTAAAGGAATTCCTTAAGTGCAGAGTCACAGGAATCTACCTAAAAAAAAAAAAATTTACAAATTATGAACAAATTCATTTTAGAACAAGGTAATTAATTCCTTGGATAATCACTTTTCATTATATATTTTTTTAGCTTATGTAGTAAGTACCCAAGTAAAAAGATAGGGAGATAGGAAGGAAACCAGGAAGCAGCTTATACATATTGTTAAAGAAAATATTATTAAAAGGATAAACTCATTGCATTGTTTGCTAAAGCAGATCTTTAAAGCTGCAGTGTGTTACTTCTGAGTGGTGGGAAGGAGCTCTCAAGAGTCTTAGGCACAACTATAAAGAGCAGGGCTAAAAGCACAGAGGCCAATAGTCGAAGTGGGACACACAGAGGACTCTGAAAAGCTCTGATAGTTTCCTGTTTTGGAAGGGGTTGGAATTAACGAGGAACATCACTCAGAGACTTATCAGATATCACACAGCAGCATGTCTGCTCTCCAACAGAAGGGGCTTAAGTAGTATTGGTTCTGGGTTAGCAATGGAAGCAGAGTTCTCATTCAAAATTGTTAATCTGAAGTGTTTCCTTTTTTCACTTTGATGTTCATTAAATATACATTGTTTTCCCTGATTAAGAAAACAAATGTCTTGAGCCACTCCAGTCTGTTTTCTTGAAACGTTGGAATTTTTCTCAAAAAACATACAAAAAAAAAAACCACTATTAGGTTTTTACAGAAAGGAAGATAGAAAACTCTAAGATGCCAGAAAGAAATCAAAATCAGTACCAAGAGAGGACTAATATGGCAGTGAGGAGGATCTTCCTATCAATAGTGACTCATGCCTTCTGCATGGCTGATGGTGACCTGCATCCACAGCAGCCATCAGAGGGCGCAGGATCAGCTCTGGAGAAGGACACACGTGGGGAAGATTGGTGTTGCTGCTGGGGCTACAGAGATGGCTGTTCATGCAACTGACAAGACCAATTGATGAGTGTGGGGGTTTCCTGGAGGGTGACAGCTGCGCTTCTGAGATCTGTCAAACGTGACAATCTCTCCCCACCACCGCTGATTCATGTTTGAACAAGTGATAGCACTGGAAGAGACACAGAACCATCTTTAAGTGTTATAAATTCTGGAGTGGAAACGGGAGGGGTGAAAGAAGTTCACACAACTCTGAAATTTATCCCTCCAAAAGAAATCTGAATTTTTTTTTTTTTTGCAAGACAGAGGGAGACAATGACATTGAACAGTTCATGACACTGACATTTGTAAATGGCTTAAGACACTGCAATACTAGAGAACTACAAGAGTCCTAAGGGGAGCCAGGTACTACTACAAGCAGATACTGGCAACAGAGAGAATTGAAAAAAAAAAAAATCAATGAACTGGTTCAAAATACAGGGATCTTTAAACAAGAGCATATCCATTGGATGAGGTACTATGAGCCCTTTTAAAAAAACAAACACAAAGACTATTTAGACACAAGAGAAATGCGCTGGAGAGGATGGGAAGACATGCTTGTGGTAAAAGACCCGGGGCAGGAACAGATGCTGAGTCAAGATTGACGGAAATAATATACGGCAAACATCTGTCCCAGTTCCCCCTATTTGAAGGACATTTTCCAAATATAAAATCAGACTAATTTTAAGGTGACTTCTAAAAAGTTATCCAAATAAAGATTATTGGTTTATTTTGTTTAAGTTTTGTTTGGGGACTGGGGATAGAATGTATCACAGATAGAAGCAGGAAAAGATGTGTCCTCGGAGATTTATGGATTAGGAAGTAGGAAAGTGCCAGAGACAGCTAACTGCAAGATCAACTTTTGGGGAGGGCCTGCGGGAAACACACAGAGCAAATCATACCACAACTGGAGCTTAGCAACATAAAGGAGAAAGTAATTTGAAAGGGATAAAATAATACTTGTGATAACAGCTCTGAGAATGTCGGTGATAAATAAAGAGATGATTTTAACAAAGAGCAATAAATTATCATCCTATGAATCGCCAAGACTGTTGGAAGGAGTATTTGAAATAGAATAATGTGCTCAAAGGAAATTACTTGCTTCACAGACATAAAACTGTTGTGAAATGATGGAAAGGCAGTTTGGGTATCATTGAGATACACACCTCTAAGGGATGTCAGAACTCTTGGGTAGAAGCAGCTAGAATGCGCAGGTAAAGGGTAGAGAAGGCACAGGGCCGTGGTGACATCCATGGCAACCAGCTAATGGATGAGCACACCGGGAATGATCCCAGCAAGGCCACGGAGGAGGGTCCCCAGAAGAAGCACTTTACCAATCCATCGCATTTCAATCCATAAAATCAACCTATCAGCTGAACTTGCAAAAATTTCTCCCAAATACTAAGAGAAAAGTCACTTCCTGTAGGCGATTGCAACAGGAGAAAATCTGCTATGGACTGAATGCTGTCCCCCATCACTACCACCACCAAATGCACATGTTGAAGCTCTAATCCCCAGTGTAAAGTATTTAGAAAGGGGACTTCTAAAGTGGTAACTATGGTTCAATAATGTGCTAAGGGTTGGGCCCTAATGGGACAGGACTGGCATCCAAGTAGGAAGAGGAGGAGACACCAGACACTCCACGTCTCTCTCCCTCCTCTCTGTCCAGGTACACAGGAGAAAGGCCAGGTGGGGACACAGTGAGAAGGTGGCCCTCTGTAAGCCAGAGAGAGAGAACTCACCAGAAACCAACTCTGATGCTACCTCAATCTTGGACTTCCAACCTCCAGAACTGTGAAAAAATTGATTTCTATGCACCACTCAGCCAGCGGTATTTTGTCATGGCAGCTCTAGCCAACCAACACAGCAAACAAAGGTACGTGTCCCTGAGCACAGGGAGAAGAAGGGCTTTGATGGAGGGAAGAAAGAAAACCAGCTGAACACCTTGGTCAGGCATCGCAGGCCGAGTTGACTGTTCTCGCCACTTGGGCTGTTTCAAGTCCTATTCTAGAAGACATTGACTCAAAGAAGGGATGTAGAGGAAGTGAATGAATGGGGCTTGGGCACCAGGAAGCAAAAGAGTTGGTGGAGAAATTTTTACAGAGGAGAAAATTTTATTCTTAGCTCCCCTGAGCAAGTGGCTGTCACCTCACCCTGACTAAAATACAAGTGACGGGATCCTGAGACCAAAGAAAAGGCATCCTCCTAGAATTTCTCAAGTCACAGAAAGACAAATATCACACATTCTCACATATATGTGAAAGGGAAAAAGTTGAGCTCACAGAAGTGGAGAATGAAATAGTGATTATCAGAGTTGGGAATGGGTAGGGTGGAGGGACAGAGGACAGTTAATGGGTTCAGGGATGAGTTGGACAGGAGGAATAATTCTAGTGTTCTCTAGCACAGTAGGATAACTACAGTTGACAACAACTGACACATTTCAAATTAAATAGTAGAAAGGATTGTGAGTGTTCCCAGCACAAAGAAGTGATGAATGTTTGAGGAAACAGACACATCAACTTCCCCGATCTGATCACTACGCATTGTATACATGTGTCGAAATGCCACACTGTACCCCACAAATATGTAGGATTATTGTACATATGTTTTTAAAAATTATAATCACACCAAAGAGGGAACCCTGAGAATGGAAATATGTGTTTTAATACTCAGTGACATGATTTCAAAGGTTCCCCTAGAGAAGAGGGCAAATTCCACTTCCCAGAGCAAGGGGTTTGGAGTCACTAGCCTTGGGTCTGAGTTTCGGCTTTGTTATTCCTTGCTCAGTGCCTTTGGATGCACCTTCTAACTTTGTTTCCCAGTTTGTAAAAGAGTCAGAACAACATCTGCTGCAAAGGCTCCAGGATTGTGTGAGGAGGAAATGAAAAAAATGCACCCCGAACCACCTTTGAGTTCACCGGGCCCAGTGCAACAGGAGTATCTGTCATTGTTAATGACAGCATACGTCAACATGTGTGGAAGGCTGTGCACTGTAAGATTCTGGCAATAAAAATCGCAAATGTGGACCACGAGGAGAAGGAAACGTGAGAGGAATCTAAAAAGAAATGATCGAGTTTTACAGGAAAATCGTTAAAAAGAGGCATGTGTGCAATTAAAAGAGGAAAAATAAAAGTTCGGAACTCATTCATGCCAGAAAAATTTGCTCAAGGCCACGAAAAGAAATGTCTTGCATATGTTTGTGGATAAGAGTGAGGAAGCTAGGGTACACTCTCGATAAAGTTGGAGATGAAAAGACAGAGGAGAAAGGTCTCTTTTTTTCTACCCTCCACAAAGGAGAAAGGTTCTCAAATCAGAAATTGCAAAATAAACACAGAGGAGCTGAAAGCCAGTGTGGATGAAGAGTTGAATACTTCTTCCCAGAACATCAAGTACTTTGTAGAACTATCCCAAATTGCAAGTCATGATCAGGAGGCTACAGAGATGGAAAGACCTCAGGGTCGCTTGGGAGGGGTGGGCTGCTCTGCGTTTACTTTATGTTCATGGTGTGTGTTTTGTCTGCCTGTCCACTGAGAGTCCTCAATCTAAAACAATTTGATCTAGTGGCCTATTGAATTACTTTTGCTCTCAATAAAAAAGAGGAGAGGGGAGAGGGAGGAGCAGTGGGAATAGATCCATTAGAGAACAAGCCTCCTCCCTAAAAAAACAGAATGAAGAACTCAACCTAACAAAATGAAAAGTAACAGAGGTAAACATAGTCAAATAAAAGGATAGCAAAAATAAATGGTCTCCTAAATAAAAATGCATCTGTCCATCTCCTCAGATTTTGTTTGTTTCAACTAAAAATCAAAATACCAACCATCCACGGATGTATTTTTTTCCATATTTGCTGAAAATCCTCTCTATTCCAGGTATACTGTGCTAGGTGATACAGATGAGAGATTTTACAGTTTTGTAAAGAAGACTTTTTACATATAAAAATCCCTTTGGATACTCTGATTGGGGCAGGAATAGGTGAGCACTCAGGTGCTGTAGACTTCTGCTCCAGAACAATGGAGTCCAGGTGGTCGGCTCAGGTAAGGCTCCGTGGGGGAAAGAGGTGGGCTTGCTTTCACAAGTTCCAGGGGGACTTGTAGGGAGGTGACTGAGGACAACCCAGGCAAAGAGAGCAACAGACACAAAGGCCAAGAGATGGAGGCCAGAGGATGGGCGGGGGGGGGGGGGGGGGGTAGGATTGCGGGGGCGGGGGGGGGATACCAGGAATGTTTGAGAGAAAGCACAGAAAACAGACAAAAATAGAAAGATCCGTAAATACAGGTTAGCCAGACGTGGTTGCTATGCTAAGACATCCAAACTTGACATCAGAAAGCCTAACCACGAAACAGGGCCACAAGGCAGGACTTGCCTTTTTAAAACAAAAATAAAAATCTTCAGACTGATTAAATTTATGAATGTATTAGGTCAGGCTTATCTAAAAATACATTAATATGTGTCGTGTTTTAGAATCCTGCGGGATGTGGAGTGAGGTGAAGGGAATCGTAGGGAGTGGCGAGGTAGCAAGCAGGACAGCTGCCTGGCCAGCCGTAGGAGCCAAATCAACCCTGGCAATCGCTAATGTGACAGATGTCACAGCCAGATCGTCCTCATATCCAGGAAAATGAAAGAGGAAAATGATCACAGGAGGCTCGATTTTGCTAACTCAGAAAAACAGAGAACTTCCTGGCATCTTCTTCAGAGAACGTTTCAGCGATTAATGATGCTACATACATTGCCTTCATTCTAATCTACGTTGCAATTATATATGTATGTATACAATTTATATATATATGTGTGTGTGTGTGTGTGTGTGTGCGTATTTATATATGTGTGCGTGTGCGTATATACACATACACACAAGGGAAGCACGTAACAAGGTTTTCGAGAAATGGATATCGTCATTTACAGGGGAACCAGTAAAAAAACGAATTTAATCTCAGTTTTACATTTTACACAGAGCAAATTATTGTGGGCATACTTTTATTCTTAGCACCTAAAAGCCTACATCATTTTTTATTAGCTTACTTTTTCCATTCCTTTAATAGATACTGGTTTGGGTCATGAAAGTCTTTTATTTTTATCACATTCCATTTTGTGATAAAGAACCCTACGAGTTTAAGAAACCCAATGTTATCTTCAGTATTTGCTCTTTTGCCTCCTTAACTGTATCCTAGTTCTTTCCCCAAATTGTCTCTGTGTTTTGTTTGTTTGGGGAAAGGCTGCACATCTTATGATACTTACTGGGTAGTGTTATGACGTTTTAGAGGCACATGAAGCTTTCTTAACAGGATTATAACACAGTCTATGTGCTAAAGTACAACAGTTAAAATAAAAACAGAAATCATACGCACTGTGGAACAGAGGCACCTAATTGAGCAGCTTTATAACCTTGCACAGAATTCCCTTACCACCAATTTAGATCGAATTGCTTTTATTTTAGCAATGTTCTTTTAATTAAGTCCTAAACATCTAAAACATGGCAAATGTAAATATGTATTATAAATCCTTAATTATGAGGATCACTAAGCACTCATGCCGCTTTCTGCCTTGGAGATAAGATTCTTTTTGTTTAAAATCATCAAAATTAAGAGATAAAAGTGAATGATGTGAAAAATGTTCAACTCTGTTTATGACGCCCTTCTCCGGGTACCAGTATCACTTTGCCACATTGCCCTGGAGAGTTGGATCATGTTTAAATTTCCCCAGTGGCTTTAAAGCCCAAATCTCTACTACCATTTTCTGCCTTCAATTATTAGGTCACAAAGACCAGTACTCAGGGACTGACCAGAAGGTGGGTTAAATTACACCAGAGATCCTGAGGTCTTCATATCAAACTCTAGAAAACAAAGAACTTTGAGATCACAAAATGGCAATATGATTTCTTGGGTTTGGGATGAATTTACACTGGATCTCAAAGGACAGTTTGTTCATTGTTAATCCTACACATTACTTTTTTGCTCTTGTCGTTAGGAGAGGGGTTGTGATATATATTTTCTTTTTACATTGTATGTATTTATGGGTACCATGTAAAGTTTCAATCACACGTGTATTCAGTGACATTCACATCGAGATAAACATATCTATCCTCATACTCTGTTGTAAAAGCTTACTAAGACAACTCTGGTATGGATGGTAAATAAGGAATAACCTTTTATATCCCAACACTACTCAGTTCAAAGTGTGAAACATAAGAGCACCATTTCCCCTTCCCCCTACCAACTTTCACCCCCAAGAGCTTCTGGTGTATGTGTGAACACACACACAGGCACAACTCATTTCTCTTAAAGATCATTTTCAGTTTACTTCTTTCTTCTTCCTGGTCATCTACTGATCAACAGATTTTAAAAGACAACTCTTGAAGATCCAATAAATATAGAAAATATACATTTAATATATGTTATATGTTTATATATACATATGCATAAATATGCATATACATACATATATGTATGGTGTGTATATGCATATGTATGTGTGTTTTTATATATATATATATATATATATATATATATATATATATATGCAATACTTTAAAGCAAAGCCATAAGCTTAAAACTTTAACCTTCTCAAATTCTTTAAGAATTCCTCCATTGGGTCTAGTAGATGACTGGTTCCTACTGACAAGAAAATATGGGTTCTCTGTTGTGGGCCAAGATATTTGAATGTCTATTCAAGGTCATCCAGGCAATTACCAACTCCAAAACTATGATCAATTTCTAGGAAAATTTATCAACATCCTTATTCAAAGATATTATGGTTTGGATGTGAGATGTCCCCCAAAAGTTCATGTGGGAGATAATGCAAGAAGGTTTAGAGGAAAAATGATGGGGTTATGGGAACCTTAACCCAGTCAGTGAATTAATCCCCTGATGGGATTAACTGGCTGGTGACTGAAGGTGAAGGTGGGTAGGGTATGGCTGGAGGAGGTGGGTTCCTGGGGTCATGCCTTTGGGGTATAAATTTTGTATCTGGCCTGTGGAATCTCTCTGCTTCCTGATCATCATGTGAGCCGCTTCCCTCCACCATACTTCTCTGCCTTGATGTTCAGCCTCTCATCAAGCCCTAAGGAATGGAGCCAGCCGTCTATGGACTCAGACTTCTGAAACTGTGAACCTCCAAATAAAGTTTTCCTCCTTAAAATTGTTCTTGTCAGGTCTTATAGTCACAGCAGTGAAAAAGCTGACTAAACAAAGAACATTTTTTTAAAAAATCTCTGTAGGTTATACTTGCATAGTAAGTCAAATAATAAAATGACAGGTTATAGTTTGTCTGAAAAAATCATACAATAAATGTGATTTAGGAAAACAAGTGAATTTATATATTTAAATACTACTTCTAAACTAATAGCAGCAGCCTATGACCCCATTTGTATAAGTACCATAATTGCCAGTAGGAAAGAAATGGTTACAGAAACAAATATGTCTTTTACGATTTAGAAGCACGTAATACCTTATTCCAGAGCCCTGCTAAGTAATGAGAGGTACTTAATAAAAAAAAAAAAAAGTAATTAGAGCTATAGCTATGATACATATCATACCATTTTTCCTTTGTGATTTAAAAACCTTAGAGATAAATTTCATCACTACTCTATTAAATACTTATGGCATTAAAAAATTTTATAGTTACTAATTTTGAACTACTTAAAATGTCAAACGTCTTCAGGCTTCACTCACTTTTCCAATGATTACATTGGAATGACTCATTAACTGTAACATAAACAGGCTCATTTTTACCTCCTGTTATGCTATTTCTCCAATTTTATTACCAAAGTACCACTTTTTCCATGAACCATGACAAAAATGCATTGAAAGTGGGGGAAACATGATATACATATCTTCCTTTTCCAAATACCAACAGAAGTAACAATGGGTGGTAACTTGTAATGGAGTTTGCATGCATATCCTTTATCATTACGTGATTTTACAGTGTCAGGTACCATGCATGTGAATACCTTGATAAAAGAATTTGGAGCGAAAACTTTGTCCTTCAAAAGTCAATTGGGAAATATGTACTGCATCTTTCCTAGTGCAATAACATATCAGAAATGGTCTTAACCTGCACAGAGCCACCAGCCCCTATACTGATGAGCACCTCACAGAGACTAAAATCTTAAGTTCAGAACAAGGAAGGCCGGTTCCAAAAGTCAAGTGCACATAAACATATATATGTGGGCATGTGGGCATGCATTCATACTTAGCTGATACACATAGTCAATGACATTCTTAGAATTCACTGAAGCAATTTGAATGTTGAAATCTGACATCAAAGTTTCTTCCCCAAACTATTAAGAAACTAATCCAACAAATGACAGCATCTGCCTTATTCAGAAATTCAATTTATTGTAACTTAGAGCCACAGGTAAACTATTACTTCTCAAGAAATTTAAATCTTTAAAAAAAAAAAAAACCTCAAAATCTACTTAATACAATGTTCATCTTAAGTGTAAATTATATCATTTCAGAATATTCAGTTTACTGGGGAGTTCATTCTTCCTTGGAGAAAATTCTCAGTAATCACATCATCTCTTAACATCCCATAATTTTTATCTACATGTAGTTTGAGGCATTTCTGAGATTTTTCTTTTTAAAGCAAGAAAAATGCAATGAATCTTCGAGTTTGATGTTACAATCCAAGATTTGTTCTTAAAAATCTGTTTGCTAGAGTATTTCTAAAGGTTTCTAACTGACATATCCATTAAAACAGTCACTCAAGTATTCCAAGTTCCCTCAACCACCAGCAACAATGCAAACACAGCTCATTTCACTTTGTAAATGTGGTTAATTCAGGAAACTCCTATTTTAACCATAAATTCTGTGATGGGTCAGCCCTTCTCTATCAGATTAGTTTACTTGAAAACTAGCTATGGTATGAACTAGCTGAGGTATGAACTAGCTATGGTTCCAGATAAATACTAAGCAAGTTAATAAGAATGAAAACAACAACAAGTAAACCATAAGCAATCACTGTAATTCTAGGCCATTGGGAAATATCAGATCAAAGTATGCATTATTTAATATTTCATCAGACATGTTCTGCTACTAATATAAATACCTGAGGTTTATGTAACAATGTTGGATACATTTCTCTTGTTCTTCCTACTTTTTTCAGAGGCTAAACCATTAAGTAAACTTTCAATCAGTAAGGAGGAAAGGGAAAGGTGTTTAAAAGGTTGGTGAAGGATTTCTTAGATAACTTAGGACTAATTGGCAAACTAAAGGTCAAGTGATTCATTAGTTGACAATAGTAAGGGCCCAATATTGATTAATCTGAAGTAAAAGAGATTTGAATTCTAAACATAGTATCAAATTGAGAAAAATAGGTATTTGTAAAGCCAGACTGATATTCTAAGGTGAAAACAAGTTCAAAGTCATGCAGTGCCAATGTCACTATCCCTGATTCTCTGTTCACAGATGATCGTGAATTACATCATGATTCTTATTGACACCCAGACTAAGTCACATTTTAAGATGTTCCTTGAGGCTGTCGTAGGTTTTTTTTGTTTTTTTTTTTTTTAAATTGGAGATTGGTCTTTTTATGACACATAGAATTCTTCATTTGGAGCTGAACCATTGAACCATTATTATAAAAAATAAACTTTTGACAAATGGCTATTTGTTTTGAAAAGAATGCTAAAATGATATTTCAGTGAGTTCTCTAACCTATCACATTTCAACTTACTTTAAAAAACAGTCATAGTGTAAAATAAATAAAATGAACTCAGTGATCAGGTTTTAGATATCAAAAATAAATACACAAATCTCCAATTTAAAAAACAATAAATAAATAGAAGGAATACCAGTAAAGTAGAGAAAAGGGAACAGGGGTTGGGGGGAGTAGAAATTCTGAGGTCTGAAATGGAGCCAATTACATTCCACACATGTATTAGTATGTCAAGATGAATCCATTGTTATGTATAACTACAGTGTATTGATAAAAACATTTTAAAAAGTAAGTACAACTCCAAATGGATAAGATATTTACATACAAATTAATTATACTAGCATGAGAAGGTGAAAGGCACTTCCTTAATTATCGTGAATTCTCAGTGGGTAGTGCTTAAATGAAAATCTATTTTTAAATTTGCTCTAGAAATCTTGCCAATTTCAGTGTTTTTAGGAAGCTACTGCTTTAAAAAGCATAGAAGCACAAACACCCTTCAAACATAAGCATTTCCCTCATAGAATTACTTGATTCCAGATGTTAAATTCCTGATTAATATGAAGTGGAATATTTTACACTCATGAAAATGTAAAGTTACAGCAGAGTTTTTATTCTAAATATCTAAGAGGCAAATAGTTATATACTATTTTAAACATTATAGACTATAGGAATACTTAAAATGCCCCATGATCAACCAAAACTGCTGAAATTTTACAAATAAATATAAATAACGCATACTCATTGAAATAACAAGATTTTTGGCCAATCAAATATTTAAGAAGAAACATGAGAAAAATATTAGCTTGAAGGTTTCTTCTATTATAACTCCTAGAAATATTACCTTCAGTACCACAACTCTATGGTGGGTGGGGGGGGGGGCATTTTGAACTAAATGACTGACTAAATGCTAAATGTTATTTTAGTATAATTTATACACTATCTCTGTCTTGTCATTATATTACATTGTATAATATTTCCATCAGAAGTCAATGAACATTTTCTATGAAGGATCAGATAGTAAAGAATATCATGTAGGTACTTAGAGACCATGAGTAAAATAATTTTAACAAAAATTTTATTTATAAAATTCAAAATATAATATTCCAGTACAAATTTTTCTCATACACTCCTACAAATAAGACAGGTGACTAAAATTTGAATTTCACATAATTATTTTGTACCATGAACAATTCTCCTTTTGTTTTGTTTTCAGCTAAAAATGTGAAAACCATTCTTAGTTCATAGACCATAGAAAAACAGGCAGGAGAACAGATTTGGTTCATGGGCCATAATTTACCCACTTCTGAGCCTAATACTTGATGTAATACAATTCTAATAATTTGCTTTCACAGAAGAAGTCAATTTAATCTGTGTATATATATATATATATATATATATATATATATATATATAACCTCCAATAGAGAAATTGTATATATATGATATAAATCCAAAAACTAATTTCAGAAGATAACCATAATGACTATTTCTTTAAGCACTAGGTACCACTCACAGGAAGTCATGTTGGATCCCTATGTTAATTTATGAGCTATGTTACCCTAGAGTCAAAGGTTGCCTTTGTCAAACATGATTTGGGGTGGCTGCAGTAAATGCAGAAAATACAGCATGTGGATGAAAATAAATCACCACTGCTATTAGAGAAATTAGTCACGGTGCACACTAGTCATTTCCACCCAAAGTTAGCCATTTAGGCAGTGCATCATAGAATCATATTTTATCCATACTTCATTATTGTTTTCTAGCTATTTGGGGCCATAGAGATGAATTTGGGGGAGAGGAAGAAAGAGAAAGTTTCAAAGTTGAGTTTTAGCAATTTGAGGATCTGTCCAAAACACCCACAAAAGTGGCCATCTACTCAGGTGATTACTTTTATCAATTACTGATTTTACTAAAATTTTAATGTTTCCTTCTGGTAAATATCAACTCTATCCTTTATTTCTATTAGAAAAAAAAAACACAGTGAGAAGCTAACTTCTAATTCATTGATCAGCTCCTTGGTAAGCATAAGCTCTTCTCAAGTAAGGCACAGAAAGAATGTCTGTCTGAGGCCAAAGAACCGCCATTATATGATCTACAAGGTAAAACTAAAGCAGGACTCCTATCAGCCAAACTACTTAAACACCTGCTCTTTCTCTTATAGCGAGCAGACTCTTCCTCCAACACAGTCTTACTATTCAGAGATGGCAGCTTCTTCGGACCAAGTACAAAATAAAGAGATGGCTTCTCTTTTTTAGTGTGTGTCTCTTAGTAGGAAGTGAAGAAAACAAGAGTCAGCGTAGCTTCTCACAGATCAAGCCTATCTACCAGGATCTGTCTCTACCTTTTCATGAAAGGGACATCTCATATAATAACAAACCACCTCAACAAGAACAAAGAGAAAAATCTAGGGGCTCGTTCACTACTTTTGAAATGTCCAGTGGGGCACAAGTAGGCAAAGAATGTGATCCATTCACTATGTCTCATCCTTAGGCATGAGAGTACTTATCAGGGCCCCCCCAAAGTGTACAAGCACATGGGTCTAAGTTTATACATATTTAGATTCACACATAAGCACAAGTGTTTACTAGTGCATGCGTGTATTTATATAGAGTATTTCTAATAGAAACATCAATTAATATTCCAAATTAAAGTACGCCTTATCCTATGTCTACAGAGTCCCCTGTGAAAGCATTTATGTTGGACCAACAACTAGCAACTCAGTGGATGACAAAGGTCTTTGTATTTGTCTAAGAGACAGACTTTTAATTCTTTTATTCACATTCAGTTCTGACTTTAATATTAGTAATCACGATGGATTCATTTTTTACTAATATGTGGTCTGGTCCAGAAGAGTTACTAGAGCTATTAGAACATTTTGAAACACATGCTAGTTGATGGTTGCTCATTCTTTTGCAAACTTCCAATTTGCTTGTGAAGATATAGACCTGTTCTTCCAAAAAGGATAAAACGCATGGTCTACTTTCCACTGTGACCTGCCAACAAATGGACCTGCTTCTTCCACAAAGTGAATCCTTCCCAAATACTGAGGAATAAAATAAAAATTAGGAAATGAAATATCTTCTTTTATCTACAGCTGCAAATCACATTGCCCAAATGGTGACAAGAAATTACAAAATGCAACGTAAATTACATGAAGGCAATTAATGACATTTTTGACACTTGAAGAACAGTCAACTCTTGACAGATGTGCCAACCAAGAACTCCAACTTTATCATTTGAAAGTTCCTGGGAATTTAAAACGTATAGGTTCTCTGAGTTCAACCAGTGTTAAGGAGAGCATTACAAGACTTCCTGAAGAAACCGAGGCTGAATGAATACAGAATCAGGATTGAGATTTTAAGTGTCAACAAGAGGCCCAGCCAGAGCTGAGCAGACTGGAATACTGAGCTCTCAGATCTCAGCATCTCACCTTTTCTTTACTGAGAAGATACATTACAAAAGAAAGCTCTTCCATGTTGATCGGCTCCTTACACTTTCACACAACTAGCAACCCAATTAAACCTCTTAATATACCGCAAACCCAACCAGAGGCAGCATGTTGGAAAAACACGCTGTGTTAGGCCAGTGTTAAGCTCTGCTTGTCTTGAGGGACTGATCCTTGCACTGATGTGCTGCACATTGTAAGAGTGACCTCTAGTGCTTCCTTTTTGGTTGAACTTCAGCAGTTGCAAGATGAATTACTGATGCCTTTTCTACAAAACTTCCCTCGTGTGTGGGTGTCTGTATTGTCTGTTGGTTGGCTGCAACACTGTCAACAGCTTGTACCCCCTTGCAGGATTCCAAGATTTTGATGAGGGAAAGTGATGCAAATTTTCTTGACTTCATGGGATTCCCACACACCCAATTTAAAACTGAATCTGAAACACAGAGCAGCACCTGGAGTGAAGTTTTCTCCTTAGAGAGGGATAGATGCACCCTGAGGTTATATGAATTCCTAGTGATGGGATCACAGTCACCATGCAGCCCGGGATAGACATTTGGCTAGGGATGGTGAGTTTGTAATTTTTTTCTCACATGAGAGCCCTTGAGTGAAGTCAGATGACATCCCTCCCACACCAAATGTCTGCTTGCTGGCTTCAGTCCCCCAACCCTATGCTGGTGGTGGCACAGCAGCAGCATAAATTCCTGAAGAGGCCTCATAGTCCTTTCTTGAAAAGCAAATGAGCAAATGGGATTTTCCTTTAAAATGCAAGAAATAAAAAGTTGAATTTCTTGAGCTTGCTTTTCACTCGTTGTGAAAGGGGAATTTCTCCCCTTTAGAGAACCAAATACAACTTTTAAAACTTTTTTTTTAAATCTCTAATAACAAATGGATGAAGGGAGTCTGCCAAATTATTTGGGGTGATATTTTAAATTAGAAACAAGATCCTCACAAATCTTCCCTGAATCCATCAGAAATATTCAATCACGAATTCATGAAGCAGAAAAGCCAACCAGTAAAGAACACACTTTTGAAAAGAGATCACCTGAATGCTTTTTTTCTTTCAGTCAAATGTGGGGATCAGCCCACTCTCAGGAGAGCTCCAAGTCTCCTTGTCTAAGGAGCCAGGACACAGCTCTTATACTGAGGTTTGCCTCCACCAGTTCTGCCTGCTCCCAAAGTCTGCAGTACATTTTCAGTTATTAGCCTGCATCATTTTAAAGATGCAGCCAGCTAGCTACTTCTCTGCCAAATCGCAAACTTCAGAAACCTAAGCTAATGCAGCATAATGCAAAGTCTGCCGGTTGTTTCCACGTTAGACATAATTCCAATAAAATTCAGTAATCCTCAAAGGAAGAAATGAAGACATTCGCAGGCGATTCCCTGGTTAAGATGCTAATTTAATGTTTTACTAGAACTTGAGCATTCTCAATGAATATTCAAAGACAAGAGAGTAGGATCCCACTCGTAGACAAAAAAAAGAGAGCTCACACTTTGCCTATGCTGACCAGATCAAGAGGAAAGAGGAGCATCAACCCCGGTCCTAGTTGCAGGATTTTTAAATGATGCTTCATCATTGAGAGCAATAGGCTCCGCAGCCATCTCAGCAGCAAATAACAGTCATAAAAACAATCGAATCAAAGTTTTGCAGGGAGCCCCCCTGCAAGTTTTAAATCATTGGCTGTATACTTACAGGAATTCCCAGCTTCCGCTCTGCTCCAATTGTGAGTAGATAACAGGAAAAGCATCTTGAGGAAGGCTCCAGCGACAGACCCCATGTTCCTATTTACGGAGCTCCCCCAAAAGATCCTGAGTGGCTCTACCAGAGCTTGAGTCGGGTTCTCAGTCCCTCTCCCAGCTCCGACTGGATCTTCAGTATCTCCAGGTCTGCTCTCTGTCTCTCCCTCTCTCTCTCCTCCCTCCTTCCCCTCCTATCTCCCTCCCTCCCTCCTTCCTGCTCTCTCTCTCTCTCTCTCTCTCTCTCTCTCTCTCTCTCTCTCTGCCTGCCCCCCTCCCTCACACACACAGCCCTGACTCCTCACTGAAAAGCACCCAGTATCTTTTCTAACAAGCATCCACACCGACGAGGCCACGCCCACTCCTGGCAGCAGTGGTCCCTGAAATTGGCAGCCGCGTCCTTCCTCCCATCCCTCCTCCGAACGCAGCAGCTAGCAGCAGCAGCAGCGCGCTCAGAGCTCAGCCACGAGCTGCAGGTCATGAAAGCTGGACCCCGAGGCCTCCTGCTCTGGGCCTCCTCGGGGCTCCCTCTCCTCCCCTCTGATCTCCAATAATCCTTAACCCTTTTTTTTCCTGCTGGCCTTGGGGGTGGGGGAAGAGGCCAGGCGGTGGAGCCTTCTGATTTGGGGGAGGTCTCCTATTTGACAGGTGCCAGCCAACCTACTGAGCTCTTCCTGATGATCCCGGAGTCCATCCAGGTAAAAACTGCATTATGTTTCAAAACAAAAGCATAAAATGAGAACAGAAATAAGGAAGCAGCCTTGGGAAGTTGTAGCTAAAACTGTCCTCGGGGAGAAGACTTGCTTTTGTTTTTCTCTGTTTCTACAAAACTATCCTCTTCGGCTTTGGTGCCAGGAATTTATTATGGAAATTCCTCACATGGGAACAGACACTCCTGCTTGGCAGATCTTTAAAATCATCTGGTAATAGTCTACAAGAAATTAACATTTCTTATTTTAGTTAGTGCTTCAGGAGTACAAATCTACAAATGAGATGCTCTGGGTAGATTTATTTTGATATGAGCATCTTGCTGTGAATGCACAGTCACATTCACAATCAGATTCTTTAACAGCAACTCCCAGGAGGCCCCAAAAGGCACATGATGGGATCCTGATTAAAGGGACCATCCCCCCCTCCACGCACACACACCCCCAACACTAAACAATGCAAAGATATAACTCAAATGGTTTAAAGGAGAGAAGACTAAACTTGACTTCAGAAGATCAATGACTTACAGAGAAATTACTCTTCTAATGGCTATTTCGTGGATAGTATTTCTCAAACAGAATATTCAAATATTTAAATAAGGAAGATCACATAATGAGGAGCCTATCGGATGGTGTCAGAGAAGATAGATAATCTCTTTAGAATAAACGTCAAGATATCTTACTGATACTATGCTAGATTTCACAAAGATGGGAATCCGGGGTTCTCACCCACCTCTTGGTGATTACAAATTCGAACAGACCTAAGTTGGCACCAGCCAACTTGCCTGGACAATGAATGAAAGCAGGGAGGATGGCAGAAGCATCCATAAAAGCTAAGCATATTTTTGTTTAGCTCTTGGCTGCAAAACAAAGCAGAGCGGATATTTTCTCTTTTCCTAAGTTACAGATGAGAAAACAAGAACACAGAATGTAAATTACTTGACGGGGTCACAGAGTTAGCAAGCGTTGAAGTTGGACTTCATTCTTCTAGTCTCACCCTAGGATTTGTCCTGAGATGTGTGTTCAGGTGTTCACCACTATCCTGCCTCCAGTCAGGGGCAGCACAAACCCAAGACCTAGAAGAACAGCAGAACAAGAGAGAAGCAGTGCTTGAGGGTTTACTCTGCATTCCTAGACCTACCCTCCTGATTTTGATTTTTCAGTCATAACTATGTTAACTGACAATTTGTTACAGGATTATTAAAGGGGGCTAGATTTACTGAACACATACTGTATGCCCCTTGTTGTCTAATTATTGCAGCAATGCTTTGAGGAAAACATCATTGTGCCTCTGGAACAGACCAAGAGACTAGACCTCCGTGAAGTTGAGAAGTATGTCCAGAGTGCCATCAGGGGTAGACGAGGAACCTGGACTTGACCTTCTGATGGGGAGCTCTGAAACTGTTACTTTTAGTAGCTCCATAGTGAGGAACAGGCTCTTGGGCTCTTCAGAAGAAAAATGTCATCTTCCTAGTCAAACGATATTAGTTGTTCCCCTAGAACAGAGGAGAGAACAGATTTTGAAAAGATCAACACATAGAACAAAAATGAAAAAATAACCTGAATATTTCATAACAATGAAAACTTAGGATGAAGTATCAATGATCCTAAGTGATCCTAGCAGCAATAAGAAGGGATTTTTCATATCTGTACACGGTAATAAGGAAAGGGGTTAAAAGCCAGCACTGACCAGCAGACTTGCCCCTGCCTGATGGCCACAGAGGTGAAGAGAGCTTCTGCAGAAAGGCCCAGATATGGATTCAGCTGCCACTGTGGTTTTAAGTGACTCACTGACACTGGTCATTGGTGACATAACATGGGACAATCTGCTGAGGGCCAGCACTTAGTGGGCCCTCAATCACTTCCCTGCACTAGATCTCTGTATAATGACTGTACCAGGTAGTGGCTTCAGCAGACTGGGTCAGAGCTGGTAACAGGTTCAGTGCATGCTCTGGCCCCGCCCACCAGCTGCGTGCCCTTGGGCAAGTTGCTGATTGACCCCTATCCTGGGTTGACTCCTCCGTGCATGGAGTAATGAGCAAGATAATGACCACTAACATGATCATCCCAGGAGCACGTGATCAGCGTTGCTGTTGTAATCATCACATCAACCACACCGCACTCTACACCGCAATCTGAAGAGCGGAGGATTTATGGCTTGTCGGTAGGAGTGACCCACTGGTGGCAGAAAAGGGTTGTCACCAAGACCTGCCAACTTGCGCTTCATTTCTCCATCCCCACCGGGATGGTATTCAGTGTCAGAAAAAATAAGGGGGAAATTAGAAAAGTACAGAGACCTAATTTTGCATGGTTTTGCACTGCTAATTTAGACTTGAATCACAAGTCCCTTTGTATTTTCCACTAATGAAGAAAAAAAAAGAAAACCCACCACTGGGGAAGCTTAGGGTTTGGTGTATGCCTATTATGGTATGGATCGGGTCTCACCTGAGGTAGTATTGTAACTCACATCAAGATTCTCTAATTTATAAAATCACCCTTTCCACATTCCCTTGGTATAATTTACTAGAGAATTCTATGTCCCACCACACTGGTACATGGAAGCTTCTGGACCTAGACTAGAAAAGAACCATCAGGCCATAGTGACACAAAGTCATATCAAAACACTAGAAAGATTAAAATACAACTTCTTTGAATAATTATTAGCTACATAATGGAAACAATCTATAGTTCTATTATAACATGTTTTCATTTCAATAATCCCTAATAATAAAATAAACCCTAATAATCATTTTTTACTCTAAAGTTTGATTCATATTTATATTCCCCAAATGAAACTGACTTTTTAGACATATTACTTTTACTGTTGTTTTTGTTGTGATGGTGATTTTAAAAAAATGTATATACTAAACTTACCATCTTAAAGTATACAGCTCAGTAGTGTTAAAAAAAATTGCATTATTGTGTGACAGATTTCTAGAAATTTGTCATCCTGTAAACTGAAAGCCTCTACCCATTAAACACTAACCCTGTCACACACCAGCCCTTGGCAAACATCTTTCTACTGTTTCTATGACTCTGATTACTTCAGTTCGCATAATGTCCTCAAAGTTCATACATGTTGTAACATGTGACAGGAGTTACTTCTTTTGTGGGCTGCATAATATTCCATCATATATATGATTTTCTATATTCATTCATGTGTTAGTGGATATTTGTTGTACTCCCATCTCTTGGCTATAACGCTGCAATGAACGCCGGCATAAAAATGTCTTTAAGACCCTGCATTCAATTCTTTTGCATAATTACCCAGAAGGATTGCTGGATCGTCTAGCAATTCTATTTTTAATTTTTTGAGGAAGGCTCATGTTGATTTTCATAGCAGCTGAGCCATTTCAACTTCTCACTTACAGTGAACAGGGTTTCAGTTTTTTATTGTTGTTTGTTTGTATCTTTGCTAAGGATTATAATTTTCTGTTCTTTTGATAGTGGCTGTACTAATGGACATAGGTGAGATAGAATTGTGGTTTTTATTTGTATTGCTCTTGTAATTAGTGACATTGTGCATCTCTTCGTAAACTTGCCAGTTTCATCTTCTTTGGAGAATTGTCTATTATTTTGCCCAATTTTAATTGTGCTTTTTTTTGGTTTTGTTTTTGAGATGGGTTTGTTGTCTTGCTCTTGAGTTGAAGGAGTTCATGTCTCTTTCTTCCTGGTTATCCGATTTGGAGGGTAGATAGCTGTTCCTAGCAGTTCTCCCTAATCCCCTTTAATTTCTGTGACATTAGTTGCAATGTCCACCCCCCCCTCCCTTCGTTTCTAATTGCATTCATTTGAATCTCTTTCCCCTTTTTTCCTTGTTTGTTAAAATAGTTTGTTGTTTCCAAACAACATTAGGTTTCATTAATTTGTTTTCCTTTCTCCATTTCATTTTTTTCTAGCCCCTGATATCTCCTTCCTTCCCTCAACTTTTGCTTTAGTTCCTTCCTCTCTTTTTAGTTTATGGAGGTGTGAGGTTTGGTTGTTAATTTGAATTTGAACGTAGCGTTTACCACCACCAAATTCCTCTCAGTCCTGCTTCGAGTCCAGGTAGGCCATGTTCTTATTGCCATTTGTCTCTAGATAGTTTCTAGATTCCTCTGTGGATTCTTCTTTAACTCTTGGGTTGTTAAACAGCGAGTTGTTTGATTTCCACCTATATGTGAATTTTTTGCTTGTTTATTTCTACTAGTTACATTTCACTGCGAACAGAGAAATTACTTTGTATGACTTTGGTCTTGTAAAACCTGTGAGGACTGGTTTTGTGGCCTCACGTGGGGTCTGTCTGGTTGAATATTCATTGCTCTTGAGAAGACTGTGTATCCTGCAGTGGTTGTGTACCACTGTGTGTGTGTGTGTGAGGTGTGAGTGCTCTGTGGTGGGGTTCAGGTCTTCCTGTTCTATCACTGAATTTCAACCCAGTTTTGTTCTAACTGTAAAGGTCAGGCGAACGTCGGAGGAAAAGACCACCAAGAGACCGTCTCATGCAACAGCAAAGGGTTTATTGGGGGTCCAGCATGCTGGGGCTCGGAGCTCACTTCAGAAGAGCAGAGAACAAAGAGCCCCGAGAACAACTTAAGCAGAGTTTATATACATTCTTTGGAGGGGGCAGGGACTTTACATACATCATAGCATCCTTTAGCAAATCATCACATACCGCGGGAAAATCAAATAACAACTCTAAAACATGATTAGCACATTCACTGGCGGGAACAGGTCGGGTGGGTGTGATTGGTCAGTACTAAGATGGGTATATATTTAAACTGATTGGTTTAAGCCCTGAGGTGTATACGTGCTGGACTGCACGGTTTCTTTCTGGGAGGGTGGGTTGTTTTTACAGAACAACCAGATAGGGGAGATTTCAACATACATTTACTGGTCTCTCCGGGAGTTGTTTTAACTGCCACATGAATTTCAGGTTCCAAATGCAACTTAACAGAACTTAAAAAACTTTACAGGTCTTGAAACAAACCTTATCCTTTACATTTCAATTTCTTTATCCTTTCATAACAACAATTGAAGGCAGCCTGGCTCAGTGGCAGTTGGGAAGCTAAGGCAGGAATTTGCTTGACCCCAGGAATTCAAGATCAGCCTGGGAACGTAGCCAGACCCCTTCTCAAAAAATAAACTAACTGGAAGTACAATATTGACGTCTCTTATTATTGTACTGTTGTCTTTTTCTCCCTTTAGTTTCATCCATGTCTGCTGCATGGAGAGAGCTCTAATGTTAGGTGCATATATATTCTTAGGTATTGTATCTTTCAGGTGAACTGACCCTTCTGTCATTATATGATGTCTTCCTTTGTCTCTGATGACGATTTTTCTCAAAGTTTACTCTGTCGGGCGTTAAGTATGGTCACCTCTGCTCTCTTTAGCTTCCTATGCATGAAACACATTTTTCTATCTTTTCACTGGTAGGTTATGTGTGTCCTTAGGACTAAAGTGAGTATTTCATGGTAGGACCCTTATGAAGAGATCAGTGATTCTCTAAGGGAAGGAAGTGAGAAAGAGATCATTCTCTGTGCCATGTTAGGTCACAGCTGGAAGGTGATCATCTACAAGCTAGGAAAGGGACCTTGCAAAGAACCAAGTCTGCTGGCACCTTGATCTTGTATTTCCCGCTCTCCAAAACTGTAAGAAGTAAATGTCTATTGTTTAAAATAAACAAAGCAACTGTGTTGTAGACAACATATGATTGGATCTTGTTTTATTTTGATTTCTTTTTTCATTCAGCCAATCTGTTTTTGAATTGGGGACAATTAATCCAGTTACATCTAAAGTTATTACTGATAGGGAAGAACTTGTTATTCCTATGATGTTAATAGCTTCCTGTATGTCTAATAGCACTTCCATTCCTTCCCACCTTTCTTACCACCTGATTTTATGTTTCACTGACTTGACTTTTTTCTAGTGGTATGTGCTGATATCCTTCTCATTCCCCTTTGGGTACATTCTATGGATATTTTTCACTGGGATTACATAACACATCCTAAAGTTACGACAATTTGTTTTTTAAACTGAATCCAACTTATCTTCAACTACATATGACAATTTACACATTTACACCTCTGCCTCCCCCAGTTTATGGGCGACACAAATTGCCTCTTTATGTTGTGTATCTATTAACACATTTGTTTTTATGCTTCTGCATATGATACTCCAAAATTCTATTGGTCTACATATTTACCCTTACTGTGGTGTTTTATATTTTTGTATGGTTTCATGTTGTGATTTATCATCCATTTACTTCAACTTCAAGGACCCCTTTAAGTACTTCTTATAAGATAAGCCCATTAGTGATAAATTCCCTTAGTAGTTGTTTATCTGGGAAAGTGTTCACTCTGCCTTCATTTTTGGAAGTTCGTTTAGCTGGATATCGTATTCCTGGTTGTCAATTTTTAATCTTTCAGCACTTTGATTAGATCATTCTGTTCCCTTCTAGCCTGCAAAGTTTCTACTGATCATCTAACAGGAATTCCCTTGTATAGACGTTATTTTTTTCTTCATGCTTTCAAAATTATTCCTATGGCTTTTGACTGTTTGATTATGATGTACTTTTTATTTATTCTGTTATATATGACAGCAGGATGCAATTTAATTCATATAACACAAACAGAGCACAATTTTTCATGTCTCTGGTTGTACACAAAGTAGAGTCACACCATTGTGTCTTCGTACATGTACTTGGGGTAATGATGTTTATCTCATTCCACTGTCTTTCCTACCCCTCTGCCCCGCTCCTCAATCCCCCTGCTTTCCCCTGTCTAGAGTTCATCTAATCCTCCCATGCCCACCACCTTCCCCATCCCCATTATGAATCAGCCTCCTTATATCAGATAAATCATTCAGCCTTTGGATTTGGGGATTGGCTTACTTCACTTAGCATTATATTCTCCAACTCCATCCATTTATCTGCAAATGCCATGATATTGTTCTCTTTTAATGCTGAGTAAAATTCCATTGTGTATAATATACCACAGTTTCTTTATCCATTCAACTACTGAAGGGCATCTAGGTTGGTTCCACAGTTTAGCTATTGTGAACTGTGCTGCTATAAATATTGATGTGGCTGCGTCCCTGTTCTATGCTGATTTTAAGTCCTTTGGGTATAAACCTAGGAGTGGTGTATCGATTTCTTACCTCAGATTTGAGGAGTTTTTTTGGCCATTCTCTTTTTAGAGACTTTCAATCCTTTCTTCCTTTTCTTTCTGGAACTCCCATAATATGTGTGCTGTTCTGCTTAATGATGTCCCATATGTTCCTCGAACTGTCTTTTCTTCATTCTCTTTTTTCTTTCCTTTTGGCTCTCTGACCTGATGATTTTGAATATGCCATCTTCAAGTTCACTGATTCTTTCTTCTTCCTGGTCAGGTCTGATGTTCTCTATAGTGATTTTTGTTTGTGTGTGTGGTGCCGGGGATTGAACCCAGGGCCTTGTGCATGCAAGGCAAGCACTCTACCAACTGAGCTATATTCCCAACCCATGAATTTTTTAAATTCAGTTTTCATATTTTTTAACTTCAGAACTTCTGTTTCTTTTTTAGTTTCTCTCTGTTGATACTCTCATCAATCCATCCATTCATTTCTTCATTTTATTTTGTAGCCTGTACTGTTTTAATTCATTGAGCATATTATGAGGGTTGTTTTGAATTATTTGTCTGGTAATTCATATATTGTCATTTCTTTAGGGTTGGTTCTGGAGATTAAATATGTTCCTTCAATTGGACCACGTTTCCATGTTTCTTTGTATGCACTGTTCTCTTCTGTTGAGTCTTAAAGGTTTGAAAATCACCCACCTCTCCCAGTCTTTGAAATTTGATTTTGTACAAAGAGAACCTTAACATTTCAGCTGGGCTAGATATTCTAAAGACCTATTAAACCTTTTCTGGTAATGCCTCCTCTCTGGGCCTGTATCTATCATCTCATTGAAGAAGTTTGCCCGTTCCTACTTGAGAGTTCCCCTGGTGTCTACAGGGAGAATACAGACACTATCATTCTGGTAAGTTGATCACCTTTGTTCTCATCAGCCCTAACCTGGCAGTGGTTAAGTTCAGTGGCAGTGCTTAAAATCAGGAAAGACAGAAACCATTCCCTCAGGAAGTCTTATGAAAAGTCAGAATGGTGAATGTACATTTTATCTTCTTTTTTCCTCCCCAGGGAAAGGTTGAAAGTTGAGATTTTTCTCCTGATCACAATGTACTGTACTGGGAGAAGGGCTCTAGTGAATAACTAGCATGATTTTCCTACCAGCCTTCCATTCAATTGACTTCACAGTGGCTTGGGGTGCAGGAACTTCTTACCTGGTTTTCAGAGTTTGTACCAAGGTGATTGGGCATGTACTGTTGTTAAGTTAATATCTCTGTGGGATCAGGAAGGGCTGAGGCTTTCTATTCAGCCATCTTGCTGATGTCACTTTTCAATATTGATAGCTTTTAATAACTAAAATATAGTATAGGCAACAAAATTTTTGCCAAGATCTCTCTCCTCATATACTTATACTAAATAAACAACCTTTTCTAGGCTATAATCAGAAAATATATAAAAACAGTAGTCATTGCCATTATAGGGTTTAATTAACCTTTTATAGGGTTAATATTTTATTAATCATATTTATGTCATTTTTTTAATTAAGGGGCTTGTTCTATAACACAAATGCATTTTTCATTGTCAATTTTTTATTGCCCAAAGTGGTACTGTTTTTTCTCCCTTTTAATCAGTATGTTAAAGAGTATAAATGATGACCTTAATAATAACACATATACTGAGCTTTACAACTTTACAAATACCCAAAGCTCTAGAAGTACACTTTTCCTATTAACATCTCACCTGACACAACCCTTCCATAATAATTTCCACTTAATTGGCAAATTAAGATAAAAATTACAGGCAACATTGGATGCTTTCTTCAGAAACAAATAATAATGAAAGACATTCATGTTCCTTATGTTGTACTGCAACAATAAAACAAGAATTTTGGAATTCCTGCCTATCTAGAGAAGTTATTATATATATATAATATGTACATTTATTATATATATGCACATATTGTATGCATATATAATTTGCAAAATTCAACAATATTTCAAATATTCAGGTTTTAATAGATTGTAGGGTATTTAGGTTTAGATATCATTCTGATTAAAATGTTATATATTAGATAGTGAATGTGTCTTTGATGACATTTGAAATTTATCACTTTTACATAATCTTAATTTTTAAAGTTTCAGAATTGCTGAAAAATTACAAAGATAGTCAAGAAAGTCCATTTTCACCCCCATGCCCAGTTTCTCTTGTTATTACATTTTATAGTAATTTGGTATGTTTTCTATGACTAATGAACCAATATTGGTCTATGATCATTGACCATCTTCAGATGTCCTTCGTTTTTACCTAGTGTAGTCTGTTCTGGGATCCCATTCAAGAATTCACATTACATTCATATCTCCTTAGAATTACCTTCACTATGACAGTTTCTCAACTTCACTTTATTTTCTATTATTTTGACAGCTGAAAGATACACTGGTCAGCTATTTCTCTAATGGAAATTGTTGTTTTTCTTATGATTAGATGGAGATGGTGAGTGTCGTGGAGGAGAATGGGGCTTTCTACCACATCATATCAAATGTACATACCAATAACATGACTTATCAAGGATGATGTTGACCTTGATGATGGAAGTCGTGTTTGTCAGCTTTTCCATTGTAAAGTTAACCCTTTTTTCTTCCTTTCTTACCTCCTCTTTGAAAGGAAGCCATTGTGCAAAGTCCACTATTAAAGAATGGGCAATTATATTCTGCCTCTTTGAGAGTGGATATAGCTATATAAATCAGATGGAACTTCTGCAAGGCAGATTTGTGTATTCTCCTCCTGTTTTAGTCAGCTTTTCTACTGCTGTGACTAAAGGATCTGGACAGCACTATTATAGAGGAGGAAGAGTTTATTTGAGGGCCCACAGTTTCAGAGGTCTTAGTCAAGAGAAGGCCAGGTCCATTCCTCCAGGGCTTGAGGTGAAGCTGAACATCAGGGAGGAGGAGTGTGGCAGAGGGAAGTAGCTCACATCACAGTGTTCAGGAAGCAGAGAGAGAACTCTACTTGCCAGACCAAAATATACACCCCCAAAGCCACGCCCTAATTCTCACCTCCTCCAGCCACACCCTTACCACTTCAGTTACCATTCAGTTAATACCCATCAGGGGATTAATTCACTGATTGGGTTGTTCGAGTCTTAACCCAATCTATTCTCACCTGAACCATCTTGCATTATCTCACAGGTGAGCTTTTGGGGGACACCTCACATCCAAAATGTAACATCTCCATTTATATATCAGATAATATGGACTTACAGATATTTACTTTACACATTGGTCTGTATTCCAATAGTCCTGTATTTTGTATAATAATAATTATACTATTAGTTTTTCTCATTATTAAAAACTAATTCTTGATAGAAGAAAAAGTTGGCTCCGATCTACATATTGTAGGGTCGGGCTCCAAATTCCTTAATAGGACACCCATAGCACAAAAGTTGATAACAAAAATCAACAAATGGGACTTACTTAAACTGAAAAGTTTTCTCTCAGCAAGAGAAACAATAAAAGAGGTAAATAGGGAGCCTACATCATGGGAACAAATTTTTACTCCTCACACTTCAGATAGAGCCCTAATATCCAGAGTATACAAAGAACTCAAAAAATTAAACAATAAGAAAACAAATAACCCAATCAACAAATGGGCCAAAGACCTGAACAGACACTTCTCAGAGGAGGACATACAATCAATTAACAAGTACATGAAAAAATGCTCACCATCTCTAGCAGTCAGAGAAATGCAAATCAAAACCACCCTAAGATACCATCTCACTCCAGTAAGATTGGCAGCCATTATGAAGTCAAACAACAACAAGTGCTGGAGAGGATGTGGGGAAAAGGGTACTCTTGTACATTGCTGGTGGGACTGCAAACTGGTGCGGCCAATCTGGAAAGCAGTATGGAGATTCCTGGGAAAGCTGGGAATGGAACCACCATTTGACCCAGCTATTGCCCTTCTTGGACTTTTCCCTGAAGACCTTAAAAGAGCGTACTACAGGGATACTGCTACATCGATGTTCATAGCAGCATAATTCACAATTGCTAGACTGTGGAACCAACCCAGATGCCCTTCAATAGATGAATGGATAAAAAAAAATGTGGCATTTATACACCATGGAGTATTACGCAGCACTAAAAAATGACAAAATTATAGAATTTGCAGGGAAATGGATGGCACTAGAGCAGATTATGCTTAGTGAAGCTAGACAATCCCTAAAAAACAAATACCAAATGTCTTCTTTGATATAATGAGAGCAACTAAGAACAGAGCAGGGAGGAAGAGCAGGAAGAAAAGATTAACATTAAATAGATACATGAGGTGGGATGGAAAGGGAGAGAAAAGGGAAATTGCATGGTAATGGAGGGAGACCCTCATTGTTATACAAAATTACATATAAGAGGTTGTGAGGGGAATGGGAAAATAAACAAGGAGAGATATGAATTACAGTGGATGGGGTAGAGAGAGAAGATGGGAGGGGAGGGAGGGGGGATGGTAGAGGATAGGAAAGGTAGCAGAATACAACAGTTACTAATAGGGCATTATGTAAAAATGTGGATGTGTAACTGATGTGATTCTGCAATCTGTATTTGGGGTAAAATTGGTAGTTCATAACCAACTTGAATCTAATGTATGAAATATGATATGTCAAGAGCTTTATAAAAAAAATAAATAAATAAAAACTAATTCTTATTATCTCCCTCTTCTTTGCACATGTCTACTAATCTTTTAACAAATTTTACACTGTTAGTTGTTGTATATTTTTATATACCCAAAAATCTTCTTGAGTTTTAATTTGGGATACAGTTAAGTACTTGAAAATGATTTGATCCATTCAAGTCTTGCTTTCCTGATTTTGTTAGATGGCTCTACGGTAGTCCTTGACTTAGAGTTAATTATTCCCTACTTCTGAGACAAGACTTTCCTTAGTGGTCCACCCAATGCTCTGTGAATTAGGAGTTTTTCTTGCCTGACTAGTAAGAGCAAGCAACATCCCCAGCTCTGTGAGAATGACAAACTTCTTGCTTATAATAGTTTTTAATATTTTCTCCTGGTCCCAGATAGTCTCTTCACTTATGTGGACTGATCAGTATTCCTCTGAGCGCTCATCCAGAATTCTCCACAAGTACCCATGGTTCTCTGTACACTTCACTCCTCTCTTGCACTTTCTCCTATGAATTATAAATAGCTTTGACTTTCCAAACTCAGATTTGGATTTCCTCAACTCAGGGAAGCTACCAACTCAGTCTGGGTTCCACTTGTTCCACCCTGGTCTGGAAACTCTCCACAAGCAGTAAGCAAAGGCAGTCACAGCGCTCGCCTTGCTTCTCACCTCTCAGGGAAACTTGTCCTTTGTCACTTTATGTTTACTATCTTAAAACCTATTATTTGAGGCCAGGTTCCTTGGTACACACAATCCCTGGGACTCAGGAGGCTGAGACCAATATAAGTCAAGACCGGCCCCAGCAACCCAGCAAGACTGTCAGTGAGTTAGTGAGACCCTATCTCAAAACAAAAATGACTGGGGATGTAGCTCAGTGGTAAAGCATGCCTGGCTTCAATCTTCAGTACAAAAAAACCCCACATAATTTGATATATTATTCCTATTTATTTTGGCTGTTTGAATTAAGAAGCTAAGTCTGAACCCTGTTCCTCTATACTGAGGGGAGATTTTTTTTTTTATGATGATGTTACTTACTTCTATTCTCAATAAAAACTATTGATTGCATAGAGTGTTCACTCTAAACTACATATTGATTGCACAGAGTCTTCACTCTAAACTACATTCTTGAACAAAATTTAGTTAACTATCTATGAGGGGTTGAATCGTTAACAAAAAAAGTGTTCCAAAAATCCCTTTCCTAAAACATTTTCATGCATGTTTTTTCATGCTAACTGCTATGTGGATGCACTCATCTCTAATTTATTATCATAAAGCATCCTGATACCAATATTCAGTGATAAATAAGTTACTTTATACTGTTATAATTTTTGATTTAGACATCTTTGATATAGAAAGATAAGTTTGGCTCTAAAAAAATCAAGGGTAAGTTTATGTATAAGAAGAAAAGTTTCATAGACTTCGGGTGAAGTTTCAGGTACAAGAAAATAAAGCCTTGATCAATTTCAAGCAATGAAATTGAAGATGCCATCAAAAGCCTACCAATCAAGAAAAGCCCAGGATCAGACAGATTCTCAGCTGAGTTTTACAAGACCTTCAAAGAAGAATCAACACCAATACTCTTCAAATTATTCCATGAAAAAGAAAAGGAGGGGATCTTTCCAAAGTCATTCAATGAGGCTAGTATTACCCTGATTCCAAAACCTTGCAAAGACACGTGAAGGAAAGAAAACTTTAGACCAATATCCCTGATGAACATGGATGCAAAAATTCTCAATAAAATTCTAGCATATTGCATACAAAAACATATTAACAAGACAGTGCACCATGATCAAGTGGGGTTCATCCCAGGGATGCAAGGTTGGTTCAACATACAGAAATCAATAAATGTAATACATCACTTCAGTAGACTTAAAAATAAGAATCAGATGATCATCTCAATAGATGCAGAAAAAGCATTTGACAAAATACAACACCCCTACATGTTCAAAACACTAGAAAAACTAGAGATAGTGGGAACATACCTCAACATTGTAAAAGCTATATTTGCTAAACCCAAGGGCAACGTCATCCTAAATGGTGAAAAATTGAAAGCATTCCCTCCAAAAACTTGAACAAGACAAGGATGCCCTCTTTTACTACTTCTATTCAACATCATCCTTAAAACTCTAGCCAGAGCAATTAGAGAGGAAAAAGAAATTAAAGGATACAAATAAGAAAAGAACTCAAACTATCACCATTTGCTGATGACATGATTCTATATTTAGAATATCTATAAAGTTCCACCAGAAAACTTCTAGAATATTAAATGAATTCAGCAAAGTAACAGAATATAAAATCAACATCCATAAATCAAACATGTTTCTATACATCAGTGATGAATCTACTAAGAGAGAAATTAGGAAAGCTACCCCATTCACAATAACCTCAATAAAATACTTGGGAATCAATCTAACAAAAAAGATGAAAGATCTCTACAATGAAAATTGTAGAACACTAAAGAAAGAAGTTGAAGAAGACTTATAAGATGGAAAGACCTCCCATGCTCCTGGATAAACAGAATTAATATTGTCAAAATGACCATACTACTCAAAGCATTATACAGATTTAATGCAATTCCTATTAAAATCCCAATGGCATTCTTCATAGAACTAGAAAAAAAAATCATGAAACTCATTTGGAAAAAATAAGAAACCCAGAATAACAAAAGCAATCCTTAGCAAAAATAGTGAAGCAGGAGACATCACAATACCAAATCTTAAACTATACTACAGACCTATAGTAACAGAAACAGCATGGTATTAGCACCAAAACAGACACATAGACCAATGGTACAGAATAGAAGATAGAGACAAAACCACATAAACACAGTTATCTCATACTAGACAATGGTACCAAAAACATTCACTGGAGAAAAGATAGCCTATTCAACAAATGGTGCTGGAAAATTGGAAATCCAGATGGAACAAAATGAAATTAAACCCCTCTCTCCCTACACAAAATTTAATTCAAAGTAAATCAAAGACTTAGGCACTAGAATAAGAGACCCTGCACCTAACAAAAGAAAAAGTAGGCCCAAATATTCACCATGTTGGTTTAGAATCTGACTTCCTTAAGACTCCTAAAGCACAAGAAGTAAAATCAAGAATCAATAAATGGGATGGATTCAAACTAAAAATCTTCTCAGCAAAGGAAACAATCAACAATGTGAAGAGAGCATACAGAATGGGAGAAAATCTTTATCACTGGCACCTCAGATAGAGCACTAATCTCCAGTATACATAAAGAACTCAAAAAACTTAACACCAAAAAAAAGAAAAAACCCAATCAATAAATGGACTAAGGAACTGAAAAAACACTTTGCAGAAGAAATACAATCAATCAAGAAATATATGAAAAAATGTTCAACATCTCCAGCAATTAGAGAAATGCAAATCAAAACTACTCTTAAGATTTCATCTCACTCCAGTCAAAATTACAATTATCAAGGATACAAGCAACAATAAATGTTGGCAAGAGTGTCGGAGGAAAGGTACATTCGTATATTGCTGGTAGGACTGGAAATTGGTGCAACCGTTATGGAAACAGTGTGGATATTCCTCAGAAAACTTGGAATGGAACCACCATTTGACCCAGCTATCCCACTGTTTGGTTTATACCCAAAGGACTTAAAATCAGCATTCTACAGTGATACAACCACATCAATGTTTATAGCAACTCAATTGACAATAGCTAAACTATGGAACCAACCTAGACACACTTCAACAGATGAATGGATAAAGAAAATGTGGTACATATACATAATGGAATATTACTGAGGCTTAAAGAAGAATGAAATAATGGCATTTCTGGTAAATGGATGGAGCTAGAGAATAGCATGCTAAGCGAAATAAGCCAATCCCCTGCCCCCCGCAAAAAAGGCCAAAGGTTTTCTCTGATATGCAGGTGCTAATTCACAATAAGAGGTAGGGAGGGAAAAATCTGATTACTTTGGACTAGGAAGAGGGGAGTGAATAGAGGGGGTTGGTATAGGGATAGGATGGACAGTAGAATGAATCAGACATTATTACCCTATATAAGTATATGACTACACAACCAGTGTGATTCTACATCATGTACAAGAAGAATAAGAAGTTACATTCCATTTATGTATGATGTGACATTGTGCATATAAATGTGTCATTGTACATTCTACTGTCATGCATAATTAGGACAAATTTTAAAAGTAAACTTTTAAAAATTGTTTAAAATATATTTAGAATGAATCAAAGCACTTAAGTCCTTATGGTTAAAATTCAAGTATACCAAATAGCTCATTAACATTGTCTTAGGGCACCCTCATCTGATCAGCATAAATTTGGGCCATTTTCCTAGGAACTAACATGATTTTTGAAAGGGGAAAGATTACCTGAGTCAAGAGGGTTGGACAGAGACGGAAAAACACATAAAATGTGGCATAAAGGAGGACGACTGTATGGAAAGGGTTGGTGAGGGTGTCACAGAAGGCTTTGCCTCCTGTACAGTTGTGTCTCCGAGAAACCCTAGGACTACAGCATTGAGTTTCTCTTCTCTGATAGAAAAATCTTATCCTAGTAGGAATGCAGTGTTAGAAAATATCATGCTTAGATTTGTGATGTCTTTATAGTGAACCGATTTAAGCAGAAGAGAGCAGTTACTGTACAAAACAAAGCATTCAATAGATAAGGACTTTGAAATTTTTTTCTACCTACCAGCATTTATGTTTCAGAACTTGAGACTGCTTCATGAAAAGGTTTTCATTTCTCAGAATAATGAAGCAGAAACAGTTTGGCCTCAGGCAGGTCCAGGGAAATCAAATCCACCCACCAACTAGATCTTCAGATCCACAACACAGAGCAAGGGTTGTGCCCAGCAGTGACATGCCTTAAGGGAGCAATTCTCCAACTCTCAGGTAGAAAACTATGGTTACAGAAGAGTGAGGATGGCTGAGGTTAATCTCCTACAAATAAAACTGGTCATTACTTTTGCAAACACGGTAATGGTGCCATCTTTACAGTGGCTAGAAAAGGAAGAAGGCAGACACAGGGTTCACTTGCTTTCTTAAGGAGAGGAGCTCACTTTCTGTGTGCTGTCTGAGCAACACTGAGAAGTCAATCCAATGTGGTAGATGAATGCATGAAGTCATTTGGACCCACTATTCAATATGGTAGCCACCAGCCATGTCAAAAATAGACACAGTTACTAGCCATACTTCAAGTGCTCAATAGTACATGTCTAGTGACTACCACTTAGGACAAAGCAGATATTGAACATTTACATCAACACAGAAAGTATTGCATTAGATGTTTGTAAAGTGGGGTAAAGTGTTTCCAATATTCCAGTATTTCAGAATACAACTTTTCCATGAAAAGCATTTAACACTGAGAAGTCAGTCCAATGAGGTAGATGAATGCATGAAGTCATTCGGACCCACTATTCAATATGGTAGCCACCAGCCATGTCAAAAATAGACACAGTTACTAGCCATACTTCAATTACTCAATATTATATGTCTGGTGACTACCACTAATGCAAAGAAGATACTGAACATTTCCATCAACACAAAAAGTGTTGCATTAGATGTTTACAAAGTGGGGTAAAGTGTTTCTAACATTCCAGTATTTCAGGATACAACTTTTCCAAGAAAAGCATTCAACAGCAAAATTTCCTTCCAATTTATTTTGTGTATTAAAATTTTAGATTATGAAGTCTCAAAAAAATGTTCTCACTCTTTTGGAATAAAGAATGAACTCAAGTGACTGAAATAACCCTTCTAGACTACTCGTCAATAGTATTTATCACCTACCAAGGTGATAAGCAAAAGTGAAAGATTACATATGAGTTAACTTCCTGAAAGAATATACTAAATAGTTTTCTAATACAAATTACTGTACACATTCCCATGTTCATTGCCGCATAATTTACAATAGTTAAGAAATGGAATCAATCTAAATACCTGTCAAAAGAGGAACGGATAAAGAAAATATAGTATATACATACAATGGAAGACGGTTCAACCTGGAAAAAAAGGAAAGTCTGTCATTTGTGGCAATATGGATGAACCAGAGGACATGTTACGTGACATAAAACACAGGAGATGAGTCACATGATCTCACTTACATGTGGGATCTAAGAGTTGAACTCACAGTAGAATGGTAGATACCAGAGGCTGGAGAGACAGGGAGTTGGAGAGATGTTGGCCAAAGCCTATAAAATTTCAATTAGACAGAGGAATAAATTTAAGAGATCAGTTACACATCATTGTGACTATAATTAATAATAACGTATTATATTCTTGAAAATTGCTGAGAGTAGAATTTTTAAAAAAGGATGTGATATAATACATACGTTAACTTGCTCAACTTAGCCATTCCACAAAGCATATATACTTTTAAGCCATCATGTTGAAATTTATACTATTTTTGTCAATTTAAATAAATAAATGAGAAAAAAACAAATACTCTGGTTCAAATTTTAAGATAAAGTGGCTTGGATGTAAGAGACAAACATACCTAAGAAAAAAGAAAAAAAATAAAATGTTAACTAAATAGGGCCTGAAAAAGTAGAACAAAAATAATTATAGGTGAGAAGTTGAAGGAAATGAAGCCAAAAGTTTTGAATTTCAGCTCTTTTCACTCCCTAGAGAAAGTTGTCTGTTTTAAGCCTGGGTATTCATACCCCCCACTTCGTGATTGTTTGATAATAATTAATGCCAAGTATTTAATCCAGTTCCTATAACTTAGTGAGGGTTTGATACATGGGTCCCACAGATATTAATATGAAATAAACCAAGAAGTATTTCTAAACTCTCAAATACACTAATAATTATAATTATAAATATATTTGATATCACCAAATTTTTAGGCTCAACCAAAGGTTTAATATCTATGTTAGATTTTCAAATATATATCACAGGTATGCTGTCTGCCAGAGTAATGATGGAACACTAGCTTTGGCTCCTCTGAGTTCCTGTAGTGTGTCTATTATATTTTTGGATGATGTTACACTAGGTCAATTTTGCACCAAGAAACAAAAACTACAGTTTTTGAAGTTCATCATATTCATGCTGTCTTTGTTGGAAAAATTACCCACAAAATGATGTGAATCCCTTTCAGCTCAAAGTCCTTGAAAAATTCTTTTACTCCATTGAATGCCCTGGTTAAATTAAGAAAGTCAAATTTCTTGCATGAGAAACTCCATTTAAATGCCACTGAATTCGGATCCATTGTCAGATTAGGATTTGTATTATTCTATTTTATGTGGTAGTGCTTTTTCTTAGCTTCCTGATTCTTACAAATTGTGAAATAAAGCTTATGATATGTGTGTTATATCTAAATCTATGTACATATATGTATAATTACATATTTAGCAATATTTCAATGAGATCAAATCTTAGGTATGCAGTTTTATAGGACCTTCTCTTTACTTGAATCATTTCAAGAAAATTCCAATGTCATGATATTTCCCTCAAAAGGATGCATATTTAAATTACAAAGCTTCACATTCTTAAAAAAATCTGTGCCTTTAACCAATAATCCTGTTAATTTTATTAAACACATAAGGGATGATTTAAGAACCACCAGGTTCTCTTGAAACAATCTCATGGCATCATATGTTGTCAAAATTATTGGTCTGCTTATGAAATAATTATTTTTTCTTACAGATATGAACCCATGAAAAAAACTTACAAGACCCTGCCCATTTTCTTGCCTTTCAGAAAATAAGGTTTACAAAAATGGCAAAGATATATTCATTCATGAAATATCATTCAAAGAAAATATGAAATTGGTTATAAAATTATTTTATTGTCATAAGAGTCAATTATCTGCTGTTTTATAAGGGAAATGACATCATCTTTAAAAATATTAAGGTTAAAAATTACACAACTGTCACAGCTCTTTACTACCTAGTTATTAAAAATCATAAAATGAAGCAAATGTTATGTTTCAATCAAACTTTGCTATATAAAAACTACTCCAAAGCTTAGCCTCTGAAGACAACAGTGATTTCTTATTTCTCATAGTTCTAATGGCCAGGTGGGCTAGAAATCCAAGATGGCTTCTCTTGTACCGTTAATTGTTGGATCCTAGATGGAATGCTTAGTTCTCCTCCACAGGGCTACATTGTCTGCTTCGCCTGGAGATTCTCAGGCAGTGATCAAAAGAGGTTGAGGTATAAACTGCAAGTTCTTGAAGCCTCATCTCTGAGGTCACACCATGCCACACCCACCACATTTTTATCAGAGGAAGTCAAAGGTCCAACGCAGACTCAAATTGTAGAGAAGCAGATTCCACCTCAGTACAGGAAGAGTGGGGGTGCCACGTTGTGACTAGAGGGGTATAATAATGATGCACGAATAAATTGTAGCCATGAAGCTATCTTTGTATCTCTGTGTGATTTTTACTAACAAAAATTTTAACAGCACAGTAAGACATTATGTCCCTCTGTCTTTAACTATATAAATACAAAAGATAAACTTTTTAAAAATAGTTTGTTGTCTTCATCAATTTTTCCAAGATGTTTTCTTAATATTTTGACATTCAAATCATTATCTTATGAGGTTTGAGACAGATTCACATTTAATTTTCTGTGTATATGATGATGCCAACAACATCTTATCCTCAACAATGAACTGAACTTGGGGGTTGGAGGTGTAGGTCAGTGGTAGAGTGCATGGTTAACATGTTCAATGCCCTAGGTTCAATCCTCAGCATAGATAGATAATAGAGATAGATAGGTAGATAGACAGACCGACCGACCGACCAACTGACCTAGAAATGGCCTAACACAGGAGTGAGGGGATTTATGCTAGTGTACAGCAAGAATGACAACTGAGAGGGCCCTGATTATACTGTTTAAAATAAACAATTTATTAATGATTGTTTTGCTATAAAGAATTTTGTGTTCCTACAAATTGCAGACCTGGAACCACATTTAGTTAGTAAGGACTCTCCCTCATCCTATTTTTCTACCCCTTAATTTGTATTCGACAATGCGCTCTTGTACTAGGTCCCAGTAAGAATAAATAGAAATGTTGTATGAATTTCAAACACGGGGAGTTTAATACGGGATTTTCATAGATGGATAACAAAAGGGCCACAGGAAAAGAAGGTAAGATTGCACAAAGATTAGTCACTGCAAAAAAAGCACAGAAGTCAACATGTTGCCCCAGAGCTTGTACTCTGGAGATGCCCAGTGGGAACCAGGTGCTCAGAACACCATGTGCTGCTTCTCTACCACCGGAGCTTTGGCTACACAGGTACCACCATCACCACCCCACTGCTCCTACTACACAGCCTAAGAAAGGAGGAGCTTCTCCCCTTTTTCTATCTCCCATTAACTGAACTAAACAGAAAGAGAGGCTGTAGGGGTCAGGAAATGCCATCTCTGGGTTCCCTGACTCATAGCCTACTGCAGAGCACTGAGACAAGTATGACTGGCGGCAGATTCAGGGAACAGGCAGAGCCTGCCTCCCTGGAGGTCACAGGGCAAGGGTGGCCATGTGTCTGAAGAACTCTCAAGCAAGCTCTACTGCAGTGAGATCTAGGATAAGGCAAAAATGGGTTATTTCTGGGCTTCGATAGCATTTGAAGGACTTACTATTCACTAATAGAAATAAAGAACTTTCTAGCAAGAGGTTGAAGTTTGATTTAATTGGGGTTTCTGGAAAAGTGGCATCTCAAGCCTTTTAAACCTTTCTCTATTTAAGGAAAGTCAAGAACCAAGCATATTTCCCCCATGTCACCCTACCCGGTTCGTCCCTTTTACACTCTAAGTGGTCACTAATTTACCTCCTTTCCCTCCTAAGCTTTAAGCAAATTTTACCTGAAGCGTCTCAGGGGGGATTGGCTCTATGGGAAGCAGCTGCTAAATTCCACTGAGATTGCACTTTGTAGAAACATAATAAATTTGTGGTAGAGCTCTCTCGCCTGTGAGGAATACCCTTGAATATTTGGCATTCACTCTCTCTTTCTCAAATTGCTTCTAAAAGCATTATTCTGTCCAGAATGACGGAAATCCCGCAGGTCACTGGATAAGAGCTAGACAACACCATGGGATTTAGATACCAGGAGAGGTGACCTTGAGTCCAGGGTTGACTCTGAACTCTGTTACCTTGGGAAGTTTATCTGTAAAATAAGAAGATCTGAATAGATGATCGCCCCTGTTCCTTTCAGCCCTGGATCAGGTAAAATGTTATGGAAAAGTTTTAAAAGATGTTTGAGTCAAAATGCATAGGAGAATGCATTAGAGAATTTGCTTTCAGTTTATTCTGTTCAAAACATCAGCACTTGCCTCTGCAGTTTGGAATATCTGTTTACTTATTACATTATTTTCAAATGGAAGCTATAAAAACATTAGGGGCTCTATAATATTATTACATAAATTAGACTTATGGATCTTAGAGAACCGTGATGCTAAACAGTTGCCAGCAATGAACACCTTCTATAATTTTAGAAACCAGGTGAAAACCAAACCTAACGAACAACCGTCTTCTGCGCCTGTTCTTTGCAGCATGCTGAGAAGGTGTAGGGATGCTGCGTATCAACCTCCCTGACTAAATTTAGACTCTGCACCTTGGTATTTATATCATTGGACACAAATTAATTCTCTTTTTATCAGATATATGAAATTATATTAGTCACAATTTTTGGTTCAGTTTTCTATCCCCGTAAGCATGTATTTTTCATTTTTATTTTTAATCTACTACTCCATTTACAGAAAAGCATAATGAATAAGATAATGAATTTAAAAATCCTCATATTCTTTTTTTTTCTTTTGCTTTTTCTTGAAGTTATAAAAACAAGCAAGCCATTCTCCATCTAGCCTGCCTTTTTTTTTTTCTTTTTTCATTCAATGGGATGTCACTAATCTATGTTGTCCTGTTGCCCTTGGCAATGTAGGTCATTCATTTTCATTGTCAGCTACTGTGTGAATATACTACGATTGGTTTCAAAATAATTAGGTCATCTCTAAATTTTTAAAATTAAAAACATTGCTGCTAGAAATTGTCTTCTTCATGTCTACTTAATGCAAGATGTAAAATTGTGACTAGATCTAAAACTAGGGAGGGAATTGAAGGGAGTGTAAATGTTCAAATTTATAAGCTAATGTGAAACCAGTTTTCAACATGATCAGGATGAATTAAACTGCTGCCAGTAACAAATAATAAATTCCACTGATCTGCAGCCTCTTAAGCACTATGTATTTTCTTTCTTACTTTCTGCCAAGGGAATGAATGCAACATATAGGTCACTCTGCATGTTTCTGGTGACTAGTGTAAGTTTTCTTCAAATGTTTACTGACTGCACATGCTTTCTTTTCAGAGAAATGCCAGTTTGTATTTTACCCATAATTTGATAGGTACCATGTCTGGACTTTCTATGTAATTCTACCGGTCAATTGATATGTCACTATACTAAGGACACTATTAATTATCATGGTTCTTAAAATCTTGATCTCTTCATAGAACTATCCTATCCATCTTCTTATCCAGTGGTTCCTTAGGACCACTGAACTTCCATGTAAACTTTAGAATCACCTTGTTAAGTTTTATGGGAAACCCTGTCATATTTTTATTGGAGAAGTATCAAGCCTAAAAATCAATTTAGGAAGAATGGACACACTCCAAAAGTGTTTCTATCCTGGGCCTAGGATACATCTCCACGTATTAAAGTTTTGTTTCGTGTACTTCAGCCAAGCTTTTAAACATCCATGCACAGAGCTTGCAAAACTTTGTTATTTCTAATTCCATTCTGATTTTAGTTGTCAATTATATACTTAAAATACACATATACATATTTCTATGTATGTCTTCAGTTGTTTGTTGATGGAATATAGCAAACTATTCACTTCCATATATTGATCCTGTGCTCAACCTCATTGCTGAGCTCTTACATGCACCATGACGTCTCCATCTATAAAATGCCTGTTACACACGGTTGTTATGGAGATAAAATGAGAAAAAAATCACTGATGACACACAACATTTTTGCAGTCATGTACTAAATGTCACTTCCCATTCCCTTCTTTGTTGAGAAAATAGAAAATAAAAGAGACAGGTACAGAGATGAAGAAGGTGATAGAGAAGAAAATCTAATTTTTTTTTGTTTTACCAATACCTTGATTTTTGTTATATTTTTGCATATTGGTGGACAGTATTGGATTAGTGAAATACAAAGTAGATGATTGTGAGACATTTGTTTTAAAGCCAGAAAAACAGAGGACATATTTAAGAACTGCAGTCACAATGTAATGGCTTAATCATTGTTAAATATCTTATATCTAAAAATAGAATATAACAAAATTGGTTAGGCTTATTTCTTTTTAGAGAAATATCAATTGATGGATTTTTTCATACTTTTGACTATTGCTTCATTATATACATAGTAAACTCTAAGTTTCCTGACCATTTATTTATTTATTTATTTCGTAGTTGTCGATGGATAACACGCCTTTATTTTTGTGTGGTGCTGAGGATCAAACCCAGTGCCTCCCACATGCTAGGCAAGTGCTCTGCCACTGAACTATAGCTTCAGCCCTCACGATCTATCTTTGACCCATAAGATTTCTCTTCTCCCTTCTTCTCCATTTTTCCTTTTCTTCATTTCTTACTCCCCCTCTCCCTCTCCCCCTCCTCTCTCTCTCCCTCTCTCATCTGTTCTTCCCTTTCTCTCATCCTCTCATCCATGATAAATTTAAGGCTCCTCCAGTCCAGAATTAAATGAGTAATAATGTATGGATGTTTTACACACTGACTCGTGGCATTATCCAGCTGCTCTCTTTGGGTCTGAGGATTAACAACAGTTCATGGAGAAGTTTCCTTGCAGGAGTATACCCGCCTTGCACTGTCTCATGTGTAAAAATGTAACATTTTCAGACTTCCAATACCAATCTGTGACAGAGATATTTTACCCCCCAAGAGGAAAGAAAAAAAGATTTTGAGATTAAATGCTATTCATACTATTAAAGTCCAATATACTGAAATACTCATTATGACCCAATATGCTTTAAGGCACACACTTAGGAAGCCCTTTTAATATATGTGCATAAGGTCCTAATGTTCTCTAAGCTTGTCACCGACAATAAAGAATATGAATGAGGGCTGGGGATTTAGCTCATTTGGTAGAGTGCTTGCCTTGCATGCACAAGGCTCTAGGTTCAATCCCCAGCACCACAAAAAAAAAAAAAAAAAAAAACATGAATGACCTCTCCTGAGTGACGGCTTTGCATCAACAAACTTGGAATGACGCCTTCTTCTGAAATTGTTGATACATATGCACGAGAGGCAAATCTCCACCTCTAACTATCCAGAGATTTTTTGCTAGGTTCATCTTTCCTAAAGATATAATCAAATGGGCTACTTAAAGATGAATCAGTAAAAAAAAAAAAAAAAAAAAAAATCCGACTTACTAAATTCATTTTTAACTTGTTGACTCTTTTCTATGATTATTTTCAATCCCCATCCTCAAGTAAGAGCTGTTACTGGGAGGAAGATAAATACAACTCTTGATAAATAAAACCCCACATGAAAAATAAAAAATATATTTTAATAATAGTGAAATACTATCAGACTACATTGGACAATAATAAATCTGCTTGAAAAATAAACATACATGTAGAAAAACACTCTTATATTCAAATTTTGTCTTTCTTCCTATTCCTAAATTTTCTTTCCAACCAACAGAGTTAATGATTTTTTAAAAAATCCATGTCCACGTAAATGAATAATTGGGTACTCGCTTTCCTATGTATGAACATCTATTTTGAAAAGTCTATTTATAGGAGTTTCATTACATATATAACTTTAAAAATTATAATCTTTTCTCCCTTCCCTTCTCTTAGATAAGTAAAATGTAAAGGAAACAATCACATATCACGTAGTCAAGAACAACAAAAGAACTATTCAAGAATCAAAGTCAAAGTCAAGAGCTGTAGCTCAAGTATACTTAGTTGGCACACACAAGGCCCTGGGTTGGATGACCAGCTCCACTCACCAAAAAAAAAACAAAAAAAAAATTGACATGATACTTTCATCATTTCAAGTTATTTTATATCTAAAGAAAATGCTATGAATTACGCAATACTTCACACAGGAAGTGTGAGTAATATTTGCTAATTTAGAAGACATTGCTGGTTACAGGAGTGACCATGTGATCTGAATTTTCAAGGGTGAAAAACAAGTGTGTTGCCATAGATAAAACAAATTATCAAGATTTATGTTCCCATAAAGGCAGAAATCACCTATTTACTTTATTCCCTACATGAACACCACCAACAAAAATACAGCATTTGCTGCTTCTTCCCCTTAATCAAAACAAATTTTTGATGCTGTTTGGTTTGGGGTCTGTTGGTCTTCTGTTGGTTTTGTGTTGTATTTTTGGTGAAGACTAGTAACCACTCTAACTCAGGTAAACTGCAGGATGAAAGAAAAAAGCCTGAGAAAAGGCTTTTTTGCCTTTTATGTAATCATTTTTTGCACAGTAAGTTCAATGGATACATGCTATTTCAACCTTTATTAATCAAAAGAACGAATTCTTAAAGGTAATTCCATTTAAGTGAGAGTCTCCAGTATATCACTGGATGGTTGGAGGATCCAGTCAGAGTTTTGATTTCCTTGTCAATGGATATATTTTACAGTACCATCTATTCATTTTCTGGGAGTTTGTAAGTTACAACTAAACAATCATTCAAAGCCGCCTTTAGACTCAAGGTATATAAAAGTTTATCTTCCGAAACATATATGTTCTTGATGACATTTGAAGAAAATGATGATGAATTATCTTAAAGGAAATACTATTGATTTATCTGGGGTAAAAGTTAAAATGAAGTTAATTTATTTCGCATTGTTCCCAGTTTTATCTGATCTGACTTTAATTTAAAATTACTTTGGTCTATTTGGATACATGGTACTTGATCAAATAGAAACAATTACCTAAATCACATGTAATCGTAAGATTTGCCAAATGCCCCACCATGATTCTCTGACACGATGCCTGACACTTCTGGACAGTGTTTACCAAAAGTAGTTCTGGCCAACGCCAAGTGCAAAGGTGTTGCCTGACATCAGGATCCCGTCAGTGCCAAGCACCATGCAGGCCTTTCAGACCCAACATCCTCACTGTTAAATTCAGGAATGTAAGATTATGACATAATTGTTCAAGGATATTAATTTGGGATTTTTGTTTTCAAAAACTAGAAGTATATGAATCTTTAATGGAATTTTTAGATGATTTTTATGCATTATGTTAACAAAGATACTGACTGAAAAAATTTCATTAAAAAATTTACAAGAGCAGTATCCTACTTCATTCCTCTCCTCCATTTGGTAACTGTGTAACTGATACATTTCTGCTCCATTTTCTTCACCTCCCAAAGGGAGATAACGCTACATCTTAGAGTCAATGTGAAAACTAAATGAACAGATATGTGTAAAGTGATGTGCTCAATGACTATACACAGCAAATACAAAGTAAATGTTAATGCTTAGTATTATGAGCCCTACCTTCCCTGTTCTGATCCCCTTGGTGGCCACCCTCCATCTATCTGTATTCATGCACATGTTTTTTAAAAAGGCTACATCACTGAAGGGAAGGGAGGGGAGATAGGAAAAGGAACGATGGTGGAATGAATCTGACATAACCTTCCTAGCACATATATGAATTTACCAAGTGAATCTCACCATTATGTACATCCACAACAAAGCGGTCCTAATTAGGATAAGATACATTCCATGCTTGTAAAATTACATTAAAATGGAGCCTACTGTTATGTATAAACTAAAAAAAAAATCTAAAAAGCAAAATAAATGGAAAAATGTTTGTTCCTGCACAAATAAAAAAAACTGATATTTCATCTTACACCAGTCAGAATGGCAGTCGTCAAGCATACAAATAATAATAAATGGTGGGGAAGATATGGAGTAGAAGAAATTCTTTTACACTGTAAATTAGAACAACTCCTGTGGAAATGGGTATGGAGGTGCCTCAAAAGACTAGGTATGGAACCACCATATGACCTAGCTATACCATTTCTTGGTGTTTACCCTGAAGAATTATATTATCATAGTGATACATGCACACCCATGTTTATAGCAGCACAATTCACAATAGCCAAACTATGGACCCAGCCTAGGTGTCCATCAACAGATGAATGGATTAAGAAAATGTAATATATAAAAAATGTAATATATATTAAATGGAGTTTTTTTCAGCCATAAAAAAAGAAATTATGTCATTTGCAGGAAAACAGATAGGGAACTAGGGACCATCATGTTAAGCAAAACAAGGCAAACTCAGAAGGTCAAGGATCATGTTTTCTTTCCTATGTGGAAGCTAGAGAGGAAAATAGTGAACAAAGGTGGGGGTGGATCTTCTAAAAATCAAAGGGAGATCAGTAGAGGAAAGGGACCACCAGGTGGGAAGGAGGGAAGGAGGGAGAAGTGCTAGGAGTGATACTGGCCCAATTATACTGTTATTTTGTGCATGTATGAATGTGTAACAACAAACCCCATCCATGTGTACAACTATAATGCACCAATACAAACAGGCGGCGGGGGGGGGGGGGGGGGGGCGATGTAGAACTTTTTCACAGTATTTATGTGCTTTCCCTCTATCGATGTTAACTTTGTACATCCGCACAAGTTTCCAGGGTCTCCCAATCTTCAAATATAAAGTTGCTAGTTTATAGTGTGGGTTCAATCAAGAATCACCAGCTTTTACATTTTCACTTCATCAATTACGAATTTCAGAGACAAGTGATAGTCAAGCCAGCCATGGTCATGGAGACCAACAGAGGCTCTGTTTTTATGGAACGAGAATTTCGGAGGTAGGCGGTTGCTGTTCCTCCCTGCTGTCCTCAGTATTTCGCCCTTTATTCTTACAGCTGTCAAATCACATTGTCTGATGGCTGACGTAGCTCCAGGCAACAGGACCACCTTCAAAAGCAGGAAGCAGGGGCCAGCCAGGGTGGCAAAATCCTTTCATCTCCTATGGACTGTTCTTATTAGGAAAAAAAACAACTCTCTGAGAAGTTACCCACCACAACTTCTCCTGTGTCTCATTTACCAACACTGCATCCCACGGTGGCTCCTAACTCCACGGCAGGCTGTGGCGGTGAGGATATCACACAAAAGAATGACATTGCCCTAATTGGCTTCGACCAGAAAGTTCCAAACTTTCTCAGTTCACAGCTCCACTGGGGTTTGTGTGATTATTTTCACGGTGCCCCCAGGCAAAAGAAATATCAAACAATCCCCTTTTCATAAGTAACTGGGACCAAAGAATGTAGCAAGTATTTATATCCCTGTCAAGTTAGTAGCCATTTAAGTAAATGCTATGCACAAATGGTTTAAAAAAAATCATTTTTAAATATCTATCATTACTTAATAAAAAGAAGTGGGTGCCTGTTGGGCACCGCATTAATTCTCCAATTTTAAAATCAGATGAGGCACCAATATCCTTATTTCCTATCCCATATGGATTTCCATGCAGCATTTTTGTAATCATAGAAACCACTGAAAATCCTGCTGCAAAAACGTTCCACATCCTAAGAAGGAAGATACAGAACAAAGGGTGAAACCAGGAACAGCCCTCAGTGTGTCTCACAGTCTATGCCTCCACCACCATTAGATGCCCTGTCCATGCGGCATGAAGAAAGCTTCCCTTTGAAGAAGTGGTTCTCTCAACAAAAATTCAGCTACATTTTCTCCGGTTGCCCTTACCTCCCAGAGTCTTGGACATCCCTGAGCGCTGGGATTCTCAAGGCTCCTCCAGGGCCCATGGTTTTATTGCTCATCTGTATAGGTAGTGGGTGCAGAATTACTCTGCCTTCCAAGTTAGTTATCGTTCCTTGGTCACCTTTCCTACCCGGTAAAGCTTTTAATATCTTTAACAAGTAATGGACTGTCAGAAATTTTTTTTTCTTTTTCTCTGCAAGTTGATGGTTTTTTAAATTCCATTCCCACTATAGTAGTGGAGTTTGAGAAAGGAACTAAATCAGACTAACTGATGCAATGTTTCCAACCAGAAGTCTAGGTAGATTCTGAAAACTGGAGATCTTGGGAAGGTGAGGGATAAAGGTAGATCCCAGTTTCTCTCACGTACAAAGGATGCACTAGTATTAGGTCATTCATCGTCTATACCCAAGACTGGGAAGCTGAGCATTTTGAACCTCACTAAATTTGCTTGGCTGCCCAGATACCTAATGTTCAGGACATTCTAATGTTCACCTGAGCACCACCCATCCCCAATCAAAGCTGCACTAATCAATGTAGGAAAAATGTCCCCAATCAGCCACTTCTTATTCCAAATGCCCATTTCTTCCTTTACTATGACTTAGTCTCTACGTGGCTATAAAAGACAAACAAGCTTTATACCAAGTATTCATTCCAGGCGATTGGCAGTGGTGAATAGTTTTGAACTTGAGTTTTATCACTCTCTAGGTCAGTAATTTTTTTGTTTTGCATTACAAAAAATAGTTTACTTCTATATCCACGTGGTCTATTCCTAGATAACACTTTTTAAAACAGATGTTTTTATTCCTATTAAAGAATAAAACCTGATACGTTATTCTAACCAACACCCAATATATTTCCAGATTTAGTTGTAGGTTAAATGTTACCAAATTTTTTAAAAATACCATTATTCTTCCTACTCAGCTCCCTAGGAAACTGTGAAATAGTTGTTCCTTTGAAAGGTTTGATGGCAGACATCTTCGTGCTTCTAAATATATAACCAGGTTTCACTATTGAACCTGGATTCAAAGTTGAAAGTTAAAATATCTATTTTACATGAAGTTTGCAGAAACAAAAAAATTGTCTCCCTTTTATATCTGCATAGGACCTGGCTTCAGTTCAGTATTTGCAAAGCAAGAAAATTCCTTCAATATGCCTTTTATTTATTCATTTAATTTTATCCATTAAGAGGTTATGCTTCTGCTAGCAGGAACATAGATTTTTGTAGACTAACCTTTGCACTCAGTCATTAACACATTTGGAAAATTAACTTTTCAGTATTTCAGCAGCTTCAAAGACTGGAATTGTTAGTATTTAAAATGAGAAGCTGTTTGCATATATGAAATGCAGTACAAAAGGTAGATGGATTTTTATTTTTATTTTTATTTTTATTGGAGAAGTCATTCATTGGATCCTAATCCTAAAGCTTCTTTTCAGATTATATTTGTGCTCTGGAAATAGTAGCTTATGTTTATTTTAGTTTCTGAATTAGGTTGCTTTGAGAAAGACATGTTTAAGCTTAAAAACGTGTACATATATATTCACACACGTACACAATTGTCTTGCAAATTTTCCCAGTAAGAATAAAACCACAATTTATGAAAAATTTTTCAGTACTTGACTGAGATGCTTCAAAATTCTGCATAATCTTTTGGTTTCTTAATATGCATATTAACACTCAGATTATTTTATTACTATGTATGTAGCACTTTCCATACTGATTCACCTCCTGCTGTAAAGTTGTAAATTTTTGGAGGCATAAACCATGATTTTCCTTAGTAAATAAAACTGCAACATCTGCACATTACTAAAAACCATAGTAAACCCTTAAGAAATATATGCAAATATTTTTCAAAGTAAGAGATGTTGGCTGCAAATAAAGGAAACTGATGCTGGTCACCATCCACAAGAAAGAAATATGGATAATGTCAACTCCACAGGATTCTCAAGGAATTGTTAGAAAATGCATAAAATTCAAGGCAGCCCTGAGAAAGGCAAGAGCCAGAAGCCAGGCATGCCCTTGATTCTGCCTGGGTACCACCAGGGCTGAGAGGGAAGCAAGAAACTGGCCAAACATCAGACCACAGGCTCACATGCTGTCAGAAAGCCAAGAAGGGAGGTGTGTCTCCCACTCTATGGCTGCCTCCTGGGTAGACACTCTCTGCTTCTCATCAGAGAATGCCCCTCAACCAGTCTGGGGGTACATTTTGAGTAGGCAAGAAATCATAAATTTGTCCATTAACCTCACACATACCTTATCCCACATTCCATTTCTAATAAAGGATGTTCCTCTGAATATAGTGCAATTTATTTCTTATGAAATAGAATTGTACATGTCTCTCCTCCAAGAAAGGCAAGGTCTCGTCAGTCTAGGATGCGTGGATCAATTCCTTTAAATCGTGTCCTATCTCCTCCATATCTTTTTCATTAAAATGCTACCAAAGTCTCCAAGTTAAAGTATATGATCATATACTTACTTTTCCCATTTTATAACTGCTTATAGTAACTTAGATTTCTTAGATTATTTCTGTTTAGACTACCTTAATTATTTAATTCCAAGAATACCATCTTCCTAAAATGCTTTTGCTAAATATGACTTCTTGTAAAAATTCCATTTGGTTACCTTTTTGAAAATGAGAAAATGTGTGCTTCCAATTTTCCTTACATTGCTTTTTGAAATAGTTGAGTGTTCATAGCAAAAGTAACCATAGTTCTTTATAAGTTTAGTTCTAACAGTGTAGCTCATAATAAGTAGGAACTATGCTCCTGCGTTATTCTTAAATTCTGATTAGCTTTAATAGGACCTAACAAATTAATTTTCAGACATATGGGCTCCAGTTTCTGATTCTTCATTCACTTTCAATGCTGGACTGTTCTTTGAAGCCATAAGTTTATAGCCTTTCAACATTTAGAAAACGATGAGTTGGGCTGGAATGCACTTAAAAAAATGTTTATGAACTCTCCATAAACACCCTAACCTATAAGATGCCTGAATTCCAAACACCCTTGTTAGAATTCTTTAGGACATAATTAATATTTCCAAATAATTATCTAAATAGATAGAAAATAAGCCTTTGAAAACAATTGAAAGTAAAAACTGTTAAAGAAACCTTATTTTAAATGGCATAATATGAGTGCATATGAGTTTTCTAAAAAAACAAATTATTTAATAATAGCTTCCTTCACTAAAAGACTTTAGGTTAAAATAATCTATTTTAAATCTGTTATGATAAATAGGATTTAATTAAATAATAACCATTTTTATGAATTTTAAGGGTCTTTTCCAATTCGTTTTGTACTTTGAATTTCTTATGTTTCAAACAGGAAAAACAGCAGGCCCTATGCTAAGGGTTAAGAGAGATTATGCACATAAAGATATGAACATGCACAATTTTAATGATAACAGTAGCATGTAAAGATATTAAATTGTAGTAGTCATAGTAGTAATGCTTTTAATCCTCTTGCTAACTTTAAGAATAAATACACTTTAAGGTTTTTGACCTAAAAATCTTGATATAGATGATGGCTGTTATGACAACACCTAGTATGGAAGATTTTAAGTTTTAATAAAGCATATTCAAAAATCTGTGCTAATACAGGACAGTTGTATTCCTAAAGTTATGCCAAGCTGAGTAATGTGTTTCTTGTTTGCATCACAGCAATCAGAACAACCGCTTTATGAGTTTGAACATATGGGGAAATTTTAGCAAATGAACTTTTTATCTTAAAAGTTAATAGATTCTCCACATGGAGCAATGCATTAGTGAAGCTATTATCTGGGAGAGATTAAAGAATAAAGGCACAAATACATGGAACTTGTGCAAAAGAGAGGGAGGGAGAGAGAAAGAAAGGGAGAAGAAGAAGAAGAAGAAGAAGAAGAGGAGGAGGAGGAGGAGGAGGAGAATAAGGAAGGAGAAAGAGAGATGAGAGAGAAGAAGAGAGGAAGGGGAGGGAGGGTTCTCAGAAAATGTGCCTGGTGACCTGCTGGACAGATGAGGACAAACTCAAGCATCTTCTCACATGAGGGTTCTCGTTGTTGGTCTAGCACTGTTTTGTCAAAATTCAACATGGTCCATCGGATCACAGGTAGGGCTTGTTAAAACACACATTTCTGGGCCCCACCCTCAGGTTCTGATTTGCAGTTTTAGGTGGGGGTCTCCCACCAGGTCTGGGAGCCTTCACCTTGACAACCGCTAGTCTATGGTATAATGATTGACAGGATGTTGCTGTTTCATCCCGCTTGACAAGGAAATCTAAAACCGTGTTTTAATGAATAATTCACATGACCAATAAGGTTCAGGTTTTTCTCAGATTTTACCAATTATTGTCAAGAATAAGCTAGGAAAGTTTAATTATTGTACATATATGCACTATCCCATATTGCGGGGTTGCATGTAATATATATAAGTACCCAATAAGCATATTTAAAAACAAAGTTAGATACAACAAGCACTTTAGACCATGGCAAATATATAAGAATTGAGAAGATCAATCAAATTGACACAAATTAAAACAATGAAGCACCATTTTTCTAACTTCAGAAATTATTTCTGAAAATGTTTTGTTATAACAACCTGCACCCTGTTGGTGGAAGTCTAAAGTGATGCCACCCAGAAAGGGTGATAAATTCCCAGGTTTGTCTAGATGGTAAGATTTAAAGCCGTTACTTATTTGGGTATCTTATATGAAAAAAAAATAAAACTATAAAAATTATATAAGCAATGAAATGCTGCATTATCGTGTCATAAGAACTAACCTCACTTTGGTAGAAAATATAAATGGAACATGTATTTAAAATTAAACACATTTGTCTTCTGTGAATTCAAAAGCATTTTCTATGCTATAGTTAAATTTGGTCACTTTGTAAGTAATGTATTTAATAAATTAACGGTGGACCACAGTAAAGTGGCACAGGAGAAACAAAGGTACACGGGGACTTTGGTCTCCTGCAGGAGCCACGATGACGTCTACTTGCATTGTGGGAATCACATGTAATCACTGGGTACCTTCTCCCTACAGAAATATCCATTAGCTGATTCACTGCTGCACAAATGTCCACCACTGCCCTGACTAGCAAGGGTAAAAGCATTTCTTCTGGGCTAGCTGATGTTGCTATTTTCCCCTATTCTCATGGAACTATATGCCAAGGAAGTTCAGCCCAAATAAAGCATATATATCGCTTAACAGGGAATATGAAATGAAAGTCCCTGCCATATTTGTGGCCATCCCATTTCCTTCAACAAATATCCCTCCTCCAAGGGAAAAACTCTTCCAAAGCAAAATGAAATCATTTTTCCTAAAGGTCATCAGCAACTATACAAACAGGTATCTGTGCATTAAAACATATATTAAAATAAACCAACCCCAAAACCATGATAAATATCAATGTTGAAACCCCTATGGCTGGCTATAGCTTCTAAAACAAATCAAGTGAATTAGCATTTTTTTTCCCGAGAGATAATTTGCTTAATATTTAAATCAAAAAAAAATATTAGGGGAACTAATCGTGTAACACACTAAAGAGGCTAAATGAGGCTGGGAAATAGTAAAGAAATTAATCCACATTGAGGACAAAGTTAACCTGTTTTGTAAGCCTCTGGGAACCACTTAACAGAAATTGCATAATCTTGCATAATAGCAGATCGACTGAATACTCTAGAAGTTTGCTGACCTAGCATTTAAACTCTCGCAAAGCAATTATTGGGAAAAGAAGTTCTGTCAGATAATAAAATTAACATTGCTACAATATTTAGATTTTTAAAATCTCGTAAGATGAATTTAGTGAAGATTGATGAAATACACATACATTCCACTCCAGTAGTATAGTAAATCCTCATTCTTTAACCACACTGGCATAGCCCTTTTTTATAATTATTGCTGACCTAAATGCAGTTTGGTGTTGACTGATGGACAGAATGCATGACTACTTCTTTTCTATCACCCAAAGTTTATATAGATTGTTTTTCTATTTTTCTATGTTCTAATGTCACAAAACAAGTATTCTTTAGTAAAATCTAGATATATGTCAGATACCCCTTCCCAACCCTGATGTGTCTTCTAAGTTGATAATTTTCGCATTTTTTTTCCAATAGTAAAGCAATAAACTTCTGAGAACTTACAAAAAAAGAATATAAGGAGTCCAACAGGGTTGGGGATAGAGCTCAGGGGTACAGCACTTGCCTGTCATGTGTGAGGACCTGATTTCAATCCCCACACCACCCCCCACCCACACACACACACACACACACAAAAAAAAAAAAAAATCCTAAGTAAGAAAAAAGACTCTCCCATTTTTTTAGAAACTAGATTTTCTTGTGCTTACATTTTCATGATCTCAGTACTGGGCTTGCCCTGTTATCTTTGAGTTATCTTTCTGAACATTTGTAGATCAGAATTTGAAGCTGCTTGGCAACTACAAATGACTCCCTTTTCATTACAAAATGGATCTCAAACCCCTTACCAAGGAGACACAGTCTGATTCCTACGGTACATCCTCCTCTCTAGCTATGAAATTCCACAGCCTGTACTCATTCCTCTGCATCCTCGGAATTCCAGAGCCTTCTGTTGTCTACCCCTCTGTTTTAGTTATAACTTTTTCAATGCTGTAACTAAAAGACCCAACCAGCATGATTTTAGGGAAGAAAGGTTTACTTGAAGGCTCTTGTTTCAGAGGTCTTAGTCCACCAAAGGCCGGCTCCATTCCTCAGGGCTCAAGGTGAGGTTGAACATCATGGTGGGAGAGCACGGCAGAGGGAAGCAGCTCACGTTATGGTGACCAGAAAGCAGAGACAGACTCCACTCTCCAGAGACAAATATATACACCAAAGCCACACCCCAATTCCCACTCCTCCAGCCACACCCGCCCCCAATTCAGCTACCACTCAGTTAATCCCTATCATTGGATTAAGGCTCTCACAACCCAATCATTTCTCCTCTGAACCTTCTTGCACTGTCTTGAGCTTTTAGGGGCACCTCACATCCAAACCATAACACCCCTTTTTGCTCTCCTCACCAGAGATCAAGTCCCATCTCCATCAGCCCCGAGTTCGTCTCTTTATGGCTCTGCCTTCTGCCTCTGCTGACTTCAACTCATTCTAGCTGTAGCTCTAGGACCACAGATCTTCCTGAGACCAGCACGGCAGGCTTGCTTGACAGCCTTCTCCTCAACCTCAGTCTACCACAGGGAGGAAGACCGGGTACAAGGAAGAGACCTTACTGACGATTTAGGGAAGTGTAAAAGAAATCATAAAACAGAAAATCAAACTTCAGATCCATCATCTTAAGTGACTGTTTACAGAGTTTCATAAGAAGAAAAAAAGATCATGATTTTCCTATGGTGTCCACCAGACACCCCATTGCTAACTCATATGGTCTGTCACCCTGTTATTAATAGTCCCCTGCACCTTAAGTTAAAACCATGGTTTTGAAGACCCAAAGTTCTATGCTTTCTTTCTTCTTAGGAAAAATCTGACTCTTTCTGTCAAGAGTAAATGTGATTCCAATCAGCTTTCCCCATCTGCATCCCTCACTAGCACAATCAGGTGAACCAATGGCTTAGTAGCAGCAAAGGTTCAAAAGCCTGGAATATTATTTTAAGAAGTGCTCTACAGTTGGGCAGAACCACTTGCCTCTCCAAGTCCTTCAGGAAGATTCAGAACAGACTCCCAACATACATCTGGGAGTTCTTTTTGCAGGTGAAAGGGGAAGACTGGACTATTCTACCTGTAGTGTCCCCAGCCTCCTCTTAGGGGCTACCCTGGCCAGGACACATGCATACACGTGTATACACACACACACACACACACACACACACATGCTTCCTGAGACTCTCTAGACTTCAGTCACTGTGATCAGAGATGTGGGAGCAAAGCAGACTTGGAGTTCAGACACGTGAGGCAGACATAACTCTTCAAGTAGACCGTGTAATAAGCCTAGCAAAGGAAAATTACAATGCATATTAAAATTGCCCCTTTGGGGGGCCTGATCCTATCTTGGGGTCAGAGAAGGTGTCCCTAAGGAAGTCACTCTGGACTTCTATCTAAAACATAAGTATTGATTGGGTGAAAGAGGAAAACTTGAGCTGAGGAAACATCTCTTAAGACTTAGAACTACTCCAGGGTACGCCAGAGAGCACAAGACAAACTCGGTATAAATACATCACTCCTACAAAACATAATTCCAATAATGCAGTCCTGTAATGGTGTATCAATAAAGTCATATTTGTACATGAAGGGCTGTATTTTTAAGCCCTGATCTGACTAGATTTGAAAGTAAAAAAATATGCATTTATTTTCTATCTTAAAAGCTCTCTCTTTGAACATTTTAATACCAGCCAGGGCCAAATTTATCTTTGGAACCATTTCCTTTGATCACACAAGCCTCAATGGCACTTTATCTTTTGGCAAATAATAGACTGATTGCAGACATTTGCTTTAACCTTCTGAAATTGCTGGGAAAGAGCATTAACTATAAATATACAGTGATAATTGATGGTCAGAATGCCAGTCGGGGTTTGAGCTCATTGAACAATTTTAGGCTCAAGAAAGAAAACAAGTTAAAATTGCTTGAAGCTTGCATTGCTTCTAAAGACTCTTTCCTTGTATTATGCACTATGAGTTCTGAATGGGCACTAGTGACATTGTTACACATTCCTGTCTTTCTTCTGAGTAGTCAAAATGTAACTTATTTTTTTTCCTTAAAATATTAATTCAGTAACACTTAAATGCATATGTAAAAATGACAAATTCAAACAACAAGTGATCCAAATGATACAGAAGAAATACAATCAATTTCCTCTTGACACCCACCCCCCTCTCCAATCTCACTAGCAGAGGTTTCATTCATAGACGTTCTTCTGTATCTTATTTTGTGTCCTTGATGATACATTGTTTAGCACATAAACCTTCTCCCCTGGCATTCCATCCTATGGCTGCATTTAACATGATGACATTGATGATCATTTAGGATTTTCATTGTTTCTATGACGTCATAGTCCTATATTAAAACACTGTCATAATGTTTGCAAATCCTTCTATAAGCATATATCTTGGCATATGTAGAAGAGACACAGTATTGTTCTCCAAATACTAAGCTTACTTCCCTTCATGGGTAGGTAGGAACATGTGACCACTGTGTTCAAAGAAATGACCAATGCAAAGCCATGGTTTGAGCTCCGTGGCTCAAATATATATAAATTATATTAGTATGTAATATATAAACGTTAATAAGAATTAATACATTTTAAATGACAATTTAATGAAAGTAAACATATGTAAGCCAGGCACAGTGGTGCATGTCCATAATCCCAGCAGCTTGGGAGGCTGAGACAGGAGGATATCAAGTTCAAAGCCAGCCTCAGCAAGGGTGAGGTGCTAAGCAACTCAGTGAGACCCTATACTCTAAATAAAATACAAAAATGGGCTGGGGATGTGGCTCAGCGGTTGAGTGCCCTGGAGTTCAATCACCAGTACCTCCCCAAAAAATGTAAAATTATAAATATATTAACATATTTAAGTATAAATTTCAGCCATAGTTCTTATAACACATTAAATTTTCTTTTTAACTTTGCTATATATTTGCCTTGTTTATTCCAGCCTGTGCACTGATGCCTTAACCTGATCACCAGTCTTTCCCTCTTGGCCTGTCACCTGAAGCCAAGAGATGATCCACCTGCATAGATAACTGAGATCACTTCTCCCTTGATTCCAGCCACCTATTCCACATTCTGTTGAATTTCATGAGACCGACCATTGGCTCTAATGAAAATATGAGCATCACTGACATGAACTAGATATATATGTTATGAATTAAATATGAGGCATCTCCCAAAGGTCATGTGTGAGACAATGTAAGAGAGTTCAGAGATGAACTGATTGGGTTATGAAAGCCTTAACCTAATCAGTGCATTAATCCACTGATAAGGATTAACTTGGTGGTAGCCATAGGCAGGTGGGGGGTGACTGGAGGAGGTGGGTCACTGGGGTGTGGCTTAGGGGTCATATTTTGTCCCTGGAGAGTGGAGCCTCTTTCTCTGCTTTCTGGTGCCATGTTCCCAACTGCTTTCCTCCTCCCAACTTTTCACCATGATGTTCTGCCTCACCTCCACCAGAGCAACAGAGTTGGCTATCTATGGACAAAGACCTCTGAAATCGTGAGCCCAAACATACACACACACACACACACACACACACACACATATATATATACACATATATGGCTTCTTTAAGGGAGTATCCCTACTGTGAAACTCGTCTTCAGAGATAACATCACAATTTGTTTACATGGTTATTTAATTGTTATATGACTCCCTTATACTTCATGAGGGCACAGATTCCTTTATTTCACTATTCTAGCCCAAATCCTTGGGATCACATCTGGCTCATTCAAGTTGTTCAACATACATTTTCAGAATACTGTTTTGTTTAATTATAATGACGAGTTTTTATAATTAACATATGATATTTGAAGCAATTCTTTTCAAAAATACTTGGAGCATGAATATATAATTTGAGAAAATCATTGTTGTCCTGCTTAATTTGCCTAGAAACTGATTGCACCTAAGTTTTATTTCAGGTATTTTGTCAAATTATGATTTTATGTTAGTATATACACCTGTATACCCTGACCAAAAAAAATCAAGTGTGTGTGAACACAACATATATACGCATGCATGTAAGTAAATGCAGTAAAACATTCATTAAAATATTAATTTTAAATGAGTGTTTCAAAGCAGCGGCAATTTTTCTCCCTCCCTGGGGACATTTGCCACATCTGTAGACACGTGTGGTTGTCCAGGTCTGAGGACAGGAGCTACTGCCTTCTAATGGGTGGAGGTCAGGGATGCTGCTAAACATTCTGTAATGCACAGGACAGTGACATCAATCCAAAAAAAGAATCATCCAGCCCAACATGTTAACAGTGTCAAAATAAAAAAAAATCCTGTCTTCACTCATGACCTTAAATTTTTAAATAGAGAAATAGTGTAATGCACTTTTGAGTTAGCATATGTGACATAGACCATTATTCAGAGCAAGTATATTTTGTTTCCTTTTGTTAGAACTGAAATGCTTAGCTCCTTCAAACTTGCTGTGACTCATTTAGGCTTGGTGACATCCTTCAAATGGAGGGAGGTAGGATGAGCTTCTATTCACCACTGGGTCTGGCCCTTCACTCTGCACCACATTAAGACCAAGGTGGCTCTATGATATACAGAATAGGGAAGAACCAGCATCCAGAGCTCTGGGACCAGCTTGATAGTGAATGAATGCCTAACCCAAAGACCACTACAAAGTCTGCCTCTGTCACTCACCCCATGTTTATGTGGGGGTGTGCTCACCTTCAGCATCAGCAGTGAGTATAGCTCCTTTGTGTATCCAGAATGGATAGTGTGATAGGTGGAACCGTGCTTTCTACTCCCCAGGAAGGTCACCAACCCCATGATACTCAACAAGAGAACTAAGCACATGGCTCCATGTGCCCCTCAAGCAGTAACTCTTTAAAACATACTTATGTAAAATACGTTGAAAACCAAGTTTTACCATTCCTTCAGAGTCTTGGAGAATTTAATAATTTATAGAAATTTTGTGTCATTGATGTTTCCATTAAGTTGCACTAGCCTGAAGTCAGCATGGGGTTGAAATTCTTTCCAGTGAATACTCTGATTTCTTTCACTCATTCAAGAACGTTTATTGACAGTTTACACAGATAGAATCCTGCCCTTGGAATCATTTTTACAAGAAAGGAACAGTCATAATATTGTGTAAGAGTCTTTGTGAAGGAAAAGAACTTACACATCGATTAAAAAAAAAAAAACAGAGCTCTCATCGTTATTGCTGTTCTTCATACACTACAATACTCAACCTGCCTTTGGATTCAATGTGAGCACCATCGGAGAGGCAAAACTCCAGACCCCATCCAGCCTCTTGACCCACGCCTAATGATCAGGTCAGGTGGAGGAGTTCTCCAACTCAAAACAGCAGCTCACTTAAAGGTCCTCTTAACATTTTCCTGCCCTGGGTGGAGCAATAGGAATGTGATGATAAATTGAAGACAGTGGGTTTCCAGCTAAATGTTTGTCCAGAATGTAGAACATTAAATGGATATGGATTAAGCTTTCCTATGCATTTAATAATAAACTCCATGGGGGGTGAACTCAAGAAGGAACATGTTTTAGTGTGAGAAAAGAGATGACACACGTATGGCCATTATAAATGATAAATTACTCTTGAGTAACCTAGTGCCACAGGGAGGAGCTGACATTTCAGCTGGCATTTTAACAAGAGAGGCGGCAGAAATAGAAGGGATGATACTCCAACAGAGACCAAAATGAGGGCAAGAAACACCCCAAGTACTGGGAACAGGGGAAATCTGACTCCCTAGATTCTCACTGACCCATAGCAGTGTAACACACATTCCATAGGTGATTTAAAATATGCTAAGTAGCTATATTATTTTAAAAAAAAACAGGTAAAATTAATTTTAATTACAGAACCCCTTAATTTGAGCCATCAATTTCAAGTGTCACAAGTGTCTGTTGGCTGCTGTATTGGACACTGCAGCATCAAAGTTTTGAATAAAGATCCTCAGGTTATGGGGAGCCGGAACAAGCTGAATAATACAGATGAGCCACAAGCATTCCATTTAAACCACATCCTAGTTCCAGAGAAATGAATGTCCTTTGGATGCCCCCCAACCCCAGGTTCTTTCTGCAAGCAAAGGGAGCATGATTGCTTTGTATGTTCGTCTAGACATCTGTCCAGCTTGCCCTAAGCAACACTGTACCATTCTTCTTTTCAGTGGCTGGAGTTAAAAGCCTGAAATTCAGAAGATAAAGGCCTAAATTTCTTACAGTCAGCAGAGAAAGGCCCTGGAAACAAGGACCGTCTTAGATACTTCTGTTGGTACAAGTGGCACTCTAACTAATTTTGGCTCAATAAGTGATGATGAAACATTGCCAGGAGGAAATGAAATTAAGAACACAGGAGATTTAAGATGGGTGTGAAATATTTATACTCGTTCATTTGTGTGCTGCAGAATTGATACATAAATATCAAATATGCAACTGATGTGTTAGCGATATACATGTTAATATATGAAAATTAATATGCCCTTGGCCAAGATGGCCTTAGAATTCCCCTCAGCGTACCTATACTTTAGGTACTTCTTCAACACTGACCTCTGATCTCCTCATTTTTAGAGCTTTTACTTTTTTTAATTTTATTTGTAGTTGTTAATGGACATTTATTTATTTATTTATACGCAGTGCTGAGAATCAAACCCAGTGCCTCACGCACGCTAGGCAAGTGCTCTGCCACTGAGCCACAACCCCATCCCCTAGAGCTTTTACTTTTGAAAATTTTGTAAATTTTTTCTCTGCCCTTTTGAAATATATGTGAATCTTCAGCCTGTAGCCAGTGTCTCAAAACCTAAGAAATGTCTTTCTTAAGGACCTGGGAACCATCTCTTTGAAATGTAAATATCTAAGGAGAGAGCAGCCCTAATTCCTAATCTCTGTAGGACAGTAGGACTCTAATCTTGATGAACACCCATTAACACAGAGAGATGGCTTGATCACTTAGGAAAGCATTTGCCAACTCAGGAATAACTTGATGTGCTCCACACAACCTATTGATCCACTTCCCCCTGACATCCTCCAGGATTTTCCTACCAGCTCAACTCAGCCTTTACAAATCCTCCACCTTTGTTTTAATGGCACCAAGTTTGGTCTTTGCCCCACTTTGGTAGCCTGAACAAAGTCTTCCTTCCCTATTGAAATTTGTTCAGGCCAATTTTTGCTTTGGCGTGCTTTGTTAATATATAACTTGTCTTGTTCCAAAAATAATGTAGGAAATGAAGCAGAGCTAAATGATACACATGAGATATAGGATAAAAAGAAAAAAGAGAGAGAGAGAGAGATAAAGATGGAGCCTGTGGAGCCAGCTAAGCCTCCTTGGACAGTCTGAAAGAGGTGCCCAAAAAAGAAAAAATTATCTATTCTGGGATAACATGAGTTGGAATTTGATGAGCTAATCTAGAGCAACTGTAATTATGTGGCAAAATTAAATTTATAAATATTCCCCTGAAGGGTACAGCTAGCTCTCTCTGTAAGTGGAGATGGTCCAGGCACATCATTTTTACCAGCCTAGGGTGTCTCTCTCTCATCTTCTCAAGTCCCAATCATGTATTGTTATGGCTTGGCTATGTAGTGTCCCCCAAAAGCTGATGTGTGAGTCAATGAAAGTTTTGAGGTGAGATGACTGGGGTATGAGAGCCTTAACCTAATTAATGTATCAGTCAACTTGGATGGATTAACTTGGTGGTAACTGTAAGCAGGCAGGGTGTGACCGGAGGAGGTGGGTCATTGGGGAGGGCCTTTGAGGTATATGTTTTGCCACTGGTGAGAGCAGAAGTCTCTCTCTGCTTCCTGGATGTCATGTTCTGAGCCACTTGCCTCCTCCACACCCTTCCACCATGATGTCCTGCATCACCTCAGGCCATGAGCAATGGAGTCGACCATCTCTAGACTGAGAACTCTGAGACGGTGAGCCCCAAATAAACTTTTCCTCTAAAATTGTTCTTGTCATGTCTTTTGGTCACAGGGGCAATAAAGCCCACTAAAACGTATCATACTCATAAGTGACTTCCTCATTGTGTCCCTCTTCACTCTGAGGGGCTGTGGTGTTGTCCTTGCTAATCCTGGACATTCTGACCTGGTCTTTGGAGGTTAACCTCTAGCCTCCCTAATTAAATCCTGATTCACAGACCAGGGTCCTTCTGGATTTCATCCTCTCCCATGTGCCAACTATCCAGGGTGGTAACTGCGGTTCTAGGTATTTCCTCAAACATGAGCACATCAAGTGGATCTCTAAAAGATCTAAAATTTATACCACTTACAGGAGTCGCAACGGTATTTCAGATAGATAGATCATTAGCTGTGGAGTGTGGCATTTAGGAATGTTTTATAGTCCAACATCTGATCAGAACAGTTATGAGCAGTGCTCACATAAATCCTTTAGCAAATTATATCTATAAATGCAAATAAAAAACATCTTGGAAGCACATTTCCCATCATTAATCATAAATATGTTGCTCTTCATAGTTATGAATTCAGCAAAGCAAGCAGAGTTTTATATAATGACAGATCTTAAAACACTGTTAGGTGAAATATAAGATATGTAAATTAAGATATTTAGCCTACCCAAACAATAAAGTCATTGAAAATAGCAACAGTATAAACAGACATCATTAGAGACTAATCTTCTTTTCCAAGTCACCAGAGTAGAAACAAAATATTATTTATACGAACCGACAATCAGAAGATGTGTATTTCAAAAATCAGCATAGATAAGGAAAGCTGTGTAACTGAGTGACTGTTTTAGGTTTGAAAAGTTTGGCTTATGCCTATCTCACTTACTGTCAAATTTAAATAGTCACTAAAGTTTAGGAAGTCAGGGATTCTCAAATTAGTCATTATTGGATTCTGCAAATTGTGGATGGGCTGAGATTTTTTTTTTTTTTTTAAGCTTTTCACAGCTCTTTCATGACTTTTTCCTCAAGAGAGCTCAGAACTGTTTGGCTTTTGCCAAATATATCCTAGGATTCTGTGAGTCCCAAGAATAATGGACACAGCCTGGCATTTTATAAAAGGAGATATGCATTATCTAGCTTTGCAAATAACAAATGTCCCTTCGCTGCAACTTATTATTAGATTTTTATTTAGAAAACAAAAAAAAAAAGGAATGGATGAGAAAAGAACATGGGATTTTCCCCCTGACTATACATCAACCCTGAGAGCACACATATATTTTAAATAAACACGATGTATTATTAAGATAAGTTTTATGTCTATATTTTACTGCCCCGATGAAATATTTTCCATGTGTCTGTCTGTGCTCATTTTCCCTGTTTCAAACAGATCTTTCACTCAACTATCAGATTTAAATCCAAAGGCATTATATAATTAAGAGGATCCACCAATTGAACTATTAAGTTCTTATTAAGTTACCATTTGTGAATACCCCCATCAAATAATGTAAAATAATCAAAAGAACGGATAGGAAGACAAGGACTAGCCAGGCGTGATGAGTGCAAAGTTGAAGTAAGGCTGGAGTTTTAAATCACACTATTACTTTAGATTTTTATTTATTTATTTATTTATTTTGGGTACCAAGGATTGAACCCAGGGCACTTAACCACAGAGCTACATCCCCACGCTTTTTGAGTCAGGGTCTCATTAAGCGTCAGGGCCTCGCTGCCTCAGCCTCCTGAGCTGCTGGGGTTACAGGTGTGCACCACCACACTTAGCTAGTCACTATTTTAAATGTAGAAAATGAATCTATTTGCAAAATAAAATAAGAAATACAAATCAGAATGAAAAAAAATAATAATCAATATCTGCTGCTCAGAGACAAGTTCATTTCCTGAACTGACTTACCAGTCCATGAAGGATTGGAGGAAGGGTGTTGTTGTTTTGCTTAGTTGGGTCCTTTTTTTTTTCCCCTTTAAATATTTAACCCTCCTGTGCTTCAGCATCTTTCTGAAATATGTATTAAGGACGTGGGAGCATGTAATGGAGTACACTAATTATTCATTTTCTGCTCATATGCTGGTTTGCTGTATTGGTTTATGGAAGAAAATATCTAAATGATTACAAAGCAGAGATTAGTTTATGAAAAAATAGAGACCCAAACAAAAAGCTCAGAGCCACTCACTGCATTATTGACTGAACAGTGAGTCTTAATGAGCTGTGTAACCACCCTCTGTTAAGAATGTCGCTAGTTTACCAAATTTCACATTGTTTTCCTTTAAATATTTCAAACATTGAAGTCATGGAGTAATTTTGAATCCTTATTGATTGCGATCTCCTGGAGTTCTCTCCCAACACCTGGCATGAAGCTGGTCTAAAATGTTTTTATTTTATGCTTAAATAACAAAACAGAGGCAGCCATGGAAAGTAAGATGTGTTTTATTCTTCCCCAAGTCTTAAATTAAAAAAAAAAAAAAAGGATCTGTTTCACAAAATCATTAGACACATCTTTTAGTTTCAATTGTATTTGATAAGCCCTATCCAAGATCTATACTTTGTACTCCTTTCCCAATGATGAGAGCATTTCCATAAAGATGAATTCAGCTGGGCCCACCACTTAGCACTCCTAATGTTAGCCATGACTGTATCCTTTGAAAGAATGATCATCCAGTTATAATTTTAAAATCTGCCTGGAATAAATATGCCAGATGGTATTTAATCTGGATTAAATAGATGATAATGACTGTTAGTTTATATCAACTTAACTATCCATTCAAAGTCCATTTTGTTCATCCTTCAATATGTTGCTGCTCCCTGTCCTCTCTGGGGTCTGGATGGGGCTACCATGTTTGTCTTCATGAGAAGACACAAGGATTTTTAAATATCTACATGTTTCCTAGACTTGGTAAGTGTGCCCACAGTGAGCTATTTCAATATTAAAGTGTTAAAACATAGATGTTTGTTAGTATGTGCTTAAACACTATCCCACTTCATCAATTAGTAGGTGGAATGTTCCTTTGCATAGGCTTGAGTGTGACCATGGATTTGTAATCGCTGACACATTTGATATTTAATAGATGGAAGCCATTGTTACTTTTGTTGAATTTTTCAATGTTTAAAATTCTTAAACTTTTTTATAAACCAGACTCTAAGTCTAAATATATCTTAGATTTGAACTTGCTGGGGAAGATTCTAAGTGTTCTCACCACCAAAAGAATATCAGTACTTTTAGAGGCAAGGAAACAGATAAAGAGAGATTAAGGTTTGGGGGGTTTTGTTTTGTGGTATTGAGAGAATTGAACCCAAGGGTAGTCTACCATGAGCAGACACAATAAGCCACATCCCCAGCCCTTTTTATTTATTTTGACACAGGGTCTAAGTTGCTAAGGCTGGCCTCCAACTTGTGATCCTCCTGCCTCAGCCTCCTGAGTCACTAGAATTACAGGTGTGCACCACCATGCCCAACAGACTTATTTTCTTGCCTGATACCATTTCTTATGAATAAAGCACTGGGATTCTAACCCCAGCATGCCCCATGGAGAGTCTACCATCCCAGGTTGCTGCTGGCATTGAAACCACATCTCCATGATCATGTAATCTGACTCTATCAGTCCCTTAGTCTCTTTCCAGAAACTGCTACTAATGAATTTCACCACCACATTATTCCATTTTCACCATGGCAATGCGATTTTACCATTGCATTCTTCTTCACATCGACCATAGGTTTTTAAAATTGTTTCTCAGGCTCAACTTGACAGAATTTTTTTTTTTCTCATCTGCCAGCCAACAGGACACCTCACCAAAGCCATCTGTTTTTCAGGCTTAGTCTTCTACATCCATCTCTCCCACTAACAGCATCAGAGAAAGTGAGCTTGGGAGGAATCAAACCCATCAGCTGGTGCGGATCAGAACACCCACTGACCAATGCCCCTCCTGGGAAATTCTGTATTCCAGCTTCTAGTTCTATTGCATTAATGCATGACTAATTTACCCACTGAAGAGTTCCCTTTGGAAATTCACATTATTTTTTTACCCTACCACGTCTTGCCTTTATAATTGTTCTCTTTCATGTTTTATTTTTTTCCCCCTGATTATCTATTTTTTTAAATCCTGGGAAAATGTTTGACTTAACTTTCTTCATCTCCCTTTATCTGAAAGGTCAATCAATTCTGCAGATTCCTCAATTGAATTGTCCTGCCCCAACCAGCAACACACACACACACACACACACACACACACACTCATATTTTTCAGCAGACAAAACAGGCTGAGTTCTTACTGACCAATAATTTCTTTATCAATCTTACATCTTCTGTCCTCCTGTTTCTCTTCTGCCTTCAGCCATTGCAGTTAATGCTCCTGTTGCTGAATCCTTCTTCTGCTTAACTTTGTCTCCCAAACGTGACAATTTCATCTTGGCCATGCGAGCTCCTCCTATTGGTCTATCTGGTCTTTAAAGTACAAGGATTCTGATTCTCCCCTCTGTCAATGATGCTTCTCCCCATAAACATCTCACATGCTCTTTCCCTTTGTGCGATTCTCTGGATCATTCTGAGAGAGGGATGATCCTCCAGGCAACTTTATTCAGCATGCATGTATTTCATGAGCATGCTCAACTAAATGATAGCACAACAGATACAGGAAAAGTAAACAGATGAGTGAACTATCTTCTTATTTTAAAATAGCATCCAGGATGTTTTTCTTTCTTTGGAAAGGACCAAAATGCCTTAATTAACTAATATAAGTTCTGTTTCCTCTTTTAAAATAACCGTACTTGCAGGAAAGCCCCTTTATTCTCTGCCGCCTGGAAGTTATGGATGACTTCAATAAGAATGACAAAGCAATCACCTTAACACCAGACCCGATTTTGCACTTGTAAAAAACTTAGTCTCCATCAACATCTTGTTATAAGTGTGAAGTTCATCGTATTATGATCAACAACACCATTTTCTCCCTTTCCTTTACTGTATCGTCTTAACTCTCATTATCGATTCCTTACTTCGGGTCTTGTGCTCCACTTTATTTCCACTTAATTTATGTCTCGTATTAGTTTCCTGTGGATGCTGTCACCAATTGCGAAATGATCTTTTCTTCCTTCTTTTTAGTGCTGTATGAACTCTTTGTGTGCACATTGCAGATGTTCAATTAATATCTGAAAAATGCCTGCACAAGTGCTGTCTTCATTTTTACCATGAAGTATTCATTATTTTCCAGGAATTATGACCAGCCATCCACTGAATACACTGCCTTAAAAATGGTGACCTTAATGCCTTTAAAAAAATCCATGTAAATGCTTGGTGATCTACCAAGACAGCAGTTATTATTCTAAGTTCCTGTATGATTGTGACTGAATCGAATGAGTTCTTACCCAACCTCCACCTGATTCTGTACTTCTCTACATACTAGGTGAATTGGCCTCCTCCACATTTATACATGAACCCATGAATGGAGTATTCATTTCCCTCTTTCTTCACCCTCTTAAGATATATTTTGATGCCATGTGGTAATCTATATTAGTTTCCTACCACCGCTATAACAAATTGCCACAAACCTAGGAATTTATTAAAAAAAAATACTTATCCTCTCATGGTTCTAGAGGCTACAAGTCTGAACTCAATATCAGTGGCCAAAATCAAGGGCCTCTTTGCCACAGAGGCTCTAGGAGAGAATGAGAATGTGTCCCGCCAGTGCCCGGTGGCTGCCGGCATTCCTTGGCTTGTGTTTGCACACTCTGATCATGGACTTCAAGGGCACACACTGTGTGGGTGTACAGGTGGGCACATGAGTGTGCCCTTCTCTCTTACGTCTATGTCAAATCCCTTCTCTCTCAGAGCACTTGTGATTGCACACTGACAGTAGAGAATAATTTCATCTCAAAATTCTTAACTTAGTGACATCTGCCAAGACCCTTTTCTCCTGTTAGGCAAACTTTATAGGTTCCAGGGATTAGAACTTGTTATCTTTGGGTGGTCACTAATCATCCTACTACAGGCATCTAAGAGATTAGTGTAAGCCATTATGCCTTCACCGTATAACTCCAGATAATTACAAATTGTGGGTCAGAAATTTCTATGTAGCTGCAATGAAGTAATAACCAATATTAAAGGTACTAAAAGTCAGAGTCTCTCAAGTTCTTTTGCACCAAGGAAGAGAGAGCTTAGAAAATATTTAGTTTATAGAATTTCAGTGCTAATGAAAATGGCGATTTAAATTATGCTAAAAATGTTTAAAAGTATAAACACTTCAGGCATCCTCTGTGGAGAGCATTTTATTGATGGGCAGTTCTGGTAAAGGTATTTTTCAAGGAAAGATTAGTAAAAGTATATCTGTATGGAGTCCACTCATATGTAAAAATTCCATAAATAAATCACTTTTTGAAATTTTATATATTTTTATATATGTGTGGGTATATACATATATGTATACACACACGCGCACACACACACACGCACGCACACAAAGAATGTGGGGTGAGCATCCCAGAAGCATGAAGAGTGGAGGGAGGAAGCCCCTTCAATTCTGGAACGTGATGACATGTTAGGTGCAGGGCTCCAGTTTGACATGACTAGAGCCATCTTCGTCATAAGCTCCACTTTGCCTGCCAGATGACCATGGCACACATTCAAAACCTCCAGGACAAATGAAATGGTAAGATAATCAGCCAAGCATGGTTGCCAGCCACTGATGCCTGGACTCTTTTGGGGATGGCAGTTACAAGGGATTGAACTCAGGGGCCCTCCACCACGGAGTCTCATCTCCAGCCCTATTTTGTATTTTATTTAGGGACAGGGTCTCACTGAGTTGCCTAGTGCCTCGCTCTTGCAGAGGCTGGCTTTGAACTTGTGATCCTCCTGCCTCAGGCTCCCGAGTCACTGGGATTACAGGCGTACACCACTGTGCCCAGCCACCTGGATTGTTTCTTAACTGACATTGGAGATGTCACTACCACAGTGCCCACCACTGTCTCACTGGGCATATAGACCCATTCTTCCTCCTCCTATGGAGTGCAGGGACCTACCTATCTTAATGCCACCCAAGACCTGCTTCTTATTGTAAGTCCCCAGTAAAGTGTGTCCTCTATCATCCTGGATCCGTCTTTCCCTTCCTCCTGACAGCTTCCATCTCTGATGGCTGGTTCTCACACAGCCAGGGGAGACATTTCCAAAACACTAGGTAAATGATTTTTTCTAAATAACAAGGAAAAGCAATGAAAATATTCTCACTGTACTTTCTGTTAAGCTTTTTTGGGAAAAATGTGCTATTATTAAAACTGAGTGTCAATGGTTTTTAATTAAGAGAATTTTGGAGACCCAGATTCTATTTTCTGAGAGTTTCTTACCAGTTTCTTCTTGCCATGAAATTTTCAGCCTTTTTGGTTTTGGGGTTTTTTTCCTTCAAACCTTGGAAATATTTCAAGAACTGTTTTTGGTAGTAATTCAATGCTTTCCTGGCTGATATTGATTGAAATAATACACTTCAGAAAGGCATGAAAATTTAAAGAACTATTTTAGACTTCAAAACTGTTTCCATTTTATTTTGGTTTGACAGTTGAAAGTAGCTCTTATATGATAAAAATTCTTTCACCTACCATAGCTAATTTCCTGAAAAGGAATCATTTGCTTACACAGAATTTTATACTTGGAATAAAGAAGGAGAAAGACTGAGAGAATACATGACAATCATTAAAATAATGTCAGGTCATAAAATGTAATAAAATAATGTAGAGTTTAGGTTCAGCTTATTGACATCAATTCTAATTTTTTAATTATTTTTAGTTGTTCTTTTTAATTTTGTTTATTAAAATTATACACATGGCCAATCGTGACTTGCCTTTAATAAGAATACTCAAACATTTTCTTTAATTGATATTTTTAAAAAAATAAATGACAGCGGAATGCATTACAATACTTATGACACGTATACAGCACAATTTTTCATATCTCTGGTTGTATATAAAGTATGTTGACACAAATTCATGTCTTCATAGAGGTACTTTGGATAATAATGTCCATCACATTCCACCATCCTTGCTAACCCCTGCCCCCTCCCTTTCCCTCCCACCCCTCTTCCCTATCTAGAATTCATCTATTCCTCCCATGCTCCCCCCTCCCTACCCCACTATGAGTCAGCCTCCTTATATCAGAGAAAACATTCTGCATTTGTTTTTTAGGGATTGGCTAACTTCACTTAGCATTATCTTCTCCAATGCTATCCATTTACCTGCAAATGTCATGATTTTATTCTCTTTTATTGCTGAGTAAAATTCCATTGTGTATATATGCCACATTTTTTTTAATCCATTCATCCACTGAAGGGCATCTAGGTTGGCTCCACAGTTTAGCTATTATGAATTGTGCTGCTATAAACATTGATGTGGCTGTGTCCCTGTAGTATGCTGTTTTTAAGTCTTTTGGGTATAAGCCGAGGAGAGGAATAGCTGGGTCAAATGGTGGTTCCATTCCCAGATTTCCAACATTTTCTTCATGTTCTAGGTGTTAAAACTTCTAAAAATATTACTATAAACATGGGTCTGGGGCTGGGGATGTGGCTCAAGCGGTAGCACGCTCACCTGGCATGCGCGGGGTTCTGGGTTTGATCCTCAGCACCACATAAAAATTTTTTAAAAAAATGGGTCTGTAATATTTTTAGATTTTCTTGTTTTATTAATAGAACTTTAAATCCTCAATTCCTGTGGTTTCCCTGTGCCCCTTCCCCATTCTCTTCAACATCTCCCAACCCACTAAAAATGGTAATCCCACATTGGGGAATACTGCTATTGGTCTAAGTGCAATCTGTACCTTTATTACTGAACAAACACTTTCTAGCTATTGATTTAACTGTGCATGCTTTACTCCTTCCTTCTTTCATTCATTCATAAAATATCAACTAGGCATGTTCCAGGCTTCAGACTTGATGCTGAGTTATGTAAAGACAAATAAAACAGAGGTTCTGGCCAAGGGGAGCTCATAGCCCAAAGGGTGAATGGGGTCATCAACATGAAGTTTTTCAATGTCAGTCCTACTACATTCCAGACCTGATAAGCCTTTGTTGGAAGGGTTGTTCTGTTCTTCATTGTAGGATGGGAAGCAGCATTCTGGCCTCTACCCACTAGGATGCCAGTGGCATCACCCCGCCCGTTGTTACAACCAAAATGTTTCCAGACATTTTGTCACCTTTGGAGTAAAACTGCCCCAGGCTGAGAACTGTTATACACCCATGTAGCAGATTCAGTTATAATACACAGCCTAGGGTGGAAGAAAAGATCAGAGAAGCCTGTCTAGGAAAGGTAGAATCTGAGCAGAGTCTTAAAGGGCATGCAGCAATTAGCCTTTTTTATATCATTTCTGAAGAATTCCAAATACAGGAAATCATCGCACACAAAACAGAAATGAGATCCTGCGTCATTCGTTTGCAGGCAGAACAAGAAACTTACAAAATATGGGTGCTTTAAAGCTAAAATTTAAAAATAGCAAATGAAAATAAGTGAGGCTGAAGTTGTAAGGAAACGTCAGATCCTGGAGCAGTACCGGGGAACAGTACCATGTCAGAGCAATTGGACTTGATCTCATAAAAAATGAACAGCTGCTGTAGTGTGTCAGGGAGAACAGGGCTTTGAAAAGATGGTTTTTGTAACCCTGTTAGAGCATAAGCTTATGAAGACAGGAATCATGACCACAGATTAAATGTTTCTCTGCGTTCAAATCTAAGGCACAGCAGAGTGATCATAGGTGTTCAATAAGTATTTACTGAATGCATAATCCTACTAATGTCCCTGCTGCTAATTACACCCATGCTATGTGTGGGTCTTAATGCTCACACGAATGACGGAGCTGGGGAGGATTCCTGTAATGGCAGGAATCCTGGAGGCAAGGAAATGGTTAGGATGAATTGAACGATTACAAGTTTCAGAAATAATTGGTAGGTGAGAGCCACACTAGCAATGCTCAGGCCCATGGATACCAAGCGACATCCATCCTTCCAGGTAGTGTCAAAACTCATGTAAGATCCCTCCTGATTTATGATCTAGTGCTCTTTTTAACACTAGCCTCTCTCTCTTGTATCATGGTTTCCCTCTGTTTAGGTCCAAATTCCTCCTTTTTAAGTGAGCATCAATATCCACCTTGTCTTCCTGGCTTTAGTTCTCTGGGGAGCAAATGAGATATTTCTAGAAGTTTCTTGGGAAACATAAAGGATCATCAAAGGCCCACGGTTAAAATGAACCCGGAAAGATACCCTCTGCCCCAGCATGGCGTATACTGATATCATACCAACTCCTTCTTTAAAACATTCCCAATGTTTTTGCATTCATTAGTTAATGACTGGGTTTCAGCATAAACAGATAGAACTAACATATAATCAAAGAAAATGCAGAGAAGGTGCCGAATACATGAAAAAGCAAGTATTTACTATCAAACAGTTGAGATATTTGAAATTTTTTTTCTCCCGATCTCCAAAAACAAATGCACAGACTTAAAAGAAATGCTAATTACCTTAAAGCTTTTATAAAGTTGTTGAAAATAAAGTGATATCTGTCCTCAATGAAAATTAAATACTTGAAACTTGCTTAATGTAAGTTTTAAAAGAATTTAAAGTACATCAAACTTAGAAGTGAGTCAAGAATGTATAGATTTTATGTCAAAAAATTCTACGCTATTAGTAAATATATTGTGACAGAGGATCATGGAAATGCACTTTTCATATGCTGCTGATGGCCCCCTTCAATTTCATCCAGTCTTAATGGTGCATTTCATTTCTCTAATTTATAAATGAAAATCTGAATCTCATTTCTGTATTGTAGACAGTATGCCCTAACACCCAACATGATGTCATTTGTGATTTTAATTAGAAATTTCTCCAATGCCTTCAAGGTATGAATATCTAGTTTAAAATAATACAAGCCCCTGGGAAAAGTACCAGAGATTTTTTTTTTTTTAGCTCTGTTGTCACGTATCTGAATGAGATAATTTAGCTTATTGAATGGGTATCTCAGAGTTACATGGTCTACACAGGGCTATAAAGTGACCAATCATTCCTGCAGAATAAATTAGTTTTACTTCTCATGCCTTCTTTACCACAGCATATGATCAGTTCCAATCAAAAGCATTTACTGTGGCAAATGAAAAAGCCTATTGTTCAGGGTAAGTTCAATTGTTTATGTTACCGAGTCTTGCCCACATTCCCCACAGACTTCATAAATATTCCTTTCCTTTGTCTTTCACCTTTTTGCCTGGAATCCTAAATTCCTTTTTATCCCCGAGGCTGGGAGCCAGATTTTCAAACATCCCAAGTTCCAATTACACTCAAACTTATGAGCTTGCAGTCTCTGTGGGCATGTGCGTGAAAACATATCCATCTATGTATTTCTTCTAGTATTTTTTGTTATTAAAATTTATTAGTTTTACTTTTTGTTCAGGCATTCATTTACATAGAGTGGAATACAAATTTTCAGAGCAGGCATTACCAATGTTCTGCCTTGAAACTGTAAAAATTTTCAACAGAGCGTTTATAGAGTATCTAATTCTAAGGAAAAACAACTTCCATTTGAACGCCAAAACATGAAACTGTCAAAAGCACATTCCCTTGAAACTCAATGATCTGACACATGATTTTATTAGGCTTTAATTAAATATTACATTCTGAGTACAATGAATGATGATTTTGGTACAGTATGGTAAACAATTCTTTTGGATTCTAATTTATAGTCTATTAAGGGCCCTTTTAATATATACTGTATTAATCGTGATTTGGGGAGTGTTCATTTTCTTCCTCCCTGAATTTCCTGTTATTTCTACATCTGTGTCCTTGATCATTCTGACAGAGACTGCCCTTCACAGGGTTAGCTAATTGTAAGAGATAGCAAACTCATGTGCAAATCAATTAATCAATTAATCCAAAGCCCATAGTCCAGTCAACTTCATGAGACTCTCCAGAGCTCCCAATTCAGGCCAGAATCTCTTGACCATGGCCCAAGTACCCAACAACTAGTGGCAGCCCCTAATACCTAGAGCTGAAATTATTCAAACCAGACAATCCCAAGCCTGCTTATCCTGCCTCACCTGTTATTTCCTACGGAAACCATAAAAACTCTTACTCACATTTCTTCTTACTCCTCCCCCTCCTGACTGACCCCATGCTGCCCCAGGTGGCCCGCACGGAATGGTGTGACCCTTCCTCTTGGGAACTATTAGCAGCAAACTACTCCTTCGCAGTCATCTCCTGATCTATTGGCTTCAACATACCTGGATAATAATAAAACCTACATTTCAAAACAAGACCAATAAAATGTGACATTAATGTTTTTTTTTTTCCTTGGACAAGATGTGCCTTTTCACAGTACAAACTCAAGACAACAAACATGACTTGTCACAGTACAAATTTAAAGCTCCTAGTTAAGGGGTGGAGGAGAAGTTGCTCAATTCTGCGCTTGGGAATTACTACGTCATTCATTGCAGATGTCAATTTAGTCAAAGACAAATCACATATTTGAAGATGGTACGATAAGATTATACCACCTCGTTACCTATGCCATAGCCATCTCAGTTTGTATACCTCTATGATGTTCCCATAACAACAAAATTCCCTAATGATGCTGATAGGTAACAGAGAGACAGGAGCAGTGGGAACAGGAGTTTAAGGGGATAGTTCTATAAACCGGGCCCACTGGGCTGACCTCCCCACAATCTTTCTTTTAAAAAGCAATTTACGTGCAGCCCTGCCTGGCTTACGTCAATAGGATGTGTTAGATTCCTCAACAACTAACCTGTTATCTGCAGGACAAATGCAGACCCAAAAGACTCCTCCCACCCTCCTTCTTGCTGGTAAGAACAATAAAAGTTAATGAAGGGGAGGTATTTTTATGACCCTTACACAGACCAGATCCCAAAATTCAGGGAGATATGAGGGTTAGAACTGGGCAGTATAGGTCAAAGTGACCCAGATTTACCTTGGACCTTTGCCATGCAAAGTGGGGACTTGAAAGTCTAAAGCAATCCCATGGTCAGTCAACAGGTAGAACTGGGTGGGACTCTCTGGACACTTCCCTGGATCCCCCACAAAAACTGTGGGTAGAAAGGGCCCCCCATCCCTCTCCCCAGAGGACCCACCCTCGCTCTAAGAGTGTTGCCTTTTGCCCTTTTTCTCTCTCTTCTGACAAACTCATGTCCGCTACTTTGAGTGACACATCAGAAATCTTTGTGACGTGATTGAAAGAACCAGGGAGAGGACCACTGTGGCTACCGCCGCTCTGTGGCAGGTCCTTGCTCTGTAACAACACACTGCTCAGAACACATTCCCACCATGCATGACCTGTATAAATACGGAGAGACAGATTGACTGATTTCCTTTCTGCACCATATCAACTTTTTCCTCACTACCTTTTTTGCCATATAACCCTCTTTTATCTCTTTTTTTAAGGAATTCATTTAGGAAGATTTTGTTTATGTAAATTATCTTGGTGACCTCTCCTTCTCCTTCCTTGAGCAATGGTTTTACGGTATACATCCTTTTTCTTCCTGGATTTCAATTTCTTTTATCTTTGGGCTGGTGAAGATGAGAGATGACTATGCTCACATCTAATGTCGATGCTTTTCTGATTATTTTCTCATCCTTTCTCTTTCCTATCCACACCATACATCTCTTGAAGGTATCCCTAATGCGCGGCAGGTATGCTACTCCAAACACACTTTCTCCAAAACTGTTCTTTCTTCTGCCTTTGGGGGTGCATCTTCTTTCGGTTTAAGTATCCATGATGCAAATATTAATTTTTAACCTGCTATTGTCTATTTCTCCACCTTTTTTGGTGTCAAGCAGTTCCTCTCTTGGATTGTAGGTTAAATTGTAGATTATAAAAATGTGCTGTAACACGGTTTTTGCCTTCTTCAGATCGTTTTTCTGGTATTATCTTTTTCTGGGATTCTGAGATACTGATCTCTAAAGAGATTTCTCTTCTTGACTGTCATCTGGTCATATTCCAGTACTCCATCTCTCAGGACTAAATGAAGAATAGTCATCTTGGATTCAGGCATATCACATGACAGGAATCTTTGATCTCCCTCCCATCTGAAAGAGAATGACGCATCCCTTAGAGGACTTCACAATATCCAACACATCTTTCCCATTTGTAGGACTAGTGTGAATCCATTTCCTTACTTCCTAAAAAATTGAGTTTTTATATTTTTGGTTTTACTTTTTCTCCAGTGGTTTTTGAGACAGAGGAGAAATTACCTATTTTCTATCTTCTTCAACCTGAGGCACCTACATATCTTCTTTTTTTTTTTTTAACTAGGCAAAAGAAATGTATAAATGCAATTATGGCCAGATCCATGTTCAAAAACAGGGTAAGATATATTAATAATTATTTTTAAAAATGACACCTACATGACATAAAATAATGAAACTACACAGTATGAATTTATTTTTATGTCATTTGATTTTCTCAATAACCTTGTAAATCGAGCAAATCCAGGATTTTTATTGGCCTATTATAGATGAACAAGCAATATCTGAAAACAAATATACAACTTGCCCTGGTCAGTATTAAAATTCAAATAATTCACATCCTAGTGTCATTTCTTCTAAATATCTCTACTTTTTACAATTTACCATATGCACTAAATGCAGGAGAGGATATGTTATTAACAATTACTTGACCTAAAGAAAAGTTAAATCACTGTGTCTTAACCAGAATCCTCTTGGATAAAATTACAAAATCCCAATTCAAACCAGCTGAAGATAGATGAAGTAGGTTAATGACGTTCCCCCTGAGGATGTCCATATACAAATCCCTGGAACCTACCAATATGTTATTTTGCATGGCAAGACCCTTCGAAAATGTGCGTAAGGATCTTGAAATGGAGAAAATATTCTCAATTAAATGGATAGGCACGATATAATTGCAAAGGACAAGGAAGAGTCAAGGAAGGTGATAATATTGGAAATCATATTGGAAAGAGAGGAAGCGCATGTGTGAATGAGACAGAGAGATCTGAAGATGTACCACTCCCTTTGAAGGTAGAGCAGGAGACCAGGAATCTAGAATACAGGCAGCCTCAGGAGCTGGAATAGACAAGGAAATCAATTCTCCCTTAGGCCCTCCAGAATGAAGGCAGTTCTGCTGACACATTGATTCTGGCCCTGCAATACCAATTTCAGACTTCTGACTCAAGGACTATAAAATAATGTTTGCATAATCATGAGCCACTAAATTTGAGATAATTTATTACAGCAGCAAGGGGGAAGTGATAAGCAGGGGATTTGCTAATGCACACCCCTGAAAAGGCCAAGGCCTGGATAGGGAGGGGTACGGCTGGATTGCTTGGATCTCCAAACCTGTATTTAATGGCCATCCCATGCAGCGGGGAGATGCCCCTGGCAGTTTCAGTCTCCCATCTTCTCACATCAGCCTCTTTAAGGACTGAGGACAGAGTGGCATGCTGTGATTTTTCCCAGTTGAGATCAAAGGCCCATGGAGTCAGCCCACCTGATGGACAGCCCCACAAAATTCATATAGTTTCCCAAAAGGGGGAAAAAATTGGCAGACAAAAATGTATCCTAGCATGTGCACCCACTGCCATGAGCACGCGCGCGCGCGCACACACACACACACACACACACACACCACCTCCTATATAAAATACTAAAAATAATTCTGTAAAACAATGGGAACTTTCCATATGCATCTAAAAGCAGTTAACCCTGCTAAGGTCTGGCCTGTAGATGGCCTCAGGTTTCAGTCCAGTGCCTCTGGCTGATGAGTGGCTGTCAACGAGATCCACAAGTGGCTCCTCACTGTTGAATCACCAGTAGCCAAGTGACCATCTAACCCCCAACACATTTCATATATACTTCCCATGGAACAACTGATAAAAAAAAATGAAATTTTCATTGTGGTTACACAGAAAAGAAGAAAAGATATCCCACTGTCATCAGTTTTATTGTTTATCATGCATTCTGGGAACTGCGGGTACCTGGGCAGCCCAACTCAGCCCCTGGTTCATCTGATCATGTACGAAGGAATGGAGCCACATCCTTTTTCCTACTTGTTAAAATGGCACAATAGTCAGAGCAGGCCATGGGCACAGGATTAATCCCAGACCGCCATTGTTCCAAAATAAGTTTTTTAAATAATAAAACTTCCTGTGGTTGATTCACAGTGTTTCATATCCTCAGTCTATAAACAAAAAACAGATTTTTCTGTCTCTTAGCTCTGCCTGTTCTCTAGTGCCTCAGAACAATGGGCTGGTTTGATAACAGGAGCTCTTTTGTTTCCAAGCTGCATCTAGGAGTTGGCCTTTGCAAAATCAGTAAATGTTGCTTTTATTGTGTACTAAGTCCCCACCAGAAGGTGTACCAGGAGCCCAGGGAATCGAGTCTCAGGGAAAAAAAAAAATGCCTTATTTTTAGAATTTGTATATGATTTTAAGGTTTTGCTTTGTTCTCATTAATGCACATTTAAGAAAAATTAAATTGCTAAATTCTGTCTGTGTTCTTCCAATTGAAGACTGAACCATTTTCAAAGCTAGATTATCTTATTAATTTATATAATAATGGTAATATCTTTAAATTGTTCAAAGAAAAAATAAATGACTAAATTCTATGTAATTGTTTAAATTGTTCAAAGAAAAATTAAATGACTAAATTCTATGCGTGTTCTTTCAATTGAGGACTAATAATAATAATACCTTTAAATTGTTAAATTCTTAGGCTGAGAAAGTAACAGATTTTACTGGACACTGCTCTGCTGTACTACTGTTTTTTTTTTCCCTTGGATTTGTGACAGAACAGTGCCATGAAGGATGAGTGGGCATGTTTGCAGCCACATACACTAACATCTCCTTAGCAGCCAATATCATAGCAACCTGCTGTGTGCCTGTTTTTATCAATCGACTTTAAAGATGAGTCTGTTAAGAGAATTTGCAAGAACAGCACCACGGAACATAACAAAAAGTACCTTATTTAGAGGAAACTTTGGTTGAAGTCTCACACTGGAGGCTCTTTCCATCACTTTCAAGCAATTCGAGAAAGCCAATCCATTCACAAATGTTTAGAAATAAGGAGAAACATGCTCTGGCAAACGAGAGAAACCTCATGAGATGATAAACCACAACACACCTAAAGCATTTTGGAACTGTTTTTCATATAAACCAACACATGCAAATATCTATCAAATGATGTATACATTAAGTTATCTGCAAATGACTGATAAGATTTGATGATGACTTGCAAGTTTTATATTAGAAATATACTATTTATACTGAATATGTTAGGCTTTTTAAAATTCTATGAAAGCTCTATTAGAAACAGGTGGGCTTTTGAGAGTTAATGTATATTTGGTTTGCTAATCTCCATCTCTTTTTTTTTTCTTGCACTGTGTATGGGGATTGATTTCAGATCCTGGAAGGAATAAAGACAGAACTATTTTTCAGTCATTAGAAATCTATACTAATGACATCAATACTTTTCTTATTTATCACAATGCTTCTTTAATCTTTGAACACTTCTCTTTGACGGTTTTGAACAGAAAATAGCAAAATTAAAAACCAAGGAGCAACTACAATAAAAAGATAAGCAATTGGAATGTGTGTGGGGGGTGGGTGGGTATGTGTGTGTGTGTGTGTGGGTGTGTGTGTGTGTGTGTGTGGTGTTTCTCACATGCATGCATTATAGGGCAACCAGAAAACATATTTTTGTTCTGCTGACCAGTGTACAACTTCTTCAACCACTAACACTTTTGGCCAAAATGTTTAACAATGCAGAATATATTACAATGAAACTAGCACCAAAGGATAAAATTGTCAAAAGCTATTTTTTCATCAGCACCTTTCACATACTGTATGTTGTGGATGTAATGCACTCAGGCCCATTTTATGGTCTGTAACAAAATGCAATAAAGATTCTGGCCACCAACCAGGTAAAATGCCTCCGGTGAGATCAGCAAGGACAGATTTTTGGATTTCACGCTGTTAATCACTTGAGTCCAAACCAAAGATACAAATCTATTAATTATTCCTTCAGTTTAGGATACTGACATAAATTATTTCATTAAATCCAAAAAGGTTACCAAAGTATAATTCATATGTGTCCTATGTTCAAGAAATAGTGTTTGGAGATTTTTTTTCCCCTCTTGGTACTACAGATTCCCTCAGGGGCTCAACATTTACCCAGAAACCATATTTTAGAACAGACAGCTACTTGTGACCACCCTGTAGGCTACATCTATCATCCTCAGGATTCTTCCCTGTTACCATCATCAACAAGTAAATCAGAGAAAAAAAGGTAGATTCTTCAGTCTGATCTCATCACACTATATGAGGAAAAAGTATTTGGCCATGAATTCTGTGCGTCAACCTAGTATACACAAAAAAAGCTCACGGTTCATGTTCAGGATTTGGGCTTTGGGGATTTTACTCTGTGTCCCATGGAGAAATCTGGTGAGTCCCCACCACTTCTGTGACATAGCGCAGACCTTCCCTGGCCCAGCAACAAAGAGATAAATCGAGAACGTAACCACCAGAGTCCCAGGAGCTCACAATTGAGTTCTCTTCCCTGTTGGAATAAAAAGAGCATTGGAAGCAGGAGATGTTCAGAGAAAAGTTCAGACTGAAGCATTCTGCACCCAGGTAAATTACGTTTTCTTTCTACTGGTGTCTCCAAAGCCCTCCCACTACAGACCCAGCAAGCCACACATGCTAGAAAAAGTGTTTTGCTTCGGAATCTCTGCATCTGAATCATGGTGTAGAAGGCTCCCATCACTTCTGCAGGCCATCAGTTCCCGGGTGAGGTTTGAGAGAGAGAGGCTGCCTACAGGGTCTAAGATGGCCAGGAACGCAGAAGGAAGCCTGTTCTCTTCACCCACAGGGCCTCCTTTCTTATTCAGGGAGACGAACAGTTTACCTTCCTAACAGCTTTCACACAAGGAAGATGTGCTCTGTTTGCTGTGAATGTATCAAAGAGTTGATGAAGATGGACAATTAGAAAATACCCATCCAAAGAAGAGAGGGCCAATTACCCAAGCGGTGGGTAGAAAGCCAATGGAAGTGGAAGCTGGGAACCCCAATCAGGGCATGGAGTGGGGATCTCCACTTGACCTCATGGATGCTAACCCAGTGCACCAATCACACTGCCCATTTTGGATGCTGTCTTAGTTCCTTCTTGAGGCTATAACAAAACACCTTAGGCTGGATTGTTGATAAACAACCGAGTTTCTTCCTCAAAGTTCTGGAAGCTGAGAAGTCCACAATCAAGGTGCCAAAAGTTTCGGTGTCTGGGGACTTATTCTCTGCCTTCTGGGTTCTCACATGGTAGAAGAGTGGAAGGGGAAAACCTGCTCCCTCAAGCCCTCTTATAAGACACTAAGGTGACACAGCTAGTGAATGGCATGGACTAGACCCGACTTGGGAGGTCCTGACTCTGGATCACCCAATTTTAACCTCTAATCTGCCCTCTCCACTTCTGCCAGGAGACAGGCTCTGCTTTCACAGTGGGGAGAGAAGGGGATTTCTTTTAATCTCCAATAACGGAGAGGGTAGGAAGAAAGGGTTCCTGAGGTCTGGGTCCCAGTTCAGTGTGCCATGACCAAGCAGGAGAAGAACCAAGGACCCAAAACACTCCTGAAGAAGTCTTTGATGTCACCTCTGATGAGCAAGGAGCAGTGGTAACCACTGAAGAGGGGAGGGAGAGCTGGACTCTGGGCAGAATTCCCTGAGGCATGGTTTTCACATTTGGAGCTTTGAAATACTTCTTTCAAAACACTGACCACACTGTGATCAAATGTGCTACCCTAGAAACGCTAAGGTACTTAGTGATTTATCCCTATGGGAAGTGGCTTCAGATCCCCTGTGAAGAGCGAGATATTTGAAAAGACAGATGTTCATGAAGTAAATATAGGAAAAAATAAATAACAAGAGGGATATACTTTTTTCTTCTCATTTGGGACCAATTTTATACAGTGGTTTTAAATTTTCTTACTGAAAACATCCAATAAATATTAATATTAAAAGCTAAAACATACATTTTCTCCTTTTTTTATATACCTTTATTTAATCTATTTATTATTATATGGTGCTGAGGACTCGTACGTGCTAGGCGAACACTCTACCGCTGAACTAACAACCCCAGCCCCTCTCCTATCTCTTAAAAAGGAAAATCATTTTAAATTTTTAATTTCTTTTACCATGTCAAATATCTTCTGGGGGAAAAAAAATCCTTCCCAGCATCCAAACATGTTTCTTTAAGTAACTCAAAATAACATTGAGTTGTTTAAATTTTGTTTTTTAATATTTTTAAATTAATGGGTGTATTGTAATTACTCCACATAGTGGGACACATTGCCTTTATATTTCTCACAGTCTTTGGAGAAGTTAATTGATATTTGCTCTTTCCAGTGGTATTTTATTCTCCTTTCAGGCTGTTTTGCTCACATATATATTTTTAGGTGTAGAAACAAAGCAGGCATTCAATAAATGTTTAATAAATAAGTTGGACTGATTTCTGGAAACCCACTCTGTAAATAATGTTATACTGAAAATACTCTACCTAACGTTACAAAATTATGCTAAGGATGTACAGGCTACTGTAAAGGATAGCACTTCCAAATTCCCCACAGAATGGAATGAAATTGAATTTATTTGGGTGCCATCCAAACAGGCTTCTTTTATATGTACATTCTAGAGAAGCCTTCTGTAAAGGAAGGAGAGTAATATATCTCCATTGCTAGACATATTATAGCTACATGTAAAATATTAGCTGTAATTTTTACAGGAATGCAATGCAATGTATGGACAATCATACTCAGATTTTAGTTCCTGAGGACTGTGGATAGCAGACACAGACTTAACTCTATTAGTTCTCTATCCCAAAACATGAGAGTTTAAAACAAACAAAAATTTTTCTTAGAACTCAGTCTACATATGGGCCTGGGGTGGGGGGTGATCATATCCTCTAGACTGGCCAGCCTCTGCCGATCTCGGCCAGTGGCTCATGTGTTTGTGGCTTAGCATGCTGTGGGCTGTGCAGCCATTTTTCATCTTTTTCCTATGGCCGGTGATATTCTCCTCATAGTGACAGTCACAGGAAGGCAAGCAGAAACACAGAAGGCCTATGCCTGAGCCTTCCCATCTCTGGACAAGTGCAGTCACTTCTGAATGATTCCCTTGGTTACGTGGTAAAAGTTGCTTAACTAAGGTCATAGATGCAGAGCCCAGTAAGGAAGCGGATGCACTAGTATTTCATCTCTCATTCTGGGTGCCCAGGCCCCATCAAAATGCTTGCTAATTTTACATGCTGCTAATTTTAGCATGCATGCTACACTCATGCTTTTCTAAAAAAGCAAATCAAGAAAAAATAGGAAAGTAATCTTCCTATCAACTAGATGGGTAGATTCAGCAGATTTTATGGATAATTAAGTCTTTAAATGAAGATTTAGGAGTACAAATTTGTTCAGTTTTTTTTTTTTTTTTCATTTCTGCTACTGGAATAACTGAACTTTATTCAAAACCTGATTTCAAAAATCCATATATTTTTAAGTGAAAAGTGTATTTTACAAAAGCTAATTTTAAAAGAGCACAAAAGATCAAATAGCTAAAAGGCAGCATTATTGGATAGTTTTCAAAAATCAGTTGTTTGAATTTCAGTGGTGATACAAAATATTTAGCTATACCTTAATCTTGAATACAAATTAATACTTGTCTCATCAAACAGATTGTAAAATCTAACAGCTAAATACTTCCTAAGATTCAGTCGATGTTATCTATCAACTTTTCAAAAAACCTTCAGCCAAAAAAAAGCCAAAATTTTTAAAAAGCTAAATAAACTTGGAACAATGTAACATTGCTTCTGCTTATTTAATTGATTATATTTCACCTCCTATTTACCTATAGTAGATCAGTGTTCTTAGTAAAACATTTTAAATAATTTTTCCTAAGGCATTATCAATACAGAAAGCACCAGGGTTATTATCGGAGCTGTGGGAAGTGCCTTCCAGCTCTCCTACAGAAACAGCTCACCACGTGCAGGACCTCTGGGCTTCGTCAGACTAGACCAGTCAGACAGAAATGGATGCATGATCTGATCTCCAGTGATTCCTGAGCCGAAAATACAATTATTTAGAGTGGACCTCTTCAACAACCCTAGCATGTTGGAGACTAAAGTAGAGGTTTGATTATTATTTTTATGATTATTTACTGGAGACTTTGTTTTAAAAATCACAGATATTCTTTTACAGATTAAATGTATAAGTCATAATGTTCCTAAAATGCAGTTCATGTATAAATTCTCATTATTGAGCATCTGCCTTGTGGCAAACTTCATGCCTCCTACTGGGAATGCAGAGTGAATCAGGTAGGATCTCTCTTTTCTAGTTGCTCAGAGAAGGTTGCATTAGTGATATCTTAGACCGAAGAACATGGTTCCAAAACCATTTTTTCCCAGGCTGTTTTAAATCCCTTTCAATTGCAGGGGTGCATTTCACCGATACTTCTACAAAGACCAACAATTTATAGGAAGCGAATATAGTGTGCCCAGACAATCATGGGAAGCGCTTCAGATCCTCCAGGCTTCGACTGTGTTGTCTTCCAGCTGATGCTGAGATAAGCAGCTCTGCAGGAACTCTGCCTAGTTTCTTGCAGACATCCCCTGCCTGCATCTCTACCTCTGCATGGGCTGCTCTAGTTGACTTCCCCAGGAGAGCCAACGGGATGCACACGTCCATATGGGCATCACCAGAAAAGCATACCCCACAGAATGAATGCATGAGTGAAAAGATGGGATTCAGTGCATAAATCCTTCCCTGTTCCCCCTACAGTTGTTTGCAAAGTAGTTTATTAAGCTTTTTAGGTATTTGTTTTATGGGTCTAACGAGGAGTGGCACTCAACAAACTCAGCAACATCAGCACAGAAGCCGCTCCCCCCTGAGCCTTCCTCCTCCCTCTCCTCCCTCCCTCTTGGCTCAATCAGGCTTCCTTTGGAAATAGCACACCTGCCCTCTGCCTCGGGCTCTGCTTTCTGGAGAACTCAGAATGGGACGCAATAAAAGAGAAATTTGTCACGGGAGTCTTGCAGAAAACATGGAATGAGTTAGACGGGAAAGAGAAGAAAAGAAACAATTCTTACGAAGTTCTGGTCCAGAAGGCAGAAGGAGATACTAGAAAAGGCAACTTCAAGAGTCCAGCTAAGGGATGAATGAGCGAGGAAATTATCTGAATCACTGTGGGCAGCGATGATGCTCTGAAGAGCCAGACATCTTACTTTGAGGTTTCCTCTGCTGTAAATCTTTTTTACTGAAAAGCTCTTGAAAAACAAAACTCATTAGAGAGTGAAGGTAATGGGTCTCTTCCAAAATGTCTACTGTTCACTTTTATAGCCGAGTTACTGCCAGAGGTACTGAGAAGGCGGCCCCTCTCCAACAGCAAACGGCTGGATCAGTGTCTTTCCCCAGAGATAAATGAAGCAACAGTGTGGTAAAAAGCTCTTGATTTCCGGAGGTGAACAGTTGGATCTTTAATTACAAAGGACTGAAATCCATTACAACACAACGGGGAGTGTGTTTAATTTGCAGAGAGAGGGAGAAATAGCTGTTTTTTTGTGTGGCTTAGATGACCTTAACACAAAAAGTCCCGACAGTCCCCACTTCTGAAGGGCAATGTGTGACCTCTACCCCAAACACACAGACAGAACCCGGGGCCAGGAAACACTTCCTCTGGGAAATCAAAGAAAGCAGGGCATGGCTCAGCTTTCTGTTGCAGGCCTGATTCGCCATCAAGCACCAGCTTCATACTTCAGAGGAGTGTTGGGCCCTTGGACTTGTTGGTAGGGACAGAGTTGTCAGAAGGCCAGGGAGGATTGAACATTGTGGGGCTTTGAACTTCAACCTTCTTCTTAAAATATGCCACCTCTCTCTCTTTCATCTTATTAAAATGGTTTTCAGAGTCTGCTACCTTATTAACGAACCAAAGGAGGCTCTGAAAGCATCTGACTTTCTTTGCTCCAGTTCTGTAGATGCCACTTTTCCCGTGAGTCTCTGCTGCTGGTACTCACGGGTACTGCTGGTACTCTCTGCTCTTCACTCAACAAGGTCGCCTTGGCTGAATAGGAACGTGTTCCTCGTGAACTCTGAGTGTTGCAAACTCCTTTTAATGATTCTAAAGGGACCCCAAATGGCACTCAGTTTGCATTTTAGCGTTTGCTTTTATGATATCACTGAGGGGTAGGAGGAGTCACATCTGACTCAGTCTTTCCTTCCAAGTGGAAAGTGGAGGGTCACCACTACAGACACAACTCAGCCCTATGGCAGGTCCTCATTTGCTTTCTCCTGAGAGAGGAGGAATAATAAGGCTAATCAGGGGAAGGGTCCACAAGAGATGGTCTTAAGGGCTCCCCCCTCGTCTACTCCTCATCTTCCGGAAGGTAGGTTGCTCTGGGACTGCACCCACCCTGCGCTATGAGACCTCACTGGAAATTTCATTTTAAATTGATTTGAAGAGAATCCCACACTCTGGTTTTTTTTTTTTTTTATTATTAACAAATAATATTTTTTGGTTTTATAAAATACAGTGTAATGTTTTGGGTAATGATCAACTTGGGGTCATTGGCATATTCATCACCTTAAACTTGCATTTTCTTCTTGGCGAGTGCCTTTGAAATCCTCTCTTCTAGCTCTTTGGAGATATATATAATACATTGTGTTAATTACACTCACTCTGCTGTGACACAGCCACCCTCCTAATTTTAATACTGTACCTGTTGGCCAGGCTCTTCCCATCCCCCTCCTTTCCACTCTCCCCAGTCTGATTACCAACTGGTTTTTGAACAAGGAGCCAAAAACACACATGGTGGGGGAGAACAATCTCATTAATAAATTGTACTGGGCAAACTGGATATCCACATGCAGAAGAGTGAATCTATCTAGAGCTTCTCTCTCACCGTCTACAAATATCAACTCAAAATGGATTAAAGACTTAAATGGAAGACCTTCAATTATTAAACTACTAGAAGAAAACAAGGGAAATTCTTGAGACATTGGTCTAGGTAAAGATATTTTCAAGATGACATTCATTCGTCATCTGCAGAGGATTCTCCTTAGAACCACATCTCTTTTCTTTCAAGGAATTTTTGATCTCAAAATATGCTCAATTTTATTTTATGGACAAATATCAAAACCACTTTCAAATGGTAATCCCAAAACACCTTTTTTGTTAAACACCTTCCGTGAAATTACTGATATTTTCCTACTTGGTTTAGGTTATATTTGTAAAGAAAGAAGTCGGCATACCAAAAGTCCATAGAAATTTGCCTTTGTATTTCCAAAAGAAGAAAAAACTACACAAAAACCTATAGACAAATGTTCACAGCAGCTTTGTTTGCGATAGCTAAAGACTGAAAACAAACTAGGTATTTTCACTGAGTGAATGGTTAAACAAACTGTACAGCCATACCACGAAATACTAATCAATAAATCATAGAGTTAGAAAACATGTTGGAGAATACCAGGGGGTGGAAATGGGGGCGTCAAGTGGGAACCAGGTACACGTAGTTATAAAAGGTAACACCAGGGATCCTTTTGGTAATCCAACTGTTCTGCACCCTGACAGTGTGGGCAAATAGACCAACCTACACATGCGATAAAATTGCATAAAACCAACTACACACAGACAAGTACAGGTAAAAGCATAGGTAAAAATGGGGACATCTGAAAAACAGAAAAGAGTGAACTGCATCAATGTCATTTTCCTGACTGTGATATTGTCCTACAGTGTTGCAAAATGGTCACCATTGGCAAAACTAGGTAAAGCATAAACAAGATCTATTATTATTTCTTACAATATTATTATAGTTTCTGCATGTCCATCTGTAATTATCTCAAAGTAAGAAGTTTAAAAAGATGATAACACATTAAAATGTTTTTTTTTTCCTCATCAGGAAATGATCATGGCTCACATTGTGATCAGAAATCAGGTTTGTTACCACAGAAAGAGGGGTGTATAAAAATGAAGGAAATAAAATATTTTTAGTTCTGTATCTAAAGTTCTACTTGAGACAATATAATATTGTATACATATCCAATTCTGTTTGTTAATGAACTCTAAGAATACCCTGACTTTGTTCTTGGTTGGGTGGTTGGTACTGGGGACTGAATCCAGGTGTGCTTCCCCACTGAGTGACATCCCCAGCCCTATCTATCCATCTGAAAATCAGGTGGCCTCAAGCTTTCGATCTTCCTATATCAGCCTCTCAAGTCACTGGGAGTACAGGCAAGCACATGGTGCCTGGCTCACAGAACAGTTTTTGACCCTGATTCTCAAACTCTTTGTTTTATTTTATTTGAAATCATTTAAAGAAAGTCATTTTCATGAGTAATGATTGATTTTTGTTTTAATATGTTACCTTTGGAGTCAAATGGCAGAGGAAAGGGAAAATTCTTCCTTGACTCTATTAAGCTGAACTTTTACTCAAATTACTAAGGCCAAGTCAACTGTATGTTCTCTTTTGGACACTACCAAGGAAAACATACCTTTCTTTTATTACAGAAATGTTAGTGGGAGAAGCCAGCCATTCTAAGCCCATGAATTCTCTCCTGTATCTACTTCGAACACTGTGAGACTAGTGTACCAGGTTATTTTAATTACAAGAGCGTGGGTTGATATTAAGGAAATTTATTTTAACCTTTAGTTAAAATCCTATTTCTGAATCTCAAGTAAAAGCAGACTTTTATCCTTAATAGCCAATCCATGATTAGTACTGAGTCCCTAATATTCAAAATAATCATTCAATTCATGCTTTCTACTTCTTTTATCTAGTTGTGATGACAGTGTCGCTAATTAACTAGAAAAAGGGACAGAACTAAGCCCAGGTCAATTATCATGATTTATGTACTTTGATTAGTGTGTGGGAATAGAAACTCTAATAGCACTCACTGTGATCTAATTTTAAATAATAACCAAGCCAAGAAAAAAATAATCTAGACAACATTCTAAACAGAAAAAATAGGCCTATTAAAATTTTAAGAATAAGACTCCATATTCTAATCCCAATAGGCAGTATAAATGATCAACATGTTTTAAAAAAAAAATCTAATTCTACTTTCTAATTAAAATTACCTTTCAAATTAAAATTAACTTTTTTTCTGGAAATAAAATATGAATAAACAAGAACAATAAGAATGAGAAAAATGTAACCTACACATCCTATCCCTTGGGGATATGGAAAGGGAAGACTTGCATTATTTGCTTGCCAATCCTGACCCATTCTGGACAATATTCTCATTATTATGGTGATAGTATGACTACAGTCCTTGTCCAGAAGAGCTTTTCTGTCTCCGTTGCTGAATTTCTGCTGTGTTTAATATTTATGATTTCATGCAACTGATAAGGCTCCAACCTGCAACATAGCCGTCTCCGTGAGATTCGTGGGGTTTTCTTCTTATTTATCTTTGCCAATGTCCTTCTGGTTTCTGGTTGTTCTACCTACCGATCAACCCAGATGGAACACCAGCTTGTAGGATCTACCTGTCTTTATCCAGAGATGGATTAATCTGCAAATCTCATTTCAAAAACAACAGACACAGAGCCAAACCCACATAAATACAGACAAAGGCACCAAAAACATATATCAGAGAAAAGATAGCCTCTTTAACAAAGGGTGTTGGGGTAACTGAAAATTCATATGCAGCAAAATGAAAACAAACCCCTATCTCTCACCATGCACAAAACTCAACTCAAAGTGGATCAAGGGCTTAGAAATTAGACCAGAAACCCTGCACCTAATAGAGGAAAAAGTAGGCCCAAATCTTCATCACATTGTATTAGGCCCCAACTTCCTTAATAAGACTCCTAAAGCACAAGAAATAAAATCAAGAATCAATAAATGGGATGGATTTAAACTATAAAGCTTCTTAGCAAAAGAAATAATCAATGAGGTGAATAGAGAGCCTACATTTTGGGAGCAATTTTTTGCCACATGTACGTCAGATACAGCACTAATCTCCAGGATATATAAAGAACTCAAAAAATTTAACACCAAAAAAGCAAACAACCCAATCAATAAATGGGCTAAGGAGCTGAACAGACACTTCTCAAAAGATGATATATAATTTATCAACAAATATATGAAAAAAACGTTCAGCATGTCTAGTAATTAGATAAATACAAATCAAAACTACTCTAAGATTTCATCTCATACCAGTCAGAATGGCATGATAGAATACAAACAATAATATGTGTTGGTGAGGATGTGGGGGAAAAGGCACACTCAATACATTGCTGGTGGGACTGCAAAACTGGTGCAACCACTATGGAAAGCAATACGGAGATTCCTTAGAAAACTTGGAATGGAAACACCATTTGACCCAGCTATCCCACTCCTCGGCCTACACCCAAAGGACTTATAAACAGCATAGTACAGTGACACAGTCACTTCAAAGTTTATAGCAGCTCAATTCACAATAGCTAAACTGTGGAACCAACCTAGATGCCCTTCAATAGATGAATGGATAAAGAAACTAAGATTGATTTTATAGATAGATAGATCTCAGAAATAAAAGAGAATAAAATCATGGCACTTGCAAGTAAATGGATGGAGTTGGAGAATATCATGTTAAGCAAAATAAGCCAATCCAAAAAAACCAGGGGCCTAATGTTTTCTATGATAAGTGGATGCTAATCCCTAATGGAGCCAAGGAGCATAGGTTGAATGGAAGAACTCTGGATGCAGCAAAGGTTAGCTGGGAGGGACATGAGAATAGGAAAGATGGTGGGATGAGACGGACATCGTTATCCTAGGTACACGTGTTATTGCACGAATGATGTGACTCTACTTCATGTACAATCAGAGAAGTGAAAATTTCTGCTCCATTTATGTATAATGAATCGAAAAGCTTTCTGCTGTCATGTAGAACTAATAAAAATAAATAAAACAATTTACATAATCTCATGGATACATGAAGATTAAAAAAAATACCTCAAAATCATAAACTAATTTGTCTCATCTGGTCTTAGGTAACTTACTTCTACCTTGGTTGCTTGGGACAAGTTTAACTGACTCTGCTGTGAATACATTTGTGCACTCACTATGGTAGCCAGATGTGGCTACTGAGGACTTATAATGGGCCTTATCCAAATTAATATGTGTTGTAAGTATGAAATACATGCTAGATTTTAAGGACTATGTATGAGAAAAAAATTTCATTAATATTGATAATTTCTTATGTTCATTATAATCTGAAATAATAATATCTGTATCAAATCTCCATTACTTGGCTACCACGGTATAGCCCTAGTTCACCTTCTAACCTACTAAAAAATCCTCTTCCCACTGAGAAGCATGCTCCAGGATTGCCAACTAAAGTTACTTCGAGGATACTTCACTATTTACCTGGCTTTCTTTATTCCTGCCTCTCAGACAATAGCCAACCAATGGTCCTAATCTCACTTAAAATCATTTCACCAAATATTTATGGGTAGGTAACATTTCCAAGGACACAGAATTTATCTCTCTCCCCGAAATAATTTTTTTAGCTTAAAATCCCCAACCCAGCTAAGAAAACACATTTCTCTTTATTGCCAAATATGACATCAAATGGTTTTAAACAGATATGGAATTTAGTAACAGATCAAAATAGTAGACAGACTAATTTATATTTTTATTTCTGAATCGATCTCAGTTTAAAAAATAGAAGTCTAATGATGGAACTTTGATCTGTTTCTTTTTCCTTAAATATTAAGATGTAATATTTGATACATATAAAACAATATTATCACAAAGGTGGAAGTTATAAAGTGTGAAAATAACTGACCACTCACGACCCCACCACACAATCCAGGAGTAAAACGTTAACGAAGCTATTGCAGGAACTCTGCGCTGTTTCCTCTTCTCAGGTCCCTCAACTTCCTAAATTGGTGACAGCTGTCCATCATTTCATCATTATTCTCCTGGTTCATCTTTAAACACTTTTCACACATGTGCTTGCTCTTAGATAGTATTCAGTTATACGTGTTCTTAATAGTTCTATAAATGGCCCTGACAACTTTCTGGTAACTCTTCAAATTTGATGTTCTTAATGTTAAAACCACCTTCATGCCTTCAAATGTCCTTCTCTTGGCCATGATCTAGTATTTTTTATACATTGTGGGATTCAGTTTGCTAATATTTTTGTCATGGAATTTGCATCTGTGCTCATGAGGAATATGGGTCTTTAATTGTCTTTTGTGTACGTATTCATGTTGGGATTTTCCCACTTTATTTGGTTTTATTATCAATGTTTTGGTGGTTTTTGATAAAAGGCTGAAAATATTATGTTTTCTGAAAATCTCACCAATTGTTATCCATTCCTCACATGTTTAAAAGAATTTTCAGGGAAATCTTTTGTGACTGTAGTTTTGAGATAGATTTTTTAATACTGTATTGTATTTTATTATTAAATATAGGGACATCATAATTTTCTGTCCATGTGGTAAGCTGTCTTTTCTCAATGTATTCATCTTATAGAGAATTGTATCATTTTGCATTTTAACACGTGTTTAATAAAGTTCAAGGGAGAAGCACACTAGAGCAATTCAATTTAAATATTTAAGATGCAAAATTTTAAGATATTGCCAAGTAGTCAATATGTTAGTCAAATTTCTATTATTGTTTTTTTAATGGCCTTCAGTAAATAGTTTTTTAATAGTCATTGATTTGGCTAGACAAAAAGAAAAAAACAAAGGCCACATTTCTCCTGCACAATTATACTTCGATTCCCAGACAATTAAAGTGTGTTGGTTTAGAAATGTAAGATGCATTATATTACCCCAGGAAAATTCACCCTATAATGTTAACAAATTGATGTAATGTTGAAAACAATCTCATCTATCTCACTGACTCCTTCTTGTCTTTTTGCAGTAAGGGACTTTACATTTTATCTATAGAATTAGCAGACTGTTGCAATGTCTTAGATGAAACATGTACACAACAAGGTTGGTGGGTCTGTCTCTAATGTGGCCTACAGAGTTAAAGCTTATTAATCATTTTAAAGAATAGCATTGATTTTGTTAATTTCCTCCACTGTTTAATTTCCTATCCCTTCATATTTCTTCGGGTTAAATTTGGACATTTTCTAGATTCTGTAAGTAGAAACTGAGATTGATTTTAGACCACTCTTCTTTAACAAAAGCATTTAAGCTATAATTTTTCCTGTAAGCACTTTTTAAATGCATCACATGAAATTTAATATATTGTTCAGTGGGTCATAAGTTTTGTTTTAATCCTTTAGAGAGGAATTGAATGAATTGATGAATGAAATATTGCTCATTGAAGAATCACTGGTCTGAAATATGAGAGCTCTTAGTGGTATTTGTTTGGCTTTTGGTCAAAGTGTAGTCATGTGAAATTAAATTCTTGAGATTCTTTTCTTCACTGTTAATGATCAAAATGCTGTAAGAATTTCACTGAGAGGAAACAATCTATAGAATGGTAGAAAATATCAACAAACCATCTCTCTTCTAAGGGGTTAGTACCCACATAAGGAACTCAAACTCAATGCAAATAATAACAACAATAACTTAATTTAAAAAATGGCAAAGACCTGAATGACTCTTTCTCAAAAGAAGATATACAAATGGCCAACAGGTATTTGGAAAAATGTTTAACTTCACTAATCATCAAAGGGAAGCAAATTAAAACCACAATGGGACATTACTTCACACCTGTTCGAAGGCCATTATCAAAAAAAGAAGAAAAATGAGCATTGCCGAGGATGTGGGGAGAAAGGAGCCCTTGCACACTGCAGGAGAGACTGTCAATTAGCACAGTCATTATGGAAAACCATAGAGGCTCCTCAACAAATGAAAAATAGAGCTACCATGCAATCCAACACCCCCACCACTGGGATATCCAAAGGAAATCAAGTTAATATGTCAAGAGACATCCACACTCCAAGTCCATGGCCACATTATTCACAACTGCCAAGATGTGGAAACATAAGCGTCCATCAGGAGATAGAGGGATGAAGAAAATACAGCCATATGCATACACACTGGAATTTTACACCCCTCTTTACAAAAGGAAAGCTTGTCTGTTACAATGTGGATAAACGTGGAGGATGTTATGCTGAGTGACCTAAGCCAAGCGTGGAGGGGCAGGTGTTACATGATCTCACTCACATGAGTGAGATCTAAAAAGTAGAACTCACAGAATTAGAGTCGAGTCATGATTATCAGGGGCTGCACAGAGGAGTGGGAAGAGAATAGTTAGGGAGATGTCGGTCAAAGGGTGCAAAATTTCAGTGAGACAACAGAAATAAGATCTGCAGGCCCACTGCACAAAATAGTTTATAGTAATACAGGGAGCTCCAGCGGCACAATTATCACACAGCAGTTAAAATAGTATAATGTCTACCTGAAAACTGCCAAGGAAATAGATCTTGTACATTTTTACACGCAAAAATAAACATGTGAGTTCAATGACATGTTAGTTTGATTTAACCATCGTACACTGTATATATAGATCCAAACATCATATTGTACATTAATATGTAAAATTTTTACTTGCCAACTAGATGCTAATAAAGCTAAAGGGGAAAAAAGCTGAATAATTCCTTTAAAATACAATTTTATTGAGAGAAAACCCATGAAGACCAGTGAATACATTCTTTCTAACACAAAAACATTTGATAACTGAACTGTTTTCATATTAGGGTATCACTTATAATTATATCGGTGAACATTTATTTACTAAAAGCCATTTTAGAAATTATAATATTAAAAAGAGTTATTTTGGAAAATTCTTTGTACACACAATATTTATAATGGAATGTTTGTTTTCTGTTCAGAATGCTCCCTGAAGAAAAAGATTTTGTATATTCTATTAGTGCAATTACTTTCCTTAGGGAGAAGATATTTCAACTGATAGCTTTTTTTTTAACTTTTAGATTGCTGTTTTTATGAATAATCATACATTCTGAATCTAAAAAACAAACTAAAATCCTGCCTGTAACCATCTAGTAATTTTTTATAGTTTCTCTGATAAGTATTTATGCCATGGCCTCTATTTCAATTGGAATCAAAATTCCATTAATATCTCACTATTTATGTTATTTTCTTACACATTCCCATAATATTCAGCACAGCCAAGTTTTATTACATTCACCTTGATCATCTATGAGAGATAGAAATAATAAAAGGAAATAATACTGACATATATTAAGCTTCTAGTCTCCTCTAGGTACTATATATAGTATTTTTAATATAGAGACTCAAAATCCCACGGGAAATTATTATTTTCACTGTTTCACTAATGAAGAGACAGAGACTCGGAGACTTAGAGGACTTACTTAAGATTATATGGTTGATAAACAGCAGCTTGGAAATATTCTATCAACTTCTTAGTGTTCTCTTCTAAATTAAGTTTGTTTTCTCAGTCTTTATAAAAAGGCCTGCTTCCTAAAAATTCTTTGTTTTATGCATCCTTTCCAACTAAGACAAGTTAGTGGTTTTCACATCTAGTTGTTTTTAAAATGTCTGCAATCCAAACCCTTTGCCCCAGCTCTTAATATCTAAACTTTCCTCCTCTCAATTATATTAACTTCCTTAAGAATATATGGTACTCTCAGTTTAGCTCAACTTTGTCATCTTCTCGCATTTCTCCTTTAGTCTTCTCCACCAGAATACCACCCTCCCCCTCCATTCAAGGGTTCAAAGATCAGCAATACACAACAAGGAACCATAGAAAAATCTGCTAGACAAGCCAAAAGCTGCCAGCACCTTGGGTGTCCCCCACCCCACATCACCACTTGTCGGACACAGTGAGAGGGGTGCTTCCCAGTTGGCCAAAGAGCTGGTGTGGGGATGGGAAATGATTCTAAGACACACACACACACACACACACACACACCTATTTATTTTTTTTAAATAGAGGAAAAGCAAATATATACAATTAATCATGCAAATAGGAAAACCACTGGAGATAATGAGGAATAGTAACACCACTTAGCATACATTGACCTCTTACTGAGTCCAAGCATTTTAGATGTGTATTTAACCTTATAATTAGCATTTTCTAAGTACTAATGTTATCTTCCTTTATAAAAAAAAAAATGAATTGAAGAAGGGAGAAATTTTCAGTCACTCCAAGATTCAAGTGGTCCACCAATTTACACTGATGGTAGGTGAAGACAGGGGCATGTTCAACCACACAATATGTGGCAATACACTGCTTAACTTACGTGCAAATAAACTTGTACATTTTGATGAAAGTGATGGTTATTAAGGAAATATGTAAGTATAAATGTGATAACACATAAAATTTAACAATGCAACACTCCCACAACTGATATCATCAAAAATATATAACCTAAACAAATAACCAAGTAATAAATGAAAAGAGCTAAAAAATAATCGCTCCCTACTAAAAAAAAAAAAAAAAAAAAAAAAAAAACAATTGCCAAACTAATATAGAATCTCATGAATCCTGTGATGGGTACAGGTCACCTCTTTATCTTCCAAACACTAAAAGTACAGAAAACTCTGATAGTGATGGAGAGAATAAAATTTTAAGTAAATTTGAAACTACATTACAGTTAAATAAGTATGATAATGTTAAGCTAAATTTTGATTTAAAAACAAGTGGAAGGGGCTGGGGATGTGGCTCAAGCGGTAGCGCGCTCGCCTGGCATGCGTGCGGCCTGGGTTCGATCCTCAGCACCACATACAAACAGAGATGTTGTGTCCGCCGAAAACTAAAAAATAAATATTAAAAATTCTCTCTCTCTCTCTCTCTCTCTCTCTCTCTCTTTAAAAAACCAAGTGGGAGAAGGTTGATACATTTTCCCATTCATTCTTTGCTAACAGTAGGACTCATTTTTGAACTAACTGTATTAGAAGTGTAATCCCCCCAACTCTGATCACAATTTGATATGCATTGGCTGGATATCCTCTCCCATAAGGGCTTCTCGGAGATCCAAGTTGCTTTTACATCGGTCCCACCTGAAAGGACTTGTAACAGATAGCAGCAAGGAACAAAAAAAAAAAAAAATTTCAAGGCCACCACCTAGAAAAGATATCAATTACCTCCTGCAACATTCCACAGTCCCAATCTACCTGCAAAAGAGACTGGAACATGTCATTCTTCCCATATGTTTAGGAATAGGAAAGGTGACTGGGGACTATCTTGTCAACTTCTGCCAAAGTCCACATTTTTTATATCCCCTACCCACTTGGCTCTTCCTCACAAATACTGAAAACAACTCATGTTCTCTCCAAGGGGAGTCAACATAGAAGTCAGCTCATCTCTGGATTCAGCCCCTAGCCATGGGATGTACAATCTTTTCCTGCATGTAAAACAGCCCATCCTTCCCCGAGTTCTTTTTCTTTTAATACTTAGCCAACATACATCACTAAGGCTCTTTTTGCCAAATCCCTTTCTCTAAAGCACATTAGAAACATGATCCGCCTTCCAAGTATTCCCCAGAACCAATTATTTTACCGAGCAACTTTTTGGTACTATGCCATCCCTGAATTATACAAAAGTAAATAAAAAAAGAAAATCGTGATGCCCTCAGTATTCCTGGATAAGGATGCGATTGATGATGTGGTTCACTCCCTAACACAATGGGAACTCATGATGAATTTCTTTCCAGTGGAAGCATTAGAAATTGTGTTTTTCCTATCACCGGGTTATTTCCAACCCAAAGACAGCATGAATCATTTCTATCCTGGTCTGTGCTGGAATAAAAGCACATAAGTTTGTAGTAAACTTTCTTAAAATGAGATTTGAAAACTTGGACTTAGAAAATAGAGCTTCAGAGAATGAATTTGGCAATGAAGTCCTTCATTTTATCATTCTCCCACCTATATTTCTCCATCATTTCTCTTTCTTAAAATATGAATTTGTCTAGTTATATTTTTAACCACTTTCTTAGGAATGAGGCTAAAATTTGAATAAGCACATCAGGAAAATAAAAATATAAAGTTTATAATGACTTGAAGAATCTTCTATCTTTGAGCTTCTTTCTCCCTAAAAGGCTTCTGCTACAGAAAATGAGAAAATATGGAAAATAAAGGCTCTGAAACCTTGATTGGTTTTAGAAGTAATATACATCTATTATGTAGGCTAATATTCTCCTTTTTAAAAATGACCTACAATACAGAAGATGCCAGTTAAGTTGTTTTTAATTTGCTGATGATTGACAAGGTAGGCCAAGAGGTCTCTCGCTTTCTCTCTGGAAGGGTCATTGCAACAGCTGCTCACATACAGATTAATGGTCCATATATTCTAGCCTCTTGTTGCTGACCAGCTGATAAGGCACATAATTGTCCTTAACAATTGGGCATAATTTATTCCTGCCTTAGGTGGCTGTTACCTTCAGCAATTAAAGCATAGTGACTGATGGGCCCTGTTATGTTATCCTCACGATTCAGCTGAATCTGCTTTTCCTACTTGTAGTATACAAGCACATTGCCAGAAAATTGCATACCAAATAGATTCAGCTAGGAGATGTTCTTCCATTGTCATAGAATTCTAGCAAACTTCATAAAATTGATGTTCTACCCCATTTTAATGAAGTGTCCCTTTGCTATACAATTAAGACATAGTTAGACACCATCCTTCCTGAGAATGTGTGTTGTTGTTGTTGTTAGAAAGTTGCCAATGTGAGGGCTAGGGATATACCTCAGTTGGTAGAGTGTTTGCCTTTCATGCATAAGGTTCTGGGTTCAATCCTCAGCACCACCCAAAAAAAAAAAAAAAAAGTTGCCATGCTTAAATTGTAAGTCAATGAGCATACAAAATTGACATCAGGGTCAGCACTGACAGGAGAAGGTGTGGATTGTACCACCTGAAATGCTCAACTCCAGAGGCATTTCAATGCACCATCAATTTCTAGGGTGTCTCATGTAATACCATTGTCTTACGCAGAGAACCATGGCAATCTTCTCCCAAGGAGAATAATTACACATTCCTGTGAGATTGTGTTATGTTTACTTTTTAAAAATAGGTAAACCAGGTATGGTGGTGGATGCCTGTAATTCAGTGGCTCGGAAGGCTGAGGCAGGAGGATTGCAAGTTCAAAGCCAGCCTCAGCAAAAGCGAGGTGCTAAGCAATTCAGTGAGACCCTGTCTCTAAATAAAATACAAAATGGGGTTGAGGATGTGGTTCAGTAGTCAAATACCCCTGAGTTCAATCCCTGATACCAAAAAAAAAAAAAGAAGAAGAAGAAAAGTTAGGTAAGCAGAGAGAGTGGTTATTGCAGAAAGACATGGTTTGTGAGAGATGTTAAGCCATATGCCCCCACTATGGTCTTCCAACCCACATGCACACTCACTATAGCTATGAATTCTCCATCTTTCTCTCTCTCTATGAGGCCCTGCCTCCCCACCACAGGAAGGACTATTAAGGCTTTCCAAAGTCATCTCTTAGATCTTATTAAATCACCATTATCTATGTGAATTAAACAGTCATATAAATCTCAGAATATCACCAAAACTATATTTTTGTTATATATGTCTATCCTTATCTCTTAACTCGCAAGAATTAATCCCATTAATATATATGTATATATATAACTCAAGCATAGATTCAAGATGGTGGAGTGGAGGAAGTGTGCGTTCTCAATTGCTCCACAGCTCAGGATTCAAGTAGCAGGAGTACTGCTTCTCTGTAAGATGGGTTAAAGAGGAATTTCACTAGAACTCAATATTGGACAGAGTGTTCCACAGTCTCAGAAATTTGATTTCATTAAATAAAGAAGAAAGACTACACTGAAGCCCAAATGGTTGTAGCAGCAGGAGTAGCAGCACTGGTTTAGCATAAAGGGAGGGAGAACACAGAGAAAAACCCAATGGACACAGATGTAGTACAGGAAACCCTGAGATCAGAAAAACAGCCTAAACTTAGTTGCTCCAGAGGCCGCATTGTGCACTGGTGCTTGAAAAGTGCTCTGTGTTTTCCAACTGGCCGCAGAGAGCAGAGGTGGAAGCAGCTGCTGCTGTGGAGCTTCAGGATCAAGCAAACGTTGCCATGCTGTCCTAGAAAGTGCCCGCCATGTGGCCTTGGGTGTTCCTAGCAGAATGTGAGTGAACGGGCACAAAGAAGATTGTACCCAGGAGCATTCAAGTCTGAAAAGCAAAGGGGAACCCAACTGGCTTCTCCTTTGAGCCTGGCAGCTCACATGACCAGATGAAGCAGGTGGGGAATCTGAGAAGGTGTGAATACACTCAAGATCAAGCCTGGGAAAGCCTGTGTTCCTGGGCAGCAGAGTTCATGGAGGATTGACTCCCCTGCCCCATAAGTAGAATTCTTGGGAGGGTCCCAAGACTCAATCCCCCAACAGAGATTGGCAACTGGCAGGCCCCAGGGGTGTGTTGACCTAATCTCTCCAGAGCAGACACACCCAACAAAGCCCCTAAGGCCTGGTTAGACCAAAACTTCAACCAGTGGAACTCCCCTCCTGGAACTCTGCAGCACCCCACCCTGGGAGTGTATCCATCTGTCCTGTGCAGACAGACTCTACTCCATTCCATCCTACCTTATTCTGATGAGAAGAAAAGCTGAGAGCTATTCCAACCAGCTTCTGTCTTAGGACATGCCACCTGGCAGCTTGGTGAGCAACCCAAAAAGACAAAGGGATTAACAACCTCAACTCTTCCCCTCTCTCTCTCATAGAACATAGCCCAAGAAAAAACGGACAGACAGACAGTTGGGCATAAGCAGTGATCATTCACTCTCATTGACTATTTTGTCCACCTCAGTGGAGCCATTTTTTCATTAAGATTCTTTTTCAGGTTTTATTGTTGTGGTGGTGGGTTTTTTCTTTTCTTTTATTTATTTATTTTGTGTGTGTGTGTGTGTGTGTGTGTGTTCTTGCTGTGCTGATTGGTTCATGAACACACTTGTTTCTTTTTTCTCATTTTTAGCATTTTTAAATGTGGTTATTTTTCCATACCTTGTCCTTTGAGGATTAGGAGTTTTGGGCTGTATATTTTGGTGCTGTTTTCACTTCTTATATTCATTCTTCTCTCTCCTGCTAACAGCCAAATTCTCTTGTTTCTCTTTCTCTCCCTCTCTGTTTTCTCGACTCCTCTTCTGTGTCCTCTTTGTTTACTTTTTAAATTATAAATTCTTTTCTACCTTCACAATTCTTTTCTCTTAATTAGTAGTATTTTTACCATTTTTTAGAACTAGTTTATTTATGTAACTCCTGCCCCCACCATTCATGTTACTGCAATTATTACTGCTGTAGGTGACATAGTTGACACCGATTCTTTGTTTTAATGCCAGATCTAGTTTATGGTTACAGCTGTTTTTGCTGTTGGCAATTGCTGACCCTACCATTTCTGTTTTTTTGTGGTAATTAACAATGCAGATGTCACAGTAGAAACCAGAAATTTGTTTAATGCTATAGGTTGTTTGTTGCTATTATTTGTTTCCCCTATTTTGTGAAGTGGTGGGAAACTATAGGGATACTACAAGTTCACGGAGTAGAGACTCTGCTGCTGAACTAAACACAACCAAGAGATGGCACATCTTGCTCCACACACAAATTAATGACACTCAAACTTCAGCTATACTTTAATACAAAAAAATAAAAGAGACAAAACTCAAATTAATGACCAGGCCCCAGCTAGGAGTGGGCTTCCAAATTCTACCTATGGACATCCACTGCTACAGCCAAAGCAAAGAGAATTAACATGAAAACTGTGGGTACAACACCTATGAAAGGGACTCAAACTAGACCACTCTAAGACACTTTGGTAAGACTGCTCTTAAAAGATCAACACATAATAGTGAAAGAGAAATCCCTCCCAACAGATGCATAAAACCCAAAACATGAGTATAAGAAATAAAAAAAACAAGGTAACACAAATCTCCTAAAATTCATACTTCACAAGCAAATGACCTCAAAGTTATTGAAGTGAATGGAATGTCAAATTAAAAAATTCAAAATAATCACAAAAATTATCAATGATTTCCAAGAGAGCACAGAAAAACAACTGAATGAATTAAAGAAGTCAGTACAAAATATTAATGAGAAACTCAATAAGGAGATAGATATTGAAAAAGAACCAAACAGAAAACTTGGAAATGAAAGACACAATGAATCAAAAAAAAAATGTTCAGTTAAAAGTTTCTCTAATAGAATAGACAATGCTGAAGACAGAATCTCAAAGATGGAAGACAAGTTGCCCAGCATTGAACATCCAGACAGCATTAAAGAAAGTAAGATGTACGCTGATCCAAATACAAATCAGAATATGTACATCATCAGAATGTACAAGAACTCTGCAATAGCATTAAGAGACCAAATTTAAAAGTCATTGAAATTGAGGAGAGTTGTAAGACGCAGGCTAAGTGAATTGATAAGCTTTTCAGGGAAATAATAACAAACTTTTTCAAACCTTCAGAATGAGATTAACATCCAGATACAGGAGGTATTCAGAACTCCAAGAAAACAATATCAAAAAATAATCTCTCCATAAAGCATTATAATTGATGTGCCTAACATACAGAACAAAGATAAAATTTTAAAAGCCTCTAGAGAAAAACATAAGGTCACATTGGGAAGTAAGCCAATCAGAATCACTCTCAATTTCTCAGCATAAATGCTGAAAGCCAGAAGGGCTTGGAATGATGTGTTCTAAGTCCTGAAAGAAAATAACTGTCAACCAAGACAGCAAAGTTACTCTTCAAAATTGAAAAAATAAAACCTTCCAAGATATGCAAAAACTAAAAGAACTTATGACCACTAAAATGGCATCACAGAACTCACTTAAAGAGATACTCCACACAAGTTTCACCAGATTGGGAGGCACAATTCACAACAGCCAAACTGTGAAACCAGCCCAGGTGTCCACAAAGGGATGAATGGATAAAGAAAGTGCAGTGTTATATACACAACTGAGTTTTATTCAGCCATAAAGAAAAATGAAAGCATATCATTTTCAGGAAAACAGATAATGCTAGAGACAATTATGTTAAGTGAAATAAGCCAGACTCAGAAGGTCAAGGACCAAATGTTTCCTCTCATATGCAGAAGCTAGAGAGGAAAACGGGAAAGATAGATAGAGGAAGGATAGCATAAAAATAAAAGTGAGGTCAGGAGGGGAAAGAGACCAGGGAGAAGGAGGTAGACAGGGAGAGGGGAAGTGCTGGGAGTGATATTGGCCAAATTATATTGTTATTTTTTGTGCAAAAGGAACAAGAAAAAATATAAGAAAAAAAAGAAATATCTAATTTTTTTAATGCAATGTCTTTCAAAATTTCTAACCCTCTTCCATTATCAATGGACAGTTTTTTAAAATGAGTAATCTTCAGCATTTTGATAAACAGACTTTTTTTTCCTTAAACAGAGAAATGACTTAATTTCTAACCTGGAAGGAATCCGCAGGAGGAATCACCCATAGTGATTCTTCACTAAACGATACAGCGAAGGCGGTCACTCTGGTACAAGTTCTCCTAAATTCATTTCTTTGAAAAGAACTCACTCGAGTTTATAATCATTCTTAAAGAAACTTTTCCACTTCTTATTCAGCAGCACTACTGTACAAATGTAAAATACCATATTAGTATCAGACCATGAGTCACACAGAGATTTTGAATTATACTGAAGTTTTCTTCATTGAACAGTGTCATTTAATCCTTTCAAATACCGAAAAAATTCAAAATTGCAGGGTTGATCATTTCTCCCATAAATGTTCTAAATATCTCCCCCAGTTTTTCTTTCCTTTGTATAGTTTTAAAAAAATATCTTGATTGCAGTGTCATTTACATGCCATAAAATTCACCCACTTGGGAATATGCAATTCAACTATTTTTTTTTTGAAGAGCTGTGTAACTATCACCACTATTCAGTTGAACGTTTCCATCCCCCCAAAAAAGATTCCTCAGGCCTGTCTGCATTCAAGCCCTACCTTCACCCAAGCCACTGATCTGCTTTCTGTTTATAAAAATTGGCCTTTTCTAAACATTTCATGTATTCATAAACTCACAAAGACTGGGTATGGTCTTTCGGATTTGCTTTTTGTTTTTTTCCACTTGGCATCATGGTTTGAGATCCACGTGTGTTTTAGCATGTACTGGCAACTCTTTGTTATGACTGAGTTATATCCCATTACACAAATAGACCATATGCCAATTATTCATTCATCAGTTAATGGAAAATTTTGAAGTTCCCACTTTTTATCTATGAATAATATTGCTACGAACATTCACACACAGGTCTTTCGTGAACATGTTTTCATTTCTCTCGGATGAATACTTAGGATGGTCACTAAGTTGTACAGCATATTCATATTTAACTGCTTAAAAAACTGCTGACCTATTATACAGAGTAACTGTACCATCTTACATTTCCACGAACAATTGTTTGAATGTTTGATTTTCTCCATATGCCTGCCAATGCTTATTATCATTTTTATTATAGCCATTCTAGTGGATGTGAAGAGTTATTTCACTGTGGTTTTAATTGGTGAATTTCTAACAACTAATGATATTGAACATCTTTTTATGTTTCTTAGCCATATACATACTTTCCCTGGTGAAATGTCTATTCAAATATTTTCCTATTTTTAAGTTTATTGAAATATTGTTCACGTTAGATATGGTTCACCCAGGAAGTGGACAAACCCAGTGGTATTTAGTAAAGAGCTGTGTAACCCTCACCATAATTCATTTTTAGAACATTTCGTCATCCCCAAAGGAAACCTTGCACCTATTAATGATCATTCTCCATTCCCCTCTACCCCAAGGTTTATATTAGATTATTTGATTTTAAGTTATGAGTTCTTTAAATATTCTTGATACAAATAACTCATCAGATAAACAAGTTTCAAATATTTTATCCCAATCTGTTACTAAACTTTCTATGCCTTAAAGTCCAAAGTCAGATTTAGCCATTTTTCCTCCATGGATTGTGCTTTTTGTGCCATATCTGAGAACTCTTTGCCTAATAATGAGGGCACAGAGATTATTAAAATGCTTGGCCTTATGAAAAAAAACTATTATGCTATTGTTATGGAGAAAATTGAATCTCACAGAGTTAACTAACTTCCATGGGGTTTACAAATTAATAACTTGAGCTGGTATGTTTTGCCTTTCCATTACAGAAGACTTTAATAGAGACTTTCTTACCTTAAAATTACTTTAATAAATACTTATTGAATTCTCAATATTTAAATTGAAGCCTGAGAGTCAAAAATTGATATCTCCATAGCTGCTTCCGATAGAAGGTAAGTAGTGCATATAATTAGTGCTTCACCTTCAAGAGAAAGGAGTTTCCGATGGACCTTTGCAGAGCTCTGTGGCTGACTGACTGACCACATACCTCATGTAACAGAAAAAAGCACTTGATTTTGTTTAAAGGAAGAGAAAGAGAGCCATCAGGAAGTTTATGGGTTGTGTACTATTAGTGCCATCAGTTTCACTTGAATTAACATTTTTGCATTGTGTGATAATTCTGCAGTTGTTTATCAGAAGAGGTTTTAACAACATTGCAATAAACAAAAATCATATAAAACTGGTATGTTACAAGTGGTTAAAAAAAGGAAGAAAAAAATCTGCTATTCATGTTCCTTTCTGGCTTCTGAAGTAGGTGGTAAGGGTGATTTTTTTTCTCTTTGTCATTACAGATGAAAAAAGAAAAATTGAAAATACAGCAAGAAAAAGGCAGAGTCAAATATGTTAGTAGACTCCTCTAAATCCTAATGATATCTGCTATTGTATTAGTGATTTTTTTATTATAGCTTCAGGTTAGTAATGTCTTTCACATGCACTCTATGCCACAGCAATCTACTGGAATTTTAAGGTGACAAGTCAGATACCAACGGCATTGGAGAGTAATATGAGAGTTAACAATAACATCAAGATGTCATCCTTCACATAGTCACCCTAAGTTCCTATTGCTTGAGAACAGCCAGGACAGGTACACCCTGGGTATGATTCTTCATAACCTCTGGCACTTTGATTTTATGACCATCACAACCATCTGTGCCCTTACCTATACCCACACATTGTTTCCATCACTCTTCGCAGCTCAGCAACTTTACCTGTCAAACCCAAGAATTACGATCTGAATGAATGAGATCAACGAAGCAATTTACAGTGTGCCACCAATCTGTCCTGGGGGAATTAAATATCCAGATAATATTAACATTATAGGCTGGGACTTTGGATTTAGTCAACATGAATTTAAGTCCCATCCACACTAGTTAGACTTTGGGGGGAAAATCACTCCCAGTTTCAGTTTCCTCAACTGTAAGATGAAAATGAAAACAGTAGGGCTTTTCTCCCAGAGATGGTATATGCCTAAATAAAATTACATGGAACAGGCCTCTGATTGGAGGCTGAATTGAAATCACTCCTGATAGTGGGGCTGATGTGTCAGTGACACTATGGATTCCAGAGTCTCTGGTTGACAGAGTGGAGGCAACGCTGGAACACAGCTCCTTGATACATGGCTTTGGAGTGTCCAGAGGAGAGAGGAAGGATCACCCCAGAGGCAGACCAGGGAACAATTCCTGCAGAGACAGCTCCAGGGCTCACAGGATATCCTGGTAGGCGACACTACCTACTTGCTTTTGCATTTTGCAGAGCGTTTTTATGTTTTATACATGACAGTAGAATGTATTTCGACATGTTGTACATGTATGGGGTATCATTTCCCATTCTTGTGGTTGCACGTTCGTATACGAACATAGGAAAGTAATGTCCGATTCATTCTTCTGTCTTTCCTACTCCCATCTCCCCTCCCTTCATTTCCCTTTGTCTAATCCAAAGTACTTCTATTCTTCCCCATCCCGCTGCATTGTGAGTTAGCATCCATATAACAGAAAGATCATTCAGCCTTTGTTTTTCTGGGATTGGCTTATTTCATATAGCATATTCTCCATTTCCATCTGTTTACTAGTAAATGTCATTATTTCATTTTCTTTATGGCTGAGTAATATTTTGTGTGTGTGTGTATGAAGAAAATGTGAAAAAAAAATATATATATATATATACACACACACACACACACACACATATATACACAGAGAGAAAATGTGATATACATCACATCACATTTTCTTCATCCATTCATCTGTTGAAGGGCACCTAGGTTGGTTCCACAGTTTAACTATTGTGAATTGAGCTGCTATAAACATTGATGTGGCTGTGTCACTGTAGTATTCTGATTTTAAGTCCTTTGGGTATAAACCAAGGAGTGGGATAACCGGGTCAAATGGTGGTTCCATTCCAAATTTTCTGAGGAATCTCCGTACTGCTTTCCAGAGTAATTGCACCAATTGCAGAGCGTTTTCTGAGCGGGGAGGGGATGTTTGAACTCAAGTGACCACTGAGCCACATCCCCAGCCCTATTTTGTATTTTATTTAGAAGCAGGATCTGAGTTGCTTAGCACCTCATTTTTGCTGAGGCGGGCTTTGAACTTGTGATCCTCCTGCCTAAACTCTTCTTCAGTAGGTATTTTTGTGGTATCAGTTCATTATTTTATACACTCTCACCACAAAAAAAAAAATCCGCTTTTTAAACTGATCTGTTTCAGCTACTCATAAAGCATCCCATCAAGTAATACTACAACTTTGTCATAGAATTTTGATAGTGTCTAACTAAACTGTTCTTAGTCCTTATTGGCTCCCTGCCTACATGGTCCAGTCTAGCTGCACCTCAGTCTGTGATACACAGTAGGTAGCAAAACTAATTACAGGAACCTTCTATATGCAGAAGAGGATAAACTGTGTCATTGTGGCTAAGAGTGATAAAGGCAAAGTACTTAGAAGAATACCTGATAGATGGTAGCATTAAAAAAAAAAAAAAAAAAAAAAAAAGCTATTGCTTTAAATTTTCTAAGTGAACATAAGTTCTAGTCCAACTGATTTCTCTGAAATTCCTCAAAATATAATTATTGCACTAAAAGTAAGTGAAAATATACATGTTTGTTCAGTTACACAAACCACACCTCTGTGAACCCTGGGTGGTCCACATTGGAGTATTATATTGTTCAACCTTGAACACAACGTATTCTTGGCACACACACTTTGGGGTTCTCATTGTACTTTCTATGGAGAGGGTATTGCTCTCAATCCTGATGCTAATTCTTTTTTTCTGTTCTCCCCATCTTACCCTTTCCAATTTGTCAGCAAATTTTGCTTCATCAACTATACCTTATCCTGGGCACATCCGCTAGAGATTGCATCTGGAATGTCTAACAAAAGACCAGGTGGTAAGCCCAGCATAGTAGCACACACCTGTAATTCCAGCAGCTTGGGAGGCTGAGGCAGGAAGACGGCAAGTTCCAAGTCAGCCTCAGCAACTCAGAGAGACCATACGCAACTTAGTAAGACCCTGTGTCAAAATAAGAAAGGCTGGGGATGTGGCTCAGTGGTTCAATGCCCCTGAGTTCAATCCCCAGTAGCCGCCCTTCCCCCTAAAAAAGCAAAGCAAAGGCACAAAAGTATCAATGACTCAGTTACAATGTTTTTATGCAGAACGTCACCATTAGATAATGTACAAGAAAGCTATTCTAACTCCTGAACACACACACACATACTTAATAACATTAAATATGTTATTCACAATAACCTTTCTAATGACTACAAGCCTTTAAGATCTTAATCTGGTTCCAATCAGCTCCCCACTCACTTCCACTCCTTCTCTTCATCTGCCACAACCCTATGACATGGCTTCTGACCCAGAATAAATCAATGGAAATTGCTTTTGTCAATGTCACCGATGCCTGCTTCATCACTACACCAGTGGCCATGCTCCCGTAATTTCCCTGTTCTCTTCAGAACATGACAGTGCTGTTGATCCGTCTCCTCCTGAAATCTTCTCCTGACTTGACCCAACGCTGTATTTCAGCTTTGCTGCAATTCTTTCAAGTCCCTGAAAGATTCAAGTACTAAGTCTTACCTCCTGTCTTTGGATATTGGTGACAATACACACTATCATACCTGTCACAGAGTAGACAGGAGGAACTCAGGAAAGATGAACAAACTCAATGTTGAAGACCTATTTGATTATCCAAGTCACTACAGCTACTCCTCTGATCCTGGGCTGTCACCCATCTCCCTTTATATCCCGTCTTTGCAACCTGATTTTTATCTCTGGATTCTATGCTTCCATAGATTTTTAAAGTTAAAAAAAAATAAAAGTATGTAAATATACAAAAATATCTTTTGTTTTTTATACACTAATAATGAACAGTCAAAAAGAAAATTAAGAAATCCAATTTCCAACAGCATCAAAAGGAATAAAATACTTAGGACTACATTGAACCATAAGGTGAGAGGTATTTACATAGAAAACCACAAAACAATGATGAAAGAAATTAAAGAAGACAGACAAATGGAAAGACCTCCTGTGTGCATGAATTGGAATGTATACTATTGTCAAAATGCCCGTAATACCCATGTGATTTACAAATTCAATACGACCCCTATCAAAGTCTCAGTGCTTTTTTTTTAACAGAGTAGGAAAAAAAATTCCTAATATTCATATGGAACAATGAGGAACCCTGAACACCAAAACAATTTTGAGGAAGGAAAATAAAGCTAAAGGCATCACACTTCCTTATTTCAAAACATATTACAAATCTGCAAAAAAATCAAAACACTGAGTGACAGCGTGAAGAAAGCCCTGTTGGCCAATGGAAAAGAAAAGGAAGCCCAGAAACAAACCCACACATTTATGGTCAAATGATATTCACCAAAGGGATGGAGAATGCACAAAGAGGAAAAGACGGTCACTTCAAAAAGAGGTGCTGAGAAAGCTGGATATGCGCATGGCAAAGGATGAGCTGGACCTTTATTTTATACCACACATAAAAATCAACTCTGTCTGGATTAAAGACTTAAACTTCAAACTGAAAAACTGCTAGAAGAAAACAAAGGGGGGAAGCTTCCTGATGTTGGTCTTGGCAATGATTTCTTGGATATGACACAAATGAACAGGCAATAAAAGCAAAAGACAGAAAGTTAGGGCTGCATCAAGCTGAAAGCTTCTGCAGGACAAAAGAGATAAGCAACAAAGTGAAAAGACACTCTAAAAATGGTAGAAAATATTTCCAAGCCAAAATATCTAATAAGGGGTTAATATCAAATATATATACATATATATAACAACCACTATAGCTCAATAGCAAACATAAAAATAAATCTGCTTTAAAAATCGGTGAAGAATGTGAATTGACATTTCTCCAAAGAAGACATAATTGATGGGCAGGTAGATGAAAAACTGTTCAACATGACTAAAATCAGAGAAATGCCCATCAAAACCACTAATGAATGATTACTTCATACCTGGTGGGATGGTCATTATCAAAAACAAAAGCTAAAAAAGTAGAAAATGAATATTTATAAGGATGGGAAGAAACTGTAACCCTTGTATGCTGTTAGTGGGAATGTAAAATGGTTCCGCTACCATCAAAAACAGTGTGCAATTCCTAAAACATTAGCGATCCCACTCCTGGGTGTATATTCCAATTATCCAAAACAGGATCTCAAAGAGATATTTGCAGACTCGTGTTCACTGCCACCCTCTCACTATAGTCAAGAGCTGGAAACACCCCAAATGCCCATTGACAAATGAATGGATAAAAACATACACATCCAGTGGAATAGTATTCTGCCATGCAAAAAAGTCCTATCATATTCTATCATGTGGATCAATCAGACAACATTTTGCCAAGTGAAACAAGCCAGTCACAGAAGGTCAAACGCTGCATGATTCCACCTGTATGAGGTATCTAAAGTAGTAAGACTTATAGAAGCCAAAAGACTGGTGGTTCCAAGAAGGAATGGGAAATCAGAAGTTGCTATTCAATGAGTGTAGAGTTTCAATCACACAAGATGAAGTTGTGGTGCTCGGCTGTCCAACACTTTGCATATAATTATAAATACTGCACTGTATACTTAAAAGGGTAGGAGCTGGGGGAGGGGGTAGCTCAATTGTGGAGTGCTTATCTAGTGTATGTGAGGTACTGGGTTGGATCCCCAGCACTGAAAAACAAAATTAAAAAAAAAAAAATCAAAGAAAAAAATTGCTACAAATACATGCTCTTCTTATTGGCTTGTTGTCATTCCCCAATGCACCCTCAAGCAACTGTCTCACATTATTTCATGCTGGTTGGTAACCCGAGGCTCTCAAGAGGTCTGCACTATCCTCACTTTTGTTCACCCGGCTCTCTGCTCACCTTTGCCTTCTTAATAAGCTTTCATTCCCTTCCACTCACACTGTTGCCCCGACTCCCGTTGTTCCACGTGATTTCTCTTTAATTACAACTCTTTCTCCATGCGTGGAAGAGCCCTGCTCAACTCTTTTCTTGCTTTTCAATGGGCAGGCTCTAGTTTCTTGAAAAGTCAGCTAGATGTCCAGTTGACCCAGCTTCTATTCCATCTATTTGATTTCTTGCCTGCGGTCCCTTACGAAAGGGTGCGCTCCTGATGTCTTTCCCATTCCCTCAACAAGTGGGTTCTTTTTGAATTCCTGAAAGTCAAGTTTGCATCCTCATATGAATATAGAAATCACACTCCTGAAGGACATTAGTAACGCCCTACTTAATCCATCTCTCACCACTGTCTTTGATTCCTCTGGTTGGATTTTACATGATCTTCTTGGTATTCAACTACTTGGTCTTAGAAATATGAAGCAATGGTATGGGTCTTTAGTAGGAAGAGATAAACAGTAATTTGGATCATAATTCATAGCTAGTTTCTAGACATGTATCTCACAATTCCCAAAGGGATTTGAAAGTAGAAGCAGATCACTGTTGCGTGTAAATGACAGCTCATTTAACAAACAGACTAATAATTTGAAAGACAAACATGGGTAATTCAAGACAGGGAAACATGTTCCTGACACTTAAGCTACAGCAGTGAGTAACTACATCCGAAAAACATGAAAAGATAAATTTAAATACATCCCAGGATTGGGCTGCACATTAGCACAAAGTACTTGTATTCCTATGTTTCTAATATTTGCCTGATGATAAAATCCCTATAGGATATCCACAGGAGGTACAAGCCAGAAGAAATCCGGGGCCCATCGATAATCTGCTTTGTTGCAATACAATAACATGTTTGATTTCCATTTTTAAATGAGACATATAAAATTACTCTTTTTATAATAAAAAAAGTCTTAAATAATTGTTATAAAATAACAAAGTGAAGAAAAGTTAGATGCATCACAACCCACTCTGCTTTATCAAATCTGTAATTGAGACAGCAATTACTAGTTTCTACAAAATAATTAAAGCATTGATATTAACATATAAATGAGCAGAATACTAGACTCCCTATTCACCTTCAGTGTCCACTAATCTATTTCAGAAAACTTATAACTTCTTGAAATTTATCTGCTATAGAAATATAAGAAGTTGTGTTAGAGCTGAGCTCAATGGTACCCTCCTATAATCCCAGCTACTTAGGAGGCTAAGGCAGGAGGATGGTAAGTTAAAGCCAGTCTGGGCAACTTAGTGAGACCCTTTCTCAAAATAAAAAGGGCTGAGAATAGAACTCAGTAGTAAAGAGTCCCTGGGCTTAATTGGGAGGCAAAGGAAAAGGAGGAGAAGGAGCAGCATTGTTATCTGCCAGTTCTGTGGTGTCTTGTATGGTCTGCCACTCTTTAGAAGCACAGTTTTCCCATATTCGTGAAAAGGACTAGAAACCAAAGCAGAGCAGAACCAGCTCCAATTCATTTTCCATTTGAATAACTCCTCCTTCATTCTGCACAAACCCTCTTCTTAGCACCTTTTTCTGTGCTGCCTACTATATTCCTAGGTCTGCCTTGCCAAATGTTGACCTCATTTCCTATAATTCCTTCCACTCCACCCCTGACTCACCCAAACCCTCCTCATCTTCAACACTTACGTCAATTTCCTTTTTTTTTTTTTTTTTTTGCACCTTTCCCATTTGTCTATAGAACAGTTTCCTTCTTGCTTTATCTTGTCCTTAAGGGAAAAAAAAAAAAAAAACAAAAAAACTTTTTTTCTGTCCTTGGGACTCACTGTTTAATTAAATCCTAGAATATCTACATTCCCTAGGCAACTCTAAAAAGGCACAGTGGCACACACCTGTAACTACAGCTACTCAGGGGGCTAAGGCAGAAAGATGGCAAGTATAAGGCCAGCCTGGGCAGATTAGCAAGACCCTGTCTCAAAAGAAAAAGTAAAAAGGGTCAGGGATGTGGCTCAATGGTAGAGCACTTTTAGTTCAATACCAATCACCAAAAAAAAAAAAAAAAAAGAATTCACGTATGTATCACATGCTTTATTTTACTTATTTTAATACTTCCTTATACCCAGTAGATCATACATATGCAAAAAGTACTTGATATTTATTGAAAATTTTAAATGCAAAAGTGAATAAAATGAATGTACGCTAAGGTTAATATGTTGACTTTTCCCTGGAGTTTATAAATTAATATTTACTTTATTTCTATTTGGTTATCCATGAAAGAAGAATTATTGAAGAATGTCAGTATGGCAGTGACCGCAGAAAAGAGGAAGAATAAATATAGACAACCCTTTCTGCACAAATTTTAGGGCATAATTACTAAATAAAATGTCACCCATAGACCAAACAGAAATAATAATATAAATATAAATAAATACAGGAGCAACCACATTTTCAATTATGTATCTTTCTTTCCTGTGATAGGAAATGCAAGTATTAAAATATATGTTTTTAAACTTTTTTTTTCCCATGCCAGCCAGGGCAGTGAATTTAGCATCTAATGCATGGTGCATGGTCAGCCCATAATTGCAAATGCCATTCAACTTTGGGAGCTTCCAGTTCCACTGTTACCAAGGAGTGAAGGTAAAGGACTCAGCTTTCGTTCAAAATAGACCTTAATATTACCATTAAATCGAATATAATTAGAATTAGAGTTAAATGTTACATCATTTTTAAAAGAAAATTATTTCTCCATCAAGTTTTACAATGGCCTTTGGCAGAGCACAGTGAAATTGGACCTTAAAATAAAACTCAGTTAAATGAAAAGCCAAGATTAACTGACAATTTCCATACTTTGAAATTTCCCTAAGTATATTTCTCTGGTGACCTTTCTAATGACAAAGTCTGAAATGATAGTCAATTAAATTTATATCCCAGGGCACACTATAAATTTGTCGGGCTCAAAACAAACTCACTGTGAAGTTCATAAAATCAGCTTCAGGTACAAGGGAGTAAGTGAAGAGAGAGCAGGTCAGTTCTTGGTCTCTGGACATTGACTTAAGGATGCTCAGATCTACACAAGGATGAACAATCAAAAAAGATCCTCAAGCACTCCCTAATGCCACACAGGGAATAACCCCAACCTCTTTTGGTATCAGTAGCCACAAACTGAACCCCATTTCAGGTTATGCAGTTGACAAGCCATGAAGTTCACAGGCACCTATGCTCCCCCTGGTAATCCACGTTACACCAGGCACTGATGTAACACTCACTGCCTAATACCGGCCAACATTACATGGGAATCAGGACCGTGGTGATCATCTGTTCTTAGATTTTGATACCATGTCTTGTTCTTGGTCATGGCATATTTTCATTTCAAGTGAACTCCTTTTCTTCCCAAATTAGCAAAATGGAAAGTAACAAAAACAATTCCCAGCATATTTCATTGTACCTCGATTGACATCTAATGATGATCTCTATCATGGGCACTAAGCAAAAACTGGGCTTCCTCATTATTTTTCAGGAACAGAAGAACCATCAGACTATATTCTTCAAAGAAATGGATGTGTGCCCAATCATTCAAGGATCTGTTGCCAGAGAAACTTTGATGTCAAAAGAGTCCCTGAATTTAAAATACTTTGGGAATTCTGTAATGAATGACCCACGTCTCATATGTTCACCAATACTATGTATAGTTGGAAAATCCTACCTGTGAACTGTTAAGCTAGCAGATCAGCTCCAAGCACAAATGAAACTGAATCCTCTTCTGGACTTGAAAAAAAAATTATATATATATACACATATATATAAGAGCAGGTGTGCTTACTCTAGTTCAGCACTTCTTGCGTTAAACATCGTTCCTTAGTCATTCTGTATCATAAATAATTTTAAGAGCAGATTCATTGGCAGTGGGAAAACATTATGAGAAATAAAATACTTCTAGAAACTTAAATTTCTCCTTTCCCTATTTTTAAAGATTTCTCTCACATTTATGTTCAAAATACATTCCTATTTTCCATTAACATTAAATATTTACCATGATATGAAAACATCATGGTATATTAGAATGCTTAAGCTAAACTTTGAAGCCATTAGAAAAAGCAGAAAGGTTGTGGTTATTCTTTTTATGTAAGTGGAGATAGAAGAAAGCCCTTTAAAAATTACTCAACTACTTCAAACATAGTATTTTCAACTACAGCAATAGACAGAGAGTTTAGCTTCTGTATGAGGCCATGTTGCAATTACATTTCCCAAAGAAAATAATTGAGACTTGTGTGAACTTTTCTTCAATCAGATCGTGACCCATTTATAGAAAGCTACCTGCTAGGAGTGGTATAAATCTCTCTGCAAGTCACCATCTCAGTCCAGAAAAATATGACAAACCCATCAGGGTCATGAAATAACTATAAGAGATGGTTTCTAGGATTTAATATGAAGTGAATATAAAAATATTTGTTCAAGTGGGAATTAATTCAAGCCTGTGCCTTTTGCTGACAAAGAAGGTATTTATTCAACATCCCTCTACTGAACATCTGCTCTTTGCAAAATACTACTAAGAAAAAGCAAAGAAGATTCAGGCACAGTCTGCTGTCTTCTTGCAAAAATAAAGATGGTGATATTTTTTACTGCCTTGTAAACTATCACATTGTTAAAGCAAAGGTAGTAATTACTATAGAAATGGGGAAGAGAGGTTGATTAGAGCAGGACAGGAAGGGGCCATAAAGAAACAAGAGTTACCTCAGGAGTGTTTAATAAATAAGGATAGATGGTGATGGAGAAACCATCATTTGGAAAAAGGAATTTCCAAACAGAGAGGACCATATGATGAAAAGGAAGGCATAATAAGGTTCAGAAGACTTTGGTTCTTGGGATGTATTTAAAGATTTTGAGCAGAATGGTATCATCAATACCTCTTTTGGAAAGATAAAGCCCTGGCTAGTGTAGTTGTGATCTCCAAAGGGAAATCTATACAGTCTGGTCAGAGGTGGGAAAGGTACAAGAAAATCAACTAGAGTAAATTGATTTTCATTTCATATCTACAGTTTCAGTGTTATTTTATAACACATATTCTAGTGCAATAGAACCTGTGCATAATTTAGAGAGAACATGGATCTTCCTTCCACTGTTTGATTTTGCCCAAATATTTCAACACCTGACACTAAGAATATTAACACCACATGCACCAACAGCCCCGTCTTTCTCCGGGTTGAAATTAAAGATAAAGAGTCAGAGGATGAGCTGGAGCAGAATAGATGGAACTAGTTTGAGTTAAGGAAAATCCTCCTCAAGCTCTTATTACTTTGAAGAAGTACAACTATAGTATATAGTCCACACCTAAATATATGTGTACATATACTTAGGTGGAGAAGGTAGAGAGGCTGAGATTATTTGAAACCCCAGACCTGAATCAAATTGGTATGAATGGCTCAATAAATATACTTCAAAAAATGTAGGAAATCCAGGGAGAAATTCAAATGCAATTCTCTAAATAAAAAACTAAGGATTCATGTATTCTCTTTTGCCTCTTCATCATGGTGATTTTCAGGAAAGAGTAAATTTAAGTAGCTCTGAGAATAATAGTATGATTCAATCCAAGATCAGGTTTTTCCTGCTTAAATGACACAGCTGGATAAACACTGATAACTTACATTGTTGCAATGTACACTTCCACCATTTTAACTTTTTCTAAAGCCAATTAAGGCACATAGCTGGCGAACAGTAGTTTCCTATCAGCAAATGTTGACTTACTCTGATAAATGAGTTCTTACACATACATTGTTTTGGTTTTTTTTGTTGTTGTTGTTGTTGTTTTTTGATGTTAATTTTTTTGAATTCTTTATATATCTTGGATAGGACTATTATTAATAATAGCTGTCTACATCCAAATTCTCTGAATTGAAATCCTGGATCCACCATTTTACCTAAGATAAGTTGTATGTTTTGGTTCCCTTCCCCCTTCCCCCTACCCACCGCCCCAAGGCTCAGTTTTCTCACTGCATTAATGAACATAATACTACTATTATTTAAGGCAAAAGGATGATTCTGTCTCATTTTATTGTTGTACTGAAACAACATCTAACAGGATTTTCCCAAAGCAATGACTTAAATTCTAGAAGGGAATTCATGCCCAGACTCTACAGAGTTTAATGTTAACTTAGACATTTGTTTTTCTGTCAGAAATCAGTGGCAGTTCTACTAGAAAAAGACAGGCCCCCCAAACTTAAGCTTGTATTCCCCTGTAGACTACTGAGTGGCCAACTCTACCACTATTTAGCCACCACAGGCCAACATTCTTTCTGTGCTCCGTATGTACTATGTCCCAGGTTCTTTTTAGTTAGCTTTAACATCTTACTTTTTCCCTCATTAATAGAATAAATAAATCTTTGACATGTGTTTACTACAGATTTCTGTAAGTTATTTTAAGCATTTTTTCAAACTATACTTTTGAAGTGGCTGTTATTTACTGAATACTAATTAAATGTCATGTATAATTATTAACTGATTTCTTTAAAAAAAATCTGAGAAACAAGATAGAATAACCTCTTATTCATGAGGGTTATATTCCAAAACCCCCATTAGTACCTGAAAGCATATAAAATACTACCCCTATATGTCCTGTGTGTTGTTGTTTTTTTCCTATACATATGCACCTATGATAAAGTTGAAATCAATTAATGCCGCCCCCACACCTGCAGGGGCAGCTGAACTTAAGGTCACTTGTGGGAATTTCCAGGGACACCAAATAAAACACAGACACACGCTTTACCTTTAAACAAGCTTCAGGACAGCTCCTCTCCTCTCGGCCTCAAGCTCCCTAAATGTGTGTGTGTGTGTGTGTGTGAGAGAGAGAGAGAGAGAGAGAGAGAGAGAGAGAGAGAGCGCACATGATGTTGGGAAGTGGGCTTTTATTGGGAGGACCCTCATTCTTAGAAAGTTCCATCCAAAAAAGTTAAGAAGGGGCGGAGTTACAAGGGACATGTGAGTGTAGTTTGACCCAAGGGCTGTAGAGCCACTGCTATGTCTGAAGACTTTCTCAAACTTCCCGATGGGGCAATGTCCAAGTCACTATGAGATGTAGGAGATGTAGTGATGTCAAAGCCTCTCCACTCCAAGATGGAAGACACCAATCATTCAGAGTGACTCCCCCCAAATTAGAGTAAGAATAAGGATAATGAAATGTACTATTTAGTGACATACTATAACAAAAGTTTTTTTTAAAAAAAACTTATGAATTGATTATTTCTGGGCTTTTCATTTGATATTTTCATGCTGTGATCGACATTGGGCAACTGAAACCATGGAAAGCAAATCACCAGATCGGGGGGATTATTGTCATCCGTTTGCGTGATCATCAGTTATTGATTAAGTAAATGTCAAAGCCATGGGAAGTGGAATGTGCCCTAAGAATTATCCCTGCTTAGTCACCTCCGTCTCTTGATTGAAAGGACTTAGATCCTCATACCAAGAGCTAAATTATCCTCTTATCCTCAAAAACTCCCTGGTTAGCAGATCAATCAGCACATTTATTCTCTGACATAATTTATGACTCATTATTTTCTCCTGTAATTTTTTTTCTGTAATCTGTGCCTCAATTCAGGTTATACCATCAATCATTAAGTTCTACAATTTGGAAATTGTCTCAAGATTCGCATTCCCCTAAATCCTCCAAAAAATCATATGCAATGATTCACAGAATTCTGCCAATTTTACCTCTATGAAGTCGTAGAACATATGAAAGGATCTCTAACTGTTGTCTTTTCGGTGGTTGAAATTTCTAATTGAACTTGACTCCCGTTGCTCCTTAATCTGAGGGATATCCTCACTCATCTCCAGCCTCCTTGTTGTTGTTGGGTTTGAGGAATTTAGAAGTAGAAGTAGAGGAGGGGGGAGGGAGTGCATTCACTATAATATATATATTTTTAAAAAATTCAATGTTATTCACATCCTGCTAGACACATTTTTGTACCTTACAAAGCAAACATAACTTCAAATTGAAATGAATGAGACAACAAATACATGTAAAATTTCGAAAATTTCTTTCTGCAACCCCAGTTGATCGCCTGCCATCCCTCATGTCCCATCGGGATGAGTTCCTATCACATAACTGTATTGCTGCCAACATTATCTTTTCCCAAGGGAAGGAAGGATCTGACAAATTTGCTCTTCTGTTCAACATCTTCATAATCACACTGCCTTAGATGTAACTGAGTCTTTGGCTTCCTTTCTTTGTATAGTATATTCCCTCCGTTGGGAATATTCCTGTACGCTCACCTCTCTTCATCTACCCCTAATGAGTCCTAAATGTTCAAGGAAGGCTAGAGGTTCCAGGGTACCCGCCCCCAGCACTAGCTTCTCTCATGCCCTATTCCAATCCGTCATCCCCCTGTAGTACTCTGGACAGCTTCCCTGTGTCCCAGACAGCACACTAGCTCCTTTGTCCCCTCCACCAACCAATGAAGTCCCCTGTGAATACCCTAGTTACATGGCAAAAGGGACTTTTCAGCTATGATTAAGGATCCTGAGATGGAGATATTATTCTGGATAATCTGGATGGGCCCAAGGTAATCACAAGGTTGATCAAAAGGAGGAAGCAGGAGGGTCAGAGTCAGAGAAGGAAAGTGATGCCAAAAGCAGAGATGGAACAATGTCACCCGGCTGACTTTGAAGTTGGAGAAAGGGGCCCTGAACCGAGGAATGCAGGTGAACCCTGGAAGCTAGAAGTGGCAAGAAAACGGATGCTTCCCTAAAACCTCTGGAAGAAACACAGCCTCTCCACGCACTTCAGACTCCTGACTTCCAGAACATTGAGATGACCACAAACTTAAAACAGGGATTGGTTATCTGTTACCACATCAGTAGGAAGGAACGTGTCTTATGTGATGCAACTGAATCTTTCTCTCCACGTGAGAAATTTCAAGAGAAAGATTGCAGTTTAGCCACAGATATCCTGCAATACAATCTCAACACTTATGAAAGGGATGACTTTGGAAGCAATGCGCAGTTTAATTAGTCCCCACTCGAGCAGGATATCTATCGTTTAACGCAGGTGGTCTGAGGAACCACTACTTATGATCTTAACTGATCTTGAACATTTTCTCATATTGTCTGTTCATCTGAGATGTTGGATGCTAAATTCATTCCTCTGCTGGGTAGTACGTCGCTCTCTTTATGCTCCATAGCCTCTAGATACCAAATAGAAAAAACTCAACATGCTTCCCTGTGTATTTTTTTTTTTTTGCAGGAAATAAAATTGAGACATATTTCCACAGTAAATCTCAATGTCTTCTCTATTACCAGGTTTTAAAAGGTTATGTACATTAGATATTACATCATTGTTTGAAGTACATTAGCGCTTTTGAAAACAGCTGCTTTCAATCTCCATTCTCATAAAAAGAGCAACCACACAGTCTGTGCTTTTTCTAATGGCTTTAAAATGTATATTAACTTAGAAATTCTGATCCACAGTAATGTTTGTGTACCATAATATAGAATATTAATGGAAAGCATAAAGGGGGAAAAGTCTTTACAAATTAGGGCAGAAGGAGAAACTTATGTTTCTCCAAGTTCTTTTGGGTCTCAATATGCTTTCCCTTTGGCAACAGATATATTTTTAATGAAAGCTTTATGAGGCAAAATTACTAATAAATGTATGTATTTAGCACACCCTGTGAATATAGAGCTTTTGCTTTTGAGAAACTTTTGTAGATGAGAAAAGTTGGGACTTTCGTTTGTGTACAAAGCCGATCCACCATTTACAACAGGGCAACGAGGACTGCCCTACTGTGTGCAGAAAGCGGTCAGGTGTAGGCAGTGCGAGCTAAACCTTAGCACATTACCTACACATACCAAGTGTAAGGATTCTTGGGCTCCAAAACAGGAACCATTTCCCAAAACACTAAATTCACATTTCCCTTTTCTGAAGACTGTGATCTCCACCTGCCTGGTTTTACCTGGGAGCACCTGTCTCGTTTACATATGGGGAAAATACAAACTCATTCTCCCTGCAAAATGCATCTCTGCTGAGACTCAAAATGCAAGAATGGAGATGTTCAGAGAGCTATTATTATTATTATTAGTGATACATCTTCTACTCACTTTGGCAGGGTAAATATAAAAGAAAATCCAAGTCTTTGATGTGAAAGGACAGACTGCCCAGCAGTCTTCCTGTTTACAAACATGAAATGCAGCATAAGTGTCGCTAATATCACCGGTGTGGCATTTCGACTGCCATGAAGAGTATCCCTTACCTGCACCCTTACATGCTGTCTGATGAGGAACAGGGATGAGGGCTACATTTGATTTTAGGTTTGAAGAAAGCGTGAAGATTTTACCCATGGTGCTCTGATCCTTTGCCCTCAAGTGGAGGTGAGATCATCATCTCAGGGAGAGCGTGAGCACCAGCTCCTCCCGGCGGCCACTTGGTGGCCAGGAGCACGGTGCATCTGCTTTGTGATGGACAAGTTCACAATTTACCTTGAGCTGTAAATGTAATCAGCTGCCTTTTAGGGCTTTGTACACAGAATGGGGGACAGGGGAGATCCTAGAAGGGAACTTTAAGTCACTAAAATGTGTGTGTGTGTGTGTGTGTGTGTGTGTAAATAAAGATACACTGAAACGATCTTCATTTAGAGCACAGGAAATAAGAGTGGTTAATTGTAAAAGTGATTTTCTTGGCTCTTTACTTGTATTTCTTTTTTCTAGTCCTCGACATTGGCATTTCTCTTCATACTCACTTCTTAAAAATTGTATCCAAAATGCCTAAATTATTTATTCTCAACTGCCCTACGTGTTTCCTTAACATTCCTCAATTTCTCACTGTATTGTCATTGATTAGTAAGGTGACAATATAAATATTTAAAATATCTTGCTGTAATGCTGACAACCAAGAGGAACAAATGATTTTATTTAATCACCAATTTTATGTTTTAGATCCAATTGCATTGCTCTTGGACAAAGGCCTTTTTACAAACTCAAAGTTTAAAAAGATTTATAAACACATTCCTTGGAGTTACATTATAAAGATGTATTTTGACTGGGCCTGAGGATCACTTGCTTCTGTCCCTGGCAGCAATAGCTTATGAAGTTATTGGAGCAGAACATGATTCTCCAAATATAAACCGAGCACCTGGTATATATAAGCCTTAACATTAATTTCAAAGTTGTGTAGAACAACTTTCAGCCTTAAGTAATTGGCAGAATAAAAGGATTGATAAGGCAAGGGTCCACCACCATCCTCATGTTCAAATCAAAACACTGATTCCTGAAAAAGAAAGCTCAAAAGACATTAAATGAGGCTCCTGTTGATCTAGATGAATGTTTTCCTGACTCATCAGCTTGCTATTGCTTAAAATTTTTCACTAAAAAACTAGGTTCTGGTTTCCTCTGTTTCCAGAAGAGAAGGAAAAGGAGGAGGAGAAGGGCCTCTTCTGACCTGCAAAGAGCACCGAGACCAGCTCAGATGCAGGCCCCTGGGACTGAGTGTATTGCAGTGTGGAGGCAGCACTGGGGCTCTGGGACCAGACCACCTCTGGGCGAGGCTCCTCTCCATCACAAGATGAAGGATCTCGAGTAGGATTTAATTCAGATTTTTAGATTTGCGTAAATTTTAAAGAATTCTTGCTCTTTCATTCAATCAGTAAAGATCTCGGGCTCTCTGCAGCCAGAACACCATGCTAGGCACAGGGGAGACAGTGAGGCGTGGCACAGGGGAGACAGTGAGGCGTGACACAGGCCTACAGGAGGAGATGGATGTGAGGACATCACCACACGAACACCAGGCAGCACCAAATGTGTTCGCCTCCACGGCAAGGCCCCCTCTGCCTGTCTCAATAGACAACAACGAGGCTGAGGCAGAAAGAAGGAATATTTTGCCAGATGCCAAAGCGCACACTTGTAATCCCAGTGACTCAGGCGGCTAAGGCAGGAGGAGCACAGGTTCAAGACCAGCCTCAGCAATTTAGCAAGACCCTGTCTCAAACTAAAAAATAAAAAGAGCAGGGGATGTGGCTATGGGGTTAAGTGCCTCTGGGTTTAATCCCTGATACCAAAGGTTGGGGGGGGGGGAAGAACATGATGATATTAACTGTAACAAACATTTTAGGGAGTAGCTGGGATGGCTGAATAGGTGATATCCCTCAAGTTCACTCATAAAAGGCCACATCAACACAGAAAGATAAAAGTCGTTTTGTCAGTTTTTCCTCACTGTGACCTAAATACCTGACAAGAACAACAGAGGAGGGGAAGTTTATTTGGGGCTCAGGGTTTCAGAGAACCTTGGTGCACAGATGGCCGACTCGATAACTCTAGGCCGGCAGTGAGGCAGGACATCATGGTGAAAGGGAATGGAGAAGGAAAGCAGCTCAGGACATGGCACCAAGGGAGCAGAGCAGCTCGACTCACCAGGGACAAAATACGAGTCCAAAGGCACACTCCCAGTGATCCACTATAGTCACACCCCACACACCTACAGTTACCTTCCAGTTAGTCCATATCGGTGGATTATGCATGGATTAGGCTGGAACTTTCTTAACCTAACCAGTTCACCTATGAAAATTATTGCATTGCCTCAGATTTGGGCTTGGGGCGTACCTCGTATCTAAACCATAGCAAAGTGATAAGAACCAGAACCTGAGGTTTAATGCCATCTATGTGGAGAAACTTTAAAACCTACTGTATCCTGGCCCCGTGTAAGATGAATTCAAGTTAGGATTTCTGGTCATGACCCTGGGCAATAGAAATATTAAATGCTTGCTTTTAAGAGAAACTTAAAGCAAGCATACGTAGTATAGTTATTATATTCTAGATATTTAAAAATTACCCACTCCTTAAAATAGCATTTAAAGACTCTGAATTTGTGGACTTGTTGATAAAAGAGGAAAGCAACCTACATCTAAATTTTTTAATTTTTTTATTTGTTCCTTCTAGTTAGACATGACAGCAAAATGTATTTTGGCCTACTATTCATACATAGAGCATAACTTCCCATTCTTCCCATAACATGATGTGGGGTTACACTGGTCGTGGATTCATATATGAACATAGGAAAGTAATGTCCAATTCATTCTTCTGTCTTTCCTATTCCCATCCCTCCCCCCTTGCATTCATTCCACTTTGTATAATTCAAAGTATTTCTACTTTTCCCATAAATGACCCCACCCTGCTTACTGGGTGTTAGCTTCTGCATATCAGAGAGAACATTTGGCCCCTGGTTTTTTGGGGATTCACTTATTTCATTTAGCATGATATTCTCCAGTTACATCCACTTACCAACAAATGCCATAATTTCATTCTTCTTTATGTATGAACAATATTCCATTGTGTTTATATACCACATTTTCTTTATTCATTCATCTGTTGAAGGGTACTTAGGTTGGTTCCACAGTTTAGCTATTGTGAATTGAACTGCTATAGATTGAAGTGGCTGTGTCACTATAGTATGCTGATTTTAAGTCTTTGGAGTATATACCAAGGAGTGGGAAAACTGGGTCAAATGGTGGTTCCATTCCCAGTTTTCTGATAAATCTCTGTACTGCTTTCCATAATGGTTGCATGAATTTTCAGTCGACCAGCAATGTATGAGTGTACTTTTTCTCCCACATCTTTGCCAGTATTGTTACTTGTATTCTTGTTGATTGCTATTCTGACTGTAATGAGATGAAATGTCAGTGTAGTTTTAGTTTGCATTTCTCTAATTTCTACAGATGTTGTACATTTTTTCATATATTTGTTGACTGATCGTATTTCTTCTTCTATGAAGTGTCTGTTAAGTTCCTTTCCCCATTTATTGATTGGGTTATTTGGGTATTTTGGGGGGATGTTAAGTTTTTTGAGTTCTTCATATATCCTGGAGATTAATACTCCATCTGAGATGCTGGTGGCAAAGATTTTCTCCCATTTTGTAGGTTCTCTCTTCACGTTCTTGATTGTTTCCTTTGCTGTGAAGAAGATTTTTTAGTGATATCATCCCAATTATTGATTCTTGATTTTACTTCTTGCACTTTAGGAATCTTATTAAGAAATTTTGTTCCTAAGCTGATATGATGGAGATTTGGGCCAACTTCCCTACCTGTTATTTCTAAATATTATTTGCAAACTCAATTTGAACTGAAGCCTTGCCCACTGGATTCACAAAGTAGATCTCTAATGGAAATCTACTTTAGACTTATGGGTTTTAGGTAGCTGCAAGTATCCACTACCTGGATTCTTGTAGATAGGATTCAGGTATCTTATCCCAGGAACTTTGGGTTATATCCACACAACTGTTTTGGTTGACATGATGCACCTCAATACAATACCATGTTACTTTTTCCTGCCTGGCAAGTTTGCGGACTCCACAGGAAGACTGTGTGGGGGCTGTTCCTTTGTCTTTTTTCTTATGGAAAATATTTGACATAAAGGAACATGTTGAAGTCTAAAAATTGGGGTATAAAAAGGTGACACCACACAACTGTAACCTCACTGAAAGAGTTAATTTAAGAAGCTAATTATAATGTACTCTTTCTTAAAATTATGAAGGAATCACATTTCTGCTATTTTTCTGAGAGTAAATATATAAACATTAGAGCCAGTTTCTAAAGAAGTTTTTGAGACATGATTTCCCACTATCAGTTTCCACAATAGAAAACCACACAGAAGCATTCAACGTGTCCAATGTGGAGGATTCATTAGTTGTTGCACACAGCTGGAGGAGAGACAGGGTCACTAATATTTACACAACTATAATATTGTCAGTGTCCTGAGGGTTACCCTTCTCCTTGGTTTCTTCTAATTAATATTAATTTTGGAAGGTCTAGGAGTAGGCTGCTACCCCCTGGCTAGGTCATCCCAGAAACCTCTCTGAGCCAATGACCTTCACAGTTGAAGAAGTTAATTGCTACCACAGTGCTATCGGTCAGAGGAAGACAGTTGATGAACTATGCAGACAGCCTCTCAGGGGCTGGGATATTTTAAAGCGATGCAGTCTCTTCCCAATGCTACAGGGTTAAAAAATAAATTCACACTGCAATATCTCGGAGCTCCTCGGGACTGGCTGCATCATTAAACATTAAGGACACCTCACAATAGTTCACTAGATGAAATTAGGGAATGAAAGCAATGAAAATAACAAAGCTTTTCAAGCAGCCTGATCAATCACTGAATATGCAATAGACAAACACAAAAGGTAACCAAGAACCTCCTGCTGTGGAGTCCCTAACACGCCTAGAGAAAAGTTTAAAGGTTGGGACTAATGATTCATGAGAATTAATATTCATCTTCTGGAGTATATTTTAAGGGAGACTTATTTGTACAGAGTGGATTTTTGCTCTAAGGTCGGGAAACTAGGTTATAAATAATACCAATGGATTTTTCCCATTCCATCCTTAATTTTCCTAAATAGCTGCAACAGCATCAAAAAGGAGTTTTTGAAAGGTGGACATATGATACACAGAACCCTAACACAACTCAAAAATATTCTGTGTAATTCTTACTAACTTGGGCTCACTGCCTGTGTTTTGAGGAGCCTCTGCTAGCCACAGTAAAGAATATTTATATAGACATTTGTGATACCGAGATCTGCTGAAACTTGTCTAATGCATCATTAGGAATGTTTCTGATTTTTTTAAATGTATAAAATTAGGCATTAAACATAATTTACTTAGAGTTATTTTAAAATAGGTTATCTCTTTTAGTTCATTTTTGCCTAAACTTTTAGCCAGAATCAAATTAACAGAAGCCTTTTTAATTGTATTTAATATTTTAAGACTCCATCAGACTGATGGTGTACTGCTCAATTTGGATTTTTTTTTTTTAGCTGTATTCTGAAACTCCCTAAATACAAAGCGTTTAGGAAACATTATAGATATTGAAAATAAGTTATCCATGTAAGTTTTGTATTATGAGGTAACAAAATTAGAAATTGGACGCACACATTCCCGCTGACCCATCTCTAGGGGTCACCTTGGCTGAGCGCTTGACCACTTAGGTTTCACCAGTCTGGACTGGGCTGCATCCTCATCTGAAGGCCAGAGTGGGAGAGAACCAACTTCCACCCGCAGGTTGTGACTGTGGAGTTAAAGGTGGGGCTTCCTGTCGAGGTCAGTAGGAGGTTTCCCCAAGTTCCTAGGGTGGCCATCTGGACTTTACTGCCCAGTGACCGATTTCATCCAGCCAGCAGAGGGAGTCTGTAGAGCGATTTGCCAACACAGTCTTGCATGATGCCACGTTATAACAGGAGTGGCATTCCCTGTCACCATATCCATGACCTTTGCCATATCATCTACAAGTAATGAATGCTAAAAGAAGGGGCTGGGGGAGCCATTTCAGAGTTTTCCTCACTCTCTCTTTCTGAAAAGTTTTTTTTTTCTAGTGACGTTTGCTTTTACTCAACTAAAACTACCTTGATTTTTAATTTTAAACTTAAAGTATAACTATTTTTATAGTTAAATATAACCCTTTTAAGTCACTGAAGATGCTTTGAAAGAAAGTTGTTACATTACCTTATGGGAGACAAACTGCATATGAATATGTGTGTGTGTATATATATATATATATATATATATATATATATAAATAGAAAAGATACTGAGAAAAATGTGTATTTGCTTACAAATTTATATAAATAGACTTGTGCTATGTAGGCATATTTAAATAAAATATAAACATCATTTAGCATTTTTAATTTTTTAGATTTAAAATGCATTGTCACATTTGATAATATTTCATATTTACAAAGAGGCAGAGCCACCACCCAAATTAATGGCAGTAATTAGCAGATTGGATTTCTCACCACAGGCAAATGTCTGTCTTTTAGTGTTATAAATGAGCATTTAAGAGTTGAAGCAGCAGGTGGTATATTCTCTAAGAACAAAATGATTATTTAACATAATTTTATGAAGAATGAGATATCTATATTAATCCCCACTTAAATATAGATTATATAAATAAATTCTAAATATTACATTTCATTCAAATTTTATTTAATATTAATTTAACTGGCCTATGAAAACCACTTGTAAAAGGCTTTATTTGCTAATTTTGCTTTGTTTCTATTTTGTTGATAGAGACTTTGTAGATCTCTTTCCAAAATGAACTTAAGTGGAAGTCTCTTAGTCATGTGCTATGACCTGGATGTGGTTTGTCCCCACAGGGTTACATGGTGGAGGCTTGGACCACAGTTTGGCAGCACAGGGGTGGTGTGTGAACTTTAAGGAATGGAACCTAGAGGGAGGTCCTTTGGTCAGTTGGAGTGTGCCCATGAAAGGAACTGGCCGCTTGCCTCACTGTGTCACCTCTCCCTATCCATACACTCCCCATCATGGTGTGATCTAGACAAGGGGGCCCTCACCAGAGCACAGCCAACATTAGTGCCATGCCCTCTAACTTACAAAACTATGAGCTAAACATAACTCTTTCCTCTATAAAGTTGGACAGTTTCAAGTATTTTGTTATAGCAATTCCAAACTCAGCCATTACTAACATTATAAATTCAGAAACCCAATTTTAACCTGAAAGATCGCTTTAATATTTAAAGTTTAATTTCTTAATTGACACTACTCCTAATAATATTTTAATGATTATCTGAAGATTAGATTTATGGGTGAGTGAGTGAAAAAAACTTAACCCATGGAAATACCTTTGATGTTGGATTTATTAAATTGATATTATCATCTTTGGCAAATAATCTATATGGATCTTGTTAGACTACAAACCTTAGACAAATTAATTAGCCTTATTGACCCTTAGTATAATAGATAACAGTAATTATCACAGAACATGGTTATTTGATTTGTAAAGCAATATGCAGCCATACCTTGTTCTGGAAAACAAAATATTTGCCTTCTTCATTCATGCCCCTCTCCCCCTAAAACACATGTGCTCTTTACAGTTTGGGTGAGATGCCACATTCTCTCACCTTTTTGCCTCCCCCAAAATAACATGCCCAACCAATAATTATGTTTCTAGTTTATTTCATTAGTAAACATTTAAGTAAATTACAACTGAAACATCACTAACCATCAGGGAAATGCAAATTGAAGCCAGGCTGAGATATTTCAATTAGTTTTCCCCTCTCATAATTATTCTTTCAGGGGAGATTTTCCTCAATAGATACATGTTGACATAATATTTTGCTTCATTATTTTTGTCTGTATTAAAATGCTTTTACAAAAGACCTACTTTAACATGCTCTTTTCTGACAGTGTTGCAAAATTCAATTACTTAGTGTATATTTCCCTTTGTTTTGGTGGTGTTAGTGAAAACAAAGCATTATGTAACAATGGTGGGATTTTCTTCTGTTTGAGGGCTGGCTAACATATAATTTTCCTGGGATAATGTCAAGGTCCTAATCCTGTTCAAAAATGTAAAAGTAAAAAGGTTTTCCAATTTAGCTTAGTATATTCAAAAGGGAAATTGATGCCAAACTCAATAGGTGCCTTGAGGCGCTCCGCACTAGGACACAGGTAAGTATTTCAGCATAATCAGCAGGCGGTGGTACAGGACACTGAGGCTGGAGACTTCTGAAAGCAAAGGGCCAAGTGGATTTCTAAAACCTGGGTCAGTTGCTAAGTACTGACAACTGGCAGGAGCTACATCCATCAACAGAAGGGTACGATCCAACCAGAGGAGATGCCTGGGATGGAGCAAGAGAGAGTATAACTTGCTTGCAGTCAGCAGAATGATACTGGCACTCACCATGTTCATATTTGATTAATTTTTTTTTACTGGTGAATTTATCTTCTATTTAATAGTCATTAGTACTTCATTTCCCTTAAAAAATAGCCATTCATAAAGACTGACACACGTAGATTATTTTGAAGATAAAACTGGGGTCTCTGATGGAGAAGAAGGTCTCAAGAGTTACACCAGCAATCTTTACTTACATATTATCAGGTTAATGACTATGCAAGCATTATTTTTTTGTATTCAGAAAAGTTACAGGACTAGAGACATCTGTGTAGCTTTTCCACAGTTGCAATGTGCAATGTTAGGAGCTTTGTGTAGCACTCAAGAAAGCCCTATTGTTTAAAGTTACTGTTAACCAGTATCTTAACAATCACCTTTCAGTGAAGAACCAGGAGGTTACCTAAGCCTAAACCCAACCTTCAGGAGCACTGCCTATAGGATCTCCTCTCAAGAACACTCCAGCAACCTCTCCCTGAGGGTTCAGCAAACACTACACTCCAGCCCACCCCACCTAGCACTACTGAAAAGGGAAGCTGAGAATTTTTTGAACAGAAACAATTCTTTAACATTTCATCAAGATCTTTTTTTCTTTTCTTTTCTGTTTAATTTTGACCTGAATGATTCGTGGACACTTCTACATACACATATTTGTCTTTTTTTTCTCATTTTTAGCATTTTTTTGATGGCAGTTATTTTTTTGTGGCTCAGTCTTTTGAAGGCTAGGATGTTTGATTAGGATATTTGGGATTTTGTTTTATATTCTTTTACTTTTTTAATTTTTTATTTTATATATTTTTTCTCTCACTTAACTGTTTCCCTTTATTCTTTTTTATTCTGCTAAAAGACAAACTCTATTATTATCTGTTTCACTCTTCCTTTAATTTTTTACTTCTATTTTATCTCCTCCTTCCTCATAATCATCACATCCTACATTTCTTCTGTTCTCTCCCTGTTCACCATTTGAAACTATAAACCCTTTTGAAGACCTGCTGTTTTTAATGTGGGAAATAACTGATCACATTATTTGTTTATTGTGACAATTAACATTGTATATGTCATAGCAGAAACTATTTGGTTTAATGCTGCATATTGTTTGCAGTGGTTATTATTATTTGTCTCCTCCTAAAGTATGAGGTACTGGAAACCTTCAGAAACTCTAAGTCCACAGGGTAGAAACTCTGTCTCAGATTCATATTTTTAGATGGGTAGACACACAAACAACATGAAAAAGAAAAGGAACAAATCACCCCAAACAAACCAAGAAACTTCAATAACAGAATCCATCAACACCACAGTGGAAGAAATGTCAGAGAAGGAGTTTAGAATATACATAGTTAAACTGATCTGTAAAGGAAAGGATAATATTAGGGGTGAAACCAGAAAATACAGGAAGTAAAAGATCACTGCAATAAAGAGAGATTATTGGGGCGGGGGGGGGGGGAATTAAGCAAAAATCCTTGAAATGAAAGAATCAATAAACCAAGTTAAAAATTCAACAGAAAGCATCACCAGCAGACTAGACCACTTGGAAGACAGAGTTTCAGGCAATGCAGACAAAATACATAATCTTGAAAATAAATTTGACCATGGAGAAAATATATTAAAAGATCATGAATACAATTTCCAAGAAATATGGGATAACATGAAAAGACCAAATGTAAGATTTATTGGGATAATGAAGGCTCAGAGATATAAACCCAAGAAATCCACAATTTTTTCAATAAAATATCATCAAAAAATTTCCAAAATCTTTCTTTTTATTATTATTAGTTGTTCAAAACATTACAAAGCTCTTGACATATATTTCATACATTTGATTCAAGAGGGTTATGAACTCCAATTTTTATCCCATATACAGATTGCAGAATCACATCGGTTATACATCCACGTTTTTACATACTGCCATACTAGTGTCTGTTGTATTCTGCTGCCCTTCCTATCCTCTACTATCCCCCCTACCCTACCCTCCCCTCCCATCTTCTCTCTACCCCATCTACTGTAATTCATTTCTCTCTTGTTTTTTTTCTCTTTCCCCTCACTTCCTCTTATATGTAATTTTGTACAACAATGAGGGTCTCCTTCCATTTCCATGCAATTTCCCTTCTCTCTCCCCCTTTTCCTCCCACCCCTTATTCCTGTTTAATGGTAATCTTCTTCTCATGCTCTTCCTCCCTGCTCTGTACTTAGTTGCCCTCCTTATATCAAAGAAGACATTTGGCATTTTTTTTTTAGGGATTGGCGAACTTCACTTAGCATAATCTGCTCTAATGCCATCCATTTCCCTGCAAATTCCATGATTTTGTCATTTTTTAGTGCTGTATAATACTCCATTGTGTATAAATGCCACATTTTTTTATCCATTCATCTATTGAAGGGCATCTAGGTTGGTTCCACAGTCTAGCTATTGTGAATTGTGCTGCTATGAACATCGATGTAGCAGTATCCCTATAGTACGCTCTTTTCAGGTCTTTGGGGAATAGTCCGAGAAGGGCAATAGCTGGGTCAAATGGTGGTTCCATTCCCAGCTTTCCAAGGAATCTCCATACTGCTTTCCAAATTGGCTGCACCAATTTGCAGTCTCACCAGCAATGTACAAGAGTACCCTTTTCCCCACATCCTCGCCAGCACTTGTTGTTGTTTGACTTCATAATGGCTGCCAATCTTACTGGAGTGAGATGGTACCTTAGGGTGGTTTTAATTTGCATTTCTCTGACTGCTAGAGATGATGAGCATTTTTTCATGTACTTGTTGATTGATTGTATGTCCTCCTCTGAGAAGTGTCTGTTCAGGTCCTTGGCCCATTTGTTGACTGGGTTATTTGTTTTCTTATTGTTGAACTTTTTGAGTTCTTTGTATACTCTGGATATTAGGGCTCTATCTGAAGTGTGAGGAGTAAAAATTTGTTCCCAGGATGTAGGCTCCCTATTTACCTCTCTTATTGTTTCTCTGGCTGAAAAAAAAACTTTTTAGTTTGAGTAAGTCCCATTTGTTGATTCTTGTTTTTAACTCTTGTGCTATAGGTGTCCTATTAAGGGTTGGAGCCCGACCCCACAATATGTAGATTAGAGTCAACTTTTTCTTCTATCAGACGCAGAGTCTCTGTTTTGATAACAGGCTCCTTGATCCATTTTGAGTTACCTTTTGTGCATGGCGAGAGAAAGGGATTCAGATTCATTTTGTTGCATATGGATTTCCATTTTCCCAGCACCATTTGTTGAAGATGCTTTCCTTTCTCCATTGAATGCTTTTAGCACCTTTGTCAAATATAAGATAGTTGTAATTTTGTGGATTGGTCTCTGTGTCCTCTATTCTGTACCATTCTGTACCATTGATCCACCCGCGTGTTTTGGTACCAGTACCATGCTGTTTTTGTTACTATTGCTATGTAGTATAGTTTGAAGTCTGGTATTGCTATACCGCCTGTTTCACTCTTCCTGCTTAGAATTGCTTTTCCTATTCTGGGAGTTTTATTTTTCCAGATGAATTTCATGATTGCTTTATCTATTTATACAAGAAATGCCTTTGGGATTTTGATTGGCATTGCATTAAACCTATAGAGAACTTTTGGTAATATCGCCATTTTGATGATGTTAGTTCTGCCTATCCATGAACAGGGTATATTTTTCCATCTTCTAAGATCTTCTTCTATTTCTCTCTTTAGGGTTCTATAGTTTTCATTGTATAAATCTTTCACCTCTCTTGTTAGGTTGATTCCCAAGTATTTTTTTTTTTTTTTGAGGATATTGTGAATGGGGTGGTTGTCCTCATTTCCATTTCAGAAGATTTGTCACTGATATACAGGAATGCCTGTGATTTATGCATGTTGATTTTATATCCTGCCACTTTGCTGAATTTATTTATTAGCTCTAGCAGTTTTTTTGTAGAACCTTTTGGGTCTTCTAGGTATAGGATCATGTCATCCACAAATAGTGATAATTTAAGTTCTTCTTTTCCTATCTTTATGCCTTTAATTTCTTTCGTCTGTCTAATTGCTCTGGCCAGTGTTTCAAGAACTATGTTGAACAGAAGTGGAGAGAGAGGGCATCCCTGTCTTGTTCCAGATTTTAGAGGGAATGCCCTCAATTTTTCTCCATTCAGAGTGATGCTAGCCTGAGGCTTAGCATAGATAGCTTTTACAATGTTGAGGTAAGTTCCTGTTATCCCTAGTATTTCTAAGATTTTTGAACATAAAGGGATGCTGTACTTTGTCAAATGCTTTTTCTGTGTCTATCGAGATGATCATATGGTTCTTATCTTTAAGTCTATTGATGTGGTGAATAACACTTATTGATTTCCGTATATTGAACCAGCCTTGCATCCCAGGGATGAATCCTACTTGATCATGGTGCACAATTTTTTTTGATATGTTTTTGTATCCAATTTGCCAGAATTTTATTGAGGATATTTGCATCTAGGTTCATTAGAGATATTGGTCTGTAGTTTTCTTTCTTTGAAGTGTCTTTGTCTGGTTTCAGAATCAGGGTGATGTTGGCCTCATAGAATGAATTTGGAAGAGCTCCCTCTTTTTCTACTTCCTGAAATAACTTGAAAAGTATTGGTATTCATTCTTCTTTAAAGGTTTTGTAAAACTCCACTGTATACCAGTCCTGAGCTTTTCTTGGTTGGTAGTCTTTTGATGGCTTCTTCTATTTCCTCTATTGATATTGGTCTGTTTAAATTGTGTGTATCCTCCTGACTCAGTCTGGGCAAATCATATGACTTAACAAATTTATTGATGTCTTCACTATTTTCTATTTTATTGGAATATAGGGTTTCAAAATAATTTCTTTTCTGTATTTCTGTAGCGTCTGTTGTGATATTGCCTTTTTCATCCCGTATGTTAGTAATTTGAGTTCTCTCTCTTCTTCTCTTCATTAGCATGGCTAAGGGTCTGTTGATCTTATTTATTTTTTCGAAGAACCAACTTTTAGTTTTGTCAATTTTTTCAATAGTTTCTTTTGTTTCAATTTCGTTGATTTCCGCTCTGATTTTAATTATTTCTTGCCTTCTGCTACATTTGCTGTTGTTTTGCTCTTCCTTTTCTATGGTTTTGAGATGAAGTATGAGCTAATTTATTTGTTGTTGTTTTTTTTTTTTTTCCTTTTTTTGAGGAATGAACTCCAGGCAATGAATTTCCCTCTTAAAACTGCTTTTATTGTGTCCCATAGATTCTGATATGTTGTGTCTGAGTTTTCATTTATCTCTAAGAATTTTTTGATTTCCTCCTTTATGTCTTCTGTAACCCATTGATCATTCAGTAACATATTGTTCATTTTCCAAGTGATGTAGGATTTTTCCTTCCTTCTTTTATCATTGATTTCCAGTTTCATTCCATTATGATCAGATAAGATGCATGGTATTATCTCCATACCTTTATATTTACTAAGGGTTGCCCTGTGGCATAATATATGGTCTATATTTGAGAAAGATCCATGTGCTGCTGAGAAAAAAGTATATCCACTTGATGATGATTGATATATTCTATATATGTCAGTTAAGTCTAGGTGATTAATTGTGTTATTGAGTTCTATAGTTTCTTTATTCAACTTTTGTTTGGAGGATCTGTCCAATGGTGAGAGAGGTGTGTTGAAGTCACCCATAATTATTGTGTTGTGGTCTATATGATTCTTGAACTTGAGGAGAGTTTGTTTTATGAATGTTGAAGCACCATTATTTGGTGTATAAATATTGATAATTGTTATGTCTTGTTGGTGAATGTTTCCTTTTAACAGTATATAATGTCCTTCCTTATCCCTTTTGATTAACTTAGTCTTGAAGTCGATTTTATTCGATATGAGGATGGCCACCCCTGCTTGCTTCAGAGGACCGTGTGCATGGTATGATTTTTCCCAACCTTTCACCTTCAGCCTGTGTATGTCTTTTCCAATCAGATGAGTCTCCTGGAGGCAGCATATTGTTGGATCTGTTTTTTTAATCCAGATAACCAGCCTATGTCGCTTTATTTGAGAGTTTAAGCCATTAACGTTTAGGGTTACTATTGATATATGGTTTGTACTTCAAGTCATGTTTGATTATTTATCTTTTTTTTTAATTTGGTTTGTTTCTCCATGATTAGCCTTCCCCCACCACCACCACCACTCTCGCTTTACTGAGGTACTTTCCACTGTTGGTTTTGGTTGTTGTTTTTCATTTCTTCCTCGTGTAGTGTTTTGCTCAAGATGCTTTGCAATGCTGGTTTTCTGGCTGCGAATTCTTTTAACTTTTGTTTATCATGAAAGATTTTTATTTCGTTGTCATACCTGAAGCTTAATTTTGCTGGATACAAAATTCTTGGTTGGCATCCATTGTCTTTCAGTGTTTGAAATATGTTGTTCCAGGATCTTCTCGCTTTCAGCATCTGTATTGAAAAATCAGCCGTTAACCTTATTGGTTTACCCCTGAATGTAATCTGCTTCCTTTCTCTTGTAGCTTTTAATATTTTCTCTTTGTTCTGTATATTGGATATATTCATAACAATGTGTCTTGGCGTTAGTCTACTGTGATTTTGTATGCTCGGTGTACTGTATGCATCTAGAATTTGTACATCCGTTTCCTTTTTTATATCTGGAAAGTTTTCTAAAATTATTTCATTCAACAGATTGCTCATTCCCTTGGTTTGGACCTCTATACCTTCCTCTATTCCGATGACTCTTAAGTTTGTTTTTTTTATGTTATCCCATATCTCTTGGATATTTTTCTCATGGTTTCTTACCAGCCTTTCTGAGTTGGCTAGACTCTTTTCAAGATGATATATTTTGTCTTCATTGTCTGACTTTCTGACTTCTACTTGCTCCACTCTGCTAGTGATACTCTCATTTGAGTTTTTAATTTGGTTTATAGTTTCCTTCATTTCTAAGATCATTGTTTGATTTTTTTTTTATAATCTCTATCTCCTGGTAAAGTTGCTTATTTGCTTCTTGAATCTGTTTATGTAATTCATTTTCAATGTGTTCTTTCATTGTTTGAATTTGCTGTCTCATGTCCTCTTTAAGATTCCATTCCATCTGTATAAGGTATTCCTTGAGTTCTTTATTTGACCATTTTTCTGATGCCTCTAGGTTCTCCTGTAGATTTAGGCTATCCTGCATTGCTTGTACTCCTTTTCTTTCTTGCTTTTTCATGCTGCTCATGTTACTTCCGGTTCTGTTCGACTGCTGAGTTACTGTTTACTCCTATAAATTTATTTTGGTTCTGTGTATCTCCGGAGTCCATCCTTTGTGATGGGAGACTATGACTAGAGATGATGAATTTTATTGCACTTTAAAGCAGACTCATTCATTTCATAAAATGCATACGGATTCTGATGGCATATAGCGATCTGTGGTTTGGTCTTGGGACTTATGTTTAGGTCAAGTGATGTGATGGTATAGAGGTTGGTATATCTCGACAACCTTGGAAGATTGCTCTACTGACGAGGGATATTAATAGGAGAATGGTCCGGAGCATTTGGGGGTAGCTAGGGAATTGGTAGTACTATATAATGCCTCAGAACATTTACCTATACACATTTAGTAAATTACATATAAACAGCATCGTAATGCTTGGGAGGAAAGGTATTAGAAGAGGAGGGAAGAAGTCGCTAAAGAGAATGAGACTAAACAGGTAGAATTCAAGAAAGGGGGAATAAGGAAATTGAAAAGAAATGAAAAGACAAAAAAATAAAAATAAATTAATTGATTAAAAATGCAGTCTTAGAGTTCGATTAAGTTCTCTTCCAGTAGGTGGAGTTGTGCCTACAAGGCCAAGCTTCTCTCCATATGCAGGAACCAATCCCTGTAAGGCGGCTCCTCCTCCCCCACTGGGCGGCTCTCCAATCCTGGGCGCCCAGGGCCTTTCCTGGTCTCCAGTCGCTTCCCCACTTTTCCTCCAGCCAGGCCCCCCTCTCCAGTGACATTCACCAAAAACTGGCTACACGCGGGATCTGCCACTCCCGGGATCCCTATTTTCTTGAATGACTGGGCACACTCTCTCTGTTTGCCATTCCCCCAGACCCTAAGGTTGTGGATCGCGGCTGGGAACTGTCAGCTTATTCTGCCTGCTTCCCTCCGGTAGCCATGCCCCCAGGGAGCTGGCGCAAGAGACCTCAGTTGTCAGCGCTGGTGGGAGCGGTAGCCGGGGGTCAGGCGCCGCTCCTTACTCCCTCAGTCTGACAATTGGGCTCATGGGAGAGCTGGGGGGGGGGCCTTGAGATTTCCCCAATGTGTGCAGAGGAGGGGCCCTGGGGGTCACACACCTTCAGTCACCAGTCTCGATGAAGCTATCCCCTCCGCTGAATTCTGGTGATGTCAGTTGTCTGCCATGGTGGTGTCCAATGCGAAGGGCGGCCTTTCGTTCCCTTTGCCGGATGTCCGATGCGAAGGGTGGGTCCGGTCCGGCTCTTCCCGGTCCCATCTCAATTCTGGGCCTGCTGCCTGTGAATGCTCAGTTGGTATCACCTCAAAAGGTTCACGGAAGAACCGAAGAGTTGTTTCTCTATTCTGCTGGAGCGTCTGTAGCGCTGAGTCACGGCAGTTTGGTGGTGAGACACAGACAATCAACCAGAGACTGTGCCCGGGCAGCCTGAATTCACCCGCTCTGGGCTCGGTGTGGGTTCTGAGGGGTGCAAACTTCTCACCCCAGGTCCACTTCAGCCCAGCATTGCCAAGTGATCCTGAGCAAACAGCATTCAGTCAGTTTAAGACTCCCTTTGCCCGCACAGCTGAAGAGGTCACAGAATTGATCTCAGCACCCGCCGCCATTTTGGATCCGAAAATTACCCAAATCTTCAGAATGAAATGGACAATCAACTAAAGGAAGCTTACAAGACCCCAAATATATAAAATTACAATAAGCCCACACTAAGGCACATTGTTATAAAAATGCCAAATGTATAGAATAAGGATAGGATTCTAAAGACTGCTAGAGAAAAAAAATGACAAGTCACATTTAAAGGTAAAGCAATCTGAATCTCAACTGATATATCAACCCAGACCCTAAAAGCCAGGAGGTCTTGGAATAATATATACTAAGCTCTGAAAGAAACTGGAGCCCAACAAAGAATACTATACCCAGCAAAACTAAGCTGATGATTCTATTAGGCAGGGTTCTCTGGATAAACAGAATCAACAGGAAATATAATTATAAAAAGGGTACTTATTAGGTTGGCTTATGCAACCAAAAGCTGGATGTTCACAATGACTGTCTGCAGGCTAGAGAGCTGGAAGAACCAGTAGCTGCACATCCCAAGAGGCAGAAGCCCCAGAACAAGAGGGATCAATGGTGCTACCCTAGTATGAAACCAAAGGCTTCTGGGGAAATCACTGGAAGAATCCACTTTGGAAGAAGCAAGAGTCTGATATCCTCAGACATTTTCAGCAGCAATCAAGAACTCGTTAATTAAAAAAAAAAAAAAATCAAACTTGTATCTGCTGCAGCTTCCTTGTCCTTCCAACTTTTATTCCATCCAAGCCATCATCCCACTGGACAGTGCTGCCCACTCTGAGGGAGGGCCTCCATTTCAGTTGGTTATCCTATATGCCAATCATTCCAAGACACACCCTCACTGACACACCCATAAACCTCTCAATCCTTGGCATCTCTCTTAATCCAATCAAGTTGACAGTTCAAATTAGCAGTTAGACAATAAAATAAAAACCTTCCATGATAAACAAAAGAATTCACAACTAGAAAGCGTACACTACAAAAATCCTAAAGGGTCTGTTTGTGTTTATCAAAAAGGTAAACCAGGGCACAATAAAATTGCAACAGCCTATCTGAGCCAACATTGACTCATGAATCAGGCAGATCTAAATCAGAAGTGGCTGAGACTCTCCATGATGGGAATACAAGTGGGTGGAAGGAAGTTTCTATAGGACCAACACAAAAGTAAAGCCAAGAAAATATTTGATTGATTACAGTTCTACAGTTGGTTTATTTGACCCAGCTTTTGGAAAAATCCTATTATGTGACTTTGTTAGCTCCTTCTGATTAGTCACACTAAAGCTCTGTTTTCTTTTAATACAGGTGCTATGGTCTGAATGTGTCCCCCAAAACCATGTGTTGGAAACATAAATCACCAAAGCAGCAGTTCTGGGAGGTGGGAACTAATAGGAAGTGGCTTGCCTGAGGGGGTCCATCCTCTGCTCTTCTGCCACGACGTGAGGACACGGAAGACCCCTCACCAGTCACGCAGAGGAGACTTCATCTTGAAGTTCCCAGTCCCAGAACTGTGAGCGGGGAGAAAGATTCTGTTTTTTATAAGTTTCCCAGTCTATGGGAGTCTGTTACAGCAACACAAGCAGCTAAGACAACAGACAGTCACCAAAAAAGAGCTCCGGTAAAGCTGTGCTTATGTTTATAAATCGAGCAAGGTTAAGGTCACTTATGAAGCTTGACTGGTTTTTGTCTGCTGAGGGATTCTTTAGAGGAGGTCTCCGTTTCAATTTGCTTCAACAATTTAGGTAGATTACTCAAAAAATATAGACAGTGAGCAATTTCCTTTCACTTTCTTACATGCATCACATCAAGTGTTTCTTTAAAGACTGAGTTGTTCCACTGATCTATTTAAGTCTGTATAACACTATTTTAATTACTGTAGATTTATCATTTGGGGTTTCTGATAAGGCAAGTCACACTGAGGCCTGTATCTGCTCATTGATCCCTATGGTTTACACTGAGTCCTTCAATCAGTTTCCCACCAGGAGAAAATAAATCCAATCTACACTCTGGGTTGAGAAATCTGGGGTGCAGAGTAAAAGAAACAGAGTTCAGGTTTGCAGAACACTATATAAATTTAGCCTTTCTAACTTAGCAATATGAACCTGTCCTCATATGAATTGCATTCACAAAGGGTACAAAATGCCTTCATTCCTATCACAGAATATGTATGAATAACTGTTTGATCTCCGTGTGTTTTTATAGTCAACGTAATACAGTCTTGGACTAGGAGTTCAAGGTGACCCAATCAGGGAAGGAACTGATTAACTGGTTTCAGCTGTGATTCAGATTAAAGCAAGCGTTGTTTCCACACTTTAAAAAGGAAGTACCAACACGTCCAGGGGCCATGCCTGCTTCAGTGATGAATGTGTTTCCTTGTGGCACCTTGGGGAACTGGGCTCATGAATTCACAATGCTCATCACCTCTCACATTCTCTGGGCCACCTGCTAATTTGCTGTAAGCAACAGCTTTGATGTTAATATTTTTGTTTCTTCACCCACTAAATTACCTTCATGACCCAAATGGTCTACTTGGTATTCAGTTCCTCAAAGCATCCATAGTTGATTTTCAGAAAGAAATGGAAACAGTAGCAGAGGATTCTTGGCTTGAGCTCCATGCAAGTAGGTAAGTCCTGTGACGCGCTCACTGCCCACAGCCTCGGCTGGGGTCCTCCGTTAAGCCTTAGAACCCAGATTTAATTTGATTATTTTTCCAGCAAGTCATTAGCCAGCACTTTCTTCAACCCTGGACTTTAGAGGCATCTTACCAACTCTGTTGTAAGTAAATAAAATTTGACAATCTACAGGATGGGATTTATTGTTCTCAGAATGTTGACAAAAACAATTGATTTAGAGATGGAGGTGGCTGGCATAAGGCGTGGGAGGATGGCAGGAATGAGAGTGAGCACTTCACATGCAGTCCATCAGGGCAGCTTCTGCCTGGCTGTGGCCCCACAGGGGCCACTGGCTCACATACTGATGGAGCCAGCAAGGAAAAGCTCCTTTAAACCGAGTGGAAAATTAGAGTTACCAGATTGGCAATTCATTCATTCGCATATGTATCTTTCACTGTTACGTTTCCATCATTACGTGGGTCACTTCTGACCTCAGGGCTCTATACAATTCTTGATTTCATTTCATTTTATAAGAAGTACACTCTCTGAACACTGACTGACACGACTTCTATGCAGAAAGATCAACAACCGTGTGGACCAAACTGAGTATCTCCAGCAGCCCCCCAGTTGCTGTGATGTGAACTGGGTGTACAGACTGCTAATCTTTCATTGGGAGTTCTTTCAACATGAAAAACATTTGATGCATCTCCTTTGAAGTGATGCGGCACAGGCAAACTCTTTGAATCAAAATGCTAAGGTCTTTCCCCTGAAGTGAGCTTCGTGTTAAGTAAGAACACAGCTGCTTCACAAACACTCTCTCCCCCACCCCAAACCCATCCTCCGGGTCTAAGCTCAGGCCTGCTGTTACCGGAACAAGCCGAGGGCTCTGCCCCACTTACGTTTCTTACCTCTGCTATATGACTCGTTAAAATACTTTGTCATCCATGATGAGTCTGATTTGTTAAATGACTCATTTACCCAAACATTTATGAGCATCTAATACAGGGAAGTCTTGGTGACAGGTGGCAGAATTGAAGAACAGGAAAGTCATTGCTCGGTCTTCTCTGCGCTAAATGTCCTGCAAGGGAGACAACTGCATTAAATAGGAAACTGCATGTTTTGGTTAGCTTTTACTTTTGGGGAGAGGGTGTCACTGTGAGCAAAAGACCTGGCGAGAACAAAGTAGAGGAGGAAAAGTTTATTTTGGCTCATACTTTCAGAGGCTCGGTCCACAGCTGAATGACTGTAGCTCTGGGCCAAAGGTGAGGCAGAACACCATGGCGAAAAGTACAGCCGAGGAAAGTGGTTCAGGACGTGGAAACAAGGAAACAGAAAGCTCTGCTCACCAGGGACAAAATATATACCCCAAAGGCTCATCCCCCAGTGACCCACCTCCTCCAGCCTCACCCTACCTGCCTATAGCTACCACCCAGTTCATTCATGAGTGGATGAATCCACCGATGAGATTAGACATCTCATAATCTAATCATTCCACCTCTGAAAATTCTTGCATTGTCTCACACATGAGCTTTTGGGGGACACCCCATGTCTAAACCATCCCCTGTGGTACTAGTTGTTTTTATTGCAATAGAATCTGAAGAGCAATGAGGATGTATGCATGTAGCAAGATCACCTACCCTAGTCAAGTGGGACCAGATGACATGTTTAATAAGTACATGTTGGGCACCTTTAAATGCATAAGATGACATTTAGGTTGGTGCCTGAAAAATGATTTAATTCAGTGAAAAGATGACAATGTAGGGGCAGGAACAGAGATCAAGACCAGCAAAAGGCCCAGCATGGAGAAGACAAGAAGCCAAAGAGGGCAAGGGATTTCTGAGGAATTAAAATAAAGTGAGGACAGCTGTCACAGGGTGTGACAGAGGAGCAATCAGGCTGGGAGTAGAGGAGGAAGAGGCCATGAAAGGTTTTCTGGGCCAGGTTAAAGAATATGAAATGTATCTTTACATAGCCTGGTGGTCACAGTGCTTGTCAAGGTACCTACTAAATAAGAGTGGACTTTCTTTCGTACTGTTAACACCACCAAATTTGTACATTTCTGGGCACTAACTGAAAGTGTAACGTAACAAAGTATGTTGCATAGATGGGACTCGATAAATGTTTAATGATTCTAAAACTGGCTTTGCCAAATAAAAATTACAACTTCATCCATTGTAAGTATTTTGTAATACACATGTGCAAATTTCTTTATTGATCATCTTAGCAAATAGTATTTTATCTTTAAAAACAGTTCTCTAACCTTTAGCAAAAATTATTTTCACACAAACGAAAACTTAAAGGCACTGAAATAGATGATTGCAAATTTCCAGTGCACTGAAATGTAATTATAAACACATTGAATGGAAGCCCTATAAATAAAAATAACTCATCAGGTTGCTTTTATAACCTGAGCAACGCAGAGTAATTAAACCAAGAAATTAAATTCCATAAAATTAAAAATGTAATTTCATACATCAGATTTAGCAATGGTTTTCAAGAAACCAAGTGATCTTATAGTTTTGAAACAGCCCCATCTGGTCAAATTGTAATCAATGCCTTGTATGTTTGCTTAGCTTAAAGACTGCCTTCCCTTAGAAAATTAACAATGTTAATTTTCACATCAACTTGAATGATCCATATAGTTAAAAATTTCCATGTGTTTGTATGTGTTTGTGTGTGTGCATACATGTGTGCATGCATGCACATTTCTGGCAAAGTGCTGCACAGGAGTTCTCATCAAAAACATCAGATGGAATGACTTGTACTATGAGACAGTCTTTGTAGTCACAAAAACACAGGCTCTTGCTGATGACAAATTATTCACTCTTCTACTTAATAATATCCTGGATGAGCAATCACGGTATTTTTTTCTATGTGTGCATGTAGAACACACTTCAAAGACAGAAATACAGAAAGAGTCATAAGATGATCATAATTTTCCATGAGAAAATTACAAAATTTTTATAATATTCCAGGTAGTCTATATTTCTTAGCATGTACCAATAATCAACCCTTATCGTTTTCTAAATGTGATAATTGATTTTTAGCTTCTTCTCAACATTTTATCATCTCTTGAAGAAAGCATATGTTTTCATCTTTGTTTCAGTTATTCATAAAGAGCTTAAACTCCATTGAAAAGTTGGTGTTTAAAAATACACATACACGTGTACAAGAGCACGCACAAACAAGGGCGAAAGGAGAAGATTTGTACCTCCAACTCAGCCCCCCTCCCAATTCAGAAATGAACCCCTGACACATAGAAAACTCTGGAGAAAGAAAAGCAGAGGCTCTTTCTGTATAGCTCCCCTCCTGGGGTTCCTCCCCTCCCCTTGCTTCTTCAAAAAAGTCACAGCCGGAAGGCGTTAAAACTTTCTATTGGCACTTGTCCATCATATGCTATCCTTTCTTGGTGTCATTAAGTCCTGCCCACATTTCTATAAACAGTCCCTTTTATCAAACTCTCCATGATGACCCAATTTGAGCACTCTGCTCCTTTTAAGAACCTTGCCAGATACAGTAATTGGCACCAGAAATAGTCCCCCCCCAAAAAAATAAACTTTCAACTGGGATTTTGAAAATGGGTTGCTCATATTTTTGAGAAGTATACAGAAAGTCGCTTTACTGTGGGAAATAAATACTGTGTTAAGCCACAGAATGCAACAGCAAAATGACTATTCCAATTTTCTCTGATGATGACAGGGACAGGGACAGGTGAAGACAAGGTGCAAGGTATCACCTGGCCATGGCACTTGGCCACTACGGTAGAACTATAATGAAAATGGGGTCAGCTGGCTGCTACCAAGAGCCCTAGAGGTGTGCACAGCTAAAACAGAAACACCAAAACTCAAGACTATCCAACTTGGTGGAAAAAATCAGAAAGTCTTGATGGTATCTTTGAAGGAATATCACAGGTTGAACACGGCTGGACACCAAAGTCCAGGATCTGATTCTGGGTCATGAAAAGTTGTAGCCCTCTGCCATCATCCCTGGACTGATAGAGTGACTTATCCATTACCATACCATCCCACACAACATTGCCTCTGACCAGGTGGACACTTTCTATAGCAAAATTCAACAATAGGCTCACTCCCATAACGATCGATCGATAAACCATATACTTCCTTCTCAGAAGCCAGTTGGGAAACAATACTTCTCAAGGTCAGGTGTAATCCAATAGAACATGATATATGCCTTAGGATAGAAATCAATATATTGTGCAGCAATCAATGGGTCTAAAAACCAAAAGGTGGGGGTAGAACTATCCCTTTCATTATTGTACTAAGAAACACAGATGATAATTGTTTGGTGTTTCCTTTAGCAGAACTGAGCTTAAATGGGTTTTAAAGTCTCCAAACCCTTAAATGGGTTTTAAGTGTCCAAGGGAGCAATAATTCTACCAAACACTATAGTCAAGGATTGATCAAGTTCACTTATGAAATAGATCTCTGGCCATTTAGGGATCCTCATGTACTGGATTGACAGATAGATAAAGGGACTAAAATGACAAATTTTTATTGCCCAGGAGAAATTGAGTTGCTGCCACACAATGGTGAGAAGGTACGTGTTTAAATAAAACTACATCCAGAATTTGAGCAACCAGAGGGATTCCTCTTAATATACACCATGTCCAACAGTCCTGCCAATGAAAGACCCAGGTAACTCATCAAGAACAAGACCAAAGATTCAGGCTATTTTGGTTGGTTGGTTGGTTGGTTGATTTGTTGGTTGGTTGGTTGGTTGGTTAGGTTTGCCATTCCAAAAGAAGAATGTTGTTATTCCAAGGGCAACCAAAGCACAGAAACAGTAAAAGAAGAACACATTTCTTATTATTTGGCTTTGTAGTAGCCATAGAAATGAAGACTATACCATTGATGCTTTGTAGTTATTGCTAACTGTCCATCACATTTTTTGCCCCTGCTACCTTACAATAATGTGTCAGTATTTTAAATTTATAGATGAAAATATGTCTTAATTGATATTTCCCCAAGCTATGATATTATCTCATCAGATTTGAGGATATTGAGCAGATTAATTTTCTACCCATAGGAAAAAAAAAAAAATCAAGGGTGATTTTAGAAGACAGAAGAGAAGGATTATGCTACATGTTTCCTATTGATCTGTCCAAGAGTGGTTACTGGCAGAATATCAGAGGTGGGAAGAGATGAGGTTGGTGGCTTTATTTCTGGATTCTTCCCTGCTGGGTCTCTTTGGTCGGCCCTCCACCAAAGGCCGTAGCTCCTTACCATGTGGCTATTGTTTCTGGGTCTCCTCAAGCACAGCAGAAGCAAAGAATCCCCCCCCCCATCTCCAGGTTTGTGATGCTGCATTATTCTCCACTGATTTCCCTGCCCACCCTTTGCAAATATTCCCTCCATTAGCTTTTCCCAATTTTCCTGTTTAAATCAACTAAAGATAAAAGCATGAAAGAGCCTTATCGTTCAGACATTTTCACTTGAAAAATTCAAAGAATTTTCCAGTCTATTAGAATAGGTTTTCTACTTTTTTTGTTTTTCATTATCTTTCTTACATCAGCTTGACTTGCAGTGCATTATGTAATTGTCTCCAGTTTCAGGTTTTTCAAGTGGAATGAGGAGAGAGAAAAAAAAAAAAAACATATATAAAAAATCTGAGTTTCAAATTCTGGATTTTTATGATGCTTTCTTACTTTTTTTTTTAACCTTTAAATTAGCAGAAAATTTCTTTGACTTCCTATGAAATCTTTCCAGTGCATTCAACTCAGTTTTTATACAAACAACCCTTTTTACATGAATCTATTTTCAATTGGCATAATATGAGACTAAAGTACACACAATAATAATAGGTTCAACTGGTCTCTACAGGTTTGGGGACAATAACCATTGACCGAGATAAGCCTACAACTCTGTTGGGAAAAAACAGCAGAAAATGCAGGGAGCCAGGCACAAGAGCCAACTGCCCTGGGAGTCGGTGAACACATTTTACTAAGGTTGTTGGTAAGCATCAGTGAAGCCAGCATATTGGTAAGGCTGAGTTAAGATAATTACTATAGTTCATCTGTGAAAGGGACGAGAATGCCTGGGAAGAGTGTGCAGAATGTGATTTAAAAGGTCTGGGACAAATCACAAGGAACATGAGCATATAAGAGATGTGCCAGGAGAAGCAGTTGACAAAGAAAACCAGGAAGACAAGATTAAGGAATATTGGAGGCTTACCAGGAATTACTTGGGTACATAAAAGAGCATATTTCCTATCCCCAGGCACTTAAATTCACAAATTATTTTTCAGTTATATGTTATCTTGGCTGCTTCCTATTGACACACAGGGAAGTGTCTGCTTCTCAGGGAGCATGAAGAGATGAGCGCAGGATCATAAATTTAAAAGCCCTGGCTGCAAATTCTGCCTCTGACTCTGACATGTCATTTACTTGGTGTCTCTGAGCCTCGTTTACCGTAACTGTGAATATGCATAGTCATGACTCAGATGTGGCCATGAAGGTGCTGGAAGGTGTCCAGCACAAAACTTTCTCTTCAAAAGTGCTCAGCCCACGTTTCTTTTCCTTTTTCCTAGTCTGTCCTCTCCAGAACATGCTGTTAAATGGTTGAACACCCAGAAGGAATTCCGAGTCACCCTTTCACAGTGTGACTGGCTGGCTCTTTTTCACTTTATTCTTAACCTGGGCCACTTACTGACAATTTTTCCACAATTGATGGGAAATGTTCTGCTTCGTAGCCCAGGATATATGCTTTGTGATCTCCTGATTGATTTTATTGATTTTATTTCATACTACTTTGGTCATATTTCTCAATTTAGGTGTTCCTCCATGCCATGTCATTTCAATGGTGCAGTTGAACCCCTGGAGCTGTGTGTCGGTAGTAGCCCTGTGGAGACTCAATTCTTTTCAGCAGGACATCTTCCTGGGGGGCAAGGGGTGGAGTGTTCATAGGGCTAACCCAGATGTGCATAACAGCATCTACCATAGAAACAGCACCTTCTCCCAGACATGAGGGAAGGCCTCTCAGATCAGTTTTGTACACGTCCTTATCCTGTTTCAATTTGCCTACTTATTTATTTATTTATTTTTGCCTTATGTATTAGACAAATACTAGCAAGAAAATATTTCTACACCCTAATATTTAACAGCATTCTGGTAACCAGTGTGTGCACTTCAAATACACAGGCAATGAATTAATAAGTGAATGAAGTGAATGCAGTCTTTTGTGGGCTCTAATTGCTAAGTTTAGGCATAAAATACTTAGAAATTGAGGAAGGAAGATATAAAGTGGCAATTTTCTTTCTGTCCTCTGTCTTTTTAATAAATCACAAACCTGAGAATTTAAAACCTCATCTTCAAAAATGGTCTTGAACTTAAATTTCCTAAATTATGCTGGAACCCAGCATGATTTAGTTCCTCCACTCAGGACCTGCCTGTAGTGTCCCCGCTGACCGGCAGGGTCTGAACTAATAGGTCAACTTCAGAGACAGATGTTGTGGCAAAAGGTAGCCACCATCAGCATTAGAAATGCAGGCTATCTACATCAAAAATTCAGGGGTTGTTTACTGAAATGCTCTAATATACACAACTTTTATATTCAATTATTATTGTCCTTAAAGAGAGGTCAGTGGATACTGCATGGTGATTACTATCATAACAGATTCTGAGAGTTTTCTAGACGTCAATCTTTTTTGAAATCCTTTTCCATTAAAATATCTCCAAAATTGCAATTCAAATCCAAAGGGTTATTTCTGAAGGAATAAACGGGATCATGAAGCTTCATGTCCCCCAGCCACTTGCCTAGAAGTAGGAAAAAAAAAATGGTGGCAGTTGCTTTCACCCAAATTCATAGTCTTGCATGTGTCGACTTTAGACTTCCTCGATAGAAAATAGTATGTGTGTGTGTATATATTTCTTTTACATGTGTATCAATTAAAGTGTCTGACATGAAGATGGTCTGACTAAAGCAAAGATGTATCTCAATAACCACTTTTACTATGAGGTGCACCCTCTCGGGCTTCAATGAGACACAACTGCATAAAATAAGGAAATACACTATTTGACAATAGTTCAGCCTCTTTCCCCCTGTTGTACCAAAGCTTGGAAGCAGACTGACGAAGAAGAAACATGCCATCATTAGAGTAATCGCTGTGGGTGTTCAGCTCTATGAAAAGACTGAAATCTGCTAAGTTGATAATACAGAGCAGACCCTGTGCCAAGTACTGTGTGTAATTACCTAATGACGGTAAAGGCAAACTTTGCAACTGTTACACGAAAACAGGAGAAACATTTCAACACACAGGCAGGCACAAGCAACCACTTTCTCCAGAGGACTCCCAAAGCTCGAGAAATATTACCAAACATTAATGCATTCTGCTGTCACATATAAATAAAAAAAAATTAATTAAAGAAAGTAAGTGGGATAGCATCAAAATAATAAAACTATACAGCAAAGTAAACAATTAAGAACATAAAGACAGAACCTATAGAATGGGCGAAAATTTTGCCTGCTCCTCTTCCAAGAGAGGATCAATATCCAGAATGTATAAAAAATTCACAAAACACAACACCAAAAATACAAATAAAATAATCCAATCAATAAATGGACGCATGAACTAAACAGCCATCTCTCAGAAGAGGCAAATGTTATTATGATCATATTCAACCAGGGGAAGAATAGATTTAGTGAGGTTTACCTGCCTCTCTATGGTAACACACCTGGCTCTGTAAACCCTGAAGACTGTCTTCAAAACACTTGGCTTCTCAAGTTTCAAGAGGCTGAGCTGTGGCTCAAGTTGGTACTGAGTGAGCAGTTGAATGCCCCTCCACTCAATGTTTAAAATAAACAATGCAACATCGGCATCCTCTGAGGCTCAGGGACATGATGAGAGTTTGGAAATACTTAAACCTACCCAATGATACTGTCTCCTCTCCTTTCCTCGACCCTAGACCCTAGACCCTCCAGAAGGGAGGCTACACGCATGTTGATTTTTTTCTCCTTAAGAGATTTCTCTGTGCTCATTTTTATCCTTCTTATAATCTGCAAAATGTGTAGGACAAGCACCAATCTTCCCGTTTCAAGAATTCTAGTATAGATAAAATAAGCTATTTGGATCTTTCCTCTTTCATTTGTGAAATGATTTGGAAAAAAAATCACAGGAGTATAAAATGAAGAAATCATAAACAGACCATAATATCTATTATGAAAAGGTATTTTGGTGCTATATATCTGTCCTTGCTATTTAATTCAACGGTATCTATCACAGGCAAGTGCAATGCTAGCATGAGAAAAAATGGGCAATTAAACATTGCAAATAACTTCTGTGTTATGACTTCCAACAAATTAAGCATTTGTCAGTGATTTCATGTTGCCAAAAGGTGTAGTATAATTTTGAACCAGTATTAAAATAAATCTTACACAACACTGATTTATTTGCTGACATATGTTACATTAGTAAAGAAAGTTCATTCAATTTATAGAAAATCTATGACATCTTAATAAAATGTATCTCAGAAAATGAGGAGGAGGACATTATTAACCATAAAATATTATTTTCAATAAATAATTGTTTTAGGTTATTTTCTGAAAAAGCCCTCCCTCTCTTTCTCTAATATATATTAGAGCTTTATGCCGGTAATGAAAGGAAATAGGTCATTTGAAGAATACCATTTTAAGCTGTATTTTGGAAAACTTTTCAATATATTAATAATATTTTCTACTAGTGAAATACTCTTAATATTTGTATTTTGGGTTATATTTATTTTTAAAATTCCGAAAATAAGCTTGTGTGCATATGTGCACAGACATGCAAAATATTATTACTCTTTTTAACTTGAGGCATAAAAGTGATTTAAAAAGTAAAAAATGTAAGAGAAAATTCTAATTAAAATTAAAATCATCTCCTATATCTCACTAATGATTCCCTTCATGAGCAGATTACACATTCTGTGGTCATCTCCCTTCTCTCACGCATGAGACAGGAAAGATTCAGTTCTTGACACCACTTGGAGGAGACTTGAAAACCTTGGGGGCTTGAAACACCGTACATGGGAGTTTCCATGATTCAGGTGTTTTTCCTTCCACATGATTCAACCAGAAAATTCAACTAGAATTTTAAACAAAAATCCCTTTTTAAATTTTTTTTAAACAGAGAGAGAGAGAATTTTTTTAATATTTATTTTTCAGTTTTTCGGCGGACACAACATCTTTGTTTGTATGTGGTGCTGAGGATCGAACCCACATACAAAAATCCCTTTTTTAAAGCATTACTTACTGAATCAGGGGAAACGTTTAAACCAATGCATTAAGTGAAAAGTAGATAACGATTTTGCAGGCATCTGATGCTGGTGGGAATCTGTGATCTTGAGAGATGCAGGACTCTCTTAGCTCAGGTTGGCTGGGTCAGCCATCTTCCCCGCTGTCCTCAGAGCTAGCTCTGTGGGCCTTAGTGCAAGAGCTTGATCTTGCTCTTTAGCTTGCATTCATTTGCACCTCCCCTACCCCCATTTTCTGCATCCCCTTCTGAGGACTTTGTTTTCTTGCTTCTTTGTTCAGTTCCTGGAATCTGCCATCAATAATGTATGTGGGGGACCCTGCATGCTGAGCTCCCTCCAAGAAAAAAATTCACCATTTTTTTTTTTCTGATAGCATCCTAATTAAAGCGTGTGTACTTCCTGAAAGCCTGGTTAGGTGCACTTGGTCCCTGGCTGATAGCTTTTCCACATGGTGAGATAAAACCATTTTCTTCAGTATTTTATGATTTCTAACAGAGAGCCAGGAGTAGGACCATCTCTCTTCTCATGGCCTCAAAGTAAAAGAACCGCCTTCTCAAAAAATCCTTGCTTCCGTAATGTATTCTTTTTTTTTTTTTACACTTTTAATATTCCCTGGTGGCAAAAGTTGGATATCAGAAAAAACAATGGGCTGGGAGAAGTGCTGTCTGGTCCCCTTAACTGTTCAATCCTAAAACATTTGGATAATTTGAATTTTACCAGGTCACATGACACATGCTTTCATTTTGAAGGACAACATGGTGAAAGGTGGACCTGGTCCTCTTTGATGGCTTTGTATCACTATCTGCCATTCACCTAGCTGCTGGATGGATTTGCACCATGAGTGACATTTGTAGGTGATGACAGGACACTTTGTCTAGCCAAGCCCTATTATCAATGACTTGAATTAGGATGAAGAATGAACACTTAAAATCTTCAAGAAAACACAAGTTAAACATATCTTAAAGGTCACATTAATTCACTGAGCCAAAGACATTCTTCATAGAAATAAAAAAATAATCAGTCATGAAATTCATCTGGAAAAATAAGAGACCCAGAATAGCTAAAGCAATCCTTAGCAGGAAGAGTAAAGCAGGTGGCATTGCTATACCAGACCTTAAACTATATTACAGAGCAATAGTAACAAAAAATGGCATGGTATTCGCACCAAAATAGACTTGTAGACCAATGGTACAGAATAGAGGACACAAAGACTAACCCACATAATTACATTTATCTCATATTAGACAAAGATGCCAAAAACATGCATTGGAGAAAAAGATAGCCTCTTCAACAGATGCTGCTGGGCTACTGGAAATCCATATGCAACAACGAAATTAAACTTCTCTCTCACCATGCACAAAACAACTCAATGTGGATCAAGGACCTACAAATTAAACCAGAGACACTGTGCCTATTAGAAGAAAAAGTAAGCCCTAATTCTATGTCAGATTAGACCCCAACTTTCCTTAATAAGACTCCTATAGCATAAGAATTAAAATCAAGAATCAATAAATGGGATGAATTCAAACTAAAAAGCTTCTTCTCAGCAAAAGAAACAATCAGTAAGGTGAATAGAGAGCCTACATCTGGGGAGAAAATTTTTGCCACTTCCACATCAGATAGAGAACTAATCTCTAGGGTATATAAAGAACTCAAAAAGCCAAACACCAAAAAATAAATAAATAAATAACCCAATCAATAACTGGGCCAAGGAACTGAACATCTCAGAAGATGATATACAATCAATAAAAAAATATATGAAAAAATGTTCAACATCTCCAACAATTAGAAAAATGCAAATCAAAACTAAGATTTCATCTTACTCCAGTCAGAATGGCAGCTATTAAGAATACAAACAACAATAAGTGTTGGCGAGGATGTGGAGGAAAAGGCACACTCATACATTGCTGCAGGGACCGCAAATTGGTGCAACCACTCTGGGAAGCAGTATGGAGAATCCTTGGAAAACTTGGACTGGAACTACCACTTGACCCTGCTATCCCACTCCTCAGTCTATACCCAAAGGACTTAAAAACAGCATACTACACAGTCACATCAATGTTTATAGCAGCACAATTCACGATAGCTAAACTGTGGAAGTCCTTCAGTAGATGAATGGATAAAGAAACTGTGGTATATATACACAATGGAATACTATTCAGCATTAAAAGAGCATAAAGTCATGGCATTTTGTAGGTAAATGGATGGAGTTGGATAATATAATGCTAAGTGAAGTTAGCCAATCCCCCAAAAAACTATGTTGCATTGAAACTTAAGGCTTCAACAGACAGCGTATCATTATTTGCTAAATGTTTTCTCTGATTATAAGATGCTGATTCATAATGGGGTTGGGGGTTGGGGGGGCCATGGGAGGATTAGATGAACTCAAGATAAGGCAAAGGGGAGGGAGGAAAAGGGAGGGGGCATGGAGGTAGGAAAGAGTGGAATGAGATGGACATCATTAACCAAAGTACATGTATGAAGACATGAATGGTGTGACTCTTCTTTGTGTACAACCAGAGATATGGAGAATTGTGTTCTATATGTGTAATATAAATTGTAATGCATTCTACTGTCATATATAACAAATTAAAATTTTAAAAATAAATTTTAAAAAGTTCACATTAATTCACGGAGCTTAATAAATTCGTAAGACAGATTTAGGTAAAAACATTACAACTAAAAGTAAGCTATTTCCCCATCTTGTTGATGTCAGAATTTTACATTACATTTATAAACCAATTCTTTTTGTGAACAGTTGTTGAACAATAAAATATGTAATTCGGGAGGCACATTTAGTGAATTAACTATAGTTCTGAAGTCATACTGTCTGAGGATGGATTCCAGACGCTATTCTTATCAGCTGGGTGGCTTTTAAAAAATTACTTAATCTCTCTGTGCCTTTCTGGATTATACCAGTATCTCTCTTAATCTATATAATAATATAATAAGTGAAAATAATTTGAGAAATAGCTGGCAGATGGTATGAGCCGAGTTAAATCTCAGTGATTATTATTATTATTTAGTGTGTTTTTAAATGTCTGCATATGGGATATTTGCTTCTATAGTCAGTCTTAAATTTCAACTTCAATAAAAGTGACATAGTAAAAGAAACTGTCCATTCACTGTAACTGTTATCATTTTTCTTTTCTGCAGTGCTAGGGATCAACCCCAGGGTCTCCCACATGCTAGGCAAGCATTCTACCACTGAGCTACATCCCCAGCCCTACAATTCTGATTTTTACTTGAATATAGGGTTATGTATTCATATAGTACTTAAGAATTGGGACGTTTTCTTAAGTGAGACAGCCCACACAACAGCACTGGACAAAGATATGAGAGATTGAGGGGAAATTAGATTAAATCCTTAAATTCTGGATTAAAAAAAAAAAACCTAGTAGAAAATGTCCCCACGTGGCTGGCTGTTAAGAGCTACGTTTTCCTGTTTTCCCAGTTGTGTAGTAATGGAGGTTGGAGGGACGCCCCTCAGGCATACTCATGAAAAGATTTGGATAAACAATTTAAATAGACAGTGTGATTAAGGCCTCCTCAATAACATCAAAATCACCTCCAACTTCATTTTGCTCATTCAAGGAAAGAAATTACTTCAATTCTAAGTTAATACAGATTTCTTTTTAATGTAATAATTGGCCAACAATATTATTCGGCTTTGATATGCAATAATCCTAAATGGTCTTTGAGGGTTATTAAATCAGTGGGAGCTTCAAGGCCAAGGACAGTGTGAAGACACCACAGCTTCATTGTTCTCGGGCTTTCCTCTGTGACCTGAGTGTTCTGATCCCATCTTGTTTACAAAGTGATTACTGTAGTGGAAAGGTAATTTTTAAAATCCTGATTTTACCAGAAAGGGCTGGGGATGAAAGTTAATATGGTGCTGGGGGGGGGGGGGGCGAAAATGAGCCAGGGCACTGACACCCAACGTGCATTTCGCCCACTTCTCATCCTGCGTGAGAGTGGGGGGTAAAATGGATATTTACACAGAATTTCAGCAAGTTGACAAGTTCTTGCCTAAATACTCCTCTAGTAGAACATTGTGCAGGCTCTCTAAACAACATCTCCCTCTGAACATTACCCTAAGAATGGAAGAGGTCCATTTTTAACTGAAATCGTAAGTTGTGGAAGAGGCTCTCAATTTCCCTCTCCCACAGCATCCAAGGAGGCTGCAGCCCAAGCACACTGCAGTGTTGAAATCGCCCCTCTGCAAAGCACGAGCTGTGCCCCTGATCGGCCTTGCCTGAGGCACGTAGAGAGCCAGAAAGAGCTGAAGGATGGTGACTGTGAATAAAATAATGACAATATTTTAGAAGCTTGAAGTGATCTTTTTTTTTCAGAAATGACCAATGTTTATTGTAATTTGTTTTGCTTCAATATTACCTACCAGAAGTAAAGAGAAGTAATTTCAACAGTTTTACGGTTCGCCATCAAAATTTCACATTTGCCTTGTGATTCCATTGGTAGTGCTCATGGGGGAGAAAAGCACATATGCACATTTCCATTCACCTGAGATTTGATTTGATTATTGCTAAATGAGATTAGAAAATACCAATAGAACAATTCTGTAGTGTAAATGATAAGCGTCTACAGCCCTTTCTTGATGTCTTTAGAATGAACTCTACAAATTACCTAATAGTAAGGGAATGACTGTTTGTCTAATAATCAAACATTATTAAATATAAAAGCATATTTAATTCTTAACTTCTATGTTGCATTGAAACTTAAGGCTTCAACAGACAGTGTATCATTTTGGGTTATGTTGACATACTTTCTGCATTCACTCTAACTTGGCTCATGTCAGGATGAGGGATATGAGGGAAAGAAAACAAAACATGGATATGTATTTCCTAAAAGTATCCAAAATAAAGTTTCACACTAAAACCAGAAAATTAAAAGAAAACAGAAAAATCTGGTAGCAAATTAAAAGACTCAATTATTTGATTCTTTCAGTAAGGGTAGACTTAAGAGTAGTATGTTAGCCTTCTAAATGGCAGAACAGAGGGCATCTCATCCTTGAGGTGATCTTTGATCCAAAAGCAGTCCTTGAATTATGCATGTCATCTCCTGCTGCAGCGGCCTGGGCGACTCAGTGCACCATCAAATGCCTTAAATAGCTGGGTGTGATGGTGCAGGCCTGTAATCCCAGCAGCTTGGAGGCTGAGGCAGGAGGATCACAAGTTCAAAGCCAGCCTCAGTAAAAGCGAGGTGCTAAGCAACTCAGTGAGACCCTGTCTCTAAATATAATACAAAATAGGGTTGGAGATGTGGCTCAGTGGTTGAGTGAACCCAAGTTCAATCCTTGGTACCAAAAAAAAAAAAAAAAAAAGATCCTTAAGTATCAGAGAGCCTCCCACCATCCCTTGTGTGTGATTCTGATTGTTCTAGCAAGACTGCTCTGGGGAGACCCATGCCCTTACCTATGGTCCCAAGGTCCTCTCAGCAGCAGAACATTGTAGATCTTTACCCTCCCCTAGACCCCCCAGGTTCCTGTTCTCCTGATCTTTCGTTTCATTCCCAGACACCCTTCTCTGCAATTGCCCACACACAGCTTTTCCTAAAGATGCTCTTATTTTCTCACTTTCACGTGATTGTTTTGCATGAGATCTTTTCAACAGGGATCTATGATCTAAGATCTCTCATCTCTCTTCAGGCTCTTTTCTGAACCCTAAACCAGCCTCTTGGTTTTGTCTGTATGAGCCTCTGTGTGGTTAGGCATCCAGAAACTCACTATCCAGTGATCTGGCCCTGCCCAGGGTCCTCATTCCTCCCTTGGCTACAGGCTCACCATGCACCCAGTCAGAAACCCAGGCATCCCTGCTGATGATCAGTGTTCTCCCACCACCAGGAGGAAATGCCTGCAACTTCCTTCATTTTAATATCAAAGCTATTTTAAATCTGACACATTTTCCATCTCTCCACCAGGGTTCTGGTTCATTATTCATTTCGTCTATTATAATAACTTCTTGATTATGCTCATGAGCTCTATAATTTTGAAGGTTGACAGTCAATGCCTCCTTAACAAACTTGCCTTTCTTGCCTCCAAATAGTACTGCTAATGAAAGCTTATTGGAGTTTTCTCATTCGTACTAAGATCATATTTTTACATCTCTTAGAATATACCACTAGAAAAGCCAACTCACTTTGAATACGCAGCATAGTATGTATTGCTCACAGTTTTAATATATTTCTTATTATTGGCGAGCAGTGTCACTGAAATTTGTCCCTTTGGATATTCCAATAGCCATGGAAGACCCCTGGGTCCCTTACTTGATCTGATAGCCTAGTAGAAACTAGGTGGACTAGTATATAGACAACTGTAGCTTTTTAGTTTGAAAACCCACTTCCAAGTGTCAGACACACTGCTAGAGGGATGTCTATTTTTTATTAGCGTTTTATAGTTATGAACCCAGCTACGATGCATACTAACTCACACACACGGAGTTCTACTTCACTTCATGACGCCCCCCTTTCTCCTTCCTCTACTCAACTTCCTTTTGCTTTGTCTATTAATTTATAGTTGATTAGTTCTTTCTATGCGTAAAGGTGAGGTTCCCTGTTATGTATTTATATATGCACTTAACATGCTTTTTTTTTTACTGGCAAATGCCGTGGTTTCATTCTTCTTTATGTCTGAGGAGAACTCCATTGTGTATGTGTTTGTGTGTGTCTGTAGACACACACACAGCACAATTTCTTAATCCATTCCTCTATTGATAGTCATCTGAGCTGATTCCATAATCTAGCTATTGTGAATTGTGCCACTATAAACATCGAGATGGCTGTATGACCGTAGTATGCTGATATATATCATCTAGGGAAATACTACCCAAGAGTGGGATTGCCGAGTCATTTGGGGAGGGGAAAAAAAAGGGGGATGGAACCACCAAATCTCCACACTGCTTTCCAGAGTGGTTGCACCTAGTGTGCAGTCACACCAACAATGTAATACGTGTTCCTTTTACCCCACCATGAACTATTGTTCCTATTCTTGATCATTGCCATTCTGGCTGGAGTGAGATAAAATCTTAGTGTTGATTTTTTTTCATATATTTGTTGGCCATTTGTGTCTCTTCTTTTGAGAAGTTTCTGTTTAGTTCTTTTGCCCCATTTGCTGATGGGGTCATTTTTCCCCCCTTTGTATATTCTGGGTATTGATCCCCATCAGAGGAGCAGCTGCACCCCGCTTTTCTCCCATTCTGTAGGCTCTCTCTTCCAGCCCTCAATCACCTCCTTTGCTGTGCAGAAGCTTTTTCGTTTGATGGCATCCCACTTACTGATCCTTGATTTTGTTTCTTCACTTTGGGGACACACTGCTACAGCTTTAAGGAGAAATGACAACACCAACACTGAAAGCTCATCAACTCCAGTCGAGCACGCTTCACAAGCCGCCCTCCCACACCTCCGTCACCAAATGTCCCCCCGCCGCCCAGGGGGAAAAGAGGTGAGCCGAGACAGGAAGGTTTGGAAATCAGACTTGGGCAAGGAGGGTAAGAATAGAAAATAGAAAATCTTCTCACTCAAGATGGGCTGAGGGACACCAAAAGAAATTGCACTGGAATTGGGGTGGTTCTGGAAAAAAGGGGATGGGCAATAACTTCTCCTCTAGGTTATATTGTGGGCGAATGTTGATGGAGCAAAGAAATTGTTGAATAAGTGGAGCCTGAAATGAGGTGTGTGAGGAGGAGAGTAGAGAGATGTAGGCAGGCTGTGCATTAGATGAGCCCAGAGGAAGAAACCGGAGAAGCTCTTTGATGGCACAAAGTCTGAGAGTGGGAGGCTCAGCAGGGAGTAAGGACCAGGGAGCTTCAAGGGAGATGCCCACCCACTCCAGAATCAGGTATGTATGGAAAGATCGCTCAACCTCGTTCATCATCGGGAAATGCAAAATAAAACCATAATGAGATATGACCTCAGGCCTGTCAGAATGGCTGTCACCAGAGAGAGAGAGAGAGAGAGAGACAGTGAACATGAAAGGCTAGGAACACTTCTACATTACTGATGGGAACGTAAATTGGTACAGTCACCATAGAATAGAGCATCAATGTTCCTCGAAAAAATAAAAATCGAACTATTAAATGATCTAGGAATCCCACTTCTGCATATATATCTAAAGGCAATTAATTCAGTATGTCAGAGAGACATCTGCACTTCCACGTTCTCTGCAGCATTATGCACCACAGGCAACACAGGGAAACACCCTAAATGTTACCAGACAGAGATAAGGTATAGTACATACACACAACATCGTTATTCAGCCTTTTTTTAAAAAAAAAAAAAGGAATCCTGTCATTTGCAACAAGACAGATAAACCTGAGGAACATTATGCTAAATGAGATAAATCAGGCAAAGATGCATACAGCATGATCTCGCTTACAGGTGGAACTTAAAAGAATCAAACTCAGAGGCAGAGAACAGTGGTGGCCAGGTTGTGGGGAAGCGATAGAGGAAATGCATCGATGTGAACATAGGGTACCAAGTTTCAGTGGGTAAATAAGTTTTAGAAGTCTAACGTTCAGCATGGTGACTGCAGTTAACGATACTGTGTTTCATGTTGGAAATTTGATAAAATAATAGATATTAAATGTAAACCATGCTGTTAAAAAAAATAGATGATGGATGTTCATTAGCTTATCATCATAATTCCAAAACATATACATAAATCAAAACATCATATCATATACCTGAAGTGTACACAGTTTTTGTCAATTATACTTGAATAAAGCTAGAAATTTAACAGATGAATGAATGAATCTTGAATTTGAGCATCCTGACAATAGTTTCCCGACAATTCACCCGTCATGAATGCAATCAAGTTTATCAAGCATAAGATATGTTTCTTAGGCCTCAAAAATCATCCACCATAATCTTATTAGTGCATACTTCTAAGTTTGCGTTATTATCTAGTTAATCAGCTTTACACATTGATACTCCTACGGAGTAGCTTACTGAGACTTCATGTCCTTTTCATTACAGAGTGTCAGAGAAAGATATGGTAAACAAGGTGACACATCCCATCTCTGACGGGTTTGAGAAATTTTAGTGCTCTACGATTTATCCGAAATAATATTATAAAAGATTACTGGAGGTGGAAAAATAGATTCAAATTAAGGGCAACATCAATTTCTATTCAACTAGACAATCTGTATGTATTTCAACCGTATGTGCCATTCTGTCAATTTGAGTGCTGTGAGAAAAAAAAAAAAGTGATTTTTAAAGTTTAGTGTTATTGCTGGGGGAAGAAAACACAATGTTTTATTTTCTTTTAATCCAGTCTGGAAACTTAGGGCAAAGTTACCCCATTTATCTCAGTGATTTTAGTAAATGTGTTTGCTTCCCAGGCTGTTTTATAAAGGTAAACAAATGTGGATTATACATAAGCCTCAGACAAAAAAAGATGGGAGACGCACGGTGATCCTCCTCGCTGGTAACAGGACGCTGGTAACTCACTGGAAATACCACAGGGGTTTGCTTTCAAGGGGCCTCAAATGTTTTACCAACTAAAAATGTAATAATGGGAAAGAAAACAGGGAAAAATAAATATTGATTGTAGTCATAATGTGAAATTTCACCTTCAAATACTCCCCCTTTTGTAAGTTGTTTTCTTTGCAACAAGAAAAGGGCCAATTTAGTCAATGTCAGCACCAGAGTGTTATAGGGGGTATGCTCTGGTACCTTTGATATTGAGGCGACTACCATCAAATACCATCTCTATCTTTATTTGTCGAGGCATTTGGTTGGGGCCTGCAACTCTCACACTGAAGCTACGGGTCACTGGTATTCCGTTAACTTCAGATCCTGAGCAGGGATCAGCAGCCAGTCTGAACTGGGGACATTTCATTTCATGACCAAGCAGAAAGGTCTGGTGGAATGCCGTCACCAGCATGGCTCAGAGAAGGGTTTGTTTCATACTTAGGACTGAGATTTATAATTGCTAGACTGCCACAGTCTGGCTGGGCACAAAATCACGAGCCACCACACAGCTTGTAGATTCAAACAGCAACTCTTTATTCCCGAACTCATACCAGCCGTCTACAATCACGTTCTGGGGAAATCCACGTTCTCTGCCCAAATCCACCCCCACTGGGCTTCTGTCTCCCCAAAAATACTGTCTGAATCCCGTGAGAACTCAAGGGGAACTCAGGCAGCAGGATACACCCTATTCCCAGCAGGAATAATCTTAAACCTGGAACCACCCTAAACCCGGATAGTCCTAAACTGGGAACGCCCTAAACTCGGATCCGCCTTGGTCCTTGAGCAAAGTCACCTACATGCAATGTCACTGCAAAATGTCCTATTTCCACAAGTCCTTCCACTAAGCAACATGGGGTATGCTGGCAAGGAAATTGTCATACCTACTTGGCTAATGGCTCCCAGCATCTCCCCCCTTCTGATTAATTAAACAACAAGCAATGTGGCTTAAGGACCGTGCCTGCTAGGTTGTCCAATTCAACATATGGTTCTTACCCATCATGGGAAAAACTGACCTTTAGGCGTCAGCCTCCTGTCTTAGGTTGATACCACTGCAATTGGATCATACCCATCACTGACTACCGGTCCAGCATATAGCCATTGGCCCCCAAATTTTAGACCATCACTAGCAGAAGGGAGGAGGATACAGAAATGCCACGACACCAAGCCAATTGACGGCTCCTTGGGAAAAATTGCATCACTGGTGACACCATCAGCAAAGATATGCCAGCACTACCACAATTAACATGGGGTGCGCTGGCAAGGAAATAAAAATTGCATCACTGGTGACACCATCAGCAAAGATATGCCAGCATTACCACAATTCGCTGCACCAAACGATAGTTACATAGTCCAGGCAAGTTCTGCAAGCAGTTCAAAGCGGAGGAATCTATCAATATGTCCATTTCCTCCCAAAGTAAGTTGACTCCTTGATTGAGCATTACTTGTTGAGTTATATTCATTGATGCATCAGTTTATACAGTTTACTGTGATAGCTATCATAGAAGCTGTAGTTTGGTTTTATCTTTGTCTTCACCGGCATTGGGATGAAGATAGGAATTCTGGCAATGATGCTAAAGAGACATTATCCTGAACAGAATTATTAAATATGATGAAAAGGAAAGGTGAAAGTAAACAAACAGATCTGTTAACCTACTTTAAAAACAATCCTTAACAGCTGTTTACCTAATTTAAATTAAACCATTTAAATCACGTGAATAAAAAAAAATAATAAAAATTCGGATCCATTTTTTCATGAGCGCTCCTCATATAATATGGACATACGCACATACAGACATACAACACAAAACACAAGAGTGCACACAAACGTACAACACATAAGAAAATAGTAAAGGCCTTGTAGCTTTACCTAGGTGAAATCTCCATTGCAATGTTTAAAAACTCCACAGTCAAAAAATAAAACTGATCAGAAAAACATTAACCTAGGTTTGTATGAGCTCAAAAAATAAAATAGAACTTTATGATGTGGGAAAATGCAATAATAAAATAGCTATTGAAAAAAGCATCCTGGTTAATCACTGTCACAGATGTAAGAATGGCCAAGCTGGAGTTCTGGATATCAGCTGTTATGGATTTGAGTCAAATCATCTTCTTTTTGGACTGTAGAAATTGTTTTAGTTAATCTCTCTGGAATCCAAATCGGCTGCTGTTCTCCCTGTGGAAAAACACAAACAGACCCCCGACTCCAGACAATCACTGGGTCAGGACCTTTCCATTGTCCTGTTAGAATATCTTTCCAAAGTATTTTAGGCTTATGTACATTTTTTGGATACATACGCCTTTCCACAGCACTAAGTCCTTATGAATCCAAATTTAAAAAGTTTAGAGTAAAAAGCGTTATTTTAAGTTTATCTTTGGGGGATATATACCCCCTTCCAATTCCCTCTTTTTGCTTTAATAAGTATATGTCTGTATCTAATAGTTGTCTTAGCTTTTTGCATTTTCTATCTGTAATACCTTACTTGATATTTTCAACCATTTTTTATCTTATTTCTATCTTCTAGTTTTTTTTCTAAGGTTTGTATATTTACCCTTAGTTGCTTATTTTCCTCCTAGTTTTTTTTTTCTTCCTATTTTGTGGGTTTAAAATTTTTGTCTTCCTACATCTTTTTTATCTTTCTACATCTTCTTTATCTTTTTTCTTTTTAACTTTCTATACTTCTGTCTTTAAAGTTTTTCACTTTAAATTTTTAATCTTCTTTATCTAAATATCTTTTATCCTATTATCTTCCCATTTTTTTTAAAGTAATGCCTTTAAGATTAAGCTTCTTTCCTCCATCATGAAGGCATTTTAACCACCTTTAATTTAACCTTTTAAAGCCTTTTAATTATCATCTATACTGTACTTTTAAATGTACTTTTTCACCACCTACAACTTCACTCTTTTAAACGAGGTTTAGATTCTGCTTTAATGTTAGTTTACATGGCTGCCCTTAAACCAAAGGCTTTTTTTTTTAACTCCATTGAGAAGCTTTGTCTCAATCTGCCATGTACAAATACCTTTTTCTTCTTTCTTCCTTTCTCAAGCTTTTAAAGTAAGTCTAGTTTCCTCAAAATCTTTTTAAATGGCATTTTACAACTTTTTACTTTACCACACAGAGATTATCTCATCTAGAAACATTTCTTTTTCCTTTAACCTTTTATATTAAAATATATTTCCATATCTTGAATCTTTTTCTATCTCTTTTTTAACCGTTAACCCTTTTTATAAATTCACATTTTGAAACAACTCTTATAAAATTTCTGATTTAGACAAATTACTCCACTTTAATAAGATGAAAGACTTTCATGTTTTTTATGATACTATAATACTATAATTGAAACCCAACTGAAACTTCTTATACTCTTTGTATATAAATTACACATGATAGAATCTTAACTCTTAGTAACCTTGTTTTAGCAATGACACAGACCAAAGCAATATTAAACCTTTTTTCCATTCACCAATTTATGAAAACACACGTTTAAATATATTACCTTATGTAACTTAATAAGTAAAGAGTGGTTGATGTTTCAACATTTTAGCTTTGTAAATTAATCAGAACTTTGTAGAAACCAAGATCTTAGACAAGTGTAGCAAACAGAACTAGCCATCTTTTTCTTGAAGAAAAATCCTTCTACAGGATACCATGATGGTCCCATTGATATACTTAATAACTCGTCTTTAAAAAGCCATGGGCTACATTTTTGTATTGTATCAACATATGTCCTAACTGTTCTTGGTATTACTGGGGTGCCTCTTTCCTCTAACAATTTTTCTTGCTCGGAGGCGAACAACTTCAAACCTTGAGTCAACCATTTTCCCCAGTTTGCCTGAGAAAGTTCTAGGAAGAGGCAACTTGAAATAAAAACAAAATAAATCAAAACAAGAACGCACTGTTTTTTTTTTTTTTTAAATGGTCACCCATTCTTTTGCTCTTCCTCAAGGACGAGCAATTTCACTTACCTCCAAGCTTCAGAAGTTCCCCGTACGGGCCACCAAATGCCGCAGTCTGGCTGGGCACAAAATCACGAGCCACCACACAGCTTGTAGATTCAAACAGCAACTCTTTATTCCCGAACTCACACCAGCCGTCTACAATCACGTTCTGGGGAAATACACGTTCTCTGCCCAAATCCACCCCCACTGGGCTTCTGTCTCCCCAAAAATACTGTCTGAATCCCGTGAGAACTCAAGGGGAACTCAGGCAGCAGGATACGCCCTATTCCCAGCAGGAATAATCTTAAACCTGGAACCACCCTAAACCCGGATAGTCCTAAACCAGGAATGCCCTAAACTCGGATCATCCTAAACTGGAAACACCCTAAACCCGGATCCGCCTTGGTCCTTGAGCAAGGTCACCTACATGCAATGTCACTGCAAAATGTCCTATTTCCATGAGTCCTTCCACTAAGCAACATGGGGTACGCTGGCAAGGAAATTGTCATACCTACTTGGCTAATGGCTCCCAGCACTAGACTGAGGCATTTTTCCCAACTCTCTTTCCTATTCACTTGAACAGGGCTGTCTTATGAATCACATTTGCTTGGGGCCAGTAACAGATGGCCTTTTCAGGATTCCCCTTTGGAGCCAGATAAACATTGCTACTTTGTAGCAATGAACTTGAGATGATGATTATATCCTATAAAAGGAGACAGACCTTGGACAAGAAAGGAATGAAAAAGAAAGGATAGATTGGGTGTGAAATTCACAATGACTACAGACACAGCAATTTAAACATAATCATGGCATAATTTGTTTCTTAATGAAGTAACAGAGGAATGCACTGATAAAAGAGTAAGAGATGAGATGAGGGAGGGAATGTGATTTAGTTCTTATCAGCATCCTCCAACAGACAGCTCTCCATGCCTGAGGGCATCGCAACTCTGTAACAGAATCAAGTACATAATTACCCCCAAATAAACTAAAAATCTGAGGGTTTTGGGCCACTTGCAAGAAGTAATTGTCTTGATTTCAGCAAAGCAACCATTCTTCAAGTTTGTATTTATCTTCTGTAGTCTTTTGAGAAAGATTTTTCAATGACAATGTCAAGCGGGGAAAAAAATTTCAGAACATAGAAAATCATTCCGAAATTTCCATACCCAGATATCATTACTATTGTCAGTGACACAGATATATATGTCTACAGAAGGGTACATCCATGCACACACATACGCACAGCGTAAGTATGTTTGTAAAAATGGCCCCACTGTGGTGGACGATGACTTGTGACTCTCCTCACTCAGTTATTATATAACTGCCTTACTTTATGAATAATAATCAGTAATACCAGTGGATCTGCTTTTCACAAATTGCTAGAGTGGTATGGATGGTAATTTATTTAACTCTCACCCTCTTCACGCAACATTTACCGAAGTCCAACATATTGCTATCACCACCAAGATTAGACATCTTCCTATGTGCTCACTTTGCACATGTATTTTTAAATGGTTAGGTTTTGCCTGGCTGGCCACATGTGTGACAGTATTTATTTCCCCACATTTTTCATCACTGAGAACCTTTAATTACCTCATTCTTTGCTAATCTGATGGAAAAAAAAAAAACAGTATCATGATTCTCATCAGCATTGCTATTCAGAACACCAGCAATCTCTTCAGATAAGCTTGGAGGTCTTTCTAATGTTGGAAGGGCTTTTATGTAAGTTTTAGGTACTATAAATATACTATATATTACATTGCATTGAAACTCTACAAGGAGAGGACACACTGGATGTGTGTCTCCCCACCTACCCAAATTCATGTTAAAGCCCTAACTGCCAGTGTGGCTTTATTTGGAGTAAAGAACTAATTAAGTTTAGATGAGGTCATATGGATGGAGCCCTGGTCTGACAGAATTCATGTTCTCATAAGAGACACCAGAGAGCACTTTCTCTCCTTCTACACAGATACACCAAGCAGGGCCACCTGAGGACACAGTAAGCAGGTAAGTGTCTGCAGGACAGGAAGGTGCCCACACAGGATTCCAAATCGGGAATCTTGAGCTTGGATGTCCACCTCCAGAACTGAGAGAAGACTTTTCTCTTGAGCTCCCTGGGCTGTGGTATTTATTATGGCTCCCTGAGCAGACAAGATGGGTACCATCATAACCCCATCCCACTTTACAACTGAATCTGAGCGCTAATCTGGGGTCTAATGTGCAGCAGAAGGGTCAAAAACTTCTTGAGCATCACTTGAGCAAGTGTTGGGTCCCAACCCAGACACCCTGACCACAGGAGGCACCCTAGCGTATCAAGCATCAGCCTATCATATCTTCTGGTGTTGTAATTTGGTACAGTTTTGCTTTTTTCATACAGTTAGTGCATCAGCATTCCGTGCTGTGTAATAGACTACTGCCAACTTACGCTCATTTACAATTTCATAGTTTCTGTAGGCCAGAAACTATGAAGTCTGGGGACCTGGTTTCCTGCCCCAGTCTCTCTCCCAGCTAAAATACAGATGTCACCCAGGGTCTTGGCCTCATCAGAGCTACAAATGGGGAAAGATCCGCTTCCAGCACTCTTAGTTGACTGCCATAATTTATTTCCTTGCAGTTGTAGAACTGAGCTTTATTTTCTTCCTTTTAGTTATTGTTTTTATTTTCCAGCTTTATTGAGGTATAATCGACTAAATTATATATATTTAAAGCAGACAGCAGGATTCTTTGATATATGCACATACTGAGAAATTATTGCCATGATCAAGAGAGTTAAGACATTCAGGAATTCATAAGTTATGAGTATATGTATGTGCAAATGTGTGGGTGTGTGGTAGGAACGTTTAAGATCTACTCTCAGCCAATTTCAAATGTACAATGCAGTAGTAACTCCAGTGACCATGCTGCACATAAGACCCCAAAACTCATGCATCTCACAACTCTAAGCCTGTACCCTCTCACCAACATTTTCCTATTCCCTACCCTCCGACCCATTCTACTCTCCATTTCTAACAGCTCAACAATTCCACACTGTATACATAGGTGCCATCAGTAGTATTTGTCTCCATTTGACTTATTTCACTTAGCACAACGCCCTCAGGTTTCAGACACGTGGTCACAAAAGCAGAATTTCCTTCTTTTTATGGCCAAATAATATTCCATTGTGTATACACATCTGTTTGCTTTAGATGGTTTTTGTGTCTTAGCTATTGTGAATATGCTGAAGTGAACATGGGGGTGCAGATCTCTTTGAGGTACTGATTTAATCGGGTGTGTACCCAGACGTATGATCCTTTTTTAAATTTTTTGAAGAACTTGCATATTATTTATCATGGTTGTACCAGTTTATATTCCCACCAACAGTGCACAAGTGTTCCCTTTGCTGTCCTACACGATGCCATCTAGAGAGTCAATCTCAGCTTCCAGAGGCCACGTGGTTCTTTCTATGTGGCCTCCCTGTAGATCATATCACAAAATGGCAGCTTAAGTCTTCAAACCCAGTGATGGAGAATTTGTCACCTCAGAAATAGCTCAGCTCCTCTTTCAAGGGCCTTCATCAAATTAAGTCAAGCCCAACTAAGAAGACCTTGCTTTTGATTAACTCAAAACCAACCGTCTTGAGACCTTAGTTACAACTGCAGTAAAATCCCTTCACCTTTTCCATGTTGTATTGGGCAGAAGAAAGCCACAGGTGCCACTCACCCTGAAGGGGGGTGAACACCAAGGGGAAGGCATCAAGGGGGCTGTCCTAGGGTCTGTCAACCACAGTGTGTATTTTTAGTTTGTCCTGAACTCTAAAACACAGGCTTTTCTCCACTGACTTTCACAATCTGTACTCTGGAATTTCAGGGACAGAGAAGATGGTGATCTTCTAGAGAGAAAGAACAGAAAGAGTTCAGCAAGAGGAGAGGAGAGGTGATTGGAGAAGAGGACATTTGGCCAAGTGCCAATGAGCAGAAGAGTCACAATTGGACCATGACTTGATAGGAAAGGGAAAGTTTTAGTTCTATCCTGTCCCACGTCCAGCCTGTCTCGCTTTGTGACACACTTACACAAGCTCTTCTCAGCTTTATCTCTCCTCTATGTCTACAGGGTACCAAGCTTCTCTTGCCAATAATGGCATCATCATGGCGCCTCCTACTCTTCCTTCATGCCGCAGCTGCAGTGACAAATTATCCTCCCACGTCAATGTATCTCTCCTCCCTTATAATTTGAAGAATAGACCTCTTGTCTATGACTCAGAACGTAGCTGTGTCTCCCCTGATCCTTGAGAGGAATGCACGTCCCTAAAACTTCATCCAAGTGTAATGGAGAACCTTCTCCAAGGCCTGCACCATTGCCGAGAGCTTCCTTCTGGGGTCCCCTTGGCAGGATGCCTCCTTTGATCTTTTCTGAATTCTATTTCTTATTATATCACTTTCACCTCTGCCAATGCCTCTCCACACATCCTTCAGAGATGACTACATTCAAGGGTAGATTTAAAGAGATGGGTAAAATTTAAAGATGGAGATGGAGTTTTAAAGATGATCATACTCACATGACAGGAATGTACATCATTTTATTGGAAACATTAAGAACCTGTTAAAATTTGGGTTAATCACCACCACCAGCGCACATTACATAATCTCATCAGGTTCGTTTCCCGTGTGTGTGTGTCAGGGGGAGAGAGGGGCAAATAGATGAGAGGGAAGGAGAGAGATAACATATATACTTTTATTTCCACTATATATACTTTTATTTGCATTTATTTTATGCTGAATTTTTTCACTACAATCTCTTATTTTTCCTTCTCTTTCTGATCATAAATAAAAAGATAGTATAAGGAAATCAGATGTTATTCTGAGTAGCTCAATGGTGACTGTGGACACCCACGTCCTGATGACAGCACATCCTGGATCAAGCTGTCTATCAGCATATTCTCTCTAAAACATTTCCTTCCCTGAAGGGAAGCCTTGCTGTTGAGATAACAACAGTTACATATTGGTGGAATATTTATACTCTTCCTAGACTGAAGATCCAGGAGGACATTCACACTTGATTTGTCTTATTCACCCTAGGAGTACCCAACCCCCAGTCTTGAGTCTAACAAGGCTTCTATATGCAGATGTCATTGTATTAGACATAGGAAAAAATACTGAAACTTGGCAAGTTCACAGAAAATTTATCTGAGCATAACCTGTGACCCTTGTTCATTTGTGGGAACTTATATTTCCTTTAGTATTTATAGGACATCAGAAACATGGAACTTCAATACTACACCAAAAAAAATACATCATATTTGACCATCCCCACTCTCCAAAAGCTACTACTCCCAATATGCCAAGCTGTACTTGATATGCTGTAGCTCAGAATACACCTACTATGCACCATATTTATCACTTCTGCTACATTATATACCATGCTATACATTCCACAGCACACACACCCCACACTGCCATCCCCATCACACCATACTGCACAAAACAGCCCATTTCCACACCTACCATCCCAACATTTACCATCCCAACACCAAGCACACAACACACAATGCTAATACAATGCCACTTCCAATATATCAGGTACCAAATCACATCACACCGCATCACAACATTCCATCCTTACCATCTCAACATACCACACTGACATCCTAATATAAAATATTTGATACTAGTTAAATTCTGAGTGAAAATAGGCAATACTGAGATTCAAAAAATTGTTATTCTTGTACTCTTTCATAGTCATAGAATACTAACCTATATAATAATCATTATGGACTTCAAGTAGATTTATTTCCATATTTACAAAGTACAGAATGTGTTTCCTTACATATTTGTAAGAAAAAAATGTAGGTATGTAGGTAAAATCAGAAAAGTAGGATGGGAGAAGGAAAAGTAAAGTTGGGTTCTGAAAATTTGTGAATAATCCAGAGTGACTTTCAGAATATGTTGGTCTGTCTCCCAATCACACTTCTTTGATCAGATAGCATTTGTCACAAGCTATTATAAATATTAGTTCACTTATCTTGTGTCCCAGCCTACCCGATGAAGATTCCTATCAACTCTTTTGTTTCTGTTTGTTCAGAGTTTTTCCCACACCTGGCACACAATAAGTATTCAGACAATTTTATTGAATCATTCCCCTGAACAGAGAGATTAATTTGCTGTTACAGAAGTTATAAAAATATAATTTCAAGATACAACTACTCTAAGGAGGTCTATAAAACTAGATAATATTGTTATGGGAATTTTCAAGCCCTTGCCCCCCTCATTCATTTTCAGCCTCCCTCAAATTTCATGGGAAATTTTAGGGCACTCAATTTCAGAGTTGTGTAACAGACTTCAAATTAAATAAAAGTAGATTTCCCTGTGATTTAAAAATGAAGTCTAATCCATTATGCATATAGTTCACTTGGCTTGTCCTTCACAGAATAGAATTTCTAATGGTGTATAAAGTTGGGAAAACCATAAACAGACTCTCTACCATATGCTACCATTTTCCTTAATTACAGTCCTATTTGGTTTCTTAATGAAGTAAAAATAAAATCCAATATATAAATGTTATGACATTTAGGGATATCTAATTCATGTTCTCATCCTGTGATTGATTTTCCTTGATGAAGAATTAGAGTGGGTTAGGGCCTTTAAAACCAAATATATTCTAAGCCTCTGAACATATCAGTTTCCAAATAATTGTATTTTATTTTTCTTCAAAGCCATTCAAGTACAGCATTTTATAACTCCTGTGAGGCCATCTTTTTGAACACAGGTATCTTCATGAAAATGCAATCAGTGTAATTCATCATGTACTTGAATTTGAAAAAGACAAATTCAAACTGCACTTTAACTCTGAAAACAACCACACTGACTCTTATTTATCTCAAAAATATTTTTCTGTCACCTCACTGTTTTTATACTAGTTGTGTGAGTAGATAGTGGAAAATGAGACAGCAAATATAATACATAAATTTTCTTCAGCAAATTCTGAAATTTAACATACTTTTAGACAGTGAATGTTACCATTTTAGTTTAAGCAATCACATATTAGTTTATATGGTCTAGTTAGGGGTGGAGCAAGATGACAGAATAGAACTAGTGATCATCTTCCAGAAAAACTTCAATTTGGACAAATATCCACAGATGAAAACACCTTTGCAAAAGCTAAGGGCACGAGGTGAGAGATCATAACGGATGGATGTAACATGGAAATAAGAGAAGGTGCATTGAAGAGGGTAAGAAGAAGTTATACATTATTCACATCAGCATTTCCCCAACCCTAGCACCAGGCTCACCACAGTAAAACCCAGCATCAGGCAAACCTATAGCCCCAGATGTCAGGATAGCACCTGTGGATTGAGCCTCTACACCCATTCTGGTGCCAAGCCACACTCCCAAAGCCTCACAGTTTAGGTCTAAGCAGCAGACTCTGATCCACAGCACTACAGTGCCAACTTCAGAAACTCCAGGTTCCAAATACCCACACTGCCTGCCCTTAGCAGCCCCAAACTACAGGAACACGACACTACCAGGCTGTCCAGTATCCCGAAGCTTTGCTCCTTCCTGACCACTAACTTGGCATTAGTGGCCCCAGGCATTCAATCCCCCCCACCAGCACCAGTCAATCCCACTGATCCTGGGCTTCAGGCCTACCACAGAATCAACCCTGGTTGTCCTAGTCCTCTGACCTGCCCCAGTGCTAGGCCAGCTCCTTAGGACAAGTTTTGGGCCAGTATCCAAGGATAGAAGTTCCAGGTCTACCCAGAAGATCCAATTAACAGACCCCACCCAAGTGGATCCAAACTCCATGCCAATCCAATCCAAGAATGTCAGCAGCAAGACCAACTGTGAACCATGAGAGATACCCTGCCTAGGCTCTGGATGGGCTATTGAAGACTTTTCCCAAGCAAAGTTAGTCTGGAAAGACTGAAATAAGCATTTCTTCAAATGTGCAGACACTGATAAATGGCGGCAAGGCTCAAGAAGAATCAGAGAAACATGACATTAAAGAGACAAAGTGCCAATGACTAGACCCTAAAGAAATGAATGTGCATGAACTGCCTGGCAAAGAATTTTAAATTGTTGTTTCAGGGAAGCCAAAAAAACCTCAAGAAAAAAGCAGGGAAACTATCCAATGAAATACAGAAAACAATAAATGATCAGAATGAGAAATTTAACAGATAGTGATTTTTAAAATAAAACAAAGTCTGGAACTGAAAAGTATAATGAACAAAATGAAAAATGCAATAGAAAGTATCTATAGCAGAATTGATGAAGCAGAAGGATCTCTGAATTTAATTACAGGTTATTTAAAGGTATGCAATCAGAGAAAGACACAAAAATGAAAAGGAATGAAGAAAGTTCACAGGACTTGTGGGACAACACCCCCAAAGCAATTTTTTAAATCATCTCATTTTAAAAAGAAGAGACAGAGTACACAAAACTTAAATAAGGAATAACAGAAAACATTTCAAATTTGGATAAAAGATGTGTCCAGGTACAAGAAGGTCCAAGTTCTCAGATCAAATTAAACCCAAACAAGATTACATCAAGACATACTACAATCAAATTCTAAAAGGATCCAAAAAGTAACAAAAGAAATTAAGCAAATAGCATGATGGAGTTTTGGGGGGTTTTTTGTTTTGTTTTTTAAGAGCAGGTACTATATATTAACTGACCAGCTTACAAAAATACCATGGAATTTACCTTAGCTCATTCTTCTATAAGGTCTGTTGGTCTAGTCTTCCCTATTGACAGCATCTTCACCTTCTACAAAATGGATAATCTTTTCCTTCATCTCATGGAGAAGATAATTTGAAGGGCCACAGGAAGTTATTGACTTCTTTGAAGTGTTTTCCAACATTGTAGATCTCATGAATCAGATCCTCCATGCAGACGATGCTATGTTTACCAAGAGATCAAGCAATCAAAGTGTTATATATCAAGGCGATTTGTTTTTTATTGATTTTTGTCATATCCACATTTGTTGATTGGTTAATTCACTACCTTCAGTGTTTGGGGGGGGGGGGGCATGCAATACATGGTTTACATGGTTCCACAATCGTTGGCATGTTAATTGGAAATTTGAGTTTAACAAAAGTTCCGATGAAGATCTGGTGAAGGGAAAGAAGCCGTAAATAATTACAGACCTCTGGGCTCACACCACTGATACCGCGCTGATCCTGATGACAGATGCCAATTTGGGTTTTGTAAGCACATGGAAGTTGCCAGTTTTTCTTGCCATCCTAGCCATGCAAATCTCAGTTCTATACATCTGTCTATATTTCTTGTGCTAGCGCTTGATTTTTTCATAGATAAACTCAATCCTTCCCTTCAGAAGCATCTTTTGGGCAAACTTCATTCTCAGGCACTTTCCCTTTGTGTCCGTGAAATTCCTTCACTTTCTCATAAGGCTTCCTAGCACAGAAAGAAAAAAAAGAAGAAGGTTCTTTCTTTCTTTTCAATATTCTTCATGGTTCCAGTTAGAAAAGAGCTATAATGGAGTTTTAATACGACAAGCAGAAAATTTCTTGGCAGAAGAGAAATATTTTTGAGATAAGTAAGAGTCTTTCACTTTCACTGCCTGAAAGTGAAAGAACAGAAAAAGACATCCTATGAAAATGGAAACCAAAAGAGCAGAAATGATTATTCTTGCATCATAAAAAATAAAGTTTAAGTTAAAAATTATAGAAACAGACAAAGATGATCAGTACATAATGATAAAAGGGTCAATTCATCAAGTGGATCTAATTATGGTATATACAGAAGCACCCAATATTAGAGCACCTAAGTATATATAAAATGAACTTTAATAAATTTGAAGGAAAAAATAGATGAAAATACAAAATAGTAGAGGACTTCAATACCCCTCTTTCAGCAATGGACATAAAATAAAAAAAGAATCATCATCTTAAACTTGTTTTTGACCCAATGGTCCTAATGGACACATATCCAACTTTTCACCCAATAGTAGCAGAACACAAATTCTTCTCAAATGCTCATGGAATATTCTCCAGAATTGATCACAAGATAGATCCCAAAATAAGCATTAGAAAATCTAAGACTGAAATCGTAGTAAGTGCCTGTTCTGATCACAATGATATAAAACTAGAAACTAATTGGTGGCAGAATATCAGAACATTCTCAAATATGTGGAATTCGAACAAGGTGCTTCTAAACAAATAAGAGGTCAAAGAAGAATTCTAAAGGGAATTTTTTTTGTTTGATTATATGTATTTATTGGAACATTTTATAAAAATGAATACTACAAAGCTAGAGAGGTTGATTTACAGAATGAAATTGTCAAATTTGCATTCAAGAATTCCAAGAATACTAGGCAGTCTTTTAAATTGTTAAAAAAAAAAAAAGGCATATCTGATGATTGACATCAATATGGGCCACAAGGCTCCCCAAAAGCATCAGAGCCCAGAAAAGAGTCAACAGGGATCAGAGTGATAACCACATCTGGGGATTATCATGGAATCATCTTCTTCTTACAGACTCAGAATTATAACTCATGCCACTGAATTTTCAATCACTAAGCACACTAAAGTCTTCAAGTACCAAGTTCAGAAACACTGTCGTAGGACCACATGTGCCTGTCTTGATAGTTCCCTAAAGGGAAATTTTAAAATATCTGAGACACAAGAGAAAGAGAGAAACACAACAAGCCAAAATTGATGATATAACAGGAAAATAAGTTCTAAGAGGGAAGTATGTAATGAGAAATGCCTACATTAAGAAAAGAGAAATATCTCAAACTAACATTACCCAAAAAACTAGAAAAAGAACTAATACCAAAGTTAGTAGAAGGGGTTAATATCCAAAACGTACAAGGAATCAAACTATTCAATAGCAAGAAAACCAGATTCAAAAATGGACAAAGGATCTGAACAGACATTTCTCAAAAAGACAAATTATTAACATGTATATTAAGAAATTTTCAGCTTCTTTAATCATAAGGGAAATGCAAATCAAAACCACAATGAGATATAAATTCACACCTGATTATGGCTGTTATCAAAAAGATGGAAGAGAACAAGTGTTGGTAAAGATGTGGATAAAAGGAAACCCTTATGTGCTACTGGTCGGAGGGTGAATTAGTACAGTCATCACAGGAAACAGTGTGGAGGCTTCTCAAAAAATTTTAAATAGGGATATAGAGGTTAATGAAGTTATATAGGTACATAGGAGGAATCAATTCTGGTGATCGACTGCATGGGGTGACTACAGTTAATAATAATATTGTGTTGAATATTTCAAAATAGGTGGGAGAGAGGATCTTGAACATTCTCACCACAAAGAAACAAAAAATATACAAATATATGCCTCATGTCCTAATTCTATTCCATTATATGGATGTGGGATAATAATTAGATATTGAATCAGACTTCCATAAGTGAAACGTTCATTATTAACAGAGGCATAATCCTATATTGAGAAACAATGCCAATGAAAGAAATTGCCAAGATAAGATTACTGATCCAAAACAATATATGATTTTTGCAAACACAGCCATTAGAGGCACTCCATTTTACTCAGGAATGTTAATAAACATCATCAGTCTTTTATCAATAGAATTATCAATTTAGGCATACATTAGAGAATTTGCTAGAAGTTCCTCTTCCCCCTGGACATTAACCAGGCAAAGTCTGACTATTCTGTTTCTAGTTTATGCTGAAAATATAAATTAGGTCTGATTGAATAACACTAAATTGGAAAGCATAGTTTATAGCTTTCAAAATCATATTTAGCCTTCTTAATGTGTCCCTAGAGCAAATTTCCTTCAGGGCATATTAAATTTATATGACATTATATAATGGCTTGTGAATTGAAAGCAACACATTAATAATGGAGAAAAAACTAGACATAATATTGAAATCAAGTTACATGAGATCTGTTTCTCTTATTTTTAGTTTCATTTTTCATTGATTCACAGGATACTGAAATTAGTTTAGTGCTTACAGACCAACTGCCTATGTTTATTTGAAAACCTGTTCTTCAAAATGGAAACTCTTATTGGAGTTTGTTTCTCCGTCTTTTTAGTTTTTCCTTCATGCCAACCCAATGCCTAATAACTACAATTCATCCAAAGATTGACAAGCAAAGCCCATTCATGTGTTTCTGCGTGAACACCAAACATTAGATTCAGAATCGTAATTATTTATATGCTTTTCCACTTCAACCATCCTGACCATGTGCAATGAGGTGTGGGGAATGTCACTGTGCGTGACACCTGCGGTCACTAGGAATGTCATCTTTCTAAACTTTGGTGTAGGGTTGGGGGGTGACAATGGGAAAAGGGATCCAGGAACTAGCGGAAGGGTGAAGGAAGCAGACAAAGAAAAACTCCAGGACCCCAATCTGAAACTCCAAAATTCCCCTTCAGGCATATGTTGGGTTGCAGATGAGGGTTCATTAGGAAATGAAAGGCTCTAGAGATGTAAAAATTTGCAAAACATGGTTTTAAGAAGCAAAAGATAAAATGAGAAGAAATTCACTTTTACCCTATTTGTCCTATTTTTTTTTTTTTAAATGGTGCTGAGAATCAAACCCAGTGCCTCACACATGGGAGGCAAGCGCTCTGCCACGGAGCTACAACCCCAGGCCCATGAGAGAACTTTTTAAAATGCAGGCAATTCTTTTTGTTTCATTTTTACAGTGAAGAGGAAATTACTATCTAATTTTGCTATGAGAAAATTGTGCCTCAAATACATTAATTAGTTTGGCCAAAATCACATGGATTATAATAAAATCAGTTATTTGGTGAACAAGCCAGTTTTCACACTGATCAATTCTGTTTTACAGCTTTTCTATACATGACCCTGTTTTAACTATAATTTAATATATTTTTCTAATTTTTTTTCCACTGAATCACTCCAAATCAGTCATCACTTTGGAAGAAAATCCCATCTACTTTTAAAATTCTGTGTTTTAATCAAGTGTTTACTGTACATGAAAGAACTAGAATTTAAATTTTGAAAGCATAAGCTAAATAACTCCTAATAGTTTAACAGCATGGTTTTACTGAAATAGCAAGTCAAATTTTTGTTACTATGTCTTATGTATTTTATGTATTTGAAAAAAAAACACATCTCAGTGGAAATTATGTACTGCATGATTATTGCATTTTTCAAGAGTATTCTACCTGTTAGAGTCATCTTTTCATTCTTGAATGTTTGCATTCAAAGGTATAATAAAATGCTCAGGAGTTTGGGGCTGTGTTTACCCATTCTCCTGTAAAAGGATAATGCTCGTGGTGAAGAGCAGCGTTAATGAAAGGTATGAGCCTACCTTTTTTTTTTTTAATAATATCTTTATTTTTATGTGATGCCGGGGATTGAACCCAGTGCCTCACATGTGCAAGACAAACACTCTACCACTAAGCTACAGCCCCCAGCTCTAGCCTATCATTTATAATAGTACTTTTTACCTCTATTTTGAACAGAGGCAATAGTGAAAAGGCATGTTTAGAGAGAGAACCATCCTATCATGTGCCAAACAGTGCTCAACCAGATGCCAAACCTTCTCAACTTGATAGCAACATATCCAACCAACTTCTTTATTCTCCTAAATACTAAAAGGCTTCATTTAAAATTGAGCTACACATCCTCAAGTATGCTTCCACCTTCATCATTTTAGCGTTAATAAATTTTAACCAGGCAATGTGATGCTGTAACTAGAAGCTTGGAACTTTGAGTTGCATGCACCACGCACCAGGAAGACTGAGTACCAATAAATGTTGTTGCCACTTTTCCTAACAGGTCTCTATGTCTCACGGATGTCAACTATGTGTTCATGTCATACATACACGAATATATTTCCTTGGAACACCATATATTGTGAACGTTTTTATCTCACAAGGCATTTAACAATGGGAAGAAGTTGCAACCCAATGTATAATTTTAAATAAATAAGAAAGCAATATTCTAATTCAAGTTATACAATGTGTCCACAGAAACATTTTACTAAACTTCCCAGAGAAACCCTGCTCAGAAAAGGAAATAGAGAGTGACTATATTCTCATTTGAATTTAAAAATTAAATCTCATTACATCAAATGCTCAATTCTCAGACTTGTAAAATAAAGAAAATTAGTAGCAGGAAATGCACTGAGTCATTTGGGTTCCAGTGCTTTGGTCCCCCACCCTTCATGAAAGGTGGAAGGCAAGAGGACGTGGAGCACAGTACATGGTAGTGGAGTTGGTTCTTATTCTAGAACAACTCATCTTAAATAAACAAGCTCATTGCGAAGCCAGGGATTGCATCTGTCTCTAGCAGGAAATTGATTATTTTTAAGTAAAAGAAATTCAGGTATTTGTTTCACTGAAATAAATTTACGTAAGACACAACAGTATTTTACAGTTTAGCTATTTTTCTAAGAAAGTTGATTATTTTCTTTAGGCTGCATGAAAATGAACGGTTGAATGTAAAAATAAACATTGCTGAAGTCTCCGAGACAAGTACCATGATACCACAATTTGTTATTTTATTTCAGGTTTTATAGCCATGCATGCAGTTTTGCCATAAAAATTCTTATACAAATTAAATTTGTATGAATAAATTATGCAGAGACATAACCCTTAGAATTTAATAAGCTCCTGCATTTTTCCCCCCTCTTGGACAAATTAGAGAATCACACTTCTGCTTCGACTTATCTCCACTGCCCTATTATCTGATAATGCTCAACTCTCGAATAAAATTTGAAGTGACAGAAACATAAAGGACATAATACAACAAACAATAGTCACGCGAATCTTAAACTTCCTTTACCAAATTGCTATGCAATCAAGGATAGGATCTTTCTTTGTTCTGCTACTTGTTGAATAATGATACAGACATGTATCTTTACAATACCAGGATTAGAGAAGAGGGGGAAAGCACCTTCTCAAATCAATTTTACATTAAAGCAAAGAATTTTGAAAGCATTGCTTTCCCTTGCAATCTCAAACAGGCACCAACAAAAGCACTACTTTGTGGTGGGGGGGGCGGGTATTTTAAGGGGAAAAAAATAGCTTTTTCAGAGGCTGTTTATTGCTTTAAATGTTGTTTAAAAGCTTTTTTAAAAGGAGCTTTTTTCTTTTCCTTAGACATCAACAGGAGATAATTGCCTTAACATGCTTTTAAATCATCCTATTTAAGACACAAAGTAGCATCAAAAACCTGTGCTTAGAAAACTTTTTACTTAACAGGATCATGTCGGAGTAGATCTGGGGTCGGCCACAGACCCTCTCGGCAAATAAGGACACTTTGAATTTTCTTCAAGGATGATTTTTTTTTTCTTGTTATACGGTAAGGCGGGCTTTTGACATTTGCACATCTAATTTCAACATGTCCATAGGTGCATGTACACACAACAATCTGGACTCAGACTATTCTATCATTCCCGAAAAAGTTGCCGTGACATCCTCTTGTACTCACAGTCTCCTCTCCTCCCACCTTGGCAACCACGGATCCGTTCAACACCAGACTTTTGTACCTGTGAGAACCTCATGCACAGAGTAGCCTGCTGTGTCTCTGACTGGGAAGATGGTTCCCTTGAGAGCAGACATGTGGCCTGGGACTTTTTCTGCACAAAATATTAACTGAGGCAATTAAATCTGCTGAGAAATACGAGCGCAACTCAGTGTTCTTTATGCGAAGCAGCTTGCACTTCTCTCAAGTGTATACTGAGGCCTGGGAAAATCGGAATGTGTGAGGATCATCTACAGAGAAGGAATATTCTAACTCTTCAACAACTGTGGATTATGGTACCAAGATGATGAGCCCCAAACCCTTTTCTCTTGAACGTCTACTACATTATTAAACAGAATAAACTCATGGGTTTTATCACTCTCCCTCTCCCTACCCCCAACAAAGTGAACCTAGTCCTCTTCAGCAAGCCAGGACATATTATAGTGTCATATGGATGTTTAAAAAAAAAAAAGCAGCTTCATCTTAAAGTTGAAACCTAAATTTCCATCTCATTTAAGTATAATTGATTCTAGGGTTTATTAATTTTATACTTCATTATAAAAAAGCTTAAGAAATAACATAAACCTAATTTAGGAAAACTTACCAACTATTTTTAATATGGTGAAGAAGCTATTCAGGTCAGTTTAATAGTATTTTATGAGTGAAAGTAAAAATGTTCTGGAGTCTGTTTTAAACACGTTTCCAAAAAAATTTTAATAGCATAATAATTCTAACTAGATTGTATGAATTTTAACATTGTGAAATGTTAGGCATTCCCTGTTTTAGATTGTGATAGGGAGAGCAGATGTTCAACAATTTGAAGTCTGTTTTGAATCTTCCTACCTGCTGGGTTTAATTTCGGAAGCAAACGCCATTCTTGAAGACAGAGAAAATGTTATTTGTTCTTTTATCCATGCACCACGTTGCACTAATTTTCATCATTTCCAGCTCAGTTTATGGCAGGTCATTTCTGGTACACACAAAATCTAATTATAATCTTTAGAAGAAAAAGGTAAAATTTTTTGTTCTTGTGTCTGTCAAGAACAAATATTGAAATATTTGAAATATTGCAAGATCATTTATGGTGTACGGAGTGCACACTGACCTATGATTTTTGCATGAAAAGTAAAGCAATGGTATTTTCTAATAGTATTAAAGAAAGGCAAGGACTTTAGAAAAAGTATTCACTCACCTTTTTTTAGACTTGTAAAATATCAAATGAATTTATTTTAATATAGGTAAATACAACTATTGTTTAATTTTCTGTGCTTAGATTTTTCAAATAATTCCTATGTATGCATCCATATTTATACTGAATAATAAGAGTCTCCTTGTCTATTTGTTTACATTCTTGCCTCAGTTACTGAACTGTCTAAGCCCTTGTTACTATGTTGAAGGAGGTCATGAGAGCAGCCTCCTTAGTTTTGCTTTCTTTCTCAGAATAAAGGCTTCAGCATTGGAACAATTATTTCAGATTTTGTAGACTATTATAAGTTTCCTTCTTTGAATCGTATGCTAAGTGTTCTAAACATAATCAACATTGAACTGTATAATGAATACGCAAGTATTGAATGATTTTAATCCACTACTAAAGTGAGAATTTGAAGTTTTTCATTTACTCTGTTAATGTTTTAATTGTATTTACTGATTTAAGAATTTTAAATTTTAAATCCACTTAGCACTCCTGGAATAAAACTCAGTTGTTCATGATATATTTTACATTACATAGAAACAAAAATACACAGATATCTCCCAGGATTTGATTGACAGGTATTTTATTTAGAAAATTACATTCATGTTCATGAATATACTGGTCTATGATCTGCCTTTTTTAATGTTTTTGTCAGGATTTGGTATCAAAGATGTGTTACAGTCAAATGATTTAGAAATATTCCTTTTAATAGAATGATTTTCATCAGAATTGCACTGTTTCTATATTAATTGCTTGTTTTTGCTCACTGGTCAAACTACATAGAGCCAAAAACTTCTTCTCACAGATGTTTTCTTACAGTTTTAATTTCCCTAACAATTATAGGACATTCATTTATCCTTTCTCTTCTGCTTTTAGCTTTACAAATTATATTTTTCCTAGGAAAAAATGACTCTAGAAAAATGAATTTCATTAATTTTAAAATTCATTGCCCAAAACTTATTTATGGTCTCTGTTAATAAAGTTGACATTTTCATGAATATTGAAGAGAAACTTGTACTTTTGAAGGATGCTAAAATACCAACTTTTTATTTTATGATGAGGAAATACTGGAATTTCTCCACATAAACTATATGCTTGTAAGCAAACAATGAAAGGGATTTTTAAATAATATTCCAGCAATGGAAGAAGAAATAGCAGAATTGGAGTATCATTCTTTTGCATATGACTGCTAACATCAGAGAGAGAGAAGAGACACACAGACTGTGAGCATGGATACAAGAGCACTACTCAGTGGGAACCTTCTTAAGTAGAGTACCAGCCTGTCTATGAAGTAATTATGCCCCAATTTTCTAATCAGAATGTGATCCATCCCACTTCTAAATCTAACTTCCAATTTTACGGAACACAGACAATATGTTAAATATCACCAGAAGGATGGATGCACTGTTCAGATCAAATGTGGAAAACCCTAGAGAATAAATGACTGACTCCTTGCATAAATTAATTGCATGGAAAAGGAGCAATAGAATTAGTAGATTAAAAGAATTTTAGGCATTTCAACAATTCACAATACTTGAACCTTACTTGGATCTTGATGGAGTTAAGGTTTGATACATTTTGCCCAATCAGAATGCCAGCAAGTTTTTTTTTTTTGTTTGTTTGTTTGTTTTTTTGTGTGTGTGTGTGTGTGTGTTTAGCAAATTCATTCTAAAATTTATATGGAAAAGCAAGATACACAGAATAGGAAACGCAACACTGAAAAACAAAGTCAGAGGACTGACGCATCCTGACTTTAAGACTTACTAAAAGCTACTGTGATCAATACAGTGTGGTACTAGTAAAAGAGGAGGTAAGTCAATCCATGGAACAGAATAGAGTCCAGAAAAAGACCCAAATAAATGTAGTTAACTGATTTTTGGCAAAGGAACACAGGCAATACAATGGAGCAAGGATGTGACTTCATTTAAAACTTCTGCAATAGACAATGTCAAGACAATGGGAAAACAAGCCACAGATGGGAGAAAATATTCACAAAAGACATATCTGATAAAGGACTCTTATTCAATAGAGAGAACTCTTTTAAAAAATTCAATAATAAGAAAACAAACCATCTGATTAAAAAATGGACAAAAGATCTGAACAGACACCTCACCAAAAAAAATATACAGATGGAAAATAAGTAATATGAAAAGTAAGCACATCATAAGTTATTAGGAAAATGAAAAACAAAATAACCTACCACTACTACTACTACAAGCCATTAGAAGGCAAAAATCCAGAACACCGACAACCCAAATGCCGACATGAACGTGAAGAAGCAGAAACTCACTCCCGACTAGAGGAATGCAAAATGACACTCATGGAGGACGTGTGTGTGGTGGCTTCTTACAAAGGACGCATAGTCTTAACATATGAGCCAGCACTCGCGCTCTTAGGATTTAACCAAAGGAGTTGAAACACATCCACACCAAAACCTCTACAGGGATGTCCACAGCTGCTTTATGATGGCCAACAGCTGGAAGCAACCAAGATGTCCTTCGGGAGGAGATGGGTAAACTGTGATACATAGAACAACCGTATCTTATTCAGCACTAAAAAAGAGCGCGCTATTAAACCATGAAAAAACATGGAGGAATCATAAATGCATGTTACTAAGTGAAGGAAGCCATACCGTGTGATTCCGACTATGAGAGAGTCCAGTAATGGCAAAACTGTGGAGACAGAGAAGTCAGTGGTTGCCAGGAGTTAAAGGGAAGGAAGGATGAAGAAGCAGAGCACAGAGAATATTTAGGGCAGCAAGACCATTGTGCATATTGTAATGGTGGAAACTTGTCATATCTGTCAAAACCCACTGAATACACAACACTAATGTAAACTATGGACTTTGGGAACAATGGTGTATCCGTGTAAGTCTAGCACGTGTAATAAATGTATCACTCTGGTGCAGGACATTGACAGGGAAGCCATGCATGTATGGCAGCAGTGCCTATGTTGGTATTCTAGTTTATGCTCAATTTTGTTTTGATCTGAAACGGTTCTTTAAAAAAAAAAAAAAAAAAAAAAGTCTACTTAAAAAGAAAAGAAGATACTTAGGTGTTTTGGGGAAATTAGCACAGATTTTACTATATTACGGAATTTTTAATTATTTTAGGTTTGATAATGCTGTTGTTTATAAAATCTTAAAGTCGTTCTTTGAGAAATACAATATTGCCTGTGTATTAACGTCACTATAAAATGCTCTGAAATATTTCCTGTCATGCCCCATTTATCTGCATATCTTTCCGTTGTTTAATTCACAAAGCACACTTAGGCGTGAGTACATAAAGACATGCATATCATTATGCATTAGCACTGTTGGAGGTGGATACTTCATTTCTTAAAAAGATGTAAAAGGAACTGCTGGTAAGCATGCGGCATAAACAAACAGATGATATTCATGGAAAATGTGGATTTACATAGCACACTTGAACCTGGAGATAGTGTCTTCATTTGTTTAATATCTTTACTTGTATGTGGTGCTGAGGATCAAACCCAGTGCCTCACATGTACGAGGCAGGAGCATTACCACTGACCCACAACCCCAGCCCTTCATTTATTTTTTAAATACCTGTTTGTTTTGCTGAAGAGTCTTTTAACAACTTCACATGTTTCAGGGTGCATTATTTTCATGGAAGATAAATACTTGTTTTATTTTAGTTCTCTGCTGCAATGAGTATTAAAACAGGGTAGAGCAATCCTTTGAAGTACAACCCACATTCTAAGAAGAATAAGTTAATCTGCCTCCACTTCCTCATAAGTATCTAAACGCTGTGATACCTAGTTATGAAGTGCCATGTATTTGTCAAAACTACAATGATCTTTAAGAAATCAAACGTCAAAGGAGATCTCTGTGTTTGGGCGAGTTCGTTTCTTCTTCTCTTCTCTGGTTTTCAGAGACAGCAGGTGCTCAAGGTTCTGGAATGTTCTCCTGGCTTTTGTGTCTGCTCCTGTTAATATTATGCCTAAAACAGTAACTCACAATCTGCATTCTTTCTTGATGTTTATTTTCCATATCTGAAAGGAAGATTCTCTCTTCTTTTCATTCTTGTGTTTATTTTAAAACTGAGGTCAGGATAGGGCTCTGTAATTCGCTGCAGCTGTCACATGCTGTCAGAGCCAGACAATTTGTTAAGTCCCATGGCTGGTGTTTAGCTGTGACAAGGCCTGGTTTCAAAAAATAGGGATATTCGACTCTAACTTTTAGCCAGGTTTCAGGGTTAAGGGCCATACTCCAAAGAAACGCTTTTTATCCTATGAAGGTTCCCTCGTCTTGATCAGTAGGCAGGAGAACCACAAAGCTCCGTGTTTCTTTCCACCTGTCTCATTTTATAAGGTATTTAGATAGAACAAAGAACGAAATATGAGCCAATCCAAACCAAGTATTAAATTTTGAAGTCTTCATTCTTTACTCTCTACCTGTTCAAATATCTAGTTTGAAATTATGATATTAAAGAACTTGAACAAACTTGTGGGTTACAAAAAGGGATAATTCGTTTGAAGGTCAGGAACTTCCTCTACTAAGTGGAAATAAAATGGTGTTCATGAAATTGCAAAGAAGGAAATGTACTCTAAACATTCTACTGAATTCTACATCAAAAGTTACTAACCTACTTATATACTCAGGTTCAAATAAATAATGAATGGTTTTTCAATACTTAAATATAAAAAACCAGGGAAGAAAGCATTTCTTTATTTTGATCTCTGTTCCTACTTACTGTTATTCACCTCACCCAAGTTTCAGGCCCATCAATTTATATGCCATTACTAGACATCTTAAAAAAATATCTGTCTTTGGGATTCACTATGTAGTTTTATGTGTCGACCAAGGCTTTGTGTGTTCAAAGCTTGGTCCCTAGGGTACCAAGTACTGGGAGGTGATGTGGAACCCATGAGATATGGGGCATGAAAAAAGGTTTCTCTTTATGTCAACTGAAGGTGCTGCCCTTGAAAGAAAGTAAGACAGTTCTCAGACACGCCCTTGATAGTTCCCACAGGAGGGTTGATATGAAAGGCAGAGTCTGGTCTCACCCAGCTCCATGGCTTCCTATTTGGATAGGGGAGCTCTTGTCCTCCCATTCCCGCCTGCTGTGATGTGACATGGCCAAGGTGGCCTCAACAGAGCAGAACCAAGGCCAACACCATGCTCCTGAACCTACAAAACTGTAAACTCAAACATCTGTGAGCTTTTCTTTATAAAGTTAGCCCGTCTCATGGATTTCATGATAATATTGAAAATGCACTATTCAGGATTCTCTGCCAGAACCAAAGATTATCACATCAACTCCTGCTCATCATTCACAGCCTATTACCTTTCCAGAGCATTTTCCTTTATGAAAGACAGTTCCTTTTCACCAGCACAGTTATTCTTTTAGTATATCGTTTATTTCCTTAAAAGCACTGATAAATTTCACATATTATTCTATCTGTTCTATAGATATTTTATGTCCATAAACATGAAATGTAAATTTCCAGAGAGCAAGGGCCCAGACTGCTCTGTGTGTTGTTCATAACTCACAACACTTTACACAGACAGGCAAATAGAAAGGATAGGCTAACAATGTTTTGAATGACTAAAATAATTTGTGAGCATGGTACAAAAGATTTAACAAAGGTCTCATAATGTAAGATTTTTAACCTTGTCAGAGAAAAACTAAAGTTGCAGCTGACAACCCGGGGAATATGGAGTTAGGAGAATGAAGGAATTGCAGGGCCAATAAGAAGATATCTTAATTCCATCTCAGTCCAGTTAGAATAGCAATCACCAAGAATAAAAATAACAATCAATGCTGGCAAGGATGACAGGGAAAGGAACACTCACCTGCTGTTGGTGGGAATATAGTATGGTCAGTATGGAAATCAGTATGGAGGTTCCTCAAAAAGCCAAAAATAGATCTACCATATGATCCAGCTATACCACTCTTCAGTATTTGTCTCAAAGAATTAAAGTCAGCGTACGTTACAGATACTTGCATACTCATGTTTACCACAGCACAATTCATAATAGCCAAGTAATAGAATCAGCCTAGGTGTCCATGAACAGGTGAATGGATAAAGAAAATGTAATGCAATACAATATATATACAGATATACACTTATATGTATATATACATACACATGTGCGCGCGCACGTGCACACACACACACACACACACACTGGACTTTTATTCAGCCATAAAGAAGAATAAAATTATGTCATTTAGGGGAAAATGGATAGAACTGGAAACCATAATTTTGAGTGAAGTAAGCCAGACTCAAAGAAAAGTATAAAATGTTTTTCTCATGTGTGGAAGCTAGGGGGGAAAATATAGCAAAATAAAAAGGGTGCCCTACAGTTATTAAAAATACAAGTAACAATAAATGTTGGCAAGGATGTGGGGGGAAAGGTTCACTCACACATTGTTGGTGGGACTGAAAATTGGTGCAACCATTCTGGAAAGCAGTAAGGAGATTCCTCAGAAAACTGGGAATAGAGCCTCCATTTGACCCAGTTATCCCACTCCTCGGCATACACCCAAAGGATTTAAAATCAGCATACTGTAGTGATGCAGCCACATCAATGTTTATAGCAGCTCAATTCACAATAGCTAAGCTATGGAATCAACCTAGGTGCCCTTCAACAGATGAATGAATAAAGAAAATGCGGTATATATACACAATGAAATGTTACTCAGCTGTAAAGAAGAATAAAATTATGACATTTGCTGGTAAATGGATGGAACTGGAGACACTCATGCTAAGTGAAATAAACCAATTCCAAAAATCCAAATGCTGAATGCTCTCTCTGATAATGCTGGTGCTAACACACAATAAAGGTGGGGATAAAAGTTCATTTGATTAGACAAAAGGGAATGAAAGGAAGGCACAGGGGATAGGAATAAGAAAGAATGAATAAGATATCTTTCCTATGTTTGTGTATGAATACACGATCAGTGAAACTCCACACCGTGTACAACCACAAGAACTGGATCCCAATTACAATAAGTTATACTCTGTGTCTGTATAGTAGGTCAAAATACACTCTGTCATTTATACCTAAAAAGAAAAAAATATAAATAAATAAATAATAGGGTGCCATAAAAGCAGAAGGGGGACCATTAGGATAGAAGAAGATGGATGGGGTAAGAGGGAGAGGTATTGGGGAGTGAAATTAATCAAATTACATTTTTATGTTGGCACAAATGTTTTATGTGAAGCCCACCATTCTGTATAATTAACATGTACCAGTAATTTTTTTAAAGAATCCCTCTTAAGTGACAATTTAAAAATTTATTGGTAGATTTATACCTCACAATGCAGTAATGCAGATGTCAATAATGGCTCAAGGAGAAGAAAGTTAGCTAAGTTTATAATATTTAATAGGAATGAAATCATTATTATTCTGAAATATAGTGTGTCATGTTAAAATGCATGTTATAAAGTACCTATTAATGAAATAACTCAAAAATACAGTAAAAAAATGAATGAATTAAAATGGTAATGGCAGAAAGGAAGAACAGATGAATTCAAAAAACTAGAGACATATGGAAGGGAAATGCCTATATTTGAAGAACAATATCAACTCAATAGGCCAAACGGTCACCTTGAGAGAAAGTAGGAAGAATCCAAACCAGAAAAGCAGAAGAGATGAAATAAGATTAAAAGTGAAATTAATAAAATGAGAAACAGAAAATGGCAAAACTCAATGAAAATAAGTCAATTCTTTGAAAAGATCAACAAACTTGACACGTCTTTACCTAAACTATACATTCTCAAAGTTGTTTATTGAAAGACAAAAAAAAAATCTCAATTATTAGCTTTTGAAGTTTTCCAAAGACCACAGTATATATTAAAATTTATTTGGATAGAAATGCAGACATTCGAGGGGAAAAAAATATCCAGAAGGTTAACTTAGGGGGGAATTTAAAAAGAAAAACGCTGAGGATTACTGAACTAATCTCACCAAATCAGTGAAGATATAAAATGGGAAATTAGAAATGGAAGAAGGGACAGCAGTACTGATTCTACAAAAATTTAAATATTACAAGCAAATACTAGAAAATTAGACAATTACATTGAATGTTCTTTTTGAAGTAATTCCACAAGATGGAGAAAATCTTAATCGACTAATAACAAGAACTCAGATTAATAACTGACAATCTTCTCACAATGACAATCTCAGGCTATATGAACCCAGTGGTGAATCCCATCACATATTTTGAAAAGAGATGATATACTAATCCTTCACCAACTCCTTCATAAAATTGAGGTGGTCAGAGCTTTCGCATCATTTTATGAGGTTAAGATCACCCCAACACTCAAGCCAAACAACATATCACAAAAATTAAAACTACCCAACAATATACTTCAAGAATAGACAAGGGGGGGAATGAAAGGGAGGGAGGAGGGAGAGGAAAAGGAAGACAGAAGAATCTGATATAACTTTCCTTTGTACAAATATACACATACCACAGTGAATCCCACTATCATGTACAAGACTGAGACCCTAATAAGGTATATTCCATGCACATATTATTTTATCAGAATGGACTCTATTGTCATATGTAACTAAAAAAGAACCAATAAAAAAGAAGATATGAAAATCCACAATATTACTAAAGTGAGCCCCAAAATATATAAAATGCATTATGAAATATTACCATGTGGGATACAATCCAGGAATCCTAGGTTAGTTAACACCCCAAAATTAACGTAACACACCATGTGAAGAGAATAAACAGCAAAACCCACATGATCAACTTGATGAACTGAGAAGATAAGTTTAATAACATCAATGTTTAAAAACTCTTAACTAGGAATAAAAGGAGCTTCCTCCACCGAGAAGGGGCATCCACAGAAAGCCACAGCACCACCCCAGTGATGAAAGCTGTCCCTTGAAAATCATGAACAAAACAAGAATAGCCGCCCTGGCCTCCCCGACCCAACACTGACTGAAGGGTCTAACTGGTAAAGTGAGAGGAAAGAAAACACCCAGATTTGAAAGGACCAAGTAAAGGAAGATTTCTACCACAGACAAAAGTGTGTCATATAGAAAATCCAACACAACATATGAAATAAAAAATGAAAAATGAAACTAAGTGAGCCCGGGTAAAATGAAAGATTCAAAGATCAAAAAAATTTTTAAATTGTCCTTCTGTAAACTAGCACCAAATAATTGGAAACTGCTAAGGACCCAGAACGTCCTAAGTAACTTTGTAGAAGTACAAGACTGGAGAGTTACTACTACTTCACTGAAGACTTATTATCAAGTCACAATAAGGTCGTGTGTCTTTAGTATCAGGATAGAAAAACAGGTCAAGTAACTAGGAAAAAAACATACCTAAAGGTGACCCAAACATACACCAACAATTGATCTGATAAAGGTGAAAGGCAATTTAGATGAAAAAGATGGCCTTTTCAACAAATAGGGGGTGCTATAATTTAATATTTACATGCAAAAATCACTTAAATCTATGCCTTAGCTGTATGCAAATTTAAAAATATTTCATGATGTGATTCTGCAATCTGTGTATGGGGTGAAGGTGGGAGTTCATAACCCACTTGAATCAAAGTGTGGAATATGATATGTCAAGAAATTTGTAATGTTTTGAACAACCCACAATAAAAAATTAAAAAAAAAAAAGAAAAGAGAAAAAATATATATATATTTCATATGAACCTAAGCATTAAATCCTAAAAGGAATCAAGAAAACCCAAAAGTTCCTGTTCTTAAGTCTCGGTTAAGCCAAGATTAGTCTAAGGTATGATCCATAAAAGAAACAAAAAATATATATATATGGTAAGTTGAAATTTATAAAACACTAAGACTTTTACTCATTGAATGATAGAAAAATGAAAAACCAAGCCACATAAGGAGAAAATATTCATGAACTATATTTTTAACAAATGATTTGTATCTAGATTATATAGAGAGCCTTCAAAAGTCAATAGTAGGAAAACAAAAGAAATGGCAAAGTTTTGGACACTTCATCAGAAAAACACAGAATCATGAAAATATAACCAGCATCATTAGTTCTTTAGATAATTCCAATTAAACCACAATCAGACACCACTACACACTTATTAGAATGGTTAAAATTACAGACATCCATGCCAAATGGAAGGAAGGGTGTTAAAAAAACACAACTCTCATATACTGCTGGTAGAGATGGAAAATGGTACCATTGGTTTGAAAACTAATTTGGTAGTATCTTAATGGGCTAAATATATGCTTGCCACATAATTCAGTGAACCCATGTGTATACATGTACCCAAACATTTCCCCAAAGAAAGAAAGCATTTTGATCCCAATTTAGAACAGAACTTAAAAGCAGCTGTGGGTGTAATAGCCTAAAACTGAAAACAACTCAATGTCTATCAACAGGTGACAGACAATGAAATATTGGTGTAATTGTTGTATCCCTACAATGGAATGCACTTAAAAGTATTAACCAGTGGTACAATGACTCTATGGAGAGATATCAACATTATCACAGGTAATGAAAGAAGCCACCCAAGAGGACCTACAGAATTCCTTCACATGAAGCTCTAGACCAGTGGTTCACAAACTTTTTCCATAGAGAAAGATAGTATTTTAGGCTCCCCAAGTCATGAAGTCCCTGTCATAACTACACTCTGCTGTTATAAGGCAAAAGTAAACATAAATAAGTTAAAAGTTAGTGTGGCTACATTCCAATAACATTTGTTTATAGAAGCAGGTGGTTGGGCTATATTTGACCGAGAGGGCATTATTTTCCAATCATTGCTTTAAAAAAATTGTAATCTATTCTACTATGATATAAAACAAGTAACTGGTTATAGGGATGGGAAGATAGTAAGGAGGAGGTATTTCATAAGATCATGAGGAAATTTGGGGGAAGGACAGAAATAGTCATTATCTTGATTATGGTGATTATTGCACAGGTGCATACATATATTAAAACCTAATAAATTGCAAATTTTAAATATGTACTGTTAATTATGTGTCAATTATACCCAAATAAAGCTATTAAAAATCAATTAATGCACTGTACCATATTAACAAAAAATTAGAACCATATTAATAAAGGTTTTATTCCAAATTCAACACCCCCTCACAATATATGATAAAATGCTCGACACATAGTATATATCGAATAAAAGCAGCCATTAATGGGAAGCAGGGGCATAGTAGAAAAGTATACTGGAATAATACTGAATTTTGAAACAAGTAGATTACTGTTTAAGTCCAAATTAGCTATTTACTAACTGTGTGAATTATGGCCAATAATAGTTACCTATTGGCCCAGTATTATAGACAATGGGATAGTTTACATAAAGTATATTGTAGAACATCTAACCCTAAAAAGATAGTTACAACTGTTTTGTTCTAAATTTTTAACATTTAAAAATATACACAAATCCAGGGGCTGGGGTTGTGGCTCAGTGGTAAAGCACTTGCCTAGCATGTGTGAGGCCCTGGGTTTGATACTCAGCACCACATAAAAATAAATAAAATAAAGTATTGTGTCCAACTACAACTAAAAAATATTTTTTTTAAAATTATATACATACACACACACACACACACACCCTAGCACACCATGCTCAGTAGATTCAACAATTATCAATTTTGAGTTGGTTACATTTTAAAACTATTTATCATGTTGATTTTCAATCACACACACACAAAATTAGGATAATGAATTTTATGCACTCAAAACACAACTTCGCAATGATCATTTTTAACATTCTTTATCATCTGTCCTCCTTTTTAAACTGTAATGTGTCAAAGTTATTACCCAAGAATCACAGCATTTTACCTGTAAATACTTACATACATCTGAGATAGATTTTTTTAATTGAAGAATTACATGTTGGGACGTTATATTTATTGGCCAGGGCTTCAACGTACCACAGAGTGGGTAGCTCAGTTTTGGAGGCTAGAGGTCCAAGATCAAAGTGTTGGCAGGGTGTTTCTTCTGAAGCCTCTCTCTGGCTGGGAGATGGCCGTCTTCTCTCTGTGTGTCCATGTCCAATTTCTTCTTCACCAGTCAAATTGGATTAGTATCCCTTTAACAACCTTATTTTAACTTAATTACCTCTTTAAAAATCTGATCTCAGCATAGTCACGTTCTGAGGCCCCCCAACACATGAATCTGGGGAGACACAATGTAGCCCATAGCAGACCTGTACAGTGATAGGCCATTGTAATGCCATGGAAATGGTTGGCTCATATGTCCCTGTACAGCCTCCCGCTCCTGCAACTAGAGACCCAAGCCACATTCTCTCCAAACTTCTCATGTCCAAGACTGAGCACAATGGGGACACCAAAGTCAGGCCGTTTCTGCCCTCTGTGGATCTCTACTGGGCAATACTGCTCTGGGTCTCCTCCTGTCCCGGATGACACCTTCTCAGGGCTGCACCATAAGGTGAGGCTCTTCTTTTCCTTTCCTTCCCTCCCTTCCCTGTCTCTGTTCACAACTATAAGACCTGCATCACGGTCTGAAAACTCCCCCTACCTCCTTCTTCTTTCCTGTTTCCTACCTAGGTACTTCCCACAATGAACCTAATTCTATCTTGGTGTCCGATTCATGGACACAAAAGGTGCACTAATAATAAATGTAAAACCTACAAGAAAGCAATTAAGCAAATGAATCATGGCAGCAGGAGCCAGATTTAATACAGATTTCATACAGTTTATGAGGTTGCAGATGAGCAAGGGAGGAGCCTAGAATTAGCCATGTGCTAATTGATTATAGTTAAAGATATCAATAGGAACTCATGGTTATCTTTAGATGCATGTGGTCACATATGCATACTTATAAGTATGTGTATATACATGGGTTCTATACATGCTTAAAGTTCCTTGATTTGTCATCTCAGGACTAGAGACAGTCCAGTATCAATGAATACACCTGTTACTCGGGTTGTTGTTGTTTTTTTGGGTTTTTTTGACTGTATTCTATAATAAAAAAGGCCTAGGCTTTGCTCTGTCCATAATATTTTTATTTTAGTTTTATCTATTGATGATCACATAAGATACTATTTTAACAGCAATGTGATATGCCATTCGTTATAGGATACTAAGCCTTTTGCTAATTTAATAGATAAAAATGGTATCAAGTTGTCATAGACAGAACAAATGTTGCAAGGAAACATGAAAATGTTAGTAATAGTGTAAACCTAACTTTTCCCCTCCCTAGATTGTTTTTCACAATTTTTCATAAGAAATGAATGTCAATGACTTGCTCAACAAGATCCCTAAAGCTCAAGAAATAAAGCCATGAATCAATAAATGGGAGGCCATCAAATTAAAAAGCTCCTGCACATCAAAAGAAATGATTAAGAGTGAAGAATGAGCCTGCAGATCAAGAAAAGAATCTCTGCCACTCTCTCCTCTCACAGCAGATTAATATACAGAATATCTAAAGAAATTTTAAAAATCAGTGCCAAAAAAAGAAATAACCCAATCAATAAATGGGGGAAAAAAACTAAGGAGAAATTTCTCCAAAAAAAATGTCAATATCTCTGGTAATCAGGGAAATGTAAATCAAAAGTACACCAAGATTTCATCTCACCCCAGTCAGAATGGCAATTATCAGGAACACAAACGGTAACGAATGCTTGCAAGGATATGTTGGGGGGTGGGGTACGCTTATACAGTGCTGGTAGGACTGCAAATTAGTACAACCACGATGAAATGCAGTGCAGAGACTCCTCAAAAAATTAGAAAAGGAGCCATCATATGACCAAGCTTTTTCATGTTAAGGCGAGATTGCAATAAATCACCAAGTCGATCTTAGAGCAGGAGACAGAAACTTTATTCACCAGCTGCAGTCCAGATCACCAGCTGGTGGGCCAAGGGGCAGGCTGCAAGTCCACACCCTTCGAACCCCTCCCAGGGTTTGAGTACACCTTTCATAGTCCAAAACCATGTTAAAGCGTAAGTGGCTGTTGCTAAGATTCAAAACCACACACAAACGTCATGAGATCTAAAATCATAAGCAAAAAAGGGGAGTGGGCCAAAAGGTCCCTAGTCAGGTACAAGTTAAAGAATGGTTACTAATGTCTAGACAATCTCTGACAGGGTACATAGTCCAAGAAAAATGGGAACCAAGAGAGAACACCTTGACATTGTGTAAGAATTGCCATTTTGTGTTGCCAAACACACTATGCTAAGCAACTATTGATGGGTACAGAGATGGGGCTCTCCCACGGGAGAAGCATTTCTTACATGACAAGGAGTCTCAGAGCAAAATGGAGTCTGTTTGGTCATTGTCCACATAGCCTGGCCCATAACATTCACTCTCCAGTATTTATCCAAGGAACTAAAATCAGCATACTATAGCGACACAGTCATTTCAGTGTTTGTAGCTGCACAATTCACAACAGCCAAATTATGGAATCAAACCAGATGCCCGTCAACAAATGAATGGATCAAGAAAATGTGGTCTATACACACAATGGCATTTTACTCAGCCAAAAAGAAGAATGAAATAATGGTATTTTCTGGTAAATGGATGGAAATTGATAAAAACATGCTAAATGAAGTAAGCCAGACTCAGAAAATCATGAGCCAAACGTTCTCTCTCATAGTGAAAGCCAGAGCAAATAAAAAAAAGAAGGTGGCAGAGGAGGGACAGGGTATCATAAAGATAGAGAGCAGATTGTTGAAATAGAAGGAGAATGAGAAAGAGAGACAAAAGAAAGGAAAGGGGTGAATATGGAATGAATTTATATACATAATATTTCCCCAGTGCATATATGTAGAAAATACCAATCAAAAATAAAGAAGTGAAAGAAAGATCAACAGAGGAAAGGAAGGAGAATAGGGGGGGAGGAAGAATGAAGAGAAAATGGAGAGATTGGGATTGCTCATCAAAATTCTTGTGTGTTGTCCAAATAAACCAAAATATTTACATATAATTATAATGCTCTAGTAAGAAAAAAGAGAAGTGAATGTTGAAATACCATGTTGTCATTCTACAAATTAAAAGAATGTATTTATATAAGCTGGTGTTTTAGTTAACTTTTTTACTGCTGTGACCAAAAAGGCTGACAAGAACAATTTTGGAGTACAGAAACGTTTATGTGGGGCTCACGGCTTCAGAGGTCTTTGTTCATGGATGACCAACTCCATTGCTCTGAGCCTAAAGTGAGAAGAACATCATGGTGGAAGGTTGTGGTAGAGGAAGGCACTCAAGATTTGATATCAGGAAGCAGAGAAATCTCAGCTTACCAGGGACAAAATATATACCCCAAGGGAGAGTGGTGACCCACCTCTTCCAGTCACCAGTTACCACCCAGCTAATCCTGATCAGGGGGTTAATGTACTGATTAGGTTAAAATTCTCCAAATTCCTCAATAGGACACCCATAGCACAAAAGTTAATAACTAGAATCAACAAATGGGACTTACTCAAACTAAAAAGTTTTTTCTCAGCAAAAGAAACAATAAGAGAGGTAAATAGGGAGCCTACACCCTGGGAACAAATCTTTACTCCTCACACTTCAGATAGAGCCCTAATATCCAGAGTATACAAAGAACTCAAAAAATTAGACAATAAGAGAACAAACAACCCAATCAACAAATGGGCCAAGGACCTGAACAGACACTTCTCAGAGGAGGACATACAATCAATCAACAAGTACATGAAAAAATGCTCACCATCTCTAGCAGTCAGAGTAATGCAAATCAAAACCACCCTAAGATACCATCTCACTCCAGTAAGACTGGCAGCCATTATGAAGTCAAACAACAACAAGTGCTGGCGAGGATGTGGGGAAAAGGGTACACTTGTACATTGCTGGTGGGACTGCAAATTGGTGCAGCCAATTTGGAAAGCAGTATGGAGATTTCTTGGAAAGCTGGGAATGGAGCCACCATTTGACCCAGCTATTCCCCTTCTTGGTCTATTCCCTAAAGACCTAAAAAGAGCATGCTACAGGGACACTGCTACATCGATGTTCATAGCAGCACAATTCACAATAGCAAGACTGTGGAACCAACCTAGATGCTCTTCAATAGACAAATAGATTTAAAAAAATGTGGCATTTATACACAATGGAGTATTACTCTGCATTAAAAAATGACAAAAATCATAGAATTTGCAGGGAAATGGATGGCATTAGAGCAGATTATGCTAAGTGAAGCTAGCCAATCCCTAAAAAACAAATGCCAAATGTCTTCTTTGATATCAGGAGAGTAACTAAGAACAGAGTAGGGTCGAAGAGCATGAGAAGAAGATTAATATTAAACAGGGATGAGAGGTGGGAGGGAAAGGGAGAGAGAAGGGAAATTGCATGGAAATGGAAGGAGACCCTCAGGGTTATACAAAAATACATACAAGAGGAAGTGAGGGGAAAGGGAAAAATAATACAAGGGGGAGAAATGAATGACAGTAGAGGGGGTAGAGAGAGAAGAGGGGAGGGGAGGGGAGGGGAGGGGGGATAGTAGAGGATAGGAAAGGCAGCAGAACACAACAGACACTAGTATGGCAATATGTAAATCAATGGATGTGTAACTGATGTGATTCTGCAATCTGTATATGGGGTAAAAATGGGAGTTCATAACCCACTTGAATCAAAGTGTGAAATATGATATATCAAGAACTATGTAATGTTTTGAACAACCAACAATAAAAAATTTAAAAAAAAGAAAGAAAAAAAATAAAATAAATAAAAAAATAAAATTCTCATAACCTGATAATTCCACACTTAAACATTTCTTGAATCATCTCACACATGAGCTTTTGGGGGACACCTAAACTATAACAGCTGGGAATGAAAACAAATGCATTATTTCACTATCATTAAACTGTCTTTTTAAAAAGCAATCAAGTAGTCAAAACTAGGACATCTTGAAGAAATGATTGATTCCAATACTGGATTGGGATATCTACAAGATGAGCCTGGAGCAATTTGTTGTACCAGAAAATAAATCAGTGCTCAATAACTTAACACAACAAAAACCAAGCACACAAACATAATGATGGAAGTCTGTCAAAGGGATTTAAAGGCCAATATTAATGGTTCCCAAAGCTTGAATAATTTGAACAACATAAAATCATATTGTATTGTAGCACAAACTAAAAAAAAAAAATACTTGGGGTCCATATTGATATAAATGTGATTGTATAAATAAATAAGTGGAGATAGATGGAGAAATCTTTTGAACAGAATTGCGAATGATTTATGTCTATACTCCACACTCAAGATGACAGAATATAACCTCCCACTCAAATGTGGGCTGTGCATAGTGACTTCCTTCTAAAGAACACAGTACAGAGGCAAGATGGGTTACTTCACAATGGAGAAATACAAACACTACGTTAGCCAGGCCATTAACAATCCAGAGTGATGGCATGCCACAAGTATGTATCCTTGATATAATGAAAATATCACTTTACTTTTATGCTCATCCTCCGGAAAGCTCATAACCCCAATCTAATCACACACACAAAAGAAATCACCAAACCAATCCCAAATGAGCGCTGTTCTTCAAAATGCTTGTAGTACTCCTCAAAACTATCAAAGTCCTCAAAAAAATAAAGCAACTCTGAGAAATTGTCACAGCCAAGAGGATCCTATGGAAACAGGAGAAATAAATGTAACATAGTATCCCTAGGTGATATCTTGAAGCAGAAAAAAAAGGACATTCAATAAAGACTAAGGCAATATGCATAAAATGTGAATTTAAAATAATGTATCAATATTGGTTTGTTACTTAAAATAATTATACCATACCCATGAGAAATGTTAAAAATAGGGGAAATTAGGTAAGAGGTATATGTGGATTCTCTGCACTATTTCACAACTTTTCTGTAAATCTAAAACCGTTCTAAAAATAAAAGTTCATTTAAACTTTTAAAGTCTAAGTCAAAATGCCAGGTGGATTATGATTACAACAACTAATATTTACTTAGTACTTTCCATGCTACAAAACACTTTCTAGTGCATTAACTCATTGAATGACAAATCCATTACCTTCCAGGATTTTATGATGAGATCATGTTATAAAGCTTGTCTTAAAAGCACATTAATAAAACATGTAACTGTCATCATTTCAATAAAATGATGTTCTGCTCAGGAAAAAAAATAATAAATCATAAAAGACCTGAATTTACCAGCACAGCTTTTAATTTCTGGCAAATTTCACATCTTTGCTCTGTGTGTCAAACCTGTTCTGGGCATGTTGGGTTTCTATTTCGCAGATCTCCAGTGATGTTAACAGCAGTTCTGAATACTTAATGAAATTCATCATGCATTTGCAACAAATTGCTCACCTCTCCCAACCCCAGAGAGCAATGTGGAAGTAGAAGAAAAGAATCTGGCAATGAATTCTCTCCCTCCTCACCAGAGCAGGGGGAGGTGGGTTATTGACAGACAGGCGCCTGCCAGATATCCCTCAGGCACTCTGGAGGCCCAGCACCGCGCCTCTCCATATGTACCTTTTTCTCCATCCTTCCCTTCAGTCTCACCCTCCCTGTCTTGTCACCTCCCCACTTCTCCTTTGCTCACGCGCCTCTTTCGACTCATCAGAAAAAACTTGAACATCGTAAATCTTACTGATGACCTGCATGGGGTGCGCGGGAAAAAAGACAGGTGGCCCACGGTAGATGACAGTATTGAAAGACACTTCTCTGACCCCACAACCAACCTAAAACTCATTCACTTGCACCTACCAAACTTCTCATTTTCTTATTTCATTTTTACTTGGACATATAAGAACCAAGTAGGGACCAAAAGACACTCAAAAGGCACCTAAGCATTTGGATGGGCACTTGAGGCCAATAAGGACATGTCTCTTGACCATCGTAAAATTATGTACAGGGCTGGGGATGTAGCTCAGTGGTGGAAGGCTTGCCTAACACATGGGAGGCCCTGGGTTTCATCCCTAGCATCAAAAAAAAAAAAAGAAGAAAAAGAAAAGAAATAGATGAATCTCTAACATAGACTGAAAAGAAAATCTTCAAATCTAATAGCAAATACTGTTGCTCAAAATACAAGAGAATTCTAGGTGCAGAGATTACAGCCTTGGTTTTGTTTGTTTGTTTTTGGTAAAATGACAATATGAACAGTATCACCTCAAGGGATCATGAAATTCACAGGCAACAATGCTTTTAGAGTACAATGTAAGCTTTTAATGACTATTAGGATAGAAAAAAATATGCATTTGGGATAAGAGCAACATATGCTACATTGTACAATACAGATCCGGAAGCAAAAACCAAAGATGACAAAAGATTCATCTTGATCTCAGGATACTTCATGTCAGATTTTTGCATTCTGGGATTCTTTTGAAGTAAATACCAAACATCACTTTATAGAAATTATGTAACATAACACTGATAAATATATTACTCCGCAGACCTGAGACATGACACAAATAATCTAGCCTTAAATCTGGCACTTGTTTTTAGACAGGCAAACCCTGATGAAATATGTGACTTAGGAGTCAAAACTATCAGTGTTCAGCCAGTTCTTTGAGAGCAAATTACTTTAATCTTTTTAAATTAACCACTTTTGCAGCATTCTTAGCATGTAAGGGGTGTGTGTGTGTGTATTGAACAAATGATGTATGAATGGTAACATTAAAATTTTATGCAATATTTAGAAAAATTTATGATGAATGTTATTTCACAAACACGTGTGTGTATGTGTACATATATATATTAGAGAGAGAGAGACATATCTCAATATGTATATAAGTATATATAACACACACTTTTCTGTTCCTTATACAGGGAATCACATAAAAGAAAAACCTGACCATGATTGCAGCTCCTTGGGTTGCTCTGAGAACTGCAACTGGATGACCACCCTATCACCAGGAAAAAATTCTAGAAAAGTTCATTGTCATGTCTCAAATCCTCTGCTTTGAACTCTTTCAGAGCTCCAGTTGCCCAGATGTGTGCCAATTAAGCAACCAGTCCACTGTGGGCAAGAACTAAAATCAAAATTACAGGGCATCTTTTTCCCCCTCCAGAAATTATAAATTTTGGAGCAACAGTGCTAATGCCAAGATTAAATTAGATGTTTACAAAACACAGAAAGGGGAATCATGCTCACTCCCTTTACCCTGCACCTCCAGAGTGGATATTTATTGAGTAGCATTTGAGGTGCTTCACCTCAGATGAGTGAGACAATATTTTCATACCCTTTGATCTCAGAGTGGCACCTCAAAGGGGAAGAAATGAATATTCTATAAACAAATAGTTTTCTCAGACAGAAAACTCTTTTCCTACATTTAATTAGCATGATGATAAAATTTGGGCATGTTTTTTTCTTATTCATTTTTCAAAAAAATGGTTCTTGAAACTCTGGGATAAATATTCAGATCTTGACAGCCTCGTGATAAATTAGACAGTAGTTGCTTCCTTATTCTTCTCCAACATGCAAGCAGCTGTTAGAGGACATTCCTTATAACAGCAAATGAGATGAGACCAATGCTGTGTCCAGTTCCTCAAATAGAGAGACAATTCACTAGGTAGAATTTGTCATCCTTCAGGAAACCATCAAACCTCACAGCATTCCGCAAATGACAAGCACATGGATCATGAGTTCTACCACTCAGTTCGTAGGGACAGCTCCCTGAATGTATGAAACCAAAAACTACGAAGAAACCAACTGGCTCATGAAACAGCCTTAAGCAAGTCAATAAACTGAGAACTAGAAAACAGGTCACAGTAAAAGTCACCGTAAAGCCGAGTTCTCAATTCAGTGGGGATATGGCTTTTTGACCTGCTACCAACAAAGATTGAGATGTTATTCATTTCCCCAGATTTTTATGTAAATTTAATTTTCATGAAATTGTTGACTTGCTAACCCTGGAGACTGGTGATGTCTCTATTAATCTACAGAATGAGTCTTAATCGTGAACTCCTCAAACAGGCACTTTTTCTTTCCCTTAATGCCTCTCTTTCCATGCAAAATGCGACACTGTGCCCCTTCTTGAACCATATTTACTGGATAGAAAATGAAAAGACATATGAATGTTTCATAGTTGCTCCCTTCCCCCCAAAGGAATGAGTGAATGATCCTTGAAAGCCAGATAATTACTCCCTGAGCATGTAATGAAAAAACAGCAAGTCTAAAAGTCTATTCTTTCTCACAAAGTAAAAGCAAAGAAAGTGCCCCCAAACATGTAAAGACTGTCAGAAAACAAGGAATTAACTGTGACTCAAAGAGTTTTAACATAAGAGCCTTGAGCTTGGGTTGGTTATTTTTTACTTCTATAAAATTGTACATTACATTTTTTAAATGTTTGTAGGGTTTTCAAAATGTCATAGAAGAGGGTAGCAACTGCTTTTAGTTCTCATTAAAGTTTCTGTAATTCACATATGGATTTGTGGAAGAAATTGATTTCTGCTATCAGTTATGTTAGACCAACTCTCCCACTGAGAACAACTGTAATAGCTAGACACATTTTTAAAGTCTGTTTGAAAGGATCAGACAGCTATCAAATCAGTAAAGACTCAAAAAAATCAAGAACCCAGGGACAAAAGTAGAACAGAGAATTGAGCTTGATATTTAGGAGTGCTTTTACCCCCAAGGCATTTTCTAATTCCCACACAGTGACCAAAAGGATAAAATACCTAGCAAAAAGCGGGAGCTACATATCTCAGTTTGAGTTTCTACAAAAGCAGACTCTGAAAGCATCCTAATGCAAGTAGTTCATGTGAGAGATGCAAGGAATGTCACATAAGTGAGAACCAATATGGAGACATGAGACAGCCTACCCTTTCATTAAGATGCAGAGGACAGCAGGGGCTTCACACTGGAGTAACTGTGGAAAATGGTATAAGCACATACCTTAGAAATCTCTCACTTGAGGACAGAAGGAATAGGTAGGTATTTGTATACCCTTCCCTAATAAGTACTGGTTGAGGAATATTCCTTAGGGTGTTAATTAATTCCCCAGCACTTCTTGCCTTCTATGGATACAGACAGAATAGCCTTCAGGGATGATCCACCAAGCGTGAAGATACAGATATTGGCGATTGTCCAGAACACACCAATATGTGAACACCAAGGCACATGAGAAAGTACTGACAGCATCTACTACAGTCAACCCTTAGAAATTCTTAGAACTCAAGCCCCAAGTTTTATGGGCTCTGCTATGTCAGAATAGCTTCCAAGTAAGTTTTTTAAAGTTTAATATGTACAAGAGCAATGTCACGGTTTGGATATAGATTGTCCCCCAAAAGCTCCTGTATTAATGCTGGAATGTTCAGAGCTGAAATGATAGATTATGAGACCTGTAACCTAATCAGTCCATCCGAATTGAAGTGTGCTGTGCAATAATTATAGACAGGTGGGGTATTGCTGAAGGAAATCGGTCACTGAGGGCACGCCCTGGAAGAGTTTCTCTTCCCTTCTTGCTGTTTCCTGGCTGCCATAAACAATGAAGTAGTTTGACTCCATGATGCCCTTCCGCCATGATGTTCTGTCTCACCTTGGGACCAGACTGATGGAGTCAGTCTACCATGGACTAGACCTTTGAAACTGTAAACCAAAATAAACTTTTCTTCCTCCAAGTTGTTCTTGTTGGGTTATTTTGGTCACAATGATGAAAACTTAACTAACATAGAAACTGGTGATGGGGGTGAGGCCATTGCTGGGACTAATGTGACCATGTGGTTCAGAAGCCTTTGGAAATGGATTTTCACAGTCTTAGAGTGTTGTAAGCAGAGCTTCATTGGCAAGTCTGCTGGGAGCTCAGAAGAACAGATGCTGATAGGAATGCAGACAGAAAAGTGAGTGTTCTTGAGGATTCTCGTGGAAATGAGGACTCTGTTAGGAATTGGACTAGAGGCCATTTGTGTTATTCTTACAAAGAACTTGTCTACATTTTTCCCATGTCCTAAGTCTTTCAGTAGGGCTGTTTCTCCTATTCAGTGGAGAAAATTTCAAGGCAACATTCACTCAGTACATAGATTTTGCTGGCAGCTTTAGCCAGGTTAACTGTGAGAATTGGGAACAGAAAGCAGAGCTGAAGAATTTTTCAAACTTGTAGCTTGGCTAGCAAAGTGTATGTAAAACTGGGGCCAAGAAAGGTATGGGTATTGAAGAGATTACAGATACAAAAGAGATGCTAAGTCCTTTGCACAAAGACTGTAGGAAAGATGTCTTAAGGGCATCATGGGAATTTGCAAGACCACACCCATTGCATTCTCAAAGGTGTAAAAGTGAAAATTCATTTGAGAAGAGAACTTAGAGCCATCCTGTCTAGGAGATTTTTTCACCATGTTCAACCATCAAGGCACTTAGAGGCCACAATGGCTTTAATCCAAGGGTGCCTAGCTACCATTCAAGCTGTTAACACACCTTAGCATCATTCATGTGGTGCTGATTTGCAGAAATGTGGAATGCTATTATTAAGAGGTTATGGAGGGCTGGGGTTGTGGCTCAGAGGTAGAGCACTCAACTAGCACATGCAAGGCCCTGGGTTCAATCTTCAGCACCACATAAAAAAAAAATAAAGATATTGTGCCCAACTACAACTAAAAAATAAATATTTTTTTAAAAAAGTTATGGAAGCTTCTACTGAAGTGTCAAAGGAAAGCCTGGGAAGCCAGGAAAAGTGTAGTCAGAATTCCCACAGGCTGCCCCTGAGAGAGCAATGTGTGAAGGTGTGAAGGTGAAGCTGAAGCAGGAATTAAGACTCCAGCCATTAAGAAACACCAGTAATGTAGACTGTCTACCAAGAAAAACTGATGACTGCAGAGAAAGCCAGGCTGAAAGAGAGAACATATATGCTCTAAGTGGCTAAGGCCAAAGAGACAGGACTGCCCAAGCCCTTTAGAGACCACATCTCACTACCATGAGTCCTATATGCCATACACAAAGCCATGCAACCCATTTGCCTGAGTTTCAGTCTTGTTTTGGTCCCATCCCTTCTTTCTATGCCACTATACTTCCCTTTTGGAATGGGAATGTTTACTCTGTGCCACCGTATTGGAGACTTTACTCATATACTATACACAAACACACACACATATACACACACATACACACACACACACATATATATATATATATATATATATATATATATATATATATACACACATACATATACATACACACACACACACACACACACACACACACACACAACTTGCTTTTTGATCTTTACAGGGTCTCATAGCCAAGAGTTTGCCTTGTGTCTTAAATGAGACTTCGGACTTGGGCTTTGGGGGCTATGCCAAAACTGTTAATACTATGGAGACAAATGGAGATCACCTAAATGCATTTTTCATTGTGAAATGGATTTCAGCTTTTGAGGCCTGGGGTGGGATGTCATGGTTTGGAAATGAGTCGTCTCCCCCAAAGCTCCTGTGTTAATGCAAGAATGTTCAGAGGTGAAATGAATGGAGTGAGAGAGCTCTAACCTAATCAGTCCATCCCAGTTGAATCAGTGGGTGGTAATTATAGGTAGGTGAGGCATAGCTGGAAGAAACAGATCACTGGGGGCATGTTCTCAAAGAATTATCCTCCCCGTGATCCCTTTCCCTCTCACTCGCTCTGCTTCTTGGCCATCATGAACAATAGAGCAGCAATCCTCTACCCTGCCCACCTGCCATGGAGTTCTGCCTCACCTTAGGCTCAGAGCAATGGAGTCAGCCCACAGTGGACTCGCCTCTGAACTCCTGAGCCAAAATAAACTTTTCCTCATGTAAGTTGTTCTTGTCAGGTATTTCTGGCAATAGTGACGAAACCCCTAACTAACACAAGCAATTTTTTGTGGAGCAAGAATATACCTCGTTGCAGTTTCATCCCAAAGTTATAACTGATACTGTGTCTGTCTTTTATCATTCAATCAAGTCTCTCCTCATAATGGGCAACTCTTCTAATGATCTGGCATAAACCAGGTCTTTATCCTTGAGGTCTCTGAACCCCTGGTTCCAAGGCTCTTTTTCAAGCCAGGCTTTCTCCTATTCATTTCTACTTAATCACTAGGTATGGAAACACAGTGAACCTCCCTGCCTTCATTAGGAAACAGCAACTCTGTATCCTCATGATAATAATGACCAATTTCCACTGACAGGGAAGTAACTCTTCAAAATGCCTCTGTCCTGTGTGAGAGCTCCAGGAGAGCTATAATTTTAGCTTGCTGTATAGCCTGTTAGAAGCATCTCCCTCCTAGAACTGAAACAAATTCCTCAAGTGCATCATTGGAATAGCAGTTAAAGAGACTGTTCCTTCTCCCATTCTTGGTCCTAGGCCTTAGGGTGGGTCGCCATGACACTTTTAAGAGGTCTTGGGATTGTCGCTATTTTCATAAAATACCAAGATGTTATTTCTTTATCACCATGTTGATAATTTCATGGATGTAATAGTGATTAGTGCTGTTGCTTGGTTAGATTATGATAGTTGCTCAGAATATTCTATTATGTATATGATGTTTTGAGGATCCAGACAAGTGAACAAAGTTAGGATAAGGATCACCAAACCTGCACCCTTTATTTTTGGGGTGGTACTAAATCTGCCATTTCCCTTAGATGTATCATGGCTTCTCAGTCTCTTGTCCAGGAAATAATTTTCGGGGCTTCCACTTGGCCTTTGCAGAAGGCAGGTAACCAATGTGAGACTTGTACCAAACAATAAATATTTGTTCCTTGATTATATAGTGAGGGACCAGAGAATTTCCGAGGGTGAAATTCCCATTGATGAGACCACTGGTTTCACTGTAAGACAAATGGGACAAGACTCCTTGATCACTTGGCATCTCTATTCCCCTTGCTGACTGAAGGACACTTTTTGTCTCTTGGGATTAGAGTGATCTAGATCCTAAAATGAGGATTTAAGCACAAATATTTGTTGTAGCGGAGAAAGAGATACTAACATGGAGGGAATGATGCAGAGAAAGGAACATTATTACATGAATTAATGCTTTGGAGGAAACTTGGGGAGAGGGAGTAGTATAAAATACATGATCCAAGAATATCCCACCCAAGGGTGAAAGAACTGCTATATTTACATCCCTGTAACTGTCAATCATTAGTTAAGGACTATGTGGGGGGATCTATAATTCCTGAGCATTTTTAGTGCTACCTTATGAACAGATAGAGCAACCTTCCAGAAGAATCAATTGGACACCTATAATTAGATCTAGCCCATTAATGGAGTAAAGTCTGACACATATAGAGAAAGCCCCGACAACATCAGATCCAGAATAGAAGAAGAAGAATGATGCTTTATCAAAATTTCAAGATACCTGGAAAATCAACACCCACTAAGAGTAAATCTTAAAAATCAGCTACAGGGAAAACAACAACAACCAAAGCTGATAGTTAGCACTTGAACAGAAACTATGGAATCTTAAATAGAAAAAAAAAAAATCAATGGAATGGCATCAGAGTGTTGAAATAAAATCATTTCAAATTAGCTACCTGTACCTACCAGAAAATATCCTTCAAAACTGAAATGAAAAGAGTTTCAGATAAACAAAACATATAAATTTTCACCAATAGAAAAAAATTAAATGCTAAAAGCAGTATTGTTCAAAAACATTAGGATGCTATATGTAATCTGAAATATAAAATAATTCAATCAAAGATAAGTGTATAAAATAGTGCCTAAGAGTATGAAACTAGCAAAGTCCCAAAATGAGATATACCTTAAAAACAAAGTCCCAAAATGAGATATACCTTAAATTTAAGGATAAAGAGGATTTCATAGTATAATATATATACCACTGGATATATAAATACCATATATATATTATATGTATAATATAAATACCACTCCAAGCTGTACACATAGCTATACCAGAAGAAAAAGGAAAAAGTGAGATATTCCATTATAATTAAATAATCCATCCATCAGAAAGATTTACGTACCTACTAAAATGGTGTATGAAACTCGAAAGCAAAAGAGCAGAATTTAACATATTGTCCTCAATAATTAATAAAACAAGAAGTCGATAACATCAGTAAGGACAGAGATGTTTTAAAGAACTTTTAAAAAGTGTAGACCCTGTCAACATGTGTAACAGTGTCCTAATGACCAGAGCATCTACTTTTCTCATGAGATGATTTGAAGCATGTTTCAAAATTGATAATGCCCCATGCAATAGAGCAAGTCTGACAAATTCCCAAGGGTTGAAACAATTCTAAATGTATTCTATGACCTAGTGGAATTGTTAGGAACCAATAAGAAACATAGAACTAAAAATTACCCCAATGTTTGAGTCAGAGCTAATGTTGCAAGGAAAATTTCTTAAAACTCAATTGAATTGACAGATAAACAAATCACAGTGAATCTTCTGGGACATTTTTAAAGAGATGCTGGGAGAGAAATATAGCACCTTAAAGGCACATTTAGAAAAAGAATAAATGTTGATAATTTATGATCTAAGTCTCCATCTCAGTAATTTCCCAATGAAAACAGAAGGAAGGGAATAATTATATAAGATCACAAATTAGTTAATGAAATACCAAAAAAAAAGCACACATTAGAAAAAAAATCAGAAACTGAGTATTTTGAAAAGACTAACAAAAGTCTCCATGAGAAGACTTTTAAAAGAGAATCCAAATAAACAGTATCAGGGAAGAAAAAATATGGTTTTAAAAACAATATAAATATTTCTATAGCGATTTAAAAATTACAGCATGGTGAAAATCTTCAGAGAAAACTCCAGACTGATCCTTCCAAATATTTAAGCAAAACAACATCAATCTTACAAAAACTATTCCAGAGAATAGCAAAAGAAAAGGAAATTCCCAATTCATTTTATGAGACTAACATAATTATCATTTAAATCTGGCAAAAATATGAACATACATACCAAACTCACCACAAAATATTGGGAAAACAATTCAGAAATATTAACAGGCTTGATTGATGAGAGGAATTCAATACTTATTTCAGTATGTAAAAATAAATCAATATTTTTCAATATATCACAAAAAAGATAAGAGTTACCTTGAGTTTCAAAGAATTCTTATGATAATTATCAATATTCTATTATACTCGTGATAAAAACCTCTTATGGTACCAAGAGAATACTTCCTTAAGCTATCAAAAAAGCATACGCACAGAGCTTATATCAAACACAATGTCAATCATGAAATAGTGAAAGATTTATCCATAAAATTGGGCAAGGGGACTAAAATAGTCAATTCATCAATTCTATCTATTATTTTCTTAGGGTCCAAAGTCAAAAATCATGGAAGAATTAAGAATTATAATAATTTAAAGGAAGACATAAAACTTTCCTCTAAGACAATGTATTATATCTAGAAAACCTACATAGATCAAAAGATAATTTTTCATACTTAAAAATGATTTTGCATCTTGATGCATAAAAAGTCAATCTAGTCATCTTTCCATTTAAAAGCAAAAAAATTAGAAAACTATTTTAACAGTATAATTTGCAATAGTATCAAAAAAATATCAAATATCTAGACAAACCTAATAAATTGTACAATTATCAAAATTTTAAAAAATAGGATTTAATAAAGATTTATTTATTCTTAAGTTGACCTATAATTTTCATGCACTATCAAAATCCTAAATATCTGTTTTCTAAACTGACAAGCTTTTCCTGAAAATTACAGAAAAATACAAATTAAGCAAAAATGTAAATGGCCAGGAGGAGCCAAATCGATCATTAAAAAGCATAAACAAAGTTGGAGAGTTTTCGTAACCAGAAATCACTATTTGTTATAAAGATGGAATATCTAAGTGTACTGTATTAAGTCATGCAAAGAAATAAATGGAATACACAAATCAAGATTCAGAATTACACAGACTTCATTAGTGTAATGTGTATCACTACAGAACAGTTGGAGAAGAATACAACTGAGTTGAGTTTGACCACTGTCTGAGGTTATGTGTTTAGTCATGCCATATGGAAAATTATTAAACCTGACAACCTACATCATGTCATAAAAATAATGAAGAGGGGGCTGGGGATGTGGCTCAAGCGGTAGCGCTCTCGCCTGACATGCGTGCGGCCCGGGTTGGATCCTCAGCACCACATACAAACAAAAGATGTTGTGTCCACTGAAAACTAAATAATAATTAAAAAATTCTCTCTCTCTCTCTCTCTCTCTCTCTCTCTCTCTAAAAAAAAAAAAAATAAAGAGGGTATAAAAGATAAATAAAAATTCCAGAACTTAATAGATTATCTTCATGACATTGAAATAAGCCAAGTTTTCTTACAAGTAAAAATATTGATCAATTATACTGTATCAAATTAAATATGTTCATCAGAAAAACTATTTAGAATAAAAATGTAAGCCACAAAGCAGGTAAAATGGATTCACAATGAACAAAAGACCCATATCCAGAATCTATGAAAAACATGTATCAATCAATATGTAAAAGACAAATAGCCAATAATAAATGACCAAAAAGATTTTGCAACCTGTTTTCAAAAGAAAATTTGACTTGTGGTCAAAAACACATGAGAAGGTACTCAATAGCATCAATCTCCAGAAAAACATAAATTAATTCCATAATGATTGACAACTACAAATACATCAATATGGCAAAATTTAAAAGATTGAAAATACTAAGCACTGGGAAGAATAAGAAGAATCTGAAAATATTATTATTTCCATTTTGCACAACGTGCACTACCTACTGAAGATGGATGTGTACTTGCCCTGTAATCACCCCTCCGACAAACATAAACCTAAAGAGAAAGCCAATAAACATCTATTCATATACTGAATGAAAGGTTTGCATAACACTGTGACAGCATTATTTTAATAGCTGAAAACCAGAAACAATGCAAACGTCAATAAAGATTAATAAAAACAAATAACTATTTCTAATGCAACCGAATGGAACAACAGCACACAGATAACTTTGAAGATAGAACGCAGGCACAAACCAGCACATGCTACATAGTTTCATAGTGGAAGAATCAGCACCCTTTAGTGTGGATCGTGACAAGGGAAACAAGGCGGATATTTGTGAAAATTCTTCAAGATCTATACTTATTTTTTGTGCATTTTTCTATACAATGCACGATTATGTAGGTTGGAATTCAACTTCAAAATTTTTAGAAGCAGATCAAGAATGAAAATTATCATGCAAAACACATCAAAATTCGTTTTTAAAAAAAAAGGATAATTAGTGTTAGGACTTCGTGCAAGAAAGTAAATGTAATTCCATGATTCATTTTTAAAATTGATTTAAATAAAGTTTTGAAAACTCTGGGAAAAAATCAATTATGAAATGAAATATTACATCTTAAATGCAAATAAATTAGAACATTAATTCTCTCTATCCACAGGGTATTCTGGATTAAATGAGAAAATCTCAAACACAGAATTTCACTTTTGAAAACAGACAGTTTGTGTGATAAATGATATGTTTGTGTTAATGAACTTAAACTAGTTTGCCTTATCAGCTGACTGGAAGTGCCATGAGCCCCTCCAATAATTTTAATACCAAAGAATTGTTTTATTTTTACCCAAAGCTGCATATCCTTCACTGTTCTAGTTGCTATAAAAAGCATCCTTGTCTCATCATTTGCATGTAAAACCTCAGCGCTACCCTTGACACTGCCCTCTCTCTTCTATTGATCCTTTTTGCCTTATCAGCTTTCACATCTATCACAACCTTTCCATTCCAGTGATCAACCCCAGACGGACACAAGCCCACAATGACTCTTTCCCAGACTATAGCAGCCTTTTCACTTCTAGTCTCTGAATGTCAGTCAGGGCCATCCAAGCTATTAGTCTTTTTTGTGAACAGCACTAATCATGTTATTCTTCATATCAAAACCTTCATTGATTTGCTATTGCCTAGAGAATGAACCTTGGCATCCTTAGTTTAACCTCCAATCCCATCTAAAACTCTAGCCCCCAACTAATTTCCACCAAGCATGCCGGACAGTATTCCAGAAACACAGCAGTAATGTGGCACTTCTCTGCCCATTTCCGTGATTACACTATCCCAATATTCAGAATGATCTGTTCACCATTTTCTACAGTTCTGAATCTGCGACGACCTTTAAAAATCCATTTGTCGTGAAGTATTTTGCTACGGAATGAGGTCATGAAAACTAGAATAAGAGATTGTTTCAATGGTTTTCAAAATTGGTCAGGTTTTGAGGTCACCTAAGAATTTTTTTTTCTTTTTGGTACCACGGATTGAACCCAGGGTGCTCAACCATATCCCCAGCCCTTTTTGTGGTCAGCAGTCCATGTCTTACCTGGTTGTGAGAACTCTGTCAAATTGACTATCCTATGGAGAACATTTGTACATGCCAGAGAAAGTACCGAAAAACAAACCTTTAAAAAGCCAAAGACATTACATCATTTTCAGGAAAACGGGATGGAACTAGAGACCATCATGTTCAGCAAAACAAGTCAAACTCCAAAGGTCAAGGGTCGTGTTTTTTCTCATATGCAGAAGCTAGAGTGGAAAAGGGGAAAGAAAGGTCAGGGGAGAGCTCATGAAAAGCAAATAGAGACCAGCCGAGGAAAGGGGCCTGGGGTAGCGCAGGCAGGGAAAGTGCTGGGAGCTGATATTGGCCAAGTTATATTGGCATGCTGTGCGCATGTGCAAGTATGTAACAAATCCGTGGATATATACAAATATAATGCACCAATAAAAAAATATGAGAAAAAAAGGCAGGAAGAATGGGGGAAAGAAACAAATATTGAACATCTGGAAGAAGGAAAGCGCACAGATCCAAAAGCACTGTAGTAAAACAGTCAAAAAAAAAAAAAAAAAAAAAAACCCTGACAGTATGAAAGCAGTCAGGGGTAAAAAAAAAAAAAAAAAAGCAAACAAGCAAAAATCAAGACTTTTTACATAGAGGAAACACGGGCTTGAATGTCATTGACTTCTCATCACCAAGTGCTGAGGACAAAGAAAACTTGGAACATCTTTAAAATGCTGAAACAAAAATCCTGATAACCAAGCTTCTATATCCTGGACATTTTCTTTTTTATGAATTTGGGCAGAGTCTCAGCTTCTACCCAAGATGTAGAAAGCTGGGGTCGCTCCCCAACGAACGGCAAGAAAAAGCAAGATGATCTCCAAAAGCGTAGTGTTTCCCGAACACATCAAAAGGCAGAGGGAATAGAATAACCACCTCCTCTGATATCAAAGGGAAGGCAGGTCACCTGCGCTGGCTACACACCTGCAGGAGGAGGAAGACGAGATCCTGGCACAAAGGGATAAAAAGAATTCAGCCAGACTTCTAAGGACGGGAAAGGCCCAGCGGGAGCTGGTGTAAAAGAATGGAAAGCCTCAAAGACACAGAGGAAGGGACACTGCACCCACACAGGCTCTCCCACAGGTGCGCAAAGGCGGGGGAAGGAGGGAAGACCACCCCCCCAAGGGTTGCTGGCCAGGAGGAGGGGAGCTGAGCGGCCACCCTGGGAGACACACAAAGTGCCACTCGGCCTTCTCCCCTAGCCAATGAAAGACTTAGGCCACTAGGGAGAGGACAGCAAGCCCTATGTCAGAGGGCAGAGGATGAGACCCTTGAGGCTCAAGAAAGAGGAGGAAGGGAAGAGGGAAAACACCGCCTTTCCTTGAGGAAACCCCCTGCACTCAAGGCACTGAGTCTCCCTACACAAGGAGGAGCAGCAGGAAAGCCCCCGCCCCTGAGCCACAGGCTCTGCATAGCACCAAGGCGGACCCAATCCTGCATCCCAAACCCAGCTAAGCACCAAGTGAAGCATTCTCTTACTGGAGGAAGACACAGCCTGCAAATAGACCTCCTCTAAGGTTATCTGATGATCTATGCCATGCGTCAGAATAGTGTGAGATCCATTATCCAGATAACTAATGCAACTAAGAATAATGCATGCCACGCTATTTTAGATAGATAGGATAGATGGAATGACAGAATAGAACAGATGGGATAAATGATAGGATGGATAGGTAGACAGACAGGATAGATTGGATGGACAGAAAGATGATAAATACATACAAATTCATACCATAAAAACTGTCCTAGAGCCAGTGTGGTGGCACACGCCTGCCGCAGCCTGGCTGCAGCAAAATAATGGGGGGGGGGGGGGGGGTGAGGAACAACTTGTGTAGATTGATACAGCAGGAGTGGAAGCCCTTTATTGTAGGACAACTGAGGTATTTATACATTCCACACAGCTTATCTTAATTAACATAAACTAGATACAGCAGTCAACCAATAAGGAATCTCCACACTTAATGGCTCGATTTTGTTACTTCTCAAACCACTCCCTCTGGCAAAATGCCAGGCGCCATCCTGACTTGTTTACAGACTCTAACACATGCCTATAATCCCAGCGGTTTGGGAGGCTGAGACAGGAGGATGGCGAGTTCATAGCCAGCTTCATCAAGGGCCGGGCACTAAGCAACTCAGCAAGACCCTGTCTCTAAATAAAAAATACAAAATAGGGCTGGGGATGTGGCTCAGTGGTTGAGTGCCCCTAAGCTCAATCCCAGGTACTCAGAAAAAAATAAAATAAAAATTTATCTTAGAAGCAAGTAGAAAATGCTATAAACATTCATTACTTCAGGAAGTGGATTTTGGGGAGAGGTGGGCAGGGAGCATTAACTCATTTTACCCACTACTGTAATATTTGAATTATTCTTTCAGTTTATTTCTATTTCAGATATTTTATAAAGGCCAAAATTATTACACTGATGTTGATAAAAGTGTGAAAAAGCTGCTACTCTCAAAAATTACTGATAAGTTTTTAGATGAACATAACTTTCTTGGTTAACAGTTGGATAATAACATCAAGGGTGCTGAACAAACCCATTTTACTTTTTATCAGCACAAATTTTAATCACAGACCTATATGCTATGAAAATAATCCAAAATATGAAAAATACATGCTAAAATACATTTAACAAAGTCCCCTGCTGAATTTTTTTAAGTGTCATTATAATTTTCAACTCTACAATAATTTCATCGGGAAGGTATCTCCACTTAATGGACATGATATAGTCATTAGAAATTATTGTTTTAGAGACTACACAGCAACAAAGACAATGAATGTAAGATGAGGACGTTAATTGCAAAGTGAGGATTGAGAGAGACAATGCTACTAAATTGTGCATAGACAAAGGGTCAAACTTTCTAAATTTGTGCCCTGGAATTTTACCATGTTAAGCTTCAATTTTCTTACCTATAAGATGAATGTACTATCAGATTTTTCACTAGAACTGAATGAGCAAACAACTCAAACGCATACTTTAGCCAAGTGCTCTGTAAATAGTAGTAGTATCACATAATATACAAATGGATTTTTATGCAAAAACATGCAGATATGACATTGGAAGGCAACAGTCAAACTAATAAATATGAATAAGTCCTTGATGGTATTATTGGGAGTTTTTCCTTTTCTATTTTTTCCAACCTTTTTTTAGTGTAAATTTTTATTTCCTTCGTAATTTAAAAGATTGTTTTAGAAATGTTTTTCCTTTTTAAAGTCCCTTTTTTTAATTACTTCGGTTTAGGACAGATCTATTCAATCTGGAACTATTGTCCACATTTGTAAATTTCCTTCAGTGTCCTTTCAAATGCCTATTACCAAAAGGAGTAGATATTCTTCCTATATCCTACTTGGACCTGAACTTCAGTGGCCTGTGACTCTCTTAATAAGATTCTCTTTTCCTGGAATATTTACAGCTTTGGGAGAAAAGTTTTAGATTCTATGAACACACCTCCATGTACAGGCATCTGGAAAACTGCTGCAGTCATCTGGAAATTAATAGAAAGAGCCATCGAGTGCAGCTGTGGACCATGTTCTAATCGAGGGACTTAGCTCATCCTGGAGCCAAAGATTTGTAGGGCCACCAGACAAATCCCTGACACACCTGTGATTGATGACATTGTCCTAGATCTGGGGAGTGCAACTTTATTCAAATATATCCCTGGACTGCTGACAACACCCCAATCTATACCGTTCCAAATGAAGGCTTGAAGAAGCAATTTTCAGGTGAACTGAAGAAGAAAATCATATGTTTGCACCAAGGGAGGTAGCAAATTTATGAAAACAATATGGGTGAAATGACAGGTTTGTAGGATGATTTTGGTACATCTGCCATGTGAACTCTCAATCAGCAGGGGCCTTGAAGACAAAACGAGGATAGAAAAATAAAGACTCGGTTCTTACCCATGAACCTGAGCCTGTTGTAAATAGAAATCTGGAATAGTGTTAGAGAGAGAGAGAGAGAGAGAGAGAAAGTATACGTGTCTCCATCCCAGAAACAAAGGAAAAAATTCTGAACTCAAAAAACAAAGAAATGTTGACACCAAAGAAAGTGTTGTTAATCATGTGTGGTTGCAGCTTCCGAAGATGCACCAACAAAGGCTTACTTGATAAAAAATAATTTTACATGTTGAAATGTTCAAGGAATTTCATCAAATGAATAAAATATTAGTTTTTCCAAAAGAGATTTCCACTGACAACATGATCTAATATACAGATTTAGTCTATATACTTTATTCAAATATATCCCTGGACTGCTAGCTATTCCTCAGGGGAAGGAGGTCAGGATTTTCAGATTCTTCAGAGTGAGAGTACCAATAAAGAAGGCAAGGTGCACCTGCTGACCACATCTCGCAAATTTTTTGTTTTTTTTCCTGTTTTCATTAAAAAAAAGAAAAACAGAAAAGCTAAATTATGGGGCATGTTTTGTCCCATAATCTTCTGGAAGTCATGAGTCAGTCAAGTACCCAGTTTGCAGTAGGGCAAAGGGGTATGTCGTAATCTGGGGTAGCATTTTAAGGGCAAATTAATGGTAATTTGGAAACCAGTACTGAAAATTTGACCTGTTTAGCCTTGTGATTCTATTTCTATTTAGTAACACAAAAATCCACATACTGCACATAAATGAACCTAAGAAGAAATAGATGCATTCAAAACAGTGAACCATTATTAAACCATTCACTGGAGAATAAACAATTATTATTCAGCCATTCTGTGAAATACCATAAATTCATTAGGAAAAATGGGCTCACATGTCTGGTATGGAAAAATCTGAAAGACTTAGAGAATCAAATTACATGATAAAATATGTGTACAGTTGTATAAAATACCAATAACATTGTTTTGTGGTAAGAACAAATTAACACGAAATCTATCTTCAACATATTTTCAAATGCACAACACCATGCTGGGAACTCTAGGCTCAGAACTTACCCCACCACCACCCCCAACTCCCTGCCTCCCACTCCACTCCTCCCAGCTACCATTCTCCTCCCTGCCTCTAGAGTTTGGCTATCTTACATGCCCTATGTAAGTGGAATCACGCAGTATTTGTCCTTCTGTGACTGGTTAATGTCACTTAACCAACCCCCTACCTTTGTCCATGTTGTTGTACATGGTGGGATTTACTTATTTTTTTAAGGTTGATAACATTCTGCAGTATGCACCGTCTCCTTTTTCCCTCCACGGGTCGATGGTCATGTCTACATTTCAGCTGTTGTGATCAATGCTGAAATGAAGATGGGGGTGCAGATATGGTCCCCTAGAACCTGATTTCGACTGCTTGGGATATATGTCCAGAAGTGGGATTGCTGGATCATAGGGAGTTCTATTTTGAATTTTGTAAAACATTTAAAAAATGTACCATTTTTTAAAAACCTCATTCTGGGGAATGAAGGGTTTCAAGACTAACTCCAATGAGATGCTCATGAACATGTAAATGAGACATACTCTCCAAGGGGCTAAACCATGTCATGTAAGAGAAATAAACAGTTGCAAGAGGAAAAATTAAAATTTCAAAGCAAAGAATTCACAGGAAATTGATTTTCATTATGTAAAGACATACCTTTTGTTTTCTTTGGGTGAATAAAGAAAATTAAAACCATAGCTGTGCAATCATATTCTGTAATTAAAAATCATTTTAAGTCAAATAAAATTAGGCAAAGGGATGTCACGAAGCATTGGTAATAAATGTGTCACATTTTCCTGGTATATACTGCAAGGCTATGGGGGCTTCTTTCTGAAAAAAGAATTAGAACTCAGAAAACATTAATTAAAAAAAAATTGCATCTGGATACAACTAAATGTAGAGAAGAGGATGTATAAAATTCAGAAAACTTTCCTACACATTTCACCACCCCCAGCCACTGCCAAACTGATCAAAATAAAACATTGCATACCCTCTCTGTCAACCTCTTCAAAGAAAATGCCACCACATAAAATCATTGACACCCCCCAGGTGGAGGAAACTCACAATGGAATTAAGTGCAGAATAAACCTTTAAGAGTCTGACCTAACGTCTTTCACTGCGTCTTTCTTCCTCGGTCTCTGGAAGAATGAAAACTTCCAAAAACAATGACAGTTCAGAATACCTCTCAGAGTCGTCCGTGCAGTGCCAACTCTGCCCGTCATTTGGAGACAAAAGAGAGGGGGGGACACAAAAGCTCTGACGAGCCGGGATGGGACATAAATTAAAGCCTGTTCGACAAGGAGGGTTTCTGAAGTGTACTCCAGCAATTTTGAAGAAACAAAGCCTCGATTGTTCTCGTGCTCAGGAATCATCATCTTGAAGGTGAAGCTTCTGCGTGTCGGACAGCTCTTCACAGAAATGAAACATTTTTCTCTTCAAGTACATCCAAGACGAGATGGCGAGATGGAGGCTCGGGCTTCAAAAGTGACTATAACAGACCTCAAAGAGGAGGATCCTACGACACAGCTTTCTTTCATCCATATTGTTTATTATCCCAAATGGGTCTTAAAGAAATTTTCTTGAGAGTCTTGCAAACAGTTTCAGCAATAACTAAACTTCTACTTTGCCAAGTAAGCTTGGAGAGTTGCATGAAACCTGCACAGAAAATCACCAGGTTGCCAGCAATATGCTGACTCCTGGAGCATTTTTTAAATTATTAGCAGCATCTTCTTGTTACTAGCTTCAGTCACTGAAGAAAATCGTTGCCATTTTTTTGTCTTTTTTTTAAATTTCTTTCTGGATAGAAAATTTTTTAAATGTTTCCATAAAATATGGAAATGGAAATGAATTAAATCCTGTGGAAATGGATTAGATCCACACATACTTAGACTGACTTTGTGCTTATTTTTCTAACTTTCACTTAGAGTAATATGTATCTTTTTAAAAATCTGTGGTGGGATAGGGGCATTTTTTCATTTATGGAATAAAATGGATCTGAGCATATTATATTCAGAAAATATAGAAATGGCTCCATTTCATAAGTAAATTTTCTTTCAAAACCCTTGATTATAGGCTGATTTTTTTCCAATAGGTAATTAAGTAACAAAGAAAAGACCTGGAAAGACAGAAAATTAGTCCTTTGTTTAAGCCTCTTTCTCAAAAAGGTTCCATCTTACCAAGTTATTTAAAGTTGGTAACAGATAGTCTGAAAAATAATAGGAATATTATTCAGCAAATTTATAATCAGTACGCTGTGAGGGTCTTAAAATAATTTGCATATTACATTTATCATTACTAAATTTTTTTTATCCTTTCAACAACTTGTTTCATTGCTACTAGAACCAATTACCACAAAATTTATAGCTTAAGATGAGACAAACTTATTACCTTACAGCTCTGGAGTTCAGACTTTAAGAAGATTCTGAGTCTGCTGTAACAGAATGCCTGAGATGGGGTAGTTTATAAAGAACAGAAGTTCTAAGATCAAGGTACCAGAAGGCTCAGCTCTTCTCTTGCTTCCAAGAGGGTGCTTTGAAGTTGCATCCTCTTAAGGGGAGGACTCTGAGTCCTCACAAAGTAGAAGGATAGAAGGGCCAAAAGGGAGCCATCTCCTTCCATGAAGCCTGCTTCTGACAGCATTAATCTCCCAAAAATCCCAACTCCCAACACGGCTGCACTGAAGTTTAAATGTCCAACATCTGAGTCCGGGACCTACACTCAGACCATAGGAGACTCTCATGGGGCTAAAATCAAAGTGTCTGCAGAACTGCATCCTATCTGGAGGGCCTAGCAAAGACTCCATTTCCTCATCTTCCCCAGTTCAAGAGGCCGCTGCAATCCTTGACTGGGGAACCCTTTCCTCCATCTTCGAAGACAGCAGCATCTGGCTGAGCCCATCACATGCTGCCATCTCTTCGGTTCTCTCTTCAGATTCCCTCTTCCGTCCTAAAGGACGCTTATTATTATACCATTAGTTCACAAGAAACCTTAATTCCACCTGCCACCTTAATCCTCCCTGGCCATGTAGCTTAACATGGAAGTTACTAAAGGAAAGAGAAAATAGTTTCTAGGTCAAAATTGCCCGTCTACAGGTTGTTAATCCTAAAAGCTGCAAGAGTAAGATTCATGCAAAATCCCCAGTACAGTTAGAATTGCGAATTCAATCAGAAGCAAATGACTTCCCAATATATAAAGTCGTCTTTCACTTGAGAAGTCCCTGCTGCTATTTGTGAGTGAAAGTGAGGGCCATACAAATATGCAAGTACAGTAGTCACCAGGCCAGAGTGAATTCTTATAACCTATGAAGTATAAGAACTTTGAAGGCCTTCTCCCAATGAAACCATCAATACAGAATAACTAGGAACCAAGTGGGCAGGGGTTAAAGAGTGTAAAAGAAATGAGGAGAATCACCGTTACCAGCAAGGGAGAGGGGAAAACTGGACGGGAATAAATGATACTGAGGACTACTTATGCCCAAAACATCTATCTGGAAGGACGAGACTCTACCATGCAGAAATCTTACAGAACTGGTGAGTATCCCGGGCCTAGAGATGAGGGCCAGCATTACTTATTCTTCCTATTGAGTCAGCTTTTATGTCATTCTGAATGAAAATGTAGAAATGTGGAAATGTTATTTTATGTCTTATTCCTCTCCTATTTCCACCCAACTCTTCTTTCCTAAACCTTTGCATCCCACCCTCAACCCATCCTCAGGATTTTCAGTCCAGTACTGGATGCACAGCCCCAAGCTTCAAGTCCTAGTGTGCAATGCTATCTGTGAGAAACTTAAAACCTGGATACCCTGGTCCCACCTAGGACCAACTAAAGTCAGAAGAATTTCATCTTGGGGCACTGGGATCACCGTGTTTCAAAGTTGCTTGGGTGTTTCTAGGACACAAGCCAGGTTGAAACTGCCACCCCAGAGGGGCAGCAGCGAGTCCTGGCTGTTCCTCACGGGAAGGAGGTCAGGTCTTTTAGACTCTTCAGAGTGCCAATAAAGAAGGCAAGGTGCACCTGCTGACCACATCTCATAGTTTAGCAAATTGGTTTTTTTTTTTCCTGTTTTCAGAAAAAAGGGGGGGGGGTAAATAAAGAGGGGGACATCAAGAAGAAGAGATCAAAAGAGACCTTATGATATGTTCACCTTATAATAAGAATTACCCCCGAGTGGGAAGGACCACTGTCTCCCTAATTAGTGTGCTGGGGGAACTGGAGACTACGTTGCACCCCATATCAGGGGAGATCTTGACTGAGCTCATAGACCACACTAAGACCTAGAATGCTGACATCTCTTTCACATACCATTTAATGCTACACATGCCTCTTGTGCTGAGAGGAAAACTCTTTGGGAGTGTGGGATGGCCTCCTTAATGTGTAATAAGGTGCAAGACTTCTCTATAATGACCCCAACGCGCTCCAGAGATTGTCTCGACCTCCTTCCCCCCTGCTGGCCAAGCAGGAAGGGGGAACAGAAAAGAAAGAACACTATTAATCACACTTTTGTTGCAATATGATTTCTGGATTCAGAATCTGGGCAAGATATGGGAATGGAGAAGGACTTTTTCCATCATAAGGTAAAATACCCCCAGAGGCAAATGATGATATCAAATATTTATTCACAGCCTTGGCTTTTGATTCATAAATCTTTCCTTTCAAAATATTGTCACAAGAACTCAATCTGTGAGTTTCAAAAAAGGTTGAGAGAAAAGGACAAGGAAGGGACCGTGAAATAAATAATAGTCATGACTCTATGGTGACCTTGCACAGACTACAGGACTTGTCTCCATGGAGAAAGCACAGAATAGAAAGACAGCTTGGATCTTAGGAAATAATGGAACACTTACAAGAAATCCCTGGAGAGACCAAAAGTTACTGTGCATTGTGTTATGTCTCTATTGGGAGCACGTGGGTGGTGGCAGGGCACAGGGGTTTTGTAGATGGAGACTTGGAGACCCTCTGTGAGGTCAAACTGGAGAAGAGCTTTGTAAAACCCGTTTCTGTCTCCATCCCTGGTGCTCTCCTCACACACGTTGCTGCTTTGGACTGCAACTGCCCAACCTCACCAAGAGACATCCAAAGTCATCCACACTATGAAAGCACAAACCACTGGAATAAGGCATCATCAAGAACAGATGTGTGCTATTCTATGGCTTTCTACCATTCATCCCTCCTCCTCTAGGCCTAAATTTCAAATCTAAAGAGACTCCCACTCCCTGAGGGTTCTGCTGGGGGAGAGTTTGTATGAGTCAGGGGCCACAATTCTATGGTACCTACAGCATATAAGTAAAAATTGACAGAGAGCGATAGGAAAATTGACCATCAGAGCTGGAAAATTTGACACACACATCTTAGCCACTGATAGAATGAGCAAACAAAAGTAATCAAGACAAATGTAGAAAATGTAAAGACCATGATTAGCTTGCCTGACATTTATGGGATGTGCTGCCTAGCAACTATAGAACACACATTTTTTAAGCATACCTAGAACATTTACCATAATCAATCACATGCTGAACCAAACCCTAGATTTCCACAAATTTCACAGGATTCGGATCCAGTGGCACATGTCCCCTAACCAAAACGGGGGAAAAAATAACAAAAAGATAGCTAGAAAATCTTTAAGTATTTGAAAACTAAGCCACATTTGGAGGTTTACACACAGTAACATGCACAAATCATATGTGCCACTATTGAAATTTTACATAAATACATTGATACAACTCATACATAATAAAATCATGAAGTAGGAACCATTTTGTGTGTGGTTTATTTTGCATGATAAAGTCTAACTCCAGATTTTCTTTTTAAAGATGACTATGTAGTATTCTATTAAATGAACACATCATGATTTATATTTTTCAATCTCTGAGACATTAGCATTATTTCCAGTTTGGGTGCATTATGAATAACATGGCTATGAATATCTTTGTACGTGTCCCTTAGAGAATATACAAATTAATTTCTCTTGAGTGCACACCTAGGAAGGGAAATTCTTGTCTGCAGTAAGTACATGCTTAGCTGTAGTCAGATAATGTCAGTTTTTCAAAATGGTTAAATCGTTTTACACTCCAGTAGGCTCTATGAAAATTTCCATTGATTCCTCCCTGTCAACACTTTGCTATCTTTGGTCTTTTAAATTGTAGTTCGTTTTTAAATTAAATCTCATGATTTGATTTGTATGCCTCTGATGACTGCATCAAATATCTTTTCCTATATTTATCCACTGTTTGTGTTTGCTTCCCCCCACCCCCCTTCACAGTTTGGTAGAAGTCAGTAAAGTTTGTCACTCCATGTTGAATTCTTTCAATTTTTTATATGTCTGAAAAATCTATTTCACTATAGTTTTTGAAGGTTATTTTCACTGGTAATGGAATTCTATTGTTGACGGGTTGTTTTTATCTTCCCCTGTTTTAAAGGTGTTACTCTACTGTGTGCTCCTTCTTACATCACTTCCAATGAGATATCTACAGTTATGCTCATGTCTGTTCCTCTGTGATTGCTAGGGCTTCTTTATTTAGGCCGATATTAAAATATGCTCCACATCATTGGTTTTGAGCAACTTGATGATGATAAATCTCAGTGTAATTCATTGAGCTTCTTGAACATTAAGGTTTGTCATTTTCATTAAGTTTGGAAACCTAAACAAACATCTTTTCTTTATAAGTACTCAGTCTTATTTGGTTAAGGCAACCCGAAAAATGACTAAAACACCTTTTTGTTTTCCTTAGAAATATACAGGCGTAAAAATGACACCTCAGACCTTTGACTGTGCTGAATGTCAACAATAAAACATGATGGTTATAATAAACATTTATATTTACCGAGTTTTGATCAATAAACAGAATTGTCAATCTATTCTGAAACCTTGTAGCTTTTATTCCAAATCTTGAAGGGAATAAAAGGACTTATTAAGAAAAAATAATCAGAAATTTTAAAATCATTCTTTTGAAAAATATATATCAAACTAGTTGTTCTTAGATCTGAGCATTCAATGGAGTCTCCTGGTAGATTGGTGAAAACACAAATTAACCTCCACCTTGGAGTTTTTCAATCAGTCTGGATGGGGGCTCAATACTTTCCATTTCTAACAAGTCCCCTGATGAGGTGGTGCTGCTGGTCCCAAGACAATACTTTGAGAGTCATCACATTAAACAGATAACCTCCCAGGTGGGTCTATCTAATCTCAGTATCTAAATAACTATTTTTTTCTACTCCAAAACACTGAAATTAGTTTAACATGAATGATATTTTTCCACATGAAAAGCTTGCAAACACTTAATTGGATATTTTTCATAAAATGTTTGTTGGTACTGATCCAGTATCCTGAAATCCTTACATTCTCTCTCATGACTGCTCAGGGACCCTCTGTGCTTAAATACAAGAGTGGGCCACAATCCTCCTCCAAAGTCCTAGGGAGTCCCACAAGGTGAATTTGATTGTAGTGTTCGGCCTTTCAAATCTGCTCGCATGATTGCATTTTATGCTAGTCCCTATTCCCATGAACACCAAGTCTCATTAAAGCAGGAAAACACTGCAATTTAAACCACCCAAACAAAGAAGCCAAGGGTATCCATGAGACACTAATACTTGTCTTCTCCCTTTTCTCTGATGTTTAGTGTGTCGAACTTACAACAGGGAATGGATGCAAACAAAAATCTTATTAAGATCAACAATAAGTTGGGAAGAAAGTCAAGTGGGACCAAATACACAGTATCTTGAGTGAGGCTGGCATTCTGTGCAGCAGAACAGAAAGAGATGGTCCCTCTAGAGATATATCTGATAGGACATGCGCTGTGCAGGAAAACCTATAGGACCTTATTAGGAATCAGAGAAAACCATCAACAAGGCTGCTCCTAGATCAGTGGGGGGTTTCAGTTGTAAAAGGTCCAGGACAAACTACAAAGTTCTAGATGTTTGCCTTACAATACTACACCTATAGTCAACAACACTGCATTATACACTTAAATATTTATTGAGTTGGCAGATCTCTAAGTGTTCTGACCAAAATAAGATTTTTTTAAAATTTATCTGTAAAAATAAAAGGTGAGACATCAGAAAGAAACATCATAAATGCTGTTTTACAGGCAGGGTCTTGGCAGGCTAGGTATAGTCTCAGTTAAACAATGTTCGTATGCTATGGGGCTTGAGAGAGTAGGAAAAACCATGGTGAGTAAAGAAGGAAAAAAAATCAGATGAATCTGATTGCTCTGGGAAAATCTAGAAGGTGTACATGTGTCTCCTGGCACATGCTCAAACTACCACCTCACGTAAACTCAAGTTGCCTTGCTATTCAACATCTTCAAAGTAACTCAAATATTATTGATTATCTCAATTTTCCCAATTTCACTGTAGTTATTTTTTCAGGTACTTCACCAGATATAACTACTTCTCCTACGATTGTTTAAAATGCATTTGTTTGTTTGTAGTAAATTATTATTGAATCATGCATGGGTACCAACATTTGAATGAAGAATGAGAAATTATTTTCAAAATTGGCATAACAAATGTTATGATCACCTTTCTTGTCACTACAACTGGAAGTTTGTGATATATTTGCAAAAGAATGGTAGTTGATCTCTTTAAATGTTTTTAAATTATGTGCTTTTTTATGAGTATAACCTAACAATGTCTAAAAGTTTAATATCAGGTTATTCAGGTGTTAATGAAGGTAAATGTAGAACTAGATATGGAATGATTTGCATTTTTAGGTGAGAAAGGGCATTGTTCTATTTCATTAAGTTCTATGACACTCAATTTTTGCAAAAAAAAAAAAATCACATCTTGAAATTGTATGCAATGAAAGTGTTTCCTTCCCCTCCCCCAACTAGTTATTGTGTTCTATTTTAAAAGACTTTAAAAGACCTTGTCTGTAAAATACAATTATGAAATATTTAATCACTTAAAAATGTTGATAGTAAAAAAAAAATTAGAACAGTTCAATATCAGCCCTGAACAACATTCAGATTTGAACTGATTATGTCACTGTTTTCAAGTCCTCAGAAAATGCCCCTTTCACCCACTTTGTCTATCATGGGATTCTGTAATATCCCTCTTCATTATGCAAACTTTTAATGTAACCAGAGAACATTCTAACCATCCCTCATATACCCATCACTCCATTTTAATACATAAACATATTGACCAGTCTCAATTCTATTAACCTACATCTTTTAGCCAGAATTCCATATATCATGGCATTTCTACTGTAAATACCCAAGTATGCTCCTCTGAGAAGATTGTTTTTAAATATCCACTATACTTTAAAAGTCAATAATTTCTTTTCTAAATGAAAATATTTCATTTGCATTTGAGTCAGGATCCCTCAAAGTCCACATCATACCTTAGGTCTCACTGACGACAACTGTCCTTCCTTTTATTTGCTCCATCATTATGTATGATCAAGTGCCTGTATTTCTGCATTAGATTAATTACCCTTCATAATGTATATGTCTTTCCTCTATCCCCTGTATACCTTAGAGACTTGCAGGTTTTGGGAACTTTACAGAGTTAGGGTTAAGTATTTTGACAAATGTGCTTCCTATGTTCATATTTGTACTCCCTACAACTTCACATTATTGAGGTTCCAAAATTTCTGGTTGACCCATGGAGCCACATAATGATGTTAAGATTTACCAGCAAGTTCAGATGACATTAACCTAGTCCTCATGTTAAAATTTTCAATCAACCTTTCCCCTATTTTAGGATTTATTGATGATTGTTACCCACACCCATTATTTGCAAAATGCAATTTTAGAATTCTTTTTCTTTCATCGAGGTACTTATTAACTGAATTCTTACAAGAACTTTTCCTTCCCTTCCCCCAACTAGTTAGCATGTACCATTTTAAAATCTTTTCTATTCTTCTAATTTGAGGAGTATTTATCTACCTATGGGAGTCTGAAATATGTTCTTGTCCTGTGTTTAGATGTGGAGCCATGCTCTATGCAAGTGCCTGGGGAATGTTAAATAACACCAATAATGAGCCAGATCATCCCAATGCATAAATTATCCCCAAGCTCGCATCCCTTGCCTTAGAAGCTTCATTAATTGCTTTAGCAGCAGTAACTTTTATAGGCCACTGGAGTCCCATTGAGTTACAGTTATCTTATGTTCCCATCTGAGTTGCCTCTCCCCAGGGAGTGGTTTGTGTGCTAAGAGAACTTGGGGTGACAAAAGAGAGAAGCCATCGCTTTTGGTGACAAGTTAACTCGGAAATAAGTTTTGCAAGAATAACCATAAAATCTGCTTATTCTAAAACTTCATAAAATTTGACTGACATGCTCTTAACAGGCTAGTTATACTCTTTAAAAAAAAAAAAGGCAAGTGGCCATTTTTTTTTTTCCAGCTTGATGAAGCACAGTGCTCATGAGGCACAGGCTTGCTGTCAGTGGATGAGCTAGTTAATATCATGATGAAAACAGGAAGCCACTCTGGAGCCTCTCCACCTTGACTCCCTGGTGGCTGTCTTGAAAAATGCATGTCAATAAGCTTGGAATGGAAGAGAAAAATTGTGCACATTCCAGTAAAATGACTGCCTGAAATCGATCAGACTTTTAAAGAAAAGAAATGCACGTTTTTGAACAACTACAAAGATCTGGAGGCCTAACAGTAAGTAAAAGCCATTTACTGTAACACAATATGCCATTGGCACACATGAATCTATACTTTTGGTGGGTTCATGACATGTCTTCCAAATATGTCTACATATAGCCCTCTTTAAAATGTACTCTTTCCAAATTTACAGAATAACTTAAAACCATACCTCTCAAAATGTGATTCTGCCTCTTCTTTCCCCTAGTCATGTTTCTCAAAAGAATAATTAAGTTTCTGATTAAAAATAATAGAGCTGGAGACCACGGCCCAGAGATCAGGAGGAGAGGCCTGGGCTGGGCCCAGAGATAAACGGGGAGCACTGGGTTTCCTTATTCACCAAAGCGTGACTCCACAGCCCCACATCTGGGTACATATAGGCTTGAGGTTGCCACTGCCACAAAACTGGGATATCACCCCTTGTATCAAGGGACAACAATAAGGACCTGGTAAGACATCATTAAGGTCCCTGTGGGCCTGGCTGCACCAAAGTTATCTCTACTAAGGGGGCTAACAGCTATCCTGTTGCTGAGGTAACAGGGAGTCTTGCATGAGGTTGCCTGTTTCTCTTATTAACAGCCAACTTCCTATGATTATACTCTCACTAGTCATATAATCTAATACCTCCATATTCTCACATCCTACCTCATAAATATCTCAGCTAACCCCCCCCCAGGATCCCCTTCTACCATTAGAAACCGTAAACCATTACACAAACCTATTGACTACAAGGCAGAAGATAACCAAACTCATCATTTCTGATTATAGTGACAAAAATGTAAATGTAAAAATAGAAGTTTACCGATATATGGTTGCACATTGAGTACTGTAATATTAATCTCTCCCTTAAAAGTGAGGTATTGGTAACTTATAGGGACACTGTAAGACAACAGGGCAGAAGCTGTCATATCTCTGATCTACACTGCACAAGAGGAAGACTCATTGACATCATGAAAAAAACAAGGGAGGAAAGTGCCCCAAACAAACCAAGATACCACAACATTAGAATCCATAGATAGCAAGTAGGTGAAATGTCAGAGAAGGAGTTCAGAATTTACATAACTAAAATGACTTGGGAATTAAAGAACAACCTAAGTGAACAGATACAGGCAAAAACAGATCAATTCAACAAAGAGATAAGAAAGCAAATACAAGTTGCAAGAGATTACTTCAAGAAAGAGATACTGAAAAAAAAATAGAAATACTCAAAATGAAAAAAAAAAAAACCAATAAGCCAATTAAAAAACTCAACCGATAGCTCACCAGCAGACTAGATCACTTGGAAAACAGGACTTCAGACAATGAAGACAAAATATACAATCTTGAAAATTAAGTTGACCTCACAGTGAAGATAGTAAGAAACCATGAACAAAATATCCAAGAATTATGGGATACCATCAAAAGACCAAATTTAAGATTTATCAGAGATTCAAACCAAAGGAATGCACAATCTCGTTAATGAAATAATAGCAGAAAATTTCCCAAGCATGAAGAATGAACTAGAAAATCAAATACAAGAGACCTATAGGACACCAAATGTAGTACAAAATTATAACAGATCTACATCAAGACACATTATAATGAAAATGCCTAGCATACAGAATAAGCATAAAATTTTAAAGGCCGCAAGAGAGAAAAATCACATTACCTATAAGGGAAGACCAATTCAGATCTCAGCAGATTTTTCAACCCAGACTCTCAAACCCAGGCAATCCTGGAACATATACCAAGCTCTAAAAGATAGAATCTTATATCCAGCAAAATTAAGCGTCAAATTTGATGATGAAATAAAAACCTTCCATGATAAACAAAAGCTAAAAGAAATTACAGCAAGAAAACCTGCACTAAAGAATATTCTTGGCAAAATATTCCACGAGGAAGAAATAAAAAAAAAAATCTGCAAAGGGAAGAACTACAATAAAGGAAGAGCCAACCAGAGGAGAAACCAAGTCAAGCTAAATATCAAAAATAAACAAAAATGACCTGTAATGCAATTCAAGTCTCTTTCAACATTTTGATAATTTTGACACACAAAAAATTTTAACTATAATATCATCTAATTTTTCAGGGTTTTCTTTATTTCATTGTTTTGTTTTCCATTTCTCTTCACAAAGTTATATAAATATGTTCTTTAAAAGTTTTAGCATTTTATGTTGTATTTTAATATATAATTAATCTGATATATGTATATACATTGCCTGTGATATGAGATGAGGTATATTTTATAGTTTAAAATTTATTATTCAAGATTCAATGATGAAAAAAGATCAATCAGAGTAAAAGTTGTTTCATAAGGTATTCATAAAGGTAAGGTTGAGGGTAACTAACAAATTTTATGAAGCACCTTTCCTTCTGTAAACTTGGAGAGGTAGGAGGTGAAATGAGAGACAGCCATTATGAAAAATTTGTAGGAGAAGGTGACATAACTGAAGTTATTCCCACCAAAAGCATGTAGAAACCAACTCACAGTCTAATAGAGTCTTATAGGGAGGAATAAAACACCTTGCTCTACTCTTGCATATTCTAAGTTCATTTCTTTTGTGTCCCTTTCTGATGGAACTCAAAAAGAAACCACATAACAAGGGTACTTATCATGCAACCTACACCATATGTCTCACCAAAAGGTTAAAGATAGAGAAAGGAGCCAATGTGGCAGCCATTGGTTACATGAGGTCACTGAGTATTTGAAATGTGTCTAGTCTGAATTGAGGTGTGCTATGTGTTAAATAGATATTAGATTCCAAAGAATTACTAGGACAAAGAAAATGAACATGAAATATCTTACTAAAAATTATTTTCTTTGCTAATTATGTTGGTAATCCATTGGATTAAATGAAAATATATTAAAATTATTTGTTTTTTTTTAAGTAAAGGAGAACAAGGTAACATTCTGTATCTTGACGGTAATACTATATATCCATATATATGTTGTCATTTTTTATATTTGTGTTATCAAAATTCATATAACTAAGTGAGGTAAGTTGTACCTATATAAATTATATCTCAACAAACATGACTTTAAAAAGAAATCTAGTTCATGAAGTGTTTTAACAGTATTGGGCACATACTAACCACCTGATAAATAATGGCTATTATTATGATTCATTAAAACAATCAGCATCAAGTTGTTTCGTAGAGGGGTATGGAGGGGGAGCATGGGAGGAATAGACAAACTCTAGATAGGGAAGAGGGTGAGAGGGGAAGAGAGGGGGCATGGGGTTAGAAATAATGGTGGAATGTGATAGACATGATTATCCAAAGTACATGTATGAAGACACAAATGGTGTGAATATCCTTTGTATACGTATATTAGAGATAACGAAAAATTGTGCTCTATACATGCAGTATGAATTATAATGCATTCCATTGTCATATATAACAAATCAGAATTTTAAAAAGTTATGAATAAATATAGTTATAAATTCCTACATGAAATAACATAAATATTAGGACAATTAAAAAAACAAATGGTAGAGCAGTGCATGGTGGTGCATACCTGTATTCCCAGTAACTCAAGATGCCGAGGCAGGAGAATTGCAAGTTCAAGGCCAGCCTTAGCAACTTAGTGAGACCCTGTCTCATATTTTAAAAATAATAAAATCTGGGGATGCAGCTCAGTGGCAAAGCATCCCTGGGTTCAATCCTCAGTACCAGGAAAAAAAAAAAAAAAGGCAGAGAGGGAGATAAGGGAGGGAACAGGAGAGAAGAACGAGAGAGAAAGGCAGAGAAAAAGCAGAACAAGGGCATTAGAGAGATGAATCAGCAAAACAGAAACAAGAGGAGCTGCTTTTGAAATTAATGATTTTTTAAGGCAAAAAGAGATGAGTGAGAAGAATTGGGGGAAGTTGATTCTAGGCCTACAAAGCATCATAGGAAAAGATGCAGCTGATGTTGCAGAACCCCAAGAGGTTGCTCTTGGGGAGGCCTCAGTGAGGTCAGGACCAGGGTCCAGAAAACAGAGACTTGTTTGATAGTTTGTGCACAGAGCAATCGAGATTCCCAAGATTGTCCCCTCCAACCAGAGAGTCTGATGCCTCCTTCCCCTCACTCCATTGTAATCTACCATGTATTCTCTGGAACAAATATATAAATAAATCTGAGAGGTTCTGTGGGCTGTTGTGGGGCTCCTCTGCTCTCCTCTGAGCATCACTGCGTACACATGCTTGATCCTGAGCACAAAGAGATGCAGCAACTTGCTGGCAATAGGATAAAAGGAAGGAGGGTTGATTATACCTATTTGATAATCAACTGCGAAGTCAACTACCTCCAAATCCTAGGATTTAATTTGTTTTGATGCTTTGGAAGTAAAGCTTAGATCTCTTTCTGCCTATCACACTATTTTTAGTTCAGATCCAAAACCACATTTTTCCTGCATTAACAAACCTTATTTTCCTATTATCCTTTCTGTCCTTCTATTTAAGGGAGCCTATTCTTTTCCAGGGTGGCATAAAGCCTTTCAACATTGTGTGATATAAATAAAAATTAGTTGTAAAATCTAAATAGCAGTAAGACAACTATCCACAGAGCAAGGTTTCCACGGAGAAAGAGTGCCCCTCAGCCCAGTAGCCAGGAATTTCAAAGAGGGCACCCAGGCAGACTAGGTTGGGCCTCATGGGTTTATCAGACATATATTTCAGGAATGGTAGAAACCAAAGTGTTTTCCCATTAGTATGCATTTAGAAATCCATCTTCAGTTTCCATGAAGGAGAGTGAGAGCAACTTCTACAGACGTACGTAGGACTCCAAATAATGAGGCAAATCAAGATATTAAGCCAATATTTGCAAAATGTCACTGCTAGAAGAAAATCCTGGGAATTCCAGCTCAAATATGAATTCAGAGACGACAACATTTGCCGGTGGATTACCTGCTAATATCAATAGTCTGTTTTTCAGTATGTGCTTGAGCAAGGATAGCTTCAGGACACAGTCACTGCAAACCTCAGCATCACCATCGACCCAAAACCCAATCTAATCTTGGAGAAGACAGAACCAAGATTAGAAACAATAAGTTTTCTCCAAGAAACCAATACCTTCAAATGCTTGCCCTGACTTAGATCTTTGGATGAGTTAGACTTTGGTCACAGTGGTTCATAGCAAAATCGGAATTGCCACTGCCCGGCAACGGTGATTAAAATGATAATTACTCCTGACCCAGAACTCTCTCCTGTGTATGAGTTGCTTGGTTGGTACGTATTTGTGTTTTATTTTAAGGAGTTAACAGGGAATAAAGGAACTTCTTGTCTCTCTGCATTTGTTTGTTTTTGAAATTGTAATCCTACTGAGAACTGGGTTGCTATTGTTTTAGAGACTGTCCTAATAGAGCGCAGATAATGTCCATCCCCTTGCCATGATTCCCTTTGTGGTCCTCCCTTACACTCTCACCCATCCAAGTGAACCCTTCCACAGGACCTGGCCCCAACTTTGGAAACAAGGAGGCTCATTACACTTGCAACTGGCTAACCCCGAATTTTGTTCCACTGATGATTCTGATAATCACCTTATACCCTGAAGAGTTGTGTGAGGGTTATCTTTACACACTGAAAAACCCAAACTTCTCTCTCTGAATGATTCTAGGCGATTGTCACCTTGCCTTATCTCCTCAGACTGTGAACAATTCCACCTCTATCTATATGGTGGCCTGGAATATATTTATAGAGTGACTATGTTTCCCCTGAGTTTCCTCTCTTTGTACTTGGTGATTGCCTTGCTGGAGGGAGGCAGATGGAAAGGAATCATGCATTCTTCACCCTTTAAAAAGTAAAGCAACTCAGATTTAAGATGTCACACTGTTTTATTGGAAAGTATAAAAAGAACTGTTTTACGGTGTCATTACAATGACATGGTGCAAGGGCTGGTTCTAAAAAATACGTCTGCCTTGGGAGACCAAATAGCTTAAGACAGAAGCTATCAAATGATCTCATGCTAAACTGTTTATCTGTCGATAGAGAATAGAATTGTTCTCTCTAAAGGAGGGTCTTGTCATGCATTTATTGAATATTGAAATTACCACTGTGGAAATCAATACTGAAGGGAAACATTTGTTTGATATTGTTTGATAATCCAGTTAAGGACACATGTTCCAGATTGAAGGAATGTTAATCTCAACAGTGAAGAAGAAAAAAAACAAACAAACATTATTGGAAGACTTTCTGTCCTGAGGGTTCAGCTGCATAGAATTAATAAAATGTTTTATTTACATCTGTGATTACTCTCTTGGACTAACTAATCCAAAAAACAAACAGATAAAAACTCTTAATTCCCTAGTAATGTTTATCTGAATAAAAGACATTTTGGGGGGCAATATGTTATTAAGACAGTTTTCCTTTTTCTTTTAAATATTTTCATTGTCAATAATCAGAAATGTGACCCAAACTAGATCCCAAATGGACCATGGTTACAAACTCTTCAGTGGTTTCCATCACATTTAGAACAACATTCCTCTCTTTGCCTTTTCATTATGTGGACTTTGAGCAAGATCTTCTTGCACCTGCTGTTCCTGGGCCTGGAACCCTCCTCCCCTCCTCTTCACCAGGATTGGCATTTGGCTCTATCTGGATTCTCCACCTCAGGCCTTTACTAATTTATTCATAGCTTTTAAATATGTTCTTTAATATTTGCTTTTTATGTCAGCCTATATCCTAGAATTTAACCCCCACAAGGTCAGGAGCTCTAGGGGCCTGTTACTTCAATGACGGTGTCTGTTCATTATGGCACCCAAAATAGATCATGTGAATGACTCAGTGAATGAACGAACGATTCCAGAGAGATGTTTTAGGGTCTGCATTATTCTTTTCTCTAGTACATGAACTCAAGCCCATTTGTAAAATTCTGCAATGAAATTAATATTCCGCCTCTCTTCAAAAGAGCCAATGACAACATATCACTCCTGTCCACAAAATGAAGATGCAAATTCATTCACTCCCCCTCTGCCTCCTCCCCTTCCCCTTTCTCATCCTCTTTCTCCTTTGAGCATCAGGAAAAAACTTAGGCTTGTGAAGGGAAACCACCATTTGATGAGTATGTGACAGGCACATTTACATACACACCTCCTTCCATGGATGAGCTTTCCATAGTCTATCCCACAATAACAAGTTTTGTCCAATGCCAGGTATTTGATCACGATCCTTACAATGGGAACTAGATAAAAGTGTGACGAGGTTGTGCAATCAATCCTCAAGACGAGCAGCACAAAGGAAGGGTGTTCCCTTATTGATTTGATAGAAAGCCAAGAATTATCCCAGGCATGTCAGATCTGTAATTAGGAATTTTATCTTGTGAAATCTTCCATTTGGTCTTTTAAACTTCAGGTGGCATTGTACTTTAGCAAACTACTTCACAGAAGTGAGAGTGTTTTTTTTTTTTTTTTTTTTTTTTTACATTTTTCTAAAAAGATTTATCCCACTTAATAGGTCCTGTTCAAGGCTGCATCTTTCCGACTGGGCTGGACATTGCAAGAGAATTACTTTAATAAGTGCTTAATTATACTAATTTCTTAATAAACTGACATGACAACATTTAAATTAAGATAGATAATGCACGGTATACCTCAATATGGATGAAGAAAGGATTTTGAACACATCCATCATAAAGTTTAAATGGATATGTTAATTATCAAGTTGATCATTTGCCCGTGTAAACATGAATCAAAATACCTCATTTTAGGGGCTGGGGCTGTGGCTCAGTGGTCGAGTGCTTGCCTAGCACGTGTGAGGCACTGGGTTCGATTCTCAGCTTGACATTAAATAAAGGTATTGAGTTCATCTACAACTAAAAATATTTTTAAAAATACAACATTTTATCTCATAAATATGCATATTATATGCTAATCAGAAATATTTTTAAAAGAAAAAAAAGACAAGTCAAATTAGTTTTCCACCAGCCCACATCCTCAGTCTCCCTGACTAGGTAATGACCATCCTTCCCATGATGTATGTCCTTCCAAGACATTCCACAGCATTTATGAATGCACATATCATCCTACACGCTGATAGAAAGATTGCATTAAAATTAAAAACTATGTATTTTAGCTTGCTTTTTACAGATCAGAATGTTTTGTAAGTCACTCAGAACCCCATGCAAATTTCTTCTCCAAAAAGACAAAGGAAAGTTGAACTCACCCACCCACCAATTTCTCTGCCCAAATGCAGGAGCTGAGACTGTCACCTCCTGCCCTTGGACTGGGCCCTACACCACCTGTGCTCCTGGCTCAGGACTTCAACTCCAACTGGAATTACATCACCATCTTCCCAGGGACTCCAGCTTAGAGAGACCCAGAAAACAGTGATATAAGTTGATTCCTTGCAATAAAGGAGATATATATACCTAGATCTCCTATTGGTTTTGTTTCTCTGGAGAACACCAATACAATATACAATTGAAATAGGTATATGTGCTTATTGAGCTTTGATATTTCTTTTTTGTGTGAATTGTCTTTTCCTATCCTTTGTTCATTTTATTGTGTTATTAATATACTTCTTAAATATTTTAAACGTCTCTTTAGAAATCCTGGGTATTACTCATTTATCTGTACAGCAATGTAAAAAAAAAAATACTTTCTCCTATATTGTCATTTATATTTAACTCTGTTAGACTGCTTCTTCATATATTGTTTATCTTAACGGAATCAAATTTACCAATGGCTCCTCTCACAAAGAAACAGCATGTCAAATTCTATTTGCAACCTATTAGATGTTTGATTGGGACCACAGTGAATTTGTACATGAACTTATAAAGATGTAATATATTTTTAAAATACAGAGGCTTCCATCCAGGAAAAATGGCATGTTATTTTCGTTTCCTTGGTGAAAACTGCCATTAGACCAGTAGTATTCCCAATTGAAATTACAAGAGAGAAAAATAATTAATATTCACTTTTTGTGACAACAGATGTTTGCTTACTGCCTGCTTCATGGTGACCAAAATAATTTTGCTCCAGAAAGTAAGATAATACAACCCAAATTTATCAGGTGGTAAAGGGATTTTATTGACTCACATAACTGGTGTTCTTGGGTTCTATTTCTCTCCACCACTCTCGATTCTGATCTCCATGTGTTCCCAACACTGGGTTTTCCTTACAGTAGCCTTTATATCCTGCACATTTAGAAAAATTGACCCCTATATCCCTGGGGGATTGGTTTCAGGATACCCCAGTCCCCACTATGAATGCCAAAGTCTGCAGATGCACAAAGCCCGTATGTAAAATGGTGTATTTGCGTACCTTTCAGGCACATCCTCTTTAAATAAAAAAAATAATAAGAAGAATCAGTTCAGAGTCCCAAGAGTCACTTGCATTGGACTGTCTGGGGCTGTATTTTCTATTTCATCATGCTCTATGCCTAAGGAATAGAACAGGTGAGATTGGTTTCCTCAGAAACAGATAAAATATTTGGAAGGCCAGAGTAGACAGCTAGAGAGAAATTCTGGGTGCTGTTAGAAAAGAGAAAGATGGTATATAGACAAACAGCAGATATACTCTATGGCGCCCAACGGGCCTTTAAAAAGTAGAGGGAAAGCTAGATACTAACACTAGAGCTGAGCCCAGAGAGTCTAGGAGGACCTTTCTGGTAGAGAGTTAAACACTTTCCCTCTGGGAGTCCAGTGGGTGTGTGCAAAATGAAGGGGAGTGGGAGGGGACTTGGCCATGTTCAGCAATCCCTGTGTCCCTGGGGTCCGGGCATACCTGTTTAAACTGAGTGTTTTAACAACTCTGAGGATATTATCACACCCTCCGCTCAAGCTATTACCAATTGAGACACAAGTTTAGAGAGTGAGACTGATGGTTGATTAAGGGAAAAGTTGAGATTTTAACCCAGGCCCTTTGATATCTGCAGGATGGTGAATGAAAAGGCAGAATAGAATCCAGTGAGCCCAAATTCCTGGCTAGCAGGAAAAAAGAAAAAAATACTGATCATGTACAGAGTTTTCCTGGAACTAATTTCTAAATTATATATTTATATTGCATTTACATTGTATTAGGTGTTATAAGTCATTTACAGATGATTTGAACTATACCAGAGGATGTGCCTGAAATGTACGCAAATACTACACCATTTTACATACGGCCTTTGTGCATCTGCAGACTTTGACATCCATAGTGGGGACCGGGGTATCCTGAAACCAATCCCCCAGGGATATGGGAGTCAATTGCATATGTCAAAAGAGAGATAAATGAGGGAACATTTATAGAAAAGAACTTAAAATTCTCTTGGGAATTTCTTCAGATCCCCTTCTGGATCAAAGGTCCACAAGTCTTCCTCTCTCTTCAGATCCACCAGGATTCCTCTAGGCGGGTTTCCCTGAAAACCTTATTCCATTACCATCCTTCATGCAAATGGCCTTCCCCCACCTGCAAGACCCAGAAAAGCGTGGATCTCAGCCTTGGAGGCTCAGCCTCTACCTTCAGGGATCCTCACTGATGTCACTCAGAGCAGGAAGAACTCAGCTGCAGGGAGCACTCATTGTAGCTGTTGAGAAGAGAAAACTGTCTCCACCATGTTGCTTTTATCCTATGCCCTCTAAAGAGAATTTAAAATAAAGAAAAGAAAAAGAAAGAAAGAAAAAAGAAAAAAAGAATGTCCTTAAGGGGAGAGGAAAAAAAAAAGATCTGGAAGTCAAGAAGGGATATAGCAATTATTGAAAATCAATCCACTCTCCTAGACCATAATAAAGACATAAAAATAAAACTAAATATCTCAAAACCCTGTGCGAGACAGAAAAGTTAAACCTGCCACAAAGGGGCTATTAAAATGTGTTCATTATTTCGCCTAGGATAAGCTTTACTGTTAAAGCTTGTCAGTATTTCAGCTTTTTCCCACTAGATTATTTCAAGCATCATTTATAGAAAACTTATTAAATGCAAAGACAATCCAGTGTTAGCGGAACAACTAATCACATGAAGTTATAGTCCACAGTCAGTACTAGCTCGGTGAGGACAATTCCAAAACAGATATTGAGGATAAAAAGCACTCAGTAATATTAGCTATTACTGCTCATTATCCTTATTGCCACTATTGTTACCATCTTTGGCCTTTGCTTCCCAGATTTAATACTTTAGTAGTATTTGACATGTAAGTTTATGAAATAATAATACATGAGTATTAAATATTAGAATCACTCCCAAAAACAGAGTACTCTAGCTCTGGGAATTTTAGAGTACTCCACAAACCTGCGGTAAATAACTGTCACAAACTTGCTATATGCTTTCTGTTGATGGAAAATTTGACTTTGTCCTAAAACTGTGAATTTTAAATTAACAGGAATTATGCATGACAGATTACATTATAGCTCCTTCCTGAGCTCCCTTATTCTTCCCCCCCATTATTTGGTGCATCATAATTGTGCATAATAGTGGGATTGGCATACAGTATAACAGTATAACAATATCATTTGGCCAACTTCATTCCCCAGTCTCCTTTCATTCATTCTATCACCTATTTACTTTGGTTCCTTCCAACTCCTCCTGGGGATTTTTCAGTAACCTGAGAAAGTGCACCGATTCCTGCTTTCAATGTTGTGGACATCCTGTTTCCCAGGGGATGAGAAGTTCTCCAAGAAGCCCCTTCTGAACCTGGAGCTGACTTGGATATTCTCCTTGGTTACCCTCAGGGTAGAAGGTACACACACACAAAAAAAAAAAACTGTTATTTTTTTGTTGTTGTTTTGTTTTGTTTGCAAAGTGCAAGTAGTTAGTGGGTTGTAAAATCAATTTAGTGTATTATAATCAGGATTCTATTCTAATGGAAATAGAATAGCATGGAAAACATCAGGGAACACAAAAAATACCATATTTTTGTGTCAACTGCATATACCTGGTGGAGGGGCACAGGTGTAGTTTCTTACTATATACCATGGTCAGAACAAAACCTGAAACACTAATGTACACAAAGTTTTGTTTTCCCCCAGCTGGTACGGCTTAAGGAAGCAGGAGTGATTCTAATAGTCAACAATAAATGACTTCAATCTTCTACTAAGTTCTGACCCTAAGCACATGATGTTTGTTTTAATTTAGATCATAGATAATTGTGTATAAGCCACAACTGGCCCCTACCAACTCCATTTTCCCCCCTGAAAAGGAGGAACTGTGTTATGGAGTGGTTCAGTTCAAGAATATTTTGTTTGGACTACAGACCCAGGATGAAGAGTTTGTACAATTCTGGGAAAATGGAAGATCACAGTTGAGGGTCCAAACACAGGCGGCTTTGTGTAGTATTCTTCCCTCGGTGAGGAAGAGGACTTAAAATGTACTCTGGAGTGTTTCAGGAACAAAAACACCCACAGGTGAATAACGTTCTTCTGGGTATGAAAGGAAATCTAGTGTTACCCAACAGTTCAGCATTTAATAGGAAGGACTTTATTGTTCCTTTTTTTTTTTTTTTTTTTGACAGAAACCTGGACCAGAAGAGTATGGCACAACAGTCTATCTTTAATGACGTGCTTGAACCAAAAATTATTTGGTACAGAGAAATCTGCTGTGTATAAATGCTTCTAAGAATCTAAAGTTATTTTTCACTATTCCTTTTTCTTCATTGTTTGAGTTACTTGTAAAAATCACATAAGCACTTCAAATAAATAATCAGAGCCCATCAGATCAATGATGAATGGTGATGATTGTCCTTCCTGGTATGCTAAGAATTAAGAGAATATGCGAGATAAGGAAATGAGGGCTAGAAGTCTGTATTTTGAGCAGTGTTTTAAGGAGGAAGAATGGGGGGAAAAATGAATGTTAGCTGGACAGAGATGTGGGTTTAAGGGATTTAAAAATAGATGATGCTGAGGCATTTTTCCCAACAGGAATGAAGGGAAGACAGAAAAAACCTATGCAGAAAAGGGATAGATGAAGGAACATAACCTTGGGGTTGAGGCAGAGATGAAGTCCAAGTTCCAGCAGAGGGAGGAAGAGGTAGAGAGACTGGCATCCCCGTAGATTCATAAGTAGGGAGACGACGTAGTGCATCTCCCTTCTCTAAGAATTAGGAATCAGTCCACATTGAGGGACTCGTCAGAGGTCACACAACTCATCAGTGGAGGAGAGATTTGAAAGCAAATCTGATTGCAGAGTTCAAATACATAACCACGGTACTATGGATGGGAAAAGGTTACTGCTTATCAGACAATAATCCAGTCATCTGTGTCCTCAAGACCTCTTCCCATATTTTGTTTTAGTACTCGGCACACTGCTTTGTGATTCATTTGTTTAATGTGTGTCTTTTTTCCACTCGGTGATTTCTGTGGCAAGGAATGTCAAAGAGGTTGTTTATCTGATACTTGGTGAGTGAACGGGGGAGGAGAAGATGAATCAAACGAGTAGACAGAGACTTGATTCTGCCACAGACTGACTCATCACCCAGGGATACAGAAGTTGAATGTTTCTACCAGTTCAACCTTTTTTTTCCAATTCTATTTTCCTGTGGAAACTTTTAATACTTTACCCAGACGGCAAACAACGAATTACTTAAATGTGCTGATGGAGTAGAAGGGAAGGCTCGTCATACCCCCACTGATCTCAGGTCACCAGAGTTGACTGTGAGGAGCCACAGTGTTCCTAGAATTCCAACAAGAGGGGGACCAGATTCCTGAGCAAGATGGTTTTCATCTTTAGAGAGAGGGCAACAGCCAGACATGGATTGGGGCAACCTCATAGCAAAGGGAGAACCAAGCAACTAACTCTTCTCCTGTAAACTGCTGACTTCTCCAAGATGAACACCACAGACTCTTATCTGACATTGCAAGAATAAGGATGAGTTAAACTGCTTTTAAAAGCTCATAAGCCATAAGGTTACATTTTGCAGGGCACACAAAACCACGATACTTGAGCCTCGTTGGTTATTTTTTCCTCTTTTTGTTTATTCCCATATTCCTGTATGCAGTCTACAGACAGATAACAACTTTATGAGTAAGTAAAATTTATCATTTTGTCTACTCTTTAAAAATGAGAAAATTAACGGCAATTTTTCATTATCTTTCCCTTTTGGTTATCGGTTTTTTACTCTATTAAGAGTTTTGAGGATTACTTTCTGCTAAAGCATCAAATCAAGCTAATTACTCGGAGACAGTTTAAAGTTCAAGATAAACTGAACAATTCCAAAGATAAAAAGCACACCCACATCCTCTTGAGAAACCTCTGCTGATCAGATTTGGACTCGCTCTTAGCAATAACAAAACAGCGTCTTGAAATAACAACAGAAAAGAGTACAAAGGAGAGCAGGGCATTCACGGAAGGGTCTTCCTTTGAGATTGCTCTAAATTTACTTCCAAAGCTTTAGGCAACAATAAACCTCTCTGTCTCCCCCACATTTGTAGTAGCATTAACTCTGAGTCCCCGTCACAATAGGATGGTGTTACAGCTACAAATTCTTTTCATTGTAATGTTTTGAACAACCAATAAAAAAAAAAATTTAAAAAAAAAGCTCTGATTTAACTTTGAGGTGAACACACTGTGTGCAGTAAACCCAGTTTTCCATTCCCTTTCACAAAAGGGGGACAAGGGCTTTTCCTGAACTCACTGGCTACATTATCACACAAGTTTGTTCTATCACCCCTCTCAAGATTAAGGTAAAGGGCAAAGAGTAGTACCTGGCAATTTAATTTTAAGTCACTGATACCCACCACTTAGAGGTAAATGGGACCGTGGCAGGTCCCAAAATTGCCCCGAGTTGCTTACTAGCCTTTGAGCATGAAGAAATGAACCATCCTCTATCTGATCGGACTCCTAAAGAGTCATTTGATTTGAGAATTTACTTCATTTGAAAAGTGACCACTAAATAAGAAAAACTAAAATTAGCATTCTGTTTGTTTTGCGGTGCTAGCGATAAAACCCAGGACCTCACACATGCCAGGCAACCACTTTACCACTTAGCCACAACCCCACCTGCTAAAATAAACATTTCAAAGCAGTAATTTATGAACATCATATAGAGGAAAATCATGAATCTTATGGCCCTGATTCAGGCTAGAACCAGCAATCTTAAAATGATTTTCATAGGTATGAGATCCTAAGTTTTCTGTTTTGTATTCCTCACCAATAATATGAAATTTTTATTCCAAAAGTGCACATTCTCTTATCTTTGTATACGTGCCACGGTAATGATCTCTCTCAAATATTTGTCACCAAAAAAAGCCTTCTTGATCTTCCAGTTAATAGCATCAAATCATGACATGATGGTTTTACTTATAAAATAATGAAAACGTTACGCCCTATTAAACCTTATGTGGGTTGTCTTTTTAATGACTATCCCCATATCAAATACCGAGTTTGTTTGTTTTACAATTTACATTTTAATTTAAAAATGGAGCTGTGTGCGCCTGTGCGTACATTATGTGCTGGGGCCTCTGTTAGCAGTAGCTGGATAATGCAGGCTAGTTTCTGCAGCCCAGAAGAGTAACCAATTGACGATCAAGATCTGACAGGAAGACAGGAGATGCTCCTGTGGAAAAAAACCACCTTCAAGACATGCCTGGGCCCTGTCACTGGACAGAGGGAAATATCTGAGGTAAAGCTCAGAATGTCACAGTATAGAGATGTAACATTGTGTGGTTTATAGTAAGACACACTCAGCCGGGGCAGGAAGAGTGTGCACAGACTTTAAGACAGACCCAGTACAAATCCCAACTCTCTTGTTTTTATATTTTGACTAATTTTTGAATGGTGACTATAAGCAAATCACAAAAAATTTTTGAAAAACCAGTTGTTTCATGGAACATGGGAGAAGGTAAGTGAAAAAAGACTGTTTGTGCATTTGTACAAATTGCCAATCCACTCTTCCTAAGTAAATTCCTTAAATCTATTGGACAAGTAGCTTTTTTTAATGAACCAAATAAATTTAAAGCAATATAAAGATATCAGTTCCTTTAACTACCTTTCCCCACTTTACACACAGATCTAATAACTTCCCTTGCTCCACATAGTACCAGTACTAATTTCCTTTCCCAAGGCACTTTAGAAAGCTATGGGAGAAGTGTGAAAAAAATGATAAAGAATACAATTAATTTTAGCTCAAATTTATTATCCCTACCTAATGATAAAAGACACGGCACAGAGTGCTATGTGACTGTACCTACAGACTAAATAAAATGCTAAAAAAAAATTTTTTTACAAAAAGAAAAAAAGCCTCTAACTTCAGAAAATCAAAACAGAGCTTCTTGGCAGTTTTTTTTTTTAATGTTTCACTTTTTAAAATTTCTATTGCTATTCCCAAGAAGAACATAATTACAAAATATTGATTAAAAAATTAATGTTAATTTAACCATTAAAAATTTAACCATAAAAATTTCATTTTTATGGCAAGGATAGAAATATAAACCATCTTTAGTTACTATCTTGGTCAGTTTGGGTTACTGTAACAAAGTACCACAGGTTGAGTGGCTTATAATCCACAGGAATTCACTTCTCAACGTTCGACAGGCCAGAAGTCCAACATCAGAGCGCCAGCATGGCTGTTTCTGGGGAGGGCCCTCTTCTGAGTTACAGACTGCCATCTTCTCATCGTACCCTCACACAGTAGAAAGAAGACTGTCCAGCTCTGTGGCCTCTTCTTATAAGGATACTAATAACCCCGTCTATGAGTGCTCCAACTTCACATTTAAAGGGAAATCCATAGGCCAATCAAGTTGAAGAGTTTACTCAAGCAAAGCAAAATCCAACCTGATTCATGCATCCTACAGCTCCCATAACCAGAGCAGGTTCTGAGCACTTCAGCCAACATGACCAGACAGCAGCTCCCAAACGACACCAACTCAGCTGGCTGCTGTTCCTTCTACTGGTCAACTGGCGAAGGCTTCACTAGTTCACTGGTTATACTTGATGTTGATTTGGTCTGTTGTGCCCAGGGCAGGTGCCCAGACCCAATCCATGGCCTCTTATGAGTATTATTTAACACTCATGATCTAACACCTCTGAAAGCTCCTACTTCCTAACACCATCACGTTGGGGATTAAGATTTCACTACGTGAATGGGGGGTACTGGGGGGCACATTCTGCCACTGCAGTTCCCCTGCCCTTCCTAACCCCCTCAACCCCAGAAGCAGTTACGCTGCAGGTGGCTCAGTGCATCCTTAGGATGCCATCTGCCCCATACTTGAGGACAAGTATTTCAGGCTTGAATCTGTTCCCAATTAGGGAAATTGAAGCCATGCTAAAGGCTGAAGATAGTTTGGTGGGATGCGCATTTAGAGCCCCTTAATGAACGCTCCTAGTTTATGGCAGTTGTTGATCTCAGCGTGAGGCAGCAATTGGGCCATGTTCATCTTCCACGGAGTAGGGGAAGTTAGTTTTCTAACAGAATCATCAACCACAGGACGGCCGCCCACTCCCTACAAAGAAGCCAGAGTCCAGTCTGGACAACAGCCCTGTCCTTTGCTTACGGAGCACCTGATTAAATGGGGCAAGGGACTTTTCTACAACCTGGTGGACAAGCCTCGTTGAGAGAGGGCGAGAGACCCTGGCTTCTCCCTAACCTCATTCCCACTTAAGCTCTTCCTGCCCCAAATTCCACGGAGCTGCTCCTCACCTTGCTCTCTGATGACTGGGTTTCTGTTACTTCTTTCCTCTTACAGAGACTCGGTTCTTCCTGGGACTCCTCTGCAACCCTCTGCCAGCAGCCACTTCCCCCTCTTTCTGGTGGAGGTGTGCTCTTGGATGCCCGGGCCTTCTCCACACCACACCCCACTTTCCTCTGATCCCCAGAACTCATACCTTCTGGCGGAACATCCTCCCTCTCCCGACCACCCCCAGTTCTCACTGCTCTTGCTAAGTTCCTGAACATTCCTCCTTAACTAAACCCACAGAACACACCCAGAAACGGTTTTACCAGCCATCTAAGCTCCCCTTACCCGGTCATGTTGACACATCCAATTAACCATCACAGCTACCTCAGGGAACGTGGAGGAGGGCTTGGCCACCAGGCTCTGCTCGGGTGTCCAAGTTACTCACCTCTCCCTGCAACTCGTCTGCACGTGCCTAAGATAACATGCTAGGGTTGAGGAAGACCAGAAGCCAGTGTCCAGAGGAAGTACTGACAAGCAACAAGCGTCACTGCAGACCTTCTTGGGCCTTAGCAAGCAGCCAAGTGAACCATCCAGAGCCATCCTCAGAAGAATTTCAGAAGGCAACAGATTCTTAAGTCACCCGGCAGCAGAGACAAAAGACAGAAGAAGCTCAGAGCCAGACACAGAGTTGGGAGAAAGGAAGTAGAATGGGAATGCCAATGCAAGGCCAAGCAAAGGCAGAAACGTGACCAGGAAGGCATAACAATGAAGAGGGACCACAGTCGAGCAGGCTTTGCAATAACAAAACGCAGTTCGCCGACTCACTCTCCAGGGGTGAATCCAGGGGCGCCTTGGACATGAACATTAAAGTCATCTGCCTTTGAAGATGTGCACGTGTATCGATCCACACATACACACACACTTATTTGTGACATTTTGAAAGGATAGAATTTTCTATAAATTTATCTACTCTTCTGTGATGATTATTTATCACATATGTATTTCATATTCTATTTTTATAGCAGTGTTGATTTTCAAATACACACACAAATTAGGTTGTTGTAAGTAAGGTATTGAGAAATGAACTTCAGCACACCTGCGTCTGTCTACATATAAATGGGATATTTTAGATAAATAAACACAGTTCTATCTACCGTTTTCAGAAACGCAGCATTCTCTACATCGGTGCTGTTCTATGTCAAGCCCATCTGTTGCAATTATCCCAATGTCTATTTTTATTATTCAATTTCCCAATAACATGTGTCTGCCTTCCTAGTCCCATTAACTCTCTATTCTTTTACTTGCCTCCTATAGAACAATCAGCTCTATTCACTCTATTCCACTGCTGAAAAAATATTTTAGGAAAGAAAGGGTATTTGGATAAAGGGCAACCTGATATAATTACTGGCAATTATTATGGTCATAGATATACAAGTAAATTCTCCCTTCAAACAAGAGTTACCCAGGCAGAATCATCTTCCTCTAATTCTGTAACTAGTAGTAATAGTAATAAGAGGAGGAGCAGGAATATCAAAGGTAATTGTATTTACCAATGCATCTAGTGTGGCAGAATTCTATTATATTATACCCCAAATTAAAGCACAGATGGGCAGAAAGACTGCTACTGAACTGGGGACCGTCACAGATTTCTCTCCAGGCTTCTTGGGTGTACATTATAGTGTCCATGCCAAGTAATGCACAAGCCACATGCATGTTGTCCCAGGGTCTTATTTTCCGAGTATGGAATAAATTGTTGTATTTACCCTCAGCTACCCTGCCTACCCATTGAGCTCATTTTAGGGAGTGGTGTTGAGAAATCTAGTAACTGGATCTAGCCCCACGTAAAAACTGATCCTATTCCAGTACTGCACATGGCAGTCCTGTTTGCTGCTTATACACAGAGCATCCTCTTTGATCTACCCTACAAAAGGGTGTCAGAAAAACACTCAGGACCCAATGACCACTTTGAAATAATTTCATTAAAGAATATTCCTTCTACTCCAGGGTGTATATTCGAAGGAAATGAAATCAATCAGTCAAAGAGATATCTGTACTCTCACGGTTTATTGAAACACTTTTCACAATACTCAAGATATGCAATCAACCTAAGTTTCCTCCAACAAACACATGAATAAAGAAAATGTGGTCTATATGCACAGTGGAATACTATTCAGCCACCAACAAGGAAACCCCATCATTCGCAATAACGTGGATATGATCCTGGAAGACACCTTGTTAAATGAAATAACCCAGGAGCAGAAATAGAAATACTTCATGATCGCACTCATGTATGGAATCTAAAAAAGTTAGTCTCTTAGAAATAGACAGTAGAATGGTGGTTTTGGTGGCAGGGGCCACAGGGGATGGCGGGGGAGTGTTGAGGAGATAGTTTAAAAGATACAATATTTCAGTTAGGTAGGAAAAATTAGTTCAAAAAAATCTATCACACAATATGGCAACTATAGTCAATAACAATATATTGTATTTTTGAAAAATTCTGAGAGTGAATACTGTATTCTCACCACAAAAATGGTAAGTGTGAGGTAAGGCACATTAAAAGGGCTGGATTTAGTCATTCCACAATGTCAATGAGCCTCCAAACATCCTGTCATTTCATCTCACTCCAATCAGAATGGCAGCTTTTAAGAGTACAAGTAACAATAAATGTTGGCGAGGATGTGGGGGAAAAGGTACACTCATACACTGCTGGTGGGACTGCAAATCGGTGCAGCCAATGTGGAAGGCAGTATAGAGATTCCTTGGATATCTGAGAATGAAACCACCACTTGACCCAGCTATCCCTCTCCTTGGTCTATACCTAAAGGACTTCAAAACAGCATACCACAGGGACACAGACACATCAATGTTTATAGCAGCACCATTCACGATAGCTAAACTGTGGAACCAACCTAGATGTCCTTCAGTAGATGAATGAGTAAGAAAATGTAGCATATATACACAATGGAATATTACTCAGCAATAAAAGAGAATAAATTCATGGCATTTGCAGGTAAATGGATTGTGTTAGAGAAGATAACGCTAAGTGAAGTAAGCTAATCCCAAAAAACCAAATGCCGAATGTTTTCTCTGATAAGGAGGCTAATTCATAGTAGGGTAGGGAGGGGGAACAGGGAGGAATAGATGAACTCTAGATAGGGCAGAAGGGTGGAAGGGGAAGGGAGGAGCCAAGGGGTTAGAAATGATGGAGGAGTGAGACATCATTATCCAAAGTACATGTATGAAGACATGAATTGGTGTGAATATACTTTGCATACATCAGATATGAAAATTTGTGCTGTATAATAAGAATTGTAATGCATTCCACTGTCATATATAACAAATTAGAGTAAAAGTTTTAAAAAAGAACATCTGTTGCTGAAAACAGCTTTTACAGATCTCTTGGAGATCTACTATGTAATGTGAATAGTAACATCTTCAACAACCCATAAATGGAATGCAACAGAATATCATTTTAAATAGAATATCATTTTAAAATAAATATACACAATTTTATCCCAATTAATAAAACTAAAAGATCAAATATTACTGAAAACTATAACAAGAATACATGTTCCTTTGTCCTTAAATTTTCGTTCTGAAGTCAAAAAGCTTCCATGAGACAGTAAAATGTTACCAAAATCTGGATTTGACATCTACTTCTGCTTCAGATACTATGCTATCTTTAACTTCTGTTCATGGAAACATATTTCCTGGCCATCTACTACTTGACTTGGCTCCTCATCCAAGCAAAGCTTGGGTTCTCCTCAGCTGGGAAAGTCCACATCATTTTATCCTGTGTTGTGCGAGCTTGAGCCGAGGTGGGGTCAGATGTGCACGCCAAGAGCAGGTTCAGCACAGTGGGGATGGGCTTCCCACGTGACACCTCTCATGTCAAAAAAGCAGCATCTTATCAGCTGCCTCTTCTTTATCTAATTGATTCAAAATAATTTCCTTTTCCATAGGAAAAGAGGATTTGGTGTGAGGACACTCTCAGCACTTGCTTTTAAAAAAAAATCTCAGCAAGTTTTGTTCAAAGTTCACTGGAAAAATATCATAAAGGTCCCTCTTTGGAGCAAGCTCTCCTCAAACACGTCAGGGTCGAGAGCCATCCGTGGGCTACGTGTGGACAACATCAGCACCACAGCCTTGTGAGCAGGAGATCTGGTGTCTGGGAACTTCCAGTGGACACTTGCTCTGGTTGACTGCCCAGACGCATTGTGAGCCTATTCAAGCTCTGCCTGGTCCCACACAGCAGACGGGGTGATCTCTCAGAGATGGGTGTGACCTGCCAAGATGCAAATCAGCCTGCTGACTGCAAGACATCATGAAGCAAGACTCCATCCTTGCAGCCTTAACCTGCTTTGATATAACCCCTTACGTAAACCACAGGAGCCAATTTATAATTGTCCAGTTCCAGCTCCTGGGTGAGCTGGATCTATCAGGCACTCTACCTTAAAACTACAATTCTGATTCTTTGTCTTTTGCTCTTCACTAATTATTTCTGAGTGCTTTTCTCCTGTGGCTTGCACCCCCCTGGGCAGGAAGAAGGACCCCTAGAGAAGCGCTGGCCACCTCCCCATAGATCAGGACCTAGTTTCCCATTGAAACAGAAATACTTGCCCAAGAGTAAAGTTGCTCTTAAAATATGAAATGAAGGGTGTACCACTAGGTTATACCAGGGTTAGGGAACTATTCACAAGGATGTAGCCCTGATGCCACGTCATGTTTCTGGGTGACCAACACATCCCCCCTGAAGGCCTATTTATAAACTCTCTTTGGGCTACTCATGCTAGCTTTGACACTAAAGGTCATCTGTTAAGCTAAAGAAATTCTTATTCTCATTCTATGGAACATCCTCAGTCGTTGGCCATTCCCTCATCTCTCATCGCACAATAGTGCAGCTAAGAAAGCGAAATACATTTGCCTCCGAAGTACTGGTTCCTCCCCTGCAAGTACATTTGATGTCACTTCCTGAAGTACTTGCGTAAGAGCATACAAGAAGCACAGACACAATCCTTTTCAAGATAGTGATTAATAATTTCCAAAGCAAAATATAAATCCTCAAATTAAACAGTGGTATAGAAACAGCACAGAGAACCTCACCGGCTCTGGACAGGCAATGCTAATGGTATTTGGAACAAAGACTTTCTAAATCACATGCCAAGAAGAATAAAAGGCAGTAACACGGCAGTATAATAAAAGGCAGTAACTTCTTCAGCATTTGTGACATGTGTATACCTTGCTTTCCACTGAGGTGAAATGTTGGAAAGAACATACCACAGTGTGTTTCCTTCTCTCCATTTTACAGTTCGCGAACATTTGGGTCATTTCTAGTTTGGGCTGTGCTCTTTAACGTGTGTTTATGTTTGGCACATATAGAAACATTTTGGCTGAATCTGTAAAGTGAAATTTTAGGAAATTAGGTATGTTCAAATTTAGAAAAAGCATTTAGTCTTTTCTACTAAGTAGTGGAACCTATTTCCCTCTATCAGAAGTAGAGTCTAAATTTATCTGTATCATCTTAAACACAGTATTATCCATGTTTTTATGTCAATAATTAGATTGAGTGTGCAGTAGTATTACATGGTGGTTTTAATTTGCATTCCTTGATGACTAATGAGGCTGAGAACTTTCCTATTTTGATAGCCATTGAAATAGGTTTTCATTGGAAGTACTTGTTCAAATCCCTTTTATCTCTATTGATTTGAAATTTATTCCAAATCTGACATTTTTAATTATGTTATAATGTCTCTCCCTACTCTCACTTAACTTTCAGTATATTTTTTATTTATATATGACAGCAGAATGCATTACAATTCATATTATACATATAGAGCACAATTTTTCATATCTCTGGTTGTATATAAAGTATATTCACACCATTCATGTCTTCTTCATACATGTACTTAGGATAGTGATGTCCATCTCATTCCACAATTATTTCTAACCCCATACCCTCCCCTCCCTTCCCCTCCCACTCCTCTGCCCTATCTAGAGTTCTTCTAATCCTCCCATGCTCCCTTCTACCTACCCCACTATGAATCAGCCTCCTTATATCAGAGAAAACATTTAGCATTTTTTTTTTGGGGGGGGTGGAATTGGCTAACTTCACCTAGTATTATGTTCTCTAACTTTATCCATTTACCTACAAATGCCATAATTTAATTTTATTTTAATGCTGAATAATATTCCATTGTGTATATATGCCACATTTTTTTTATCCATTCATCTGGTGAAGGGCATCTAGGTTGGTTCCACAGTTTAGCTATTGTGAATTGTGCTGCTATAAACATTGATGTGGATGTGTCTCTGTGGTATGCTGTTTTGAAGTCCTTTGGGTATAGACCGAGGAGAGGGATAGGTGGGTCAAACGGTGATCCCATTCCCAATTTTCCTAATGGTGTTGCTGACTAAACAGATTTCCTTATTTTAGTGTACTGCAATGTTTTGATTTCTTTTGGTTAGAGCTTTTTTATTATTATAAACAAGATCATTTCTACCCAAGTCCAAAAATATTTTCATGTAATCTTAATATGAAAACACAAATAATAATGTATTAAGATCCATGATCCACCAGAAATTGATTATGGATTATGATGTGGCACAGTGATTAATAGTTTCCCACTTTGGTTTCCAATTGACCCAGCACTCTTTTGTCACTATAAACTGTACCACTAATCTATTGGGTGTGATCATGTTATTTTTGTCCTATAAGGTGGCAATACAGATAATTAAACCAATTTTCAATTGTTAAAAACCTTGTGTTCTGGCCTGGGGCTGTAGCTCAGTGGCAGAGTGCTTGCCTAGCATGTGTAAGGCGCTGGGTTTGATCCTTAGCACCATGTAAATATAGACAAAGACATTCTGTCCATCTACTACTACAAAACAAAAAAATAAATAAATAACTTATGTTCCTACGTTTTGGATTTTGAATTGAAGGTTCTTTATTGGTTAAAATACTATTCATATGTTTTATTTCTTTTCATGTCAGTTTTATTTTCATGTCAGTTTTGGTAAGTTTTGATCACAGAATTGTTCACTGTGTCTAAATGTTTAATAATAACACCCTCGTAGTTTTTTGAATGAGTGGAATACATTATGATCCTTGTTAGAAATACATAAAAACATGTTCAACATCTCAGGCAATTAGAGAAATGCAAATTAAAACTACATTGAGATTTCATCTCCCTCCAGTCAGAATGGCAATTATTAAGAATACAGGTAACAATAAATGTTGGTGAGGATGTGGGGGAAAAGTGCACTCACACATTGCTGGTGGGACTGCAAATGGGTGCAACCACTCTGGAAAGTGGTATGGAGATTCCTCAGAAAGTTTGTAATGGAACCACCATTTTGACCCAGCTATCCCAACTCCTCAGTTTATACCCAAAGAACTTAAAGTCAGAATACTACAGTGACACAGACACAACAATATTTATAGCAGCTCAATTCACAATAGCTAAGCTATGGAACCAACCTAAGTGCCCTTCAACAGATGAATGAATAAAGAAAATGTGGTACATATACACAATGGAATATTACTCAGCCGTAAAGAATGAAATTATGACATTTGCTGGTAAATGGATGGAACTGGAGAATATCATGCTAAGTGAAATAAGCCAATCCCCCCAAAAAATAAAGGCCAAATGTTCTTTCTGATATGCAGATGCTGACAGACAATAAAGGTGAGGTGGAGAGTTCACTGGATTAGACAACGGGGAATGAAGGGAAGAGAGGAGGTGGGAATAAGAAAGACAGTAGACACAACTTTCCAATGTTCTTGTATGAATACATAACCAATGTAACTCCACATCATGTACAACCACAGTGGGAAGTTATACTCCATGTATGTATGTCAAAATACATTCTACTGTCATAACTAAAAAGAATAAAAATATTAACAAAATGGTCCTTGTTAGTTTCCTAACATTCATTAATTTCATCTATTTCTCTTGAAATGTGTTGCCAGCGATTTATTGATTTTATTATTCTTATCAAAGAATCAAGTATTGGTGTCATTCATTCTGTAAAAGAAATTTACTCCACTTTTATTTTTAACCTGATGGTAAAGTTTGCCTTCACTACATATTTATAAAACCTCTTGCTTCATAATCAAGTTTTCACTAACAAGGACTTTTTTCCTTAATTTCTGCTTATTAGTTTTCCCCCTTATTTATTTTTGGGGAAGATTTATTTGATGCTTTGACTTCATATGATGGACTCTGAAATCTCTCACCCGGTGGAAATGTGTCTCATGTCAGGGTCCCTTCTCTGCCCAGCCATATCTAGACTCAGTAATCGGTCTAAGATATGTAAGCAACCTCTCTTCCCTGCTCAACTATGAAGCACTTATCTTCTCTGGAATTTAGTACACTTGTATATTTTTAACCCAATACTCCCTCATGTTTTCCCCCCCAAGAGGAGGGAGTTGATTTTCAATTTATCTGTTCTTGGTGTTAGGAGAGAGAAAATGTTATCATTCCCTACATCCTCACCAGAAGCAGCTCTCCATAGTGATATTTTTAATGTAAAATTAGCTTTTCATTTTTGCTGAAAGTGCAAACTTGATTATGACATGCCAGTAAGTTTTCAGTTCTGTCCTTTCATTTGTTTAGAAAAGTGAGAAGATAAGTGAGAATAATTAGTATCATTCTCTGTGATTTACTGAAGATAAATATGTCTCGGGACACTGTGGAACTGTCTCATATTATACAAAATGAATAATTAGCCTCAGTGATTGATAATATTTTTGCAATAAATGACACCCAGCTATGCATTCACTCAATTGCAAGGGGTTCTGCTCTGCAGCTCCGACAAGGAAATGTGCTCTTCTCTGACCACACTTCCTAAAATCACTGGGCCCTGGTAGACTTCGAGAAATCATCTTATCAGATTTCTACATTTCACGACTTCCAAACAGCGGTTGTTTTCCTTCCTCTGTATCTCTACAGGTAGATTTTTCCCACTGTCCTTAAGAAATTTACTCCACTTTTATTTTTAACCTGATGGTAAAGTTTGCCTTCACTACATATTTATAAAACCTCTTGCTTCATAATCAAGTTTTCACTAACAAGGACTTTTCATCCAGCAAATGCATCCAGCTATCCTGACTTACACTTTCTGGGATGGAAGCAAACCAACCATACCTGTGTTTGTAAGTGCAGGTCTATCTAAACGTGTATCAAAAGTTCTCTGCCATTGCTTCAATTTCTCATGTTGCTAAACAAATGAACTGCCCTAAATACCACTCGACCTGAACTTTATCTTTTCATTCAAAAAGCACTACATGCTATGATCAAGAGTAGTTAACGTGGGCTGGGGATATAGCTCAATTAGTAGACTGCTTGCCTTGCATGCATAAGACCCTAGGTTCAATCCCCAGCACCACACACAAAAAAAGTAATTAAAGTATCTTTCTGCCAGCACAATCCATCCTTTTCTCAATCTTTATTGTATAGTAATCACTATATTGTAATGTTTTAGCACGTCTCCTGTTTGAGAGTCTAAAAATAATGTGATATAAATAGAAGCTCTTTCATCCATTTTCATCTATTTATTCGAGTATTATTATTTTTTCCTTGCTTTTGCCAAATTCAATTTCGCTTCTGAATTTTCCCTTGCACTAGGAAGAAACCTACACCGTACGGCTATGAAACGTTTCAAAGTTCTCTTGGCTCTGTGCAGGTCCTGGTGGTCGAGCTTTCTCTCCCTGCTTTTACGGTCTGAACCATTTTCTGATCAGTACTCTAGGATCAAAGCTTCATGGCCACTGAACATTTAACTACAATTTTGACCAACACACACACACACACACACACACACAAAAGTAATCATCTATAGCAATAAATTACAGTTGACATTAAAAATTACTTGAAAATCCTTGAAGTACATGTATGAAATTACAAATTCATAAAACATCTTCAGTCTCTCCACTCTTCTCTTTGTAAAATAGCTGGCTCTATTAATCACAAAATACATTAGAGAAAACACTCAACAATGTGAGACTTCAATCAGAACTCTGGGTCCAGAGGCCAATGCTGTTTCTCATAGTATCTGATTTTCTTCATGGTAGTCCGCCCCTCCATGGGCTCTTACAGCCTCACATTTGTAACTGGCTCACACACCCTGTGTGTGCTCACCCTGTAACAGATTTTGTTCCTCCATCATTGACTGATCAGTGAGGACCCTGGCCCATGTGAAGCCCCTTGGAGGTATAGGGTTTATGCAGCTGGGTAGACTTCTACATCTAGTTTGGGAATTTGGTATTAAGAAACTGGCTTACTCGTCAATGTAACCTTCAACACCAGTATCAGTTTATCAGAAATACAGGCAGTATCTTGGACTCCGTTTGTGAACATTTTTTCCCTTGGTTTTGAAACTGCTCAGAATTTAAGTAGGAGAGATAGTCCTTTAAAAATCTTAACAGCAATAACCTCCTTTTTCCCGACTTCTACCTGTTCAGTGACTTCCACGGGCACTAGGAATATAATCCTGCGAGACCCGGGTGGTCCAGTCCTGTCTCCTGTGTCATCCAGTTCCAACCCATTTCCTCACCTGCTACGCCAGCCCAGCTAGTTTCCATTCTTGAACTGAACGTGCCAAACCTTTGGTGCTTTAGAGAATTAGCCAAAAACTGACCCCCAAATTTTAACAAGCCAGGCTTCTTGCAATCATTAGCCGCCTCTTTGGCAAGGCCTCTCTGATCAATTTTTCCTCAGCGGGCCCTTCACTTCCAGGATTTGTTTTTATTTTTATTTGTTTTTCACTCCCTCATCCATGAAAAACAACAAGAGAACAAACTCTAGTCACTGTCCATTGACTAGAAAATGAACACACAATCCATACCAAATAAATATCATTGATTGAAATTTGAACAAGAAAATAAAATCAGTAACCAACATATTTATTGAGCAACCACTATATGCCAGGAACTGTTAGATGTTTGAAAGGTTTTTAAGAGTTTACTGAAAGCCAGACCCAGAAAGACAAGTATTACATGTTTTCTATTTGGAAACTAGAAAGAGGACTTGAAACTAGAAAGAGGACTTGAAAATAGAAGAGGGATTATTAGGGACTGGGAAGGGAGGTGGGTAGAAGGGTGGATGGACAAGATCAATGTTTGCAATGAATGGAAACATCACAGTGAATCCCATTAATCTGAACAATTAATATATGTCAATAATTGTAACTTTAAAAGAGCTTTATTAAGCTGTGATTTATGTGCCACAAAGTTCACCCATCTCAAGTACATGATTCTGTTGTTTCTAGCGCATTTAGAGCTGGGCAAACATCATAACGTAATTATAGAACAGTCTCATCCTCCCCCTGATAAACCTTGGACCCGTTAACAGTCACTCCCTGTTCCTTTCATTCCTTCCAGCCTAAGAAACCTCTGATATATTTTCCATCTCCACTCATCTGTGTTTTCTGGACACTTCATATGTATGGGATTTTACAGTGTAATCTTTTGGACAAGCTTGAGAACATTACATTAAGGGTAAGAAGCCTATCTGGGTTGGAGCGTACGTTGGTACTTTGTTCTTCCTGATACTGAAAAATATTTCATCTGGCTGTGCCACATTTTGGTTCTTTGAAATTTGACGGGTGGCTTGTTCCCATTTCTTATTTAGGTGCGCGATTATGCACGGACAAGCGTTTTCTCTCGAGTAGACACACGGGTGGAGCTGCTGGGTCACGTAGTAACTTTATTTTGAGGAACTGAATTACTTTTCTAACTGGCAGCACCATTCTACATCACCATAGCAACGCTTGAGGGTTCCCATCTCTCTAAATCCTTCTGGTCTAACGGAGCCATTCTGCTGGCCGTGAAGTGGTACGTCACATGTTTTGATCTGTATTTCTCTAATGGTTAATAACATGGAGCATCTTTTCACAGGTTTTTGTCCACTTGTGCATATCTTCACAGTTATGTCTATTAAAATATCATTATGTGTCTTGTAACTAGGGATTTTTTATTTTAAAATTCACTTATAAATTCTGGGTATGATTCCCATATTATATATACAACTAGCAAATATTTTCTCCCATACTTTGGTGGAAGTTCATTCTTCCACCATTGAACTTTCTTGGCATCTTTATTAAAAACAAAAACTCAGTTGGCCATATGTATCATAGGTTTAGGTGAACTCTCAATTCTACTACAGTGTTCTAGATGTTCTACCCACATGCCAGTATCACAATGACTTCCTGGGTTTTTTGTAGTACATTTTAAAACTGAGATGCATGGGGGTGGAATTGCAGCTCAGTGGTAGAGTGCTTGCCTGATATGTATGAGGCACTGGGTTTGATTCTTAGCACCACGTATAAGTAAGTGAATAAAATTAAGGTCTATCAACTACTAAAAAAAAATTTTAATTGAGATGATTCTTCCAAGTCTGCTTTTCTCTTTGAAGATAGTTTTGCCTATCTGGGCCCCTTTGCATTTCTATATAAACCTTAGGTTTAGCTTGTTGATTTCCACAAAAAAAAAAAAAAAAAAGTCAGCTAGGATTGTGGTAGTCGTGTCAAATTCATAGATCAATTTGGAATATTACTATTTTAATATTAAATCTGAACCATAAACATGGAATGACTTTGCCTTTATATAGATCTTCTTTAATTTCTTTCAGCAATATTTTACAGTGTTTAGTATGCATACCTCATACTTCATTTTTAAAGTTTATTCTCTTTTTTATATTATAATATATAATATTGATGGACTTGTGTATTATTGAATGCTTTGTAACTTTATCTTTAATCCTCATAAAATTGGGGCACAAAGGATGTTTTCATATTGTTTTACAGAAGCTGAACAGGAAAAGAGGAATTCTAAAACTCAGGAGTTGAGAAAAGTGCTTTTTCAACAGAAGTAGAAAGTAGAGTATAAACAAATCTGAGTTTTAACATGTCACATGCCCTTCAATGAGCCTCTCTCTCTTACCATTAGCAAATTATTTTTAATATGCCTACGGGAAAATAGTTTTGACCATTTGTATAACTCAAGTATGTCAAATCTCTGTTTTACTGTAAATATCTGCCAAGTAAAAACCAGTTGGATTGTTCTAAAATGGCTTCGTGTTTAGCAAAATGTTCTATAGGATTCATTAGTCAAGCGTAGATACTACCACTTATGTCATAAAAAAGCATTTTCTTTTTGTTTGATTATTTAAATATCTTTGAAGGCCTTAGATATAAATGATGCTTGAAAATAAGAAAAAGAGGGAATTAATTATTAAACAACATTTAAATATTTTTAATCTGTTCTTGACTCCATTTACTTCGGATTAAATGGAACTCTGCATGCCAGGGCCATTTACAGAACAGTGAGGCTGCGGCATGCCAGAAACATCCAGAACTAATGGAAGGCCAAACGACAAACTGATAGGACTTAAATAGAACTTTTGTTTCCTCGGTTTTTATTTCAGGAAACTAGTTGTCCCAGATTCCAAAATCCAGATAGATAGTGAGGGACTCTGTGTAATAGTGAATTTGGATTCAAGTAATATTTTATTTCATTGGATTCCGACAGCTCTTTACAGCAGTTCCTTTTATCTGGAGTCCACCTGGGAAAGATGACGGTGCCACCGCTCAGAACAACAAACAAATCCCCTGGCTGTATCTCCTTCCACACTGCGTGTTGACTGAAGTCCCTTGGAAAAGGAAATGTGCTACATTACAATTTCAGAAATAGCCCAGAGATTGAAAATTAATGCATCAAAGAGCACAGTTGTTTTGGCCTTTTGTCTAAAGGGCAAGTGTAGACAAATGAGAACGTGGAGCTAGCTGTGTGCAATATACAGGGATTTGCTTCCTTCACAAAACTCCAAAGAAAAACAGTGCATTCAAATGGTAATGAAGAGAGGGCCCCGGAGTAGATAATAGTTGTATTAAACTTGGATGAGCTAATTGTGCATTTTCATGTGAATCAGCCTCCTGCCAAGACTCATTAGGAATGCACATTAAAGATATAGGCAAGTGTGCCGCCTTTTAATCAAGTGTCTTATTTCTAACAACACTATTAGTATTTTGAGCATTCTGGTAAGTGGAATTTTTGACGGAAATTTAATTGTGCTGCCTGGAAATCTGCTTCTGTTTCAAAGCTGTACAAATATCTTCATGTGAGGGTAGAATGGGGAGAAACCCGGGAGGGGAGGGTGGACTGGAATAGGAATTGATCGATTAGTTTCTTTTCTCTTAAAAACTAAATAAGCTGGCCTGTTGAGCCGAGTTCTTACTTGGAATCCATACAAATCCCCACAAAATATCGGTCTACAGATGGTGCCGAGGAAATGACAGCAGAGACCACAGCAGCAATGCTCAGGAAAAGTGAGAAGCATTTCTGTAAGAGGGCGATAGAACACATGGGGAGCCTAGGGCTCCTGCCATCGCCTCAGATGGAGGATGTTCTGTACAGGGCAATCGGCAACTAGAAGAGCAGAAAAACACTCATCTGATTATGATCAGACAGCAGCAGGAGAGAAAAACATGACGGAGCTCATTAAGAAGTCGAAATCCAAGTGGGTCAGCCTTTCACTTCTAACATTTCTTACAGAAGGAAGTACACTTTTTGTTTTCTAATTTGTACTGTACCACACTTCGAAGAGGAAACACTTAAATTTGGTTGCATTCAGTTCTAAAGTATGTCCAAAGGAGATTTTTTTTTTAATATAAGACTAACACAAAAGATTTCTTGGCTTCCCAAGCTATGTCCAGATATCAAAGACATTTCTGTGGGATTCAGAGATAATGACAGGGTGACCTCATACTACTGACTGCCCCACTATCATTCCCAGCACCCTCTCTGGAGTAGGTGATGGATCTGGAGAGGGATGCTATTGGTAGATCACTGAGAGGATATTCAAGGCCCCAAGTCCAGCTGGGATATCAGGGAAGGTGATCAAGGAAGAACTTCCTTCTACAGGTGCCCTGGACTAAAGGATAACATTTGTCTCTTCCCCATCTTGGTAGGATGTTTACAAACAGTCCAGTGCTTAAAGCTTTGGGGTCCCTGGAAGATGGGCAGCCTGCATCTGTCTCTTATAATCTTACTTTTTGGGGTCCTCCCCTGCCACCCTACCCCGCGGTGCTAGGGCTGGAACCCAAAGCTTCAGAGCCTCATGCATGCTAGCCAAGGACTCTACCACTGAGTTACAACCTCAAATGCTTCTTGTGATCTTTAGAGCATCTACTCCATTGTATAAATCCTAGTGGCCCCTAGGGGAAGGAAGCAGGGCAAATGGCCAGGGCATGCAACGAGAATGTGGCAATTGATCCCTTGGAAAAAGAGAACAGAGAGTCTTCCTCCCCAAACCACAAAGGACCATTCACTGGGAGCCCACAAGGGAACAGCTATGCCTCCATCACCTGCTACCTTGCCTCTGCAGAGGAGACTGTGGCACCTCCAGGTTTGCAATTAAAGAGATCTACAACTGTGCTTCGGTTTAGGAAATGCATTGTCTTTTCCATTAAGACTTAAGAAAAAAGAAGTTAAACAGATTACATTCATGAAAAAAATATATAAAATTTCAGCCAGGCTCAGTGGCATACGCCTGTAATCCCAGCAGGTCAGGAGGCTGAGACAGGAGAATCATGAGTTCAAAGCCAGCCTCAGCAAGGGCAAGGTGCTAAGCAACTCAGTGAGACCCTGTCTCTAAATAAAATACAGTATAGGGCTGGGGATGTGGCTCAGTGGTCTGGAGTACCCCTGAATTCAATCCTAGGTACCAAATTTTTATTTATATTATATATATATATTATATATTATATATATCTGTATACATTTTCAAAAGGAATTTAAAGTATAGAGGAACAAAGAGACAAAGTGAAATCTTGGATCAAATGTCAATATTCCTCAAGGAACAAATAATCTCAACACCAATAATTATGTAAGAGAATGGAGCATTAATTAAACTTCTACCTTTAAAATAACCTCACTCCAGACTGTTTTTACAACTGCACTCAACCTCACTTTATATATATATTTTTTACTATTTCTTTCCAGGACATAGGAAAAAATGGAAAGAACTTCGATTCATCACATAAAATGACTTTCAGTTTTGTTTTGTTTTTTGCTAATGATATTAAAGAAAACTTAAACCCCATCCCTTACAAAGTATACTAATGAATTTCATGGTAAGAAGTATGAAACTTTCTATAGGAAAAAATTTTATACTAAAGGGATCCTTCTAAGATAACCCTATTTTATGACATAATCATTTGCCAAAACTTCTATAAGCAAAAGCAGAGAAACAATAGACTGCCAAAAGCATTTAGATCAGGATAACCTCCAAAAGGCTAATACCACTAGAATACTGAGTCTAATTAATGAGACTTAAACCAATAGAAAACTCAGCAAAGGATATCAGCAAACCAACCACTCAGAAGGGCACACAAATCGCCATTAAACACAAAAAGATTTCCAGCGTCAACAGCCATCCAGATTATGCATCATAAATACAATTTTTCATTTATGCCAGAGTAGCTCAAGTTTAAAAATTTTTAAAGCTCCTGGAGATGGAGAGAATATGAGGAGAAAAGAGCATATCCACCATTGTTTCAAAAGTGTGAATTGCATCAATCTTTTGCAAAATAATGGAGCAAGTTCTATAAATCTAAAACACAGGTATTACCAGAATGAACTGTCAAACAATTTGGAATCAATTCTAGAAATTTCAGACTTCAAACTTTTGTATGGAAAAATAACAAAGATGGCAGAAAAGAAAACCCATGAGCAGAGGAAGTTTTAGATAAATATGCTCCAAATTATTACAGAGGCTGGGGTAAGGGCATGAACTGCGAATGATTCTACATTTACTTTCAAACGTTTCTATATATTTAAACTTACAAGTTTGTCCATGTTTCTTTGTGGTAAAAACATTATACATTTTGTATATCTCATTTAGCGTGTCTATTATGTAATGCCTATGTACACATATGTATTTGCTAGGTACTCATCTTATCATTAATTTATGATTCTTAAATCACAGATATATGTGGTCATAAGAAACTCCAGAATTAAATGCTCCTTAGATTCAACTGAAAATTTAGGGGACGTGAAGGAGCCTTGTCTGGGTCTGCATGCAGCTTCATTCCTGAGCACCCACAGGGCAGCTTCCCATCTGTCCCAGGCTGGACAACGCACACACTGGGGCCTGCCTCATCCAACTATCTGCCTCTTGTTATTTAAGCCAATTTCTCCAAAATCTTTTTCTCCAAAGGGAATTGTACTGCTTATTTTCACAGCCCAAAGATCAGCCTTTTTAAAAGGACAATCAATTTTTAAAATCGGACAATTTACCCAGAATCATGTAGTTGACAATAAGGCTTGTGCTTACAGTTTATATAAAAGTATATAGCAAAGTGAAAGATGAAGCGGTTCTTCATTAGACCTGAATCCAGATCAGGCTTGTCCCCTTAACCATGGTGAAATTTCCGGTCAACTGCCTAATTTAGGACATAACAGAAATTACCTTGTGGGTTGTACATATGTATTAATCTTATATTATTTCTAATGTTTACATGGCACCAAAAAGACTCCATCCACCTTCTTGTGATTGAAGACCCAATACATAATAGTTACTATTATTACTATTAATGCAATAATTGTTCATGTATAGAGGCAGTGTCTAATAATGTCTCTTCATCTAGGGCCAAGAATCAATAACATATTATTTGATTTATTAAATATTTGTATTAAACATTTAAATAGATGATGTTTATTTAATGTCTTTAAGAAGACATGTCCTAGACAATAATATTAGAGCCATTGTTAGCTGTTACCCATCTCATTGTAACTTAGTAAAAGAAAATTTTATATTCACATTAAGACAGAGCGAGAGATTCTAAAACTCATTGGTTTTCTCTAATGGAAGGTGTGGGCAAATAACGTAAGCTTAAGGGTGTTTTCCTCCTGAGATGATTCTATGCCCTCATTCTGCTAACAGGTAGTCAGGGAGATACTCAAGGCAGAGAGCAATAAGTGAGAAAAGAAAGACGACCATGCTCCCAACTCAGAAGATGATAGTCTAAGAAAAGAACAGCGAAGATGAACAATTGAACCGTTAGCTCATGAGCACCATATTGGAGAACAGATTTTGTTGGCATAGGTAATTAAGTAGAGATGAGCCAGAATGAGAGGAAGGGGAGAAGATGGCGGTAAAAGGGTCTCTGATAGGTAGTCCACCCAAAGGACTCAACACCCATCAGATGAGACCACAAGGACATAAGTTCCCCCCTCCCCTTGGGTGGCTGAGACCATGAAGAATTCCATCTCAGGAAGGTGAGCGGACGGCTCAGAGCCACTGAAGGGTACCACCAGACTCCCCTCCACATCCCAAAACAAAGGGGGCCCAACTCCCTTCTCCATAGATTTTCAGGCATTCATATTTCAAAATAACACATGTGTCCATAAGCTGCCCTTTATTAATGGGGTCAGTTGCCTATTATGTGACCTCCCACCAGTGGAACCAGGCCAGAAGGGACAAAGTGACCTAAGGAAGTGAGGCATGCCCTTAATTTTCACGCAGGGCAGGCACAGGACCGCCATCAAATGGGCAACAACTGAGCAAGTGCCAGGCCCAGAAGGCCTGACCCCCTGCCACTCCAGGATTTCAGGAGACAGCAAATTCCCAGCCCCATCCCTACAAAAGCCCAAAGCCTAGTCATTTCAGTCCCTTGCAGGTTTGCCAGTCCCTCCTTCTGGGGTGACTCTTCACTTCTGCATCCCCTTGCCTTCCAGTAAACCTGGTCCAATCGCTGTCCCTGCCTGGCCAAGTCGTGACCCTGGCTGGGCGAATGGCCCTCATCTGAGGCCTCACACTCCAGGACTGAGGGGCTCTCCACAGTCAGCTCCCAACCTCTGGTAACCGTGTCATGTGTGACCTAATGACATCCCTTCAACCCATATAAACCTTAACACTTTTCACGTTTCTGTTTATACTATTAAACAGTTTATCATTTACCGTGGGATTTACTAAAAGCAGCTCAGCCATTTGTTTCTCTAAATCCCTTCCTGTTAGTCCAGACTTTTATGGGTATTTATTTCACAACTCTTACAGCCATAAAAGCTAAAATTATAGTGTTTTTTCCCCATATCAGGGTCTAGATCTACCTACACAGTTTCAGATTTACTTTCACATTTACATCTGCATTTTCCAAAACTCTACTCTTCTGATTTCTCGCAAAAGACTCTCAGAAAATATGGACAGTGAGGAGGAGACTGGGATGCTCATTGTTCTTAATGAAACTCATTCCCATAAACCTTGCGCATGCCATGTTCTGCTCAGTGACGACAAGGTGAGGCTGTCACCTTTGATTACACCTCACAGTGTCAGGGTGTCACAAGGAGACTGAAGTAACAGGATAGTAAGGAGGAGGAAATCTCTGATTAATCACGATGACTCGTTAACTTGGAAGTTCTCTATTTGAAGTGGCAAACAGAATGGGACACAGATGCGATATGATCAATAAAACAGAAGAAAATCGGGACTTCTAATTCAAGGAAGTATAACTAATTATGCTTGATCCTCAAAACTGTCCCTGAACTTCTTTGAAGTCCATTTTAAAAAGTGAGAAACCACAGAGACTCCTTAATGAGACTTTTATCTTGTTAACAAAATTTTAATGGAGATGCTCACATGGATCTACATATATTGGAGAATGAATAACGTTCCTGACTCTATCTTCAATTGCACATTCATAATAACCATTTAAACTTTTTAAAAAATCATGTCTCTTTCATTTTAGCTTCTATTCATTTATTTTTATTTGATTTGAGTTCCGGCTGCAGTTTTGCTTCTTTCTCAATTTAGGAAAATTCACCCAGGCATTCTCAAGCAAAATCTTTTTTTTTTTAATAATGAAAAATAGGATGCAGACAGTAGATGAAAAGCAACAATTGTGCAAATACAGCCCACGAAGAGGGGAAATCCTGTTTGCATTTGGTTTATACCCTTGTGGAAGAATCATCCCAACTCACAAAAACACTCTTTAGTAAAGATTGAAAGGAAGAATGAAGCAGTGGCTTGTGGAGGTCACTGGACTCTAAGAGCATAATTTACAGCAAAGGCCACCGTCAGGAAATAGAGATTCCATCAACAGGAAGAGGATATGGGAGACTGTCTCATAGTCTTAGTCCCTGGTTTAAAATATCTGCTGACCATCAATGTTCAGCAAAATAAGTCACACTCAGAAGGTCAAGGATCATGTGTTTTCTCTCATATGCGGAAGGTGGAGAGGAAGATGGAAGACAAAGGTGAGGTGGACCTCCTAAGAATAAAAGGGAGATCAGTAGAGGAAAGGGACCAAGTGGTGGGAAGTGGAGAGGGAGGGAGTAAATGCTGGGGAGTGATATTGGCCAAATGATATCGTTATATTGGGTGCATGTAGTATATACGAATATGTAACAACAGATCCATCAATATGTACAACTACAATGCCCCAGAAAAAAAAATGAGGAACTAAATAAAATATCTACCAAGCAGGGGATGGAGTGGGGAGCACACTGTGTAGTCCCAGCTACTCAGGAGGCAGAAGCAGGAGGATCTCAGAGTCCAGGAGTTTGAGGATGGCCTGGAGGACAAAGCGAGAGCCCACCTCCCATTCTCAGAAAACTAAATAAAATTGTAAAATAAAATGCATGCTAGTCTTCCACTACTGGAAGAATAAATCTCAAACTCACCATATACAAATGAAGCCTCATTCAATGGCACTGTTACCCAGTCGTCCAAGTACACACAACCTTGCGGTGGTAGGCTACGTGGCAGTTACATGCTGAGAAACTTTCCTTTGGAGCATTTATTCCTGTTGGGCATTTATATGGATTTGTGCTTATTTGCTTACTGATTCTTCATTAGGGAATTAACAACTGTATTTCTACTCATGATAGTAGCCACGATCTTCAACTCCCAGGAGGTAGCCAGCATATACAGCATTTACATTGAATGAGTAGATTGATTTAAAAAAAAAAAAAAAAAAGTGACAGAATTTTTTTTAAGTGGGGGAGAGGTTACCACTTCATTTGCTTCATTACCTTGTGGATTTCAAAAGATCCAGTTTCTAATTTCACATTCCTCAGTCGGTGCTTCCTGACCACTGTTATCAGTTAAATCTTCCCAAAACACACATGTATCACATCAGGCTTTGGCAATTGTCCCCGGTTCCTCATTAGCTTGAGTCTAGCCTGCCTTTCTCAGTCAGGTTCCCCAGACAGAACTAAACCAAATGCCCCAGGCACCGTTGTATGTAAAAGAGGGGTTCACTTGCGCATCCAGATGGGTGATAACTATGTACGAATTTTGGAAGAGTTGCGAAAGTAATCACTCAATTTATTTTAGGCAATGCTTAATTCTCTGGTGGAACCCCAGTTGAGAAAGACTAACAATTCCACGTCAATAATATGGATCTGCCTTAATTTTCTATTCTATTCTCCCAAAACTCCTTCTCGCATCCCCTTGGCATTTCTAAATTGGACTTTCAGAGTTACCCTCAGGTATTTCTCTTCCACTCATTAGCATTCCACCTTCCCTGCGTATCTATTATCTGTCTCTTTGGATAAAATCTCACCCCAATCTTTAAGAGGTTCTTCATGACCCAGTAAAATTTTTATTTCTTCTTTGGGCTTCCTGGATATTGTTCCACTTAACTGAATTTAGCTTTACCATTACAGATATTTTTGTATTTTTTAACCTCTCCAGTGAGTTCCTCGGAGGCTGAACTTTTATCTGCAGAATAGAGCATCGTGTCTTTTGGAGACCAGACACCAGGTTCAGAGGGCAGGCCATCATGCTGCTGAGGAAATCAATCTGAGCAGAGTAAAGATGCAGGAGAAAGTGCGTTTGTCCTCTGACGCTGAGCATCATCTTTCCACCACTGCCTAGCATGAGGAGCCAGTGCTCAGAGGAAGTGGTATCACGTGAGGCCAGGAGTCAAATGAAAGGAGAAAGTAGCAAGGGATTCCCATTCACCTTTTCTTTTCGGGTATGTGCTGTTCAGTAGAATATAAGACCACACTCACATGTGCACACACAAAAACTTCCTATGTCACAGAGAGAACTGCAATCCACACTTATGACTTCTCTTCCAGGGCAAGTGACTGGCATAACTGATTGACAAGACAGCAAGACTCTTTAAGATTGGATCATTAACACTGTCCTTCAAAACATAGGCTGTTCCCTCCGACTTTGATGGAGATTCCCATTCTTGATCAGGTTGTCTTTCTATTCTATAGGCAACTGTTAGTCTACATTTATTATTATTATGAGTATAATGTTCTAGAATTTTCTATATATGCTTTTGTGTATTATACGTGTGTATATATGTACATATGTTCCCACATACATTATGTTCATGCACACAAGCAGGTTTATCTCTGAGTGTATAACCAACTTCAATTTTCTATATCCAATTGCTAACTTTTGTAAAGTTTACTGTAATACACATCCCATGCCTACAAAGCTGATTGTGGTGCTATTTTATTATAAATCTCCCTGGCACATTCCCATTTATGATATTCAGTACACTATGGCTGCAATGTGTTAAATGGTCCCCTGATGACTATAAAAAAAAAGTGAACATGCATTTTTAAGTAAAGAATCGAAGTATAAATCATTCGAAGTATGCAACTGGCAATGGTTTTATACAAAATGTGGCTGTTGGCTCAGGGGTTGTTTACTGACCACATTTAGAAAGTGCCTATTATTTGAAAATCAACCAAAAACGATCTGATTTTGAGCTTGAACCTAATAAAAATCAAGATAAGCATCAAAATTTTAAGTCCATGTTAAGAGATTGTGAAAATGATCTCTGTTGATACAGGTTTTTCCAGTAGAAAACTGGCTATCAGTCTTCAGCTTGGCTACAGTAACATGTGTACCCACAAAACTCATCAACTAGATTCTGCCATATTATTTCCATCATGTAAATTCTTTTACTTTAAAGTTAAATCAAAGGCTGCGGTTGTAGCTCAATGGTAGAGCGCTTGCCTGGCACATGTGAGATGCTGGGTTTGAGCCTCAGTACCACATAAAAAATAAAGGTATTGTGTCCATCTACAAGTTAAAAATAAATTTTAAAGTTAAATTAAATGTCAGTAAATAAAGACATGTAGTTATAAGTATATGAATACATATGGTCATGATTTAACTTACAACAATAAAAATTTATTTCTTAAATCTTAAAAATGTTATAAAACAAAACAAACCGTATAGCATATCAATCAAAGGAAGCATGGAAACAAAATGTATTATAAAACTAAAAGCAGAGTAAGTGATGTGTCATACCAAATGGAAGTGAAACAAACTCCTTATTAAGCCTCTGACTGAGAAACAGGTCACAGTGCTTAGCCCACCCATTCAGGCAGCCACCATAAGATCTTCATTGATGGGCCACCTTAAAGTCCTGTCAAGACCCCAATAGAAGACAAAAGATTGTGAAATATGATATATCAAGAACTATGTAATGTTTTGAACAACCAACAATGAAAATTTTAAAAAAAAGACAAAAGATTTTTGTGATGGGAAACTGTCTTATAACATCAAAGGGATATTAATGATATTAAAGGGATATTAATGTCTTTAATGAAAGTTCCAAGTCTACAAAAGACCATACTAGTTTTTAAAAAACAAAACACAAAACCAGCCCAGAAGCCAACTAGATACTTGAAGAAAGCACGTGGCATAACAATAACTTGTAGTTTGCCAAGATAGTACCAAAGTCCTGACTCATTGGAAAGCTGGAAAACTAGAAAATCGATTTTCAAAAAGCTGCAGAAGCAAAGAATATGCTTTTCACAGAATATGGAGCAATCTGGCGCAAAATACTAAGTTGAAGTTAATATTCAATGTGTTGGAGAAATGTGTTAACCTTCCAGAACAGTTATTTTTCTCTGAACTTCCAGCTCTTTAAAACACCACATCCTGCAACCCAGTTTGTATGTAAGAGGCCCACACATGTCATGAGTGGGTTAGGAGAAGGTAATATCTGATGCTTACTTTTCCAGAAGGTTGAAAGCTTCCTTAAAAATCCATCCACCCAGCTGTGAGCACTGGTGCATACCTGTAATCCCAGCAGCTTGGGAGGCTGAGACAGGAGGATTGCAAGTTTAAAGCCAGCCTCAGCAAAAGCAAGGCCCTAAGCAACTCAGTGAGACCCCATCTCTAAATACAATACAAAATATGGCCAGGAATGCGGCTCAGTGGTCGAGTGCCCTGGAGTTTAATCCCTGGTATCCCCCTAAAAAAAAAAAAAAAAAAAATCCATCCACCCATACATATCTGGGAAATGGACTCAAAACGCAGGCAGATTACAACATAGAACACTTAGCATTGTACCTTGAAGAAATAAAGGTATTGTATTGCAAAATCTTGAGAAAATGTGATCATCGTTCATGACCACCATGGTTCCTAACACCATGGATGGTCCTGTGACAGGTGGAGGATAGGCCCCAGTTGTGTGAAACAGTGGAATGTCATCCTTGGTACATTTGACCTATGCAAACTCAAGTGTAGCCACTTGAGGAATAGATGAGAACAAAGAGCAAACATTAGCAACCTATTCCCCTTTCTCTCAATGAGCACTCGCCACAGTTCAAGTGGGACCTAGCAACAGAATCTGCCATTTCTTAAGTCAACCTCTCTGCCATCAATACTGCGACTATCTCAGCTCATTCAGTATGAGCGATTCCAGGGTTAACTCTACAGTTTTCATAGAGCCAAAACACAGAGAAGAACTACACCTAATACTCAAAAAACAAGAATTGGATCAATGTTGCAGGAAGCCTGGTTGCTCTGTTAGTCTTAACTGAGGTCATTCACTTCCATATATGGTTACTTATGAGTGATGTGTGGAATATTCAAGGGGGATGTTTTGCTATTTCTCAGTTCTACCTTTGAGACAGACTTTAGAGGCCTCCCATGTGTAGGCTCTAGCTCTGCCTTATAAATATTAGATGGAAAAATACCCTCAGGGAAAAGGCAAGTCACATTTTAATGGTCCCACTAGATCAAGGGTGCAACAAAACTCAAATCCAATCCAGAAACAAACAATGAAGATGGTTTGATCAGAGTGAGACAAAAGCTAGCCTACTTAATTGCTGTATTTTAAGAGGAGCAAAGATGTCTCAAAAGCTAACTTGATTAGAAGGTGGTTCAGAGTGGAGGGTGTTGAGAAGACCTAATCCTGGGAAGCGTAAATGTCATCAATGCCTGGGAGACAGCTTTCATGGGATCAAAAGGCAGAGATGCTCATTTTCCAAGCAAATGTCTCTTTGTGGTGTATGTGTATCTCTGTGTGTGTGTGTGTGTGTGTGTGTGTGTGTGCGCGCACGAGAAAGACAGGGAGGAACTTGAGAATACTGGAAGCCACTGGCAGATGATACAGCACTGAACATTCAGGATTCTGCTACCTGAGGGATGACAGTCTGGGCTCTATGGTCCCCTGGTGCAGAAAAGGAATATTGAAGGCTTCTTTGGCTGGATTCTCTGTGGTCTTAGGAAATCACTGGATGATTACTGCAGACATTTAGGAGCCATCAGAAAAGACTTGTCTCAGAAACTGAACACCAAATGAATGCAATCCCCCTTCCCCAGTCATCTCAGTTAAAGTCTGCCTTGCTCTGAGTCACACACATGACATCCAGGGCAATTTTCTAGCCAGCTGGCCATGAGAAGTAGTGACTACACACCCTGAATGTCAGAGATGCTTCTTTAACGGGAATCCGTGAGATAGCCAGCCCTGCACCTGACTGTTCTTTTAAATCTCTCTTCTCAGAATCCTTCCCAGTCTGAAGGCGGTTGGCTACTTGGCTGGAGTCAGATGGGGTGAGGGGAGGTTGGAGGTGAGGCCCAGGGACCAGCGCTGTCTTTACAGGCTCCCACTGTGAGGGCAAGGAACCTGGCACAGGAGTTGATAAAACATCCAGAGAGAAACAGTTGGGGGGAAAAAAAAAAAATCAATTGGGTGAAATTCTGCATCTCCGTGAAAAGGGCTCATTATCTCTATTTTGGGTGGGACTCTTTTGTTGCTTTCACATCTCCAAAACACATAGGTAGGAAACACTGCCGGAAGCCCAAGATTCCATTAAAAGGGCAGCAATTATGTCCAAACCAAAATGCACTGTCAATCCTCGAGTACGATTATATACTTACCATCCGTTTCTAGCAAAAAGATACAGCAGAAAATAGTCGGTAAGACAGAATTGCTAAGCAGCTGGCTAATCGTGGACTTGCAATTATTATATTTTCATTCGGCCTCCAAAAAAGGAAACACTTAAACTGAATGAAATATGCAGCAGCGCCTCCAGCAAAGAAATTAAGCCACCTTATTAACTGTGCAGTTTTTATAAAGGTTTCAAGAAATACTCGTTAGGCCTTTTGTTTAAATTGAACTTCATCTCCTACCCCCATCTTAATTCCTAGAATATGAAACAATCCTTAAACACCTCTCTTTTGACTGAGAGATGGCAAAATAAAATACCGGGATATTTTGTAGAATACACATTAAAAGAACCCACAAGGTCAATGTTAGCTGTTTCATATTTTATTTTAGTCCTTACAGTGATTATCTTATTATTATCATCACTATATTCAAATCTAAATTTTATTAGGCACTTGCACACTATGTCATTAATACCTTGAAAAAAAAAAATAGGGAAAGAACAGGAATTAGCTTTGCCACTTATAAACAAGAATTTTCCAAGTACATTATCTTTCTGAAGTTCTCACTGCTAATAAGTCTGTAGTCTCTTAATTCCTATACTGGAACCATTCCAAAGACCACAGACATTCATCCCATCACTCATATTTCCATACACAAACTTGTCAGGGATCAATGAGAAAATTCATAATTTACATCTTACGATTACATGGGTCAATCTAATAACACTAATGTAATTTGAGACATTTTCATTAAACATTAGCTATCTTGCCCATAAATGTTTTATAAATATTAATATCACATTATTAAGGTCTCTAAATACTTAATAGTAAAATCCCACACATTATTATTGCTTCTTCATCTTTAGGAAATCATCCAAAGAAATAGTCATAAAAAAAAATTTCCAATAACATTCTCATTTTATCACCAGGGTTTTAATCACTTTGAAATTATATTTGACATTCTCAGCTAGGAAAATGGGGTTATATATTCAATTGGAGAGATTATGGCTAAGAGGATTAGCAGTGAATTCATAGGAAAAGCAGCAGCTACCTAGTAAAGATGTTTGATCTCGGGAATTTTCTACCTCCTTTCCACGTCTTACAACCTGTAAGGATAAATAGAAGGAAAAATAAAACTAGCAGAAAATTACCATCTGGGCCGGCACAAAGGTGCATACCTGTAATCCCCACTACTTGGGAGGTTGAACCAAAAGGTTGCAAGATCCTGGGCAACTTAGACACTGTCTCAAAATAAAGTAAAAGAGGACTGGGGATGTGGCTCCTAGGTAGGGTGCTTGCCTTGCACACACAACGCCCTGGATTCAAACCCTCGTACTAAAGAAAAAATTTAAAAATTAAATTTAAAAAAAAATTAAATTTTTCTATTCAGAAAAACAAGTAGTAATTAACTTATCTACTTCACATTATTCATATCTTCATAAAAATATTCTAAACTGACATCCTCTGTATCAATAAACAGAGTCTGCAAGAACAACAACAGATCAATCACTGCAGAATTACGGTCACTAAATTAGTTGAAATTGACAATATACACATTTTGGACATCACCTGTTCAAATATCCCTTTTGCCTTAAAAACCAACCAATATAATCCAATAAAGTTACTTATAAAAGTCACACAACGCATAAATATATTGAGCATCTACTCCCTTCTAAAAACTGAGGTTAAATAGACTGTCAAGCAGGGTCTCAACTCACATTTATTTGGGGTTGGTATTATCATTTGCATACTTTTGAAACCAGAAGTGCCTTTCATGGTGTCTACTTTACACAATTTAAAGCAGGACAACAGAACAACTTCTAGACAAGATGTCAAAGGCTACTTCTACTGCAAGTAAGTCATCCGTAATTAAAAATAATAGGAATCTAGTGTGTATTCCTTTAGGCTGGGGTATTGACAAATCACTCGCCATCAGACAAAAGCTAATAAACATGAGACAAGAGCTTGGAGAGAAGAAAGTGCAGATTCTGCAGGATGTGTGATGGAATTCATCTCATCCAGGTGTTCATGATTTAGGCGGGGGACAGAACAACAGCAGGTAAATTCCCCAGGTAATAAACAATCAGAAATCCTTAAGGGGTAATAAAGGCACTCAGAATTAGGAACCAATTACAGTCTTGGCTTGCACACAAAGTATTTGTGTGTTAAGGGAAGCCCACGAAGGGAAACAACTCATCTCTTAAGAGGATTTTTGGAGAAAGGAAGACTGATGAATCGGGTTTACAGTTTCTCAAGTTCAAATTCTAAAATTCCCCAGTAGCAAATACACAGAATAGGGGTGTGGGGTTTTTTTTGTTTGTTTTGTTTTGTTTTTTAATGAATTCTGCCCATTTGTCAATCTTGTAGGCCTGGTACCAAGCATCAGAGTAACAATTCTCTCCAGGGTCTGCTGGCCCTGTTCAGACCCCTCCTTCTTAACACAAAGGCCACAGTGTCAAACTGAATTCTGTATAATTATTCTGCAAATTTAAACTTTTTTTAATTTTAAAGGCTGATGAGGAACTTATTTTTACACAATCCTTCATATGTTCAGACTAGTTTTCTCAAAAGGAAGATGGAGAAGACAAGGTTATACAGGCACAGGCACCACCTGCATCTGTCTAGTGGGCGACCTGTAAAGCTGCGTCCCTTTGCCCTGGGCTGGATGGGATTGCAATATGTGAATGTGGGGTCAATGTTCATGAAATAAAATCCTGTGACATTAGAACCAGCAGAAATAAAGGTATGAGAAACAGGCATACAGTTCAGAAGAGGTAGAATCACTGTGCATTTAGCTAGAATCCTAGTAGGAGATAAATCTGATGACTTTTTTTCCCCCAAAGTTTGATTGACCGAATCCTAAAAGGATTAAAGTTACAACTTTATGTGTGCATTTCTTCCCCCAAATGCTTTTAAGATTAGTCAAATACCTAAAGAGAAAATTGAGGGTTGAAATCTAATAGAGGCATGTAGTATATTTCAAAACGAAATGAATAGTTCAGTTTATTCAAATCCAGCTTGAAAGGCAGCTGAATACCAAAAGTTTTACCCCTGAATATTAATGGGAATAATACTATTTCAGAAAGACCTCTCCACATTCCAAGTTAAATAGAAAATTCCACAAAACATTTTAAACTATTTATATCTGCATGTGTGTGGATATCATGTGTGAACAGGTAAGTATGAATGTGTGCAGGTGAGTGACTGGTAATGTAAACCATGGTTCAAATATGGTCTGATGTATAGGCCCATGGGTGTATATGCATGTGGTTCCTAATGTGTTTTTATTCAACTTATACAATAAGAAATCAAAGGTCACACATCCTTCTACAATCAAACACTCCGATCTTCATAGGAATTTCCCAATTATACCTATGCACACTGGTGGCAATTTATGGAAATAATTTTAACAAAGCATCAAGAGCTTAGTGCAGCTTCGTGATAGAGTGCTTGCCTAGCATACATGAAGTCAGTTTGATCTAATACCATAAAAACAAATTAAGCCTGGGAAGATTTGGGTATATTATCATATACATCTATGATTTAGATATGAGGTGTTTCCCCAAAAGCTCACGAGACAATGCAAGATTGTTTAAAGGTAAAATGATTGGATTTTGAGAGTCCTGACCTAATAGATGCATTAATCCACTAACATGGATTAACTTGGTGGTAGCTGTAGGTAGTTAGGGCGTGGTTGAAGAAAGTAGTCACTGGGGGTGTGCCTTTGGGGCTTATATTTTCTCCCTGGTGAGGGGACCTCTCTACTTCTTGCTGCGGTGTCCCGAGCTGCTCCCTTTGCCACACCCTTCTGCCATGATGTTCTGCCATATCTCTGGTCCAGAACTATGGAGGCAGCTGACCAGGAACTAAACCTCTGAAACCATGAGCCAGAATAAACTTCCTCATGCCAGGTGTTTTGGTCACAGTGCCACAAAGCTGACCAGAATACGCATTGATGATAGTTTCTTAAAAGCTTTGATGTGGACCAAGAAAAAAAAAAAAAAAGATCAAACATGAATCTCAAAGGAAGACTATCCTAAAAATTAGTTAATTATAGTCCATTTTTTGCCTATAAGATTTTTTTTATATTTCATACAGAAATTTATAAACAAATCCTATCTAAGTCCAGAGACAAAATAATACAAAAGGAAAATGATTTTAATCATTCTTCAAAGATTAAATGCTTTTAGAAATGACAAAATTATCATGTGAGTACTAGGGTGGCAATGATGCAGCTCTAATTTTTCAATGGTTATTGGGAAATTAGGCAGTTAGATGTTAATGGTCATACTAAATCCATAATGAGGAAGTGAACGATCGCATTAACACACACCATATGTTTACAATCATTTTGCTATGGTTACTCCACCATCTCTTAAGGGAGAGGAAAAGTTCAATTTAAAATGGGAGGAGAAAAACAGAAGTACATTCCAATCTGAAGCCAGCCATACAATCAATTCTATCATCACCAGGAATTCCACCAGGAATCTCAATCACGCTCCCTACTCTGCTTATAATTTCCTTAAGCCACCTTCAAATTTTGTTTTAGTTACCCATTCCTGCCTCCCCACATAAGATCAGCTTTCTTCTTTCTTGTCCTCAGTGCACCGATTTTATATCTAGCTTTTTCTCCTTATAGTTTATCTTAACCATCCATCCACTTTATGCTTAGATGCATGGGTTTACTGGTAACGACACCCCCAAATCACATCCACTCTTCTCATCCACCTGACACACTTTTAAATTCAGGGTACATTCATGAAATAAGTTGTTTTTAATTTAGTTAGCAGCTTCCAAAATGAGCTCCCAGAAATCCACATAACCTACACATGTGTTAAGGAACCATCTCTGGTTTTTTAGCTTAGTTTTGGAAAATATGCTCAGCATGTCCTTGGAGGCATGGCATAGAAAAAAAATTATTGTTCACTAGCAGCATTTTCTTGGAGGACAGATGCCTTCAACTGAATCCTTGTCATGTGACACGGAGATTTATAGCTGATGCTTAGAGCAACCCTGAGAGGTAGGTGGTATTATTTTAAAGATTAGGAAACACAAAATCAGGCAAATGAAATAACTACCTTCCCCTGGTTACTTGGAAGATGTTAAATTCCTAGTCACGGATGCATTTACTGATAGCAATTCTTTATTCACTATGGCATCAAATAAGTAATCCCATCTTAAAAGTCCAGAGACTTGATTTTTAACTTGCCAACTACTTTGTTAGTGATATTAACACAAATAAGCAACAAACTAACTACCATCCATGTGATAGAAACCTCTCATGAACAGCACATTCTCAATGCTGAAACTGTGGACTACACACACCTACCTGAGAAGAACGGGTATGAGAAGCCCCTTTCTCCACCTTCTAATTGGTACCTTTTTTGTATTTTTAGTGTTCATCTGACTTTGAAAGGTGTCCATGAGAATGATGGAGTAAAAACCTCCAAAAAACCCTCTCCCCCAAGAGAGAGATGAGAAAACTAATTTTAAAAATATAGTCAGAATAGCCAGGCCCAGTGATACATGCAGGTAATCCCAGCAGCTCAGGAGGCTGAGGCAGGAGGATCACTAACTCAAAGCCAGCCTCAGCATAAAAGGGTGTCACTAAGCAATTCAGTGAGACTATCTCTAAATAAAATACAAAATAGGGCTGGAAGTGTGGCTCAGTGGTCAAGTGCCCCCAAGTTCAATGCCTGGTACAAAAAAAAAATTATATATATTCTGACTAATTATTAAGCTTCAGGAAGAACAGAGCTCTGTGGTGTTTTTGTTTTTTTGATTCCCGTTCCCCCATACCAGCCTTGAAGACAACCATTTGAGAGGGAAGAACAGAACTGGAGCTCCTTCAAAGCCCTTTTTGAGAGAATTTATCATTGGATCAATCTGGTAGTTCCCTGGAATACTATGCTCACAAGGCTGACTCTAAGTGATTCAATGTTTTCTTCATGCAAATAAACTTTCCAGGAAAGTGGGAATGATGGTATAATTTGTGTAAAAAAATTAGGGGCAGCTGTTTAGCATCATGGATGCCCAAAACAGTAGATGATAGTTGAGGTTTAAAAAAAAAAATAGATTAGTATAACTTTCAAAAGAAAAGACTGGAGAATGAGAAGTTCATAGAGAGGATTAAAAACACCAATATATACCTAAAAATTTAAAAGGCCCTACATATAGACCTCAGCACATGCCCAGGAAGACCTAGAAATAGCCTAAATTCTCACCTCTGGCTAAATCAGAGACTCTGCACAACCAGGAAGTACAGGCTAGACAGCATTATAAAATGCCAGCTGGGTGTTGGAGGCATGCCCTAAGACATTTCCTAATAAACAAAAATTGAAACTTTATCATGAGCAGATATGCCCTACAAGAAACAAGACTCTTCCCTCAGGCTGAAATGAAAGAGCCCTAGACAATGAAGAAAATCCATATGAAAAAATAAAGAACATTGATAAAGTTATTTACCAGGGATGCTCTAAATCTACAGGAGTCTCAATCACCTGACTTTTGATGTTTCACAATTGAGATTAAAAAACACAGGATTTTTAAAAGAAATTCAAATACACATTCTCTTCAACTTCTGCAAATATAATACTACTTGTACAGCCTCAGCATATGTAAATGGCAAACTGAAAACATCTATAGAAATATTAGTTTTAAAAAGGGTACTGCATAATATATGTAGCAAAATCATACACATATATCTATAAAATAGATAAGTGTTTGTAGATCTATATATGCTTTAAAATACCAGGTAAAATGAATTGATGAGATGATTTTAAATAGTTGATTTTCTAATTTCCATGTGATGGCAATCAATGAATTTCCATTTTATAAAAATATACTCAACTAATGAAACAGCTGGCATTTTAGAATATTTCCTTAGGCAATAATGTTCAGGGACATAAGTCTATGGAACTATTTTATCATTTGAAAATTTAGAGATAGGGTAACATATTCAGGGTAACATATTCCATATTATTTGATAGAAACTCTCCGTGAAAATGTTTCATTTGTATCCTATCTCTTTTAGAATATATGTACTTTTCAAACTATTACTTCTCATCATAGGTTAAAGATAACCATAAATTTAAAATAAATAAATCATATTCCTACATTTATGTCCTGTTAAATTCAAGGCCTGAAAAACGGAGTTGTGAGTAAATGCCAACAGTCAAAAAGAAGGAAATTGTGTCTGGTGGATAATGTTTTTGTTTGCAAGTTTGGTACTAGGGATTGAACTCAGGGGCACTTTACCACTATGTTTTATCCCCAGGCCTTTTTATGTTTTGAGACAAGTCTCACTAAGTGACTTGAGACTGGCCTCAAACTTGTAACCTTCTTGCCTCGGTCTCCTGAGTCACCGGGATTAGAGGCACATGTCACCATGCCCAATATGGATTAAGTTTTAAAAGGTTAGTTGAAGATGAAGAAACTCTGATCAAGCATCTTTGATAACAAAACTTCATTCCAATTGGGTGTGGTGGAGAACACCTATAATCAAATTCACAGCCAGCCTCAGCAACTTAGGAAAGCCCTAAGAAACTTAGTGAGACCCTGTCTCAAAATAAAAATAAAAAGTGCTGGAGATATAGCTCAGTAGTAAAGCCCTTGCATTTAATCTCCAATAACTGTGCATGTGTGCACATGTACACACACACACAAAAAAAAAAACACTTCAAACATAGGCTAAACAACATAATTGAAGAACAGTCATATTTGGTTTATTTCAGAAAAATTTTTGCCATCCTTGGGTATTGCTTTGATCAATTTGTCATCTGATATCATCTTCTGTTACCTCATTTTCTCCTTGGAAGGGTGTACCATCTGTGTCATTGGATCAGGACACACACCACAACATCTGCTGGTGGAGAAATACTCTATATGCAAAAACCTTACATGAACCTCCATCAGCTATTCCATCCTCCTTTGAAGCAAGCTATTGGTGGTACTGTTGGTTTTACTCTGAAATTTTTGCATATGAAGTATGGATTAAAGTAAATAAATGATTTTTTAGGTACCAATAAGAAACTATATGATTTGTGTGGGATGAAGAAATAGATACAAGATACATAAAGCTAAATAAAAATCCTATAACCCTAAATTTAAATTGGAATAGTCTTGTGATCTTATGACTTTATTATATCTTACAAAAATATATTTCCTAGTGCTGTTACTAAGAAATAATAAAAACAATCACCAATAATCAAAATAGTACCTTTTCCACTTATAATGTGGGATATTAAAAGGAACAAAACTTTCAGAGAAATAGCCGATTTCAGATCAGAAACAGGAAATGGACAAAATGTGCCTGGAACATCATTTAACAGAGAAAGCATGGGATCTATTTTAAAATAGATTTAAAATCTATTTTGTGTGTATACACACACACACATAGGATTATATCCACTGGTACATAAATAGGAATTAGTTCCCCTGAATAACAGAGACAATATCAGTAAAAATATTAACTAAGTATTCCACTGTTTTCTGGATTTCATAGTTTCTGATGAAAAGTCAGCCATAACTATTATTGATGAAATCTTTTTTCTCCGTCTTCAAAATTCTCTTACTCTAATGAGACTGGTTCAGTGTGCTTGTGTTTGTATTTTTATTTAGCTTGATGTTTTCCAAACTTCTTGTTTGTGATTTAATGTCAATTTTGAAACATTTTTATTGATATTTAATATTTCTTCACTACTTTGTTTTTTCTTCCTTAAATATAAGTTGCATGTATTTTAGTCCCTTTTGTATGTACCAAAAAAAAACTTACATGTTTGTTTTTTTCTCCTTTTTATTTGTATTTTAGTGTGGATAGTACCTATTGATCTGTCTTCAAATTCAGATTTCTTTCCTCAGGTTTTTTGTGTTATCTGATTAGGCTATTGAAAGAATTCATTTCTGGTATCATAATTGTATTTTTACCATTTGATACCTCCTCATAGTTTCCCTATTTGTTAAAATTCTCACAACAATTGTGTATTTTGTAAATATTTTCCACCTGATCCATCATCATTGATCATATTTATTTCAAAGTACCTACTATAATAATTATAATGCCTGGGCCATATTTGGGTCTAGTCCTATTGATTGTGTTGGCTCCTTAAAATGATTTTTCTTGTGTTTTTCATACCCTATTTTTCATTAGTTGTCAGACATTAAGCACAGAACAAGAGACTAAACTATATAGTATCGGCACCTAGAAATGCTGTCTGGTCATCAGTGTTGAGGGGAAGTGTCCATTTTGTTAAAATTCAGCTATGTTGTTGCTGTCATTGCCTTCAGAGAACCACAGGACTTATTCAAAACAGAGTAAAAGAACACACATCAAAACCAGAATTCCAACTTAGATCATGAGGTATTTTAATAATTTTTTTTAAAGCAGATCAATATACCTGGAAACTAGAATGCTCTGGTAATAAAAAATGAGACTAGAGAAATACAAGGATTACATCCTGGGTACCTTTTAAGTCATGATGAAAATGTGAACTTTATTTTGCATGCAGAGGTTAGAGTGGTTTAAAACAAAGGCGTTAAGTAGTTACATTTGGATTTTAGAACATTGTTCTGGCCTATATTCTGTATTGGGGAAATCCAATTACAAAGATAGGGTGATAAATGAGAAAAATTGTTGCAATTTACATTTTACCTAGTATATATAAACAAGAAAGAACAAACAAGGTCTAATGCCAAGAGAGGATTTTGTCCTGAACTAAGATAGTTTCAGTGGAAATGAAGAGAAATGGATACACATTTAAAATACTTAGGAGTTAGAAAAGAAACCCAAAGTTAATATATGATTAGATTTGAGTTCCTTAGTATAAAAAATAGGGGTCAAGGTTGATGTTCAGTCTTCTGGTTTGAAACTTGATGAATTATGTTTACATAACTGGGATAGAAAACCCATGGGGAAGAAAAAAATAAAAGGAGGTTAAGAATCTGACTCCTATTTTCAGACAACGTCTAGATTCTGCAGAATATCCTTGTGGAGATGACATACAAATTTGGACTGAAACTCAAAGAGTTATGTGCTTGAGACAATGATTGGGTAATCATGAACATGTAGATATTAATACACCCTTAGAAACAATCAAGATTGCCTAGAATGAGCATACGAAGAAATCTGAAAAACCACCTACTTAAAAGCTAGGCAGAGACAAGTACACCTTAAGAGAATCAGCCAGAACACTCATCAATAATACAAATAATAATAAATGCTAGAGAGGATGTGGAGAAAAGGGGGATTACACTGTTGGTGGGATTATAAATTTTGTAAATTAGCACAACCATTACAGAAATCAACATGGCAGTTCCTCAAAATACTGAGACAGAACCACCATATAACCCATCTATACCACTCCTCAGTATTAAAGGCATCTTACTACATGCATACCCATGCTTATAGCAGCACAATTCCCAATAGCCAACTATGAACCCAGCCTAGGTATCCATCCATTCTTGACTCATGGATAAAGGGGTCAAGAAAATGTAGTATGTACATACAATGGAGTTTTATTCAGCCATAAGGAAGAATGAAATCATATCATTTGCAGGAAAATGGATGCAACTAGACACCATCATGTTAAGCAAAAGAAGTCAAACTCAGAAGGTTAAGGGTCATATGTTTTCTCTTATATACGGAGACTAAAGAGGAAAAAACATGGAGAGTGAGTCTCATGAAACAATCAAAGGGAGATCAGTAGAAGGGGGAGTGCTGAGGAGTGATATTGACCAAATTATATTGTTATTCTGTGTGCATGTATGAATATGTAGTAACAAAACCCATCATTATGTACAACAATAATGTCCCAATAAAAAAATGTGGAAAATTTTTTTTAAATTTTTTTTTTGAGAGAGAGAGAGAGAATTTTAATATTTATTTTTTAGTTTTTGGCGGACACAACATCTTTGTATGTGGTGCTGAGGATCGAACCCGGGCAGCAGGCATGCCAGGCAAGCGCGCTACCGCTTGAGTCACATCCCCAGCCCGAAAATTTTTAAAGTTAAAAAAAAATAAATCAGCCAGGAAAATTAGAGAAAACCTAAGTTGATTAAAACTAGAAAAACAAATAGGAATCTAAGAATTTTAACAAGAAACACATGATCAAGTATCAAATGCAACCAGAGTCAAACCAAAAGTTAACAACCTTCACTGAAATTTAGTGCTAAAGAATTTATTGGCAATGGAGCAAAAGATGCTTTTTCAGGCCAGAAAGGGTGAAAGGCAGATGGCAGATAAGGAGAGATTGTGGAATAAAGACGTAGAGCCAGTGAACTTCTACTACAAAGTGGAGGGCAGGTAGGGCCGTAGCTCTAAGTAAAGGTGGGGCAAATGCCAAGGAGACAGGGTCAGGAAAGAAGGAGAAGGTTTAGATAAAGGGAGAGAGAGGACTAATTAATCTAGGTCACTATGGGAACTAGAGGGGATGGGGTCTGAGCATGGGTACAGCGTTTGCCTTTAAAATAGAAAAGGGATGACCTTTCTATTAACTAAGGAAGGAAGGGCCAAGAGTGGATGATAAGCCAAGCAAAGTGAGTCTTAGCCACATAAGCTTAGGAAATTTCAAATGATAGCCTATTTTCCCTTTGGCATCAGAGATGGATCGTTTGCTGAGCTTGGGAAGGTGGTGGTGGGGTGGGACATCTGGGTATGTGAAGAAGGAGGTAAGTGGCTGCTAGAGTGGGCAGGAGAGAGATGAGAAGGATGTAGGGCTGACAGAATTCTTTGCTCCTGATGAGGCCAAAGATTATGAATTGTGCCTTGCAGTGCTGGGCCATCCACATATATGTTGAAATAAGATGGACAATAAGCACCAAGAATGAGATGTTTCCTGACAAATTTGACTAAAGGACAACTGAAATTAAAAAAAAAAGTCAATTATATTTCATAGAACTGAAGTTTTACTAAGAAGAATAAGTTGGACCTGGGTATGGAAGCAAGCAAAGAAATAGGGACCTGACAGAAACAACATTCCCATATGCACATAATCACTCTTGAGATGGATTACCTACCTTATCCATGAAAATATGAAGTTGTACACACTTTGTATCCCAGCTCCCCCAGCAACTCCTGATTTTCCAACTCTCTTATTTAGTAGAAATTCTCCATGAAGCCATTAATCAGGACAATAATCCTCAGGATTATGCTCATATGAAAGTGTCCTATAACCATCATGAAGATAGTGCTAATGGAAAACAGGCAAATGTATGATGATTTTATAAAGATACTAAACAGCCTAATTCCCTTTCCCAAGGCAGCATCAAGATGAAAGACAAGAGCAGCTTGAAGAGTTACAAACCTTTCCACAGAGTTTAAGATCCAGCCACACAGACTTGAGTGATAAAAAAGAAAGAATAAAGTCTACAGCCTTGTCGTCTACCCATTACAAATTGCTCCTCAGACTCTCAAACATTTCAGTTTAGTATTTATTTTTCACTTAATCACCTCAAAATATATGTATTGGCTTATGTGCTTTTCTTGCCTCATCCGTCCCTTTAATAAATTACATTCGAGTCATCTTCATGCTGCTGCATAGGAAATAGAACGTGGTGACAAGTGCAATGTAGCAATTCAGATAATTCCATCTGACATAATTCAAGGTTTAAGTTACACATTCAGGGATATTCAACAGAACAAAGCTTTTCTATCTATAAGTATGTAAGAATAAATATACAGAAGATAAGACAAAATTCAAACACATAATTTAGCTTAGAATATGACAACAGGTGAAGTAAAATCGTGGACCCAATGGCTTATCCTTTTGGCCCAGTGTTTTAATTTCCTGATTTGGAAGGGGGAAAAAAAAAATCACAAATTAAGATCCAGTAGACACGTATTTTGCAATATCAAAATTTGAAGTGTGACACGTTATACGTGGACTTTTCTTTGTTTTAAAGCAAATTTGAGTTCTAGCTTGAGTACGTTATTCTTTTTAACAAACTCACAGCCTCAGTAGCTTTATAATCTTAATTCAACACATTATAACATGTTAGTCAAACTCTAAAAAGCAGAAGTATTCTTTAGTCAGGAAACATTGAATCTTCCAGACTTTCTCTCTTGCTTATCGATACACACCAAAGCACTTAATTAAAGATTGCTTTGGTTGAGCCAATAAAGCTCTAGACTGGCCGAGTCAGCAGAAAGTAGTTTTGAACCTGTCTAAGCCAAAAGACCCAGTTCCAGCATTTGAAACCTTCATAGTTGTAATAAATGGGAAAATTCAGAAGGGAAAGGAAAAATATATTTTTGGTATTCAAAGGTGACAATTTTTAAGTGATAATACTCAATGCTGGGCATTTCTACATCATTTTTATTATCACCATTTCCAATCATTTCCCAGGAGCCTCCATGCTGAGCTGGTTTTTATACTCAAGAGGTAGGACATTTATTTTTTTAATATTTATTCTTAAGTTTAGGTGGACACAATATCTTTATTTTACATTTATGTGGTGCTGAGGATCGAACCCAGTGCCTCATGTATGCTAGGCAAGCATTCTACCACTGAGCCACAACTCCAGCCCCAAGAGGTAGGACATTTGTATGCTACTGTTGTTTTAAGGTTTCCATGACAAAGTTGAAGATTTGTTAATGCATTTTCATAGATAATCTGGTAGCATAATTAAATTTCTTCCTAGTATCGTAAAATACATTTCAATCAGCACTGTAGTGGTAGTAGTCTGAAAATTTGAACTGCCCCACAATGCCGGGTTTTAAGAATAAAGTTGTCATTAAAGAATGCTGGTTCTTGTTTGTATCTAATGCAGTAGAAGTCACAGGGGAGTCACTTAGTGCATACAATGTTGGTCCAGGAAAACACAAACACACACACACACACACACACACACACACACACACAGAGAGAGCCTTGGTTAGATGAATTCCTCCTTTAATTTATCAAGCTAGACATTGACTCTCAAGACAACCCTCTTCTACTGCTTATAGAAGAAAAAAAAGTGTTATTTAAAAGATGCAGATAACACAAAGATGTGAAACTTTGGAACTATGAAGAAAGTTGGCAGACTAAATTTAAGTACCAGTTAAGTGTACATTTAAGTACCTTTAAGTCATAGTAATGGGGGGCAAAGTGCTTGAAACAAATATACTCAGTAATGAAATAAGAAACCAGTTATCAATAAAACCCTCAGTAAAAATACATATATTTTCTTACAAATTATTTCTTTAGTACATGTGATATTGTCAACTATGCTTTTTAAATTATTGCAGTATTTATCTTTTCATGTTTTTTATAATCTAGTATGTCAAGTATTTTGCTTTTTCTAAATGTTTCATACTTTAGGATTATATCTTTCTGATAAGATCAAAGAAATAGACAAAGTCTGTTCTTTAAAAAAAAAAAATCACTAGTTTTTACTGCCTCCATTCTTTCAGTATATTGTACCTTACTTTTGATAGCCTAACAGCTGTCATCTTTATGAGTGTTTCTTTTAATAATTTTCTCTGAATAAAACAATAGCTAGAGTCACATAAGCTTTTAATATACGCTGATCTTTTGGCATTTTCCTGCCTAATTTGTGATATTTTAAGTTTCTTCTTTAGAGTTTACATTTTTAAATTATGAGTAGCTAAAGTTTCATAATAATCACACTATTAATTTCTATTTTTATTGGCTATACTAGAAATGGAACCTGCAAAATCTCTAAATTTTTAATGCATTATGATCTTATTCATTTTGTTAATTACATATGCTGTAAACCAAAAAATAATGCCTACTCTTTATACATAGGCTAGAATGGATTTTCAGTACATATTGCTTTGAGCTTTTAATTGCATAATTAAAATGTAAAGTAGTCTGGGCTTTTTATTGAATTGATCACTAATATTTTCATATTTATAATAAGGCCCACTACTGTACTTTCACTTGGTTCAAGCCATTGTGTTCTTTTTAGATTTGTTGTCACCCGTCTGGTGCACTTCAATCATACTGTTTTGATTGTACTAATAATTATCCTATCTTCCTTGGACATCTTGCATTTTAACCTATAAGAATCTAACCTGTTATGGAAATTCAGTCAGTATTCACACACTTGGTTCTATTCTTATGCAGTACTTTAATCTATTATTGTTTGTTGTCTTCCTCTCATTTTTACTGTCAAGTTCAATGTTTTTCTCCCTTTTTTTTTTTTTTTTTTTTTTGCCTTCCACCATACCTGGTTACTTCGGGAAAATAACATTCAAGTATTATTATTGGCTACATCGTCAAGCTTTGGACCCATCTCTTCTTGGGCTTTGCTAAGATGGTTATAAAAACTTTAGATCTTAATTTTGTCTCAAATCATGTATTCTCTTATTTAAAATACTCTTTGCATATACTTTAGTATATACATACACATACATTTGTAGGTGAGGGTTACATGTGTACATACATATGCACAGATGTTCCTCAACTTACCATGAGGTTACATATCAATAAACCTATTGTAAATTGAAAACATTCCAAGCCAAGAATGCATCGACTCCACCTAACCTTCAGAACATAGCTTAGCCATGCATCACACTGTAGAGTCCCTCCCATTTCTCCTCCCTTTCACCAGGCTGACTAGGAGCTGCCACTCACTGCCACCACACTCCTAGAAAGCATCTTACTACACACTGCTAGCCCAGGAAAACATCAAAATTCAAAGCACGATTTCCACTGAATGCTTTTTATTTTTGCGCCATTGCAAAGTGAAAGAATTCTAAGTCAAGCCATGGTAAGCCAGGGACTATCTATAGAGATGTGTGCATCTAGGTATCTCCAACTCACATTCCCCTCACTCAGTAGAGGGCTCAGTCCTCCCGTTGTATTTGAATAATTTCTCAAGTGGGACATGTTGGTGTGCTAATTCTATACCAACTGAATCTTGTATGTTCCCAAAACATTTTTCCCTAAGACATAATTTCTTGGCTATGTATAGAATCTGTAGAGTTCTGTCGCTAAACTAATTGATTACACGTTGCTCTTATTATCTTCCACTTAAATATTTGAGCTTATAATTCCAATGTTATTTGGGCACTATCAAGCCTTTTTGTGTTGTAGGTTTTTCTTCCACTCGGGGATAGGTTCTTTATTTCTATCATTATTCTTTACCCTCTATTTCCTTCTCCTCCAAATCATCCCAGTCAAGTATCTTCAGTTCTGATTTCTTCTTCTTTTTCTGTATTATAAGCTACTTGGTTTTCCACAACAATAGTGGGTTCCCACCAGTGATCTCGTTTTCATTCTTTAATGAGTTGTACAATTCGGAAATTTTTATTGCAGAAGTTACTGTTCTATTTCATCTAATTGAAAGTCTCCCTTTCCTGTGTTAATGCTCTGTTCTCTCCCCATTGGTTTTCCCTCAAAAATCAATCACCTCTTTCAGTGATTCAGCATGGGCAGCCCTGAATCACGTTACCATGTTTACCATATTAAATTTGCAGCCCTGGTCTTACATTAGAAGCACATAGACTTTAAGGTATACCAATACCTGGACCACATCCCCAGCTATTCTGATTTAACTGGCCTGTGCAGCATCCTGGCATAGATATTTCAGGAAGTTCTAACATGCATCCAAGAACTGAGATCCACAGTCTTAGAAGAATGACAGTGACCCTGCCTGCTCATGACTTTCTTCCTACCTCACCCACACGCTGTACTATCCATCTCTAGGCCACTGGCACGGACAACACAGCTCCTCCTAGAGTCAGCAGGGAAGGACTGGCAAACTACAGCCTCGTTTTGGGCTAGAGAGAGATTCTCCATGGGGTGTTAGTGGACCACGGCCCCTTCTCCAGACAGTGAGAAGTGGAGAGTTGAGCTCCATAGGCAGTTGCTCTCCAGCTCCCGGCAGACTTAATAAAGCAACTGACCCCAAGCACCAGCAGTCACCATGGCAGCTCTCTTCTAAGAGGATCTGCCCCCAGGGGCTGGCAGCAGAGAGACCTGGGCCATCACCCCAGGTCATTAAGTACTCTGCACCTGTCCTCTTTCAGAGAGCTCTGAGGAAATCTTACTAGAGACATACCCTCAGGCTCCATCTGTGTGCAACAGGTGGAACCGAGTGGGGGGGATTCCACAGAGAAGGGGCACCATGTGATCTTGTTGGCCATTGTCCTTCCAGAATCCCACTCCATGGGCGTGGCTGTGTACCTCACAAGCCATGGCATAATAGCCTGCCCAAACTGTACATGTTCAATAAATAAAATAATTCTTTTGACTGACAGTAAAGAATATATTTATGGCATACATGATGTTTTGTTATTTGAATACATTGTGGGTTGGCTAACCCAAGCTATTTAACATAAACCGCCTCAGACTTATTTTTGTGGCAAGAACACACAAATCTCCTTTGTTCGGAATTTTCAGTAGATCTTAGTGTACATGGGGTGTGGGCGCCATTGCAGAAGTGCAAAATAAAATCATTGCTGGATTGTAGTGAAAAATAAAAATAAATCATCAATGAGATGAGTCATTCCTGTCCTATGACCCCTGAATCCCAGGTAATCTTCCCAATTGCAATGATATAGCAACTGCTTTAAGAATGCCTGCCTACAAATCAATTATGTTTAGAAATCCATACTGATATTTCTTTATTCATCCACTCTACTTATTACAAACTATGTTTTCTCCATTTATACATGGGTGATCTCCACTCCGAGATTGCAGAGAGCAGGAAACCGTGTCACCGTCACTGTTGAATTTCACAGCCATTGTTTGCCTGGCATATCAAGTAAGTGGTCAATAAATATTTATTGATTCTAAAAATATTGAATTTTGCAATGTTCACCTGTTCTTAGGGGCACTGAAGGATTAAATAAGACAATAAAGTTAAAGTGCTAAGCATGGTTTTTGCACAGCTTAAATGAAAATAAATTGGAAGTTTTGTTTCATTTTATTCAAATTCATGCTTTCAAACAAACTTAAGCATTTTGTACCATTTTCTCTTTGCCATCCCATCTTCCCTTTCAATGATGATAATAATGGAGAATTAGCATTAAATACCTGTAAATTGTCTTATTTGACAGCATTCCCCTATATTCTCTTCCCAGCTCCTTCTCAATATACTTTGTGTAAGTGTACTATTACTTAAAAACGCTTCACATTTCCATGACAATTATTTTTACAGTGTTTCTAAATTACCCAGACATTTAAAAAGAATGTCAGATCCAACTATAATATACACATGCCACACATGAACTGTTCTATAGCGATTTTGCTGAATGTCAAAGGCACCAAGGTTGAGTATAATTAGGTAATTCACCAAGCTAACTCTTAAAGCTAATAGCTACTCTAAAACTCCCTTAGAGTAACATCTTCCAGAGCTAAGCAATGTGGGATTTAAAAATATTAAAACAAAAATAAATTTCATGCAGTATTTTTACAGGCTTTTTGTCTGTTAAGATCTCGATAGAAATCTTAAAACAAAATAGCTGACTCAATTTATTGAGATTCAAAATATCTTTCTGGCACTTTGTGATAATTACATGAAGTACTAATGGCATTTAAATTTTATTTAGTTATTAGACTTCTTTAGAGCTTTAGCACCAGCGTCTAAAATGCTTTATGAAGAATTGATAAGCCCCATTATTCGGAAAGAACCAAAAGAACTCATTTAATTGTGCATAACTGTGTACTGATGTTTTTACCTTTATTTATGGAGGGAGAAGTTCAGAATTCCACCAAGTTTAATGTTAGCTACCTACATAAAAGCTCCGTCTCCAGATGTAGTCACACTGGGGGTCAGGGCTTCAACAGATGAATTTTTCAGGACCAAAATCCAGTCCATAAGAGGCCTGAACTGCTCTGCCTGGGCCTGAGGAAGGGGTCCAGCTGGCTCATAAACACAGCACAAAGCACAAGGACAACAGCTGGAGCCTATTGAGGAGGGTGCATCCGTACAGGATAGAACTCCCCCGCCCCCATAAAGGTGTCCTTTAATGGACTCAGACCCTCCGTCTCAGAGCAATTTTTATTCTGGGGGGAAAAAAAATCACATTTAAATAAGTGAAATTACAATACAATTTAAACCTTAGGAAGGAATCAGGCAGTCCGTCTGAATGCCCCCGTGCCCTTCATTACATCTCTGTACACCCCAATTCACTTTAGAGCTTCACCTGCTCAGGAGGACCCCCAAATGCAAGGAACAACAACCAAGAGATAATCAAGAGCCCCAGGAAGAGCGCCAGTGAAAGGGAGAAAGTCAGCTAAAAGCAACCGAGCTACAAGGCTACCCTGGGCTTGCACAAGATTTTATTAAACGTGGAGGGAAAAGCAAAGGATTTGATGTAAACTTGACCTAATTGCTGGGCACGTCGCTTTTTCTGTGACACATGATTGATGCTCATAAGCAGTTCCAGTGATTGCGATTGATGTATTTACATATGACATTTGCCCAGAAAACAGGAGAGGAATAGTCCACTAACGAAATTCAGAGATACTTCAACAACAAAGGCTGTATCTCAGACCTCCTAGGCCTGTCTGAAAATGAAAAGCTAGGTCCTCTGATAACAAAAACAACTCCAATTCATGTAAAGGTGCCCTTTGAGTCATGACTTTAACTAGCCTGGATGTTGTCTGAATTGTTGATAATGAACATTTGGAGACACAAGTGCGAAAGCCAGCATTGCCCTCTCGTGCCACACGCCAGCACATAGCCAGCGCTGAAACCCGTCTGCCCAGATCGGGCGCCTCTTGATCAGTGCACTCCCTTCGTACGTGACCATTGGTTTTTACAAACTATCACCAACATAGGCACTTACGGTTTCGTAGGCACGAAGTCTGATGCCAGCCTCACCAGGCTACCACCAAGGTATCGGTAGGACTGCGCTCCTTTCTGCAGCCGGAGGAAGGCACCTTCTCCTTGCTCATACAGGTAGTTGGTGGCACTCGGTGAGTTCCTTGTGGTTGTGGCCCTGAGATCTGTTTCTTCACTGCCAGTCACTTTCATCGGCTGGTGTCGCTCCTTCCATCTTTATGGAAGCGATGGTAAGTCCCTCCACCTTTCCACCTCACCTCCTGCCTCCTCTTCTTCTCTGTGACCAAGCCCAGAGCAGGCTTTCCACTTTTAAAGAGAAATGGGATTTAATTGAGCTCACCTGAGTAAACCATGATGCTCGCCTTAGCTCAGGTGCACATCCTTAATCCCACAGCCACGGGGCTTCTTCCGTGGGAGGCGAGGTACGCAACCACATCAGTTATAGGACCTTTGGGTCCACACACTGGGCATCTCACTGCTGCGGCACTTTCCATCTCTCTCCTTCCCTTCTCCATTATTAGGCACAGAAAGTCAATGTGAATTGCAAAGGGCTATTACTTCCCCTTGCACCTGCTCTGAAGCCTCAGACTGGGTGGCCATTGGAATTGTGACTTAGATTCTGTTCCTCAATACAGACCAGCTGTACCACTCCCACTGCAGATTCTCTAAAGGGCCCAATTCTATATTTCTGTTTCCCATCTGTTTCCCATATTCACACTCAATATCCCAGATTTCAGCCCCTTGTGAACTGTTTACTTTGTTATAAAATATGAAAGGTTAAAAAAAAAAGCAATGAATCTCAGTGTTGATTACTTCTAAGGAAGGTCCTTCAAAAAAGCATTAATCAAAGCCCCTCAAATTTTTCATAAGTGGAGCATATGAACATAAAAAGGAGAGAGAAGGAAAGATTCCTCTTTAAATAGATTGTATTTAACCAATTTGTTCATTGAGCTTCTGCTATTTGAATTGCTATTAAAATCATTTGCCAAAACTTAATGTTCATATTAAGAAATAAAGCTAACAGATACTCTTTCTGATATCTTAATTTTTCTAGGCACAAATAAAAATGAACACTGTAATTCAGTTCAATTAAAGACGATGGGTCCAACCTCTAGCTGTTTACTTTGGAGCATGTAAAAACAGGAAATCTTCACTCTGTGATCGTGACCTCCTTTTCCCTGTGTTTGTGGCTTTACCCACATCTGCTCCATCTGGTGCTATTTAGTATATAACTTGCAAACTTGAAAGCTATGTTTAAAATAAGATGTTCCATGACTGCTCACCTGTCACCAAGATTACTTCTCCTTCCCTTCTTGTTTTATTCCTTCCTAGTGCTTTTTTTATTTAGCCTGCTCTATAAGTTCGTTTATTTGTTTGTGAGTGAAAATACTCTCGTGCCATCCACGCTTACAATTACTAGCTGCATTGATAGGTAGTGAGAGCCTTTCCTCCCTGAGGTCGGGGACATCGTGGGCCACACCATCTGGGATGGAAGTAATGGTGATGACCTGCTAGAGCCAAAGTAAGGGCTATGACATTTATTTTTGAAGGAACCATTATTCTTAGAAGGTTTTATTTTAATCCTTTTTCTATTTCCTTCTTACCTTAGGAGGGAAAATGTTTATTTGATTTTTTTTTATTGTCTACATATCTTCTGTTGCTCAGTTCAATTTTCTACTCCCTCAGGTGAACTGAGCAGAGTAACAGCAAAGTAAGGGACAGTTCTGAGCCAACCTTCCCCAGGAGAAGCTCAGTGTGTGTCTTTCACAACCACATTCATAGACATATCCATGCATGGTGGGCTACTGGGGAAATCAAGTCACCTCTGACAAAGAGGTTTTGAATATGTTGCCTTAAATAAGGTCTAGGAAATCAATGACTATCTTTGAACTGACTTCTGCCATTTTGATGGAGCTCAGGGATTATGAAATTCCTTCCCACATGAGCCCGTGGCTCTGTGGCCTGGACTAGGTTCTGAAATTGTCAGCCCGCATTATTGGTCTGTACAATGAACATTCTCTAGGTCTCTGGTGGAATTATAAGCTCCTTTCCTGCTAGAACATTCTATGATTTTAGAACGCATATTCCTAAATTATAAAAGCCATTTAGAAGTTCTGATTTTAGAATATAACGACCATCCTCTGATGATAGAAAACACACTTGGAACTTGAGAGTACATGAATGGATGATAACCTAATCCAGAAAAGGGTGTTCTTTTTTTTTCCAGGTGGTGTCTTGAAGTCTACTCCACACCTACATTTCAAGAACAAAGAGAATGTCTGATGAGGAAAGTCCTGTTTCAGCCTATCACTCACTCTACAGATAAAAGGAAGACCTGAGCTCGGCAGACTGTCAGTGCTCCTTCCCATGTAGCCTCGGGAATGAATATTTAACTCGCTTCAACCATCATTTGTTGAACTCCAGCTATGTACCCTGATGCACTGGTGGTAACAACCACCGGGAGAAATTAGACAATGGTCCTAGGATTAAGAGTAACCTAATCGGAAACTTGTAAAATACTACTTGCAACATAATACACTAAGGGTGATAATAAGAGCTGGCCCAAGAAGTTCAAGGATGAAATGAACTTTATTTTGACACAATGTAGATGTAGATGCAAGGAAATGATATGCATTACTAAAACCATGCAGTCAGAGACGATAAAATGAACTGCCTTCAAAAAGCTGCTGTTGAAACAGGACCAAAGCTTTTGTGCTAAATAAAGACATCAATTTGTCCTCTCTTCGGACGTATGGTAAAATCATGATGCAATGTAAAAGGACATAAAAGTTAATGATTTTGGAACAAAGCTGCATGATGCAAGTGCTCTGTTGGGAATAAACAGACCAGGAGCCAGTCAGGGGATTCTATGAGATGAAGGTCAGTTTCCAGTCCATTCTGCAGAATCAATACGGTACCTTGGACCTGCAATGGGTCTCATAAGTCATAGATTGACGAGGCCATGTATCAACTTCGGCCCTGCGTGACTCTCAATGCCTCTCATCGACAAGCATTGCCGAGCAGACATCTGTGATCAGAATCTGCAATCAGAATAGAATATTGTCCACACGTGGGCGGTGGGCGAACAGAGTGGAAGACCCCCAGCAAGCAAAGTGCCATCACTTTCAGAAGCCCATATGTCAAATCCAGAATTGATTTCCAGAATCAGAACTGAAATTGCTATCAGAGGCTTCCTGTGAAGGTCCGTTTCATTGATGAGGTTTGTCAGGATGAAAATCGACATCATCCACATATTGGAAAGATCCAGAGAGTCACATTCATGCCCAGCCTTCCTTTTGGTACAGTTTCCCTGTGGAAAAATATTTGAAGAAATAAAATTAGAAATGAAGAAAGAAAACGATAAGGACTAGGAAATATCATCGTTCATTTCCCACCTAAGGACTGAGTTGGGCACTCTTCTAAGTGCTGAGAACAAAATAGTAAAGATCCCGCCTTCCTAGAGTGGCCCACTGAGGGGAGATAAATAAACGAATAAATAAGCATGGTTTGCAATGGTATGTGAGACGGTGACAAGCACCATGGAGAAAATGATGGCAGAAATGACAAAGCTAACATTTGGAGAAATCCCAGGCCCCTGGCCTTCATCTAGCACTTGATCTTGAGGACCAGAAAAATGCTGAACTCTGATTATCATAAGAGACAACACTGCACAGCTCTCCTGTGATCCTAACCCTAACCCTGACCCTCACCAGCTTGATCCTCCTGTCACCTCCAGAAGGCCTGTTTATTATCATCTGCGTTTTTCAGATGGGAAGACCAAGACCACGAAGCTTCTTTGGTGAAGAGCAGAGATGGGATTTGAATCCAGACTTTCCAGCCGAAGTCACTGAGCTCTTAACTCCCACTACACAGCCTCGACCAATGAACCCCACGTGATGCTGATGTCCACCCACATCCCTGCATCTGGTTGTCTACCTGATCTCTCCATTGGGTATAGCTGATGGGCCTCACGAAATTGATGCATTCAAAATAAAACTTAATGCATCCCTTCAAACATCCTGCCCTCCTGTTTTCCACCTCTGCACACCTGCTCCTCCTCTCGGCTTCTGGAACTGTCTTTATAAATAGCACACCATTCACACAGCTGCTCCAGCCCGAAACTTAAGCCTTGACTTTTCTGTTTCTCTCACATCCGTCATCCAATCTATTTGAAACTCCTCCAAAACATTGCCCAAATCCAACACTCTGCAATCCCGTCCGGGATGCAGAGTGGACCCACATCCAGCCTGGGATGGCCTCACGTCTCTACTTCATTCTTGCCACCAAGAGTCAATTCTCCCTCCGATAGTCCCAGGGATCTTTAAAAAAGTGTAAATCAGATCATGTCATACCCCTGCACAAACAAGTCTGGCAGCTTCTTTATTAGTCAGAAAGCAGACACAGAATCAATAGTATAGAGAGAGAGACAGAGAAAGATTTATCTTAAGAAATTGGCTCACACCATTGTAAGGGCTGGCAAGTTCAAAATCTGCAGGGCAGACCAGCAGGCTGGAAATTCTGGCAAAAGCTGAAGTCTTGAGTCCAAAACTTGGCAACTCCAGCAGAATGTCTATGTTACAGTCTGGAAGAGGATTCCTTCCTATTTGTGGGACTTTAAGCCGTTTCTCTAATGACCTTCAACTGATTGAATGAGGCCCACCTTCATTATGAAAGATAATCTGCTTAACTCAAAATCTTCTGGTTTAAATATAAATCATATCTTTTAAAATATATATTTTTAGTTGTAGATGAACATAATTCCCTTATTAATCATTGATTGATCGATTGATTGATTGATTTTATGTGGTGCTGAGAATCAAACCCAGCGCCTCACACGTGCTAGGCAAGTGCTGTACCACTGAGCCACAACCCCAGCCCTAAATATAAATCATATCTTAAAGAAAGGAAAAAAAGGCTTCACAACAACATATAGACTAGTGTCAACACAACACCCAGGTTCTTTCCTATCTGCAAAAAAGTCTGGTTTTGCTCTTCCTTTTACCTGTGATGCCCTTTCCCCAGAACTCCACATGGCGCTCGCGCTCGCTCTCTCTCTCTCTCTCTCTCTCTCTCTCTCTCTCTCGGAATCTGGATCTCAGCTGTCATGCCACCTGATCAAAGAGTGACAGCTTGCCTAGCCAGCTCGTGTCACACGTCAATTGCTCTCCAGGTCCTGGAGCTGCCTTCCTGGGACCTCCCAGACACAGAAGGACATGGCTTGTTTACTGTCTCCTGGGTCATACAGTGTCAGAATTGTGCCACTCCTTGGGGCTGAAGAATAAAGCAGAATGAGTGAAGGGAAGGATAAAAATAGATTTTTTTTAATCATTTGGTAGAAAGGAACTGTGGAAATATTAAGAAACAGGATCACTTTTCAAATACTTATGATGTAAATGAAATTATTGTACCAGGGATTGAACTCAGGGGCCCTTTGTTGTATTTTATTTAGAGAAAGGGTCTCACTGAGTTGCTTAGGGCCTTACTAAATTGCAGAGGCTGGCTTTGAACTCCCCATCTTCCTGCCTCAACCTCCCGAGCCACTGGGATTACAGGCGTGCGCCACCACCACACCTGTCTCTATGGATTTTTTCTTATTTTATTTTGTCTGAGGTTCTTGCTACTGTTTTCTGTTTGTGATTTTTTTTTATTAACTTGAGGTCATGCCCCTGAATGTCCTTTGCCTCCTAGAATGTTGCAGCAGGTTCAACCCATTTAATTAAAGCACACTGCACCCCATAAGCTCTTTCCAAAACCAGCAAGCTCCTCGCCACAGAACCCTGACCTCCACGCTAAGTGCATTCCAGCTCTGCCTGGACACCACACTCACCTGGCTCTGTGTCTAAATATGGTGAAGCATGGGAGCCCTTTACACACCTAAGACAGCATTCAAGCTGGGAACAGTGCTTAGAGGATGAAAAAATTAGTAGAGTCAATAATAAAAATACATTTATTTTTTTAATCTATTTATTTATTCTAATTTGTTATACATGACAGCAGAATGTATTTAATTCATATTACACAAATAGAGCACAATTTTTCATGTCTCTGGTTGTACATAGAGTAACAACATTTGCGTCTTCATACATGTGCTTGGGGTAATGATGTCTATCTCATTTCACCATCTTTCCTACCCCCCTACCCTCTCCCTTCCTCTCCCTCCCCTTTGCCCTATCTAATGTTCCTCCATTCCTCCCATGCTCCCCCCCATCCCCATTATGGATCAGCATCCTCATATCAAAGAAAACACTTGGCATTTGGTTTTGGGGACTAGCTAACTTCACTTAGCAAAATATTCTCCAATTCCATCCATTTACCTGCAAATGCCATGATTGCACTCTCTTTTAATGCTAAGTAATATTCCACTGTGTATATATACCACATTTTCTTTATTCATTCATCTACTGAAGGGCATCTAGGTTGGTTCCACAGTTTAGCTATTGTGAATTGTGCTGCTATAAACATTGATGTGGCTATGTCCCTGTAGTATGCTGTTTTTAAGTCTTTTGGGTATAAACCAAGTAGAGGGATAGCTGGGTCAAATGGTGGTTCCATTCCCAGTTTTCTAAGGAATCTCCATCCTGCTTTCCATATTGGTTACACCAATTTGCAATCCCACCAGCAATGTATGAGTGTACCTTTCCCCCCACATCCTCGCCAACACTTATTGTTGTTTGTCTTCATAATAGCGGCCATTCTGACAGGAGTGAGATGAAATCTTAGAGTAGTTTTGATTTGCATTTCTCTTATTGCTAGAGATGATGAGCATTTTTTTCATATATTTGTTGATTGATTGTATGTCCTCTTCTGAGAAGTGTCTGTTCAGGTCCTTGACCCATTTATTGATTGGGTTATTTGTGGTTTTGTTTTTTTTGTTTGTTTGTTTGTTTTGTTTTGTTTTGTTTTGTTTTGTTTTGTTGGTGTTAAGATTTTTGAGTTCTTTATGTATCCTAGAGATTAGTGCTCTATATTATGTGCATGTGATAAAAATTTGCTCCCATTCTGTAAGCGCTCTCTTCACCTCACTGATTGTTTCTTTTGCTGAGAAGAAGCTTTTTAGTTTGAGTCCATCCCATTTTTATCACTATAGGAGTCTTGTTCAGGAAGTCGGGGCCTAATCCGACATGATGAAGATTTGGGCCTACTTTCTCTACCAGGCGCAAGGTCTCTGGTAATAAAAACACATTTATATAGTGAGTACCAATGTTCTTTGTTTCCAAAGAAATTGTTTATGCCTTGTTTTACATGAGTGATCCACAGGCTGGATCTTCAATATTCTTCATTCCCAGTTTGCAAAGTAAGTAACCGCAGGAAAAATTAATGTGATCAAATTCTGCATTGAAAGTTCAGTTCCTGCCCAGGGTAACAAGGATATTCCTTTGCAGAGATAAAATTCACAGTGAGAATGTTCTGGCTCCAAGTGATCCAGAACATCCAAGTGATGTTCTGGTCTTCTTAGTGATCTGGCCCCACTAGGGCAGAATCCTCAAGGGGCCCGGACTCAACACAACTCCATAGATAGATTGTGGACGTGTAGCCATAAAATCTACAACCTCCAGCCCTCAGGAACGTTTTCACAAGAGTGTCCAAGGCCAGCCTATAGTGTAAGAGCCTCCAGCACCCCAGTGAGACCCTCAGATTCCACCTCTGTTAGCTACATGGTAAGGGAGGTGGTATAGTCTCTGGGGGACCTGAGTCCAGAACTTGAGTTTACCTCCCTACAAGCTCTACTTCTAAGAACCAAGTTTTACTTCTCCAGAACCAAGACAGAAGCCTCATTCCCCAGTGGATGAGACCTGGAGGCTCGGGTTTACTGGAGATCCCGCTGTTGCTCAGGGGAGAGCGCTGACCACTAGCATTTCAGCCTTTCAAAATGAACCAGATGTTTGGTGAACATCATTGTTTCATCTTTCCTCCAGCAACTAAAAAAAAAAAAAAAAAATACATACACACTTTTTTTAAATAAATCAATGAAATGGGCGTTTCATTTATAAAATGAGAATTTTGTTTCATGATAGACAAAAATTCCACCCATAATCATGAGAATGGTATGCACCCACCATTAACTAAATGCCTATCTGAGCCTCACTTTCCTTAGTCGGCAATGACAGGGAGGGAATCCTACAAAGCCCATTCCCACTCTAAGGGTCTGTGAGCTAATCATAATCAAAACTCAATGGAAAGCTTTTCTTAATTAAGTGAAATATTTTCTATTTAAAATAAACTTTTCCCCGTGTTTAAGAAACACTTAAAACCAACACATCTTTCCCTCTGATGCCTCCTCTTTCTGCTTCCCAGCAGCACCCCCCCACACACACACAGTCCTGTTTTGTGCTGTTTCCTCTTTCTTTGAACAGCAGGTGCCAGAATAACAAGGCAGTATGAGATTTACAGAAACAATGTGTTTATACAGTTGGCCACCTTATCTAAAATGTAATGCTCTTCGACTCCAAATCAGATGTCTTGCCATCTGCTGCTCAGTGCAGAGAATCCTGCACAAGGCTAATACGTTACCAATCCGTGTCTGCACACAAGCCTGGGCCTCCAAAATTACTTCAGTAAATTATAACAATTCCTACGAACCCCTTTGCTATGCCCATATGGAAACCAAAATATTCTGAAACTAAAATTATTCCCTATTTACATTATAGGGCATTTAATAAGTTCTCCATTAAAAGCTAGCCACGACATTAAGAATCCTTTCATTTAAGGATATTAAAACACTGAAGGTCCTCACAGAGCTGAGCTATAAAATGGAATTATTCTTTGAACAAATAAAGGACATTTCAAACTTAACACCTTTGCTGGTGATATTTGCTTTGTGGTTGTTTTTTGTTTGTTTGTTTTGTGTGTGTGTGTGTGTGTGTGTGTGAAAGCACTCTCTCAGATTTGTTTTCTTTTCATTAAAGTTGAACAGAAAAGCTTTGTGTTTTAAATCATGTATCTGATCTGCAGAAACCTCCCATTTGACTCTATCCGTGTGGCAGAGATACCAGACCTGATTATAAAATGAAATTACAAGAACATTATGACGAAGAATCAATGCCTAGGAAAAGGGTTCATTTTCCCCCTCCCCTCCGTCAGCTTCTGAACCTAATTAACCGTGGGTCCTTAGATAATTGGACTGTAAATAGCTGTCTCTGGGCATCTCCCTTTCAAAATGTAAACACAACCCTGTGAGGGGCTTCCAAGGCCAGAGATTCAACAGGTAGCTGTAAAAAGAGTCATTTCTTCTCATATATGGAAACTTTCTCGACACTGTGGGCATGTAGCTACATCACTTAATTACTAGGCCAATTAATTGCTAGGCCAATTAAAGCCTATAACCTTGTAGCTTAGATCTTAGAACTAGAGCTCGTAGAGAAGAAAACTCAAGTTATCTTGAGTCATTGCTGCCTGTGGGAAGGCCACTGTGGGATAGCACTCGCAGGTGTTTTACTGTCTTTGTTCTACGCCTCTGAACTACTCATCATAAATTCCCTATACATGGTCTTTAGTCACATAGGCCAAGAATTCAAATCCACCAATATACTGTCATGGTTAAGAAATGATGTCAAATTTCCTATAAAAGCCCCCACATAGCCTCAGCCTAGGGCCCAGAACTTCAGAGCACTAACTCATCCGGGTCCCGCTGTGGTAAATAAACCTGAGGTCTCCAACCCTCTGAGTGATGCTTACTTTCTTGCTGAGCGTGATTTCCATAACATTGGAAGATATATTTGAGCTTCTCCTGGATTTGGAATATAAGCCACTGCTTGCTACCCACCCAGGTCAATGGGGGAGAGTTAATATAGTTAGCCTTCTGTATCTAGTCCTGTGTCATGGGTTAACCAAACACAGATGGAAAGCCTATGATGGCTGTATGTGGACTGAATTCAAACAGTATTTTCTTGTCATTATCCCCTAAACAATATGGCGTAACAATTATTCAGGTAGCGCTTACATTGATTTAGTACTAAAAGCAGTCCAGGTATGATCTAAAGCACACGGAAAGACAATGACAGTTGTATGGTCCTACTACCCTGTATTGGACATTTCTAGATCTCTCTTTCCCTGTGGCACTATTAATCCACCCAAAATGGGGTTGGGTTTGTATGTTCAAGTGAGGGCTTAATTAAAAAAAAAAAAAAAGAGTCATGTTCTGGGTTCAAATTCAATCAGTGTTCCGACAGCGTAGATAGATTTATTGTGAAGCTAATTCCTGTGTCACAGGCTTCCCATACACCTTGACAACTTCTAACAAATCGAATTCTCGGTTTGAATTTAGCCGTGGGCAGCATCACAAGAAATGGAAACAGCAGACTGAATAACGCTTCAAGTTCAATACCTTTCCTCTCCCCCGTGAGTCAGCAGCACCCTGGGTGCATCAGAGGTCGAAGTGTAAAGTCACATTTCTCGTCCTCAGCGAGTTTATTATGATTTTAAGAGCCCATGAGTCCCTCTCTGTTCCAAGATATTGCCCCATGGCCAAACCCCAGGGTCTGAGGTTCCCATCTGGCCCATTCCTTTGGAATGGGCCATCGCAGGCAATGATGGAACGGCAGCAGACATCCCCCACACCTTGATGGGACCCTGTAGAGCCAGACCCAGGATGGATGCCTAGAAAAGCTCAGGACCCTCCAGCCCACTCATTCCCGATGCTGTTGATAGCTAGAACCACCAAAGAGGGTTTTATTGACTCTACAGGCTTGATGGGGGGCCTGGGAATCTGTATTTTTCAGCCAGACTGGAAAACTCAAACTTGCATTTAAAAAAAAAACTTGTGTTTGTTCCCTTGTTCTCTCCCATTTCCTTCCTCTTCTCCCCTCCTTCCCCTGTACCTCCTCCTCCTCTTCTTTATCTCCCACCCTCAAAAAAATTAATTAATTAAATTTGTTTAGAAAATACTGTTCAGCTAAATTATCTTACAAGGGAAGATTGTGAATGCAATGGCCAGAAATGTTCTGCCTTTGTACACTTTACTATTCTTGACGTTTTCAGGTTACACATGTGAAAGATCAAAAAAATAAAAAGTCTATGCAGATACCAAGCATACGCCTTGCTTATTTTAGTGTAAACACTTTATTAAAGGCAAAATCTCAGGGTACCTAGATGGTCCTAAGCCCAGGAAATTTGAGATATTGGTAATGCTACATTTTTACATTTCTAATAGTTGTGGCCCTTTAAATATTGTCTCTCTTCTTTCAAATACTCTTGGCTTATATATGTATATTTCTGAGAGGTCTAAAGGGAACTCTCAAAGGCTCTTTGTTTTTAAATTTAGGCATAATTCTTTTAGCAATTGTTTGGTTTTTAAAAACATGTCTTAAGCCACATTTTATAAATGTTTATGACCTTGCACCTGGATTTTAAGGTTTTTGAGACTTGAATTTATATTACATGAAAGTGTTTTAGATTTTGTTTTACTTTGCTTTGTCTCTCTAGAAAGCAATGCATGCAGGTTATTATTTTAGGAAATGCTCTACTGTCATTTATTTTATTGCTTGCTTATTTTGGCTTTGTCATATTTCTCCCACATCGTCAAATCTAATTGCTAATTATCCTTTCCTCAAATTTCTTAGGATTAATTTAAAACAAAGTTGATATCTCATTCACTTTGATTTGACGCACTTATTTTGCATAGCAAATATTTTTCCATTGGTAAGTATTATATACAATATAAATCAAATTGTCATTACAAACTAGAAGTGTGTTCTATCTATTGTCTTAACAAGATTACTCTGAATTATTTGTTTTTCTGTCTTTTGTGAAAGCATGTTATTCATTCTCTAAAACTTGTCAACTGTGTTGTTTTAACATATTTTTAAACACTTAGGAATTTTTTCTTATAGGCATTACTACTCTTCATCGTAGCATGAAAGATCTTGCTCCAGATCTAGAAATATTCTCTATCGGTTACTCCAATTAAAAGGTCACTTAATCAAATTGTCTTATTTTGTGCCCTCTAATTTCTTTCAAATATTTTTTCTCATCCATTATTAAAAGTAATTTAATACACATATGAGGAAATGCAAGCCATTTTGCCCAATTATTTTAAGATCAATAACATCATTAGGATGGACACAGCATTAGGCTCATGTTCACTTTTATTAAATAAAATGGTCTGTTGAATTATAATATACAAAAGTCAACAAATGAAATGAAATGTGTACTGGCAGACTGACAGATAAACATGTAAAATAAACAAAAACGAGAAGTGTGTTGTTTCATGAATTTCAACAAGTGAACACGCCGTATAACTACCATTCAAATCACGATCCAGAATACTTTAATTTTTATTTTATTTTTTATTTTATTTTTTAAAACTTTTTCCTGGTACACTGCAATTACATATAATAGTGGGATTCATGGTTACATTTTTGTACGTGTGCCCGCATACTTTGGTTACTTTCTTCTCCCCTCCCCTCTGTGGGGTCCCCTTCCTCCACTCTACACTATACTGGTCTCCCTTCTATTTTTATGAGAAGATCTAGGATGTTCCCAGCACCTTCCCTTGTCCCAGGCAGTAGATGCCCCTCCTAGTTACCATCACTCTAGTAAGCCCTCACCCGCCTCCTAGTATTCTAGACTAGTTTGCCTGTTGTTGTTGCTATATTTATTTTGTTGATGTATATTCTCACCTGACTCCTTTAACTCAATATTATATTTGGTCGGGTTATTCCTGTTGTTGCCTGCAACAGAGACAACTCCTCAAGGCTTGCAGCATGGCTACCTGGCTCACCAAACACATCACCAGATTAATAACTCCAAACTCCTGCGATGGCAACAGAGCCCCCTAATTAGCATTCAACGTGGTTCTCTTGGTCTTCCCTTCAAGGAACACTAGATTTCATCCCTCCTGCTTATTCTTTCCCCAGGGATGCCTCTCAAAATGTATTCCTTTCCACTTGCCATTTATTCAAACTGATTTTTTTCCGTAATCTAGCTCAAGCTTTACCTCCCATCTGTCTACAAAACAAATATTTCCTTTACCATAATTCCCTCCTCTATTGCCCTGTCATCAATTTGTTCAGATGTTATCTTGAAACAGTCTCTGTTGTCTAAGAGCAGCTTGTCTCGCAACAGAGGTAAAATTCCAGAATCTAGTAAATGCGGGGTTCCAGCAGAGAGTGCAAAAGCAGAGAGTTGAGAGAGACAGTACATCCGCTCTCGGATCCCTGGCTCCCAGCCTGAGACGCTCTCTGACCACCACAGTAGCTAAAATCCTGGTTTCAGTGAGGGCACCTCTCCCTTGTCCCCCAGAATCTGTGCTGAGGAGCAGCCTTCTAATATGGTATCCATGAAGAAGCATCTGAAAAGGGAACCTGTGGAAGGCACAGCTCAACTTCACCTCAAGACCCTCCAGATACAGGGTAGGTGGTCTCTAGGGGGGACTTTTCCAAAACTAAGATGCATTCATTTCTTAGAACAGCCATAACAAATTACCACAAATTTGATGAATTATTACAAATTTGTTCTCATACAGTTCTAAAGTTCAAAAGCCCCAAATCAAGGTACTATAGGGCTGCACTCTCTGCAGAGGGTCTGGGAGACAGCCCATTCCCTACCCTCTGCTAGCTCCCATAGCTACGCATCATCCTGATGAACTCTGGCTATGGATACATCCCTCCAATCTCCACCTCCATGGCCACTTGCTTTCTCCTCTCCTCTCTGTCAAATCTCCCGTAGGTATCTCTTATAAGGAAACTCATCATTCGATTTGGGCCCATCCACACAACCCAAGGTGATCTCTTCATCTAAGGATCCTTCATTTCATGACTTCTGCAAAGACCAAAAAGTCCCATTCACCAGAGTTCAGGAATCAGGACCAGAACCTGTTTGCAAGTCACATTCAACCCTCCCCACAAGGTTTTCGAGAGTATCATGGTAAATTTATTCCCCTGAATTCTTTTCTCTAGCCATGGTGTTTACAAGACATATTCGTGGTTTAGCTTAAGTATGGTAAATTATAAAGTCACCTGCTGCTCCTGAGTCATTGACTGAAAGGCGTACAAGAAGGATAGCTAAGTGCTTCGAGGGAAAAAAGATGAATTAAGTCTGCCCAAGAGGTATCATAATGCGGTAGGAACAGAAAACAAATACAGAAAAGGTGAATGACAGTGGAAATACACTGCCTCGTGAGCAAGAGGAGAGAGAGAATGAAGGGTGCTTGCCCCTTGTCCCATTCCTGCCCCTGTCACTCTCCCTGGCACCAATTCAAACACATAGGTGTATCGCAACTGACCCGTTTCATTTCTCTCATGGACACTGCAGGCAAGTGGACAGCCTTTGCTAAATGCGAACTTATGGAGTTCTTTTAAGCTCCAAATCAGAACCTGTCATATTAAAGATAGGAATTACATTTAAAATGTGCTCACTGCCCAAAAAACTCTCAAAGGAAAGCAAAAAAGTAAAGGAGTGATAGTATTGTTTCAAATTTATTTGTTTCAGCCATATGAGTCTATGAACAATTACATACAAAGGAGATATGTACTATATATAATATATATATTTAAGCAAATATGTATACGTAATATATAAAGCCTCTGTTTCATATAGGAATGGAGATTAAAAAAATACCCAATGTTATCAGAAAAGGTGGATGATATTATCAACCACTCATAATCGTGGCAATTTTAACCTCGGCTTTCATAGGCGCCTTTGGATTTCCATTTCTTGGTCTCTGTCCATGACTCTGTGCCTTTATCCATGCAGAAGTAACATTAAATCACTTTCACGTAAAGACTTAACTTCTATTGCCAGCTCAGGGTCAGCAGTCAGGGCTGGGATGGAAAGAAGTGCTGATTAATAGGGCTTTAAAGACTGGTTCAAATGTCTTAAAACAAAGACAAATATCCCGAATGGCTGCACATCTGTCCAGTGTTTCACAGCTTCACTTACAGCCATGACTTCTGGTCCAATTATACTGGCCTAGTTTCCCAATGACAGAGGCCTGTTTTCTTTAGTTTGGGGTTTGTTTTGTTTTGTTTTTCTCTAGTTGGTTTTTTGATACCTCAAGGACAACTCAAGGACACAGTCAATTTCTTATAGATATGCAGCAACGTAAAGAAAATAAGGAAACAAAGAAAGGAACCATCTTCTTAGAGAATCAGGGAGAACATATATGATGTTTAAGTGAGCAGACTCAAAGAGCACAGGGGAATACCCTGGTAAACAGCCTGAGATACTTTAAAGGGAGGTATTTTGCCTAACATCAGCATAGAATTTTTCATAAAGAGCTTCTATCCTTAAAGCATTCATTTTTCTAATCCCCAAAGCTTAGCATACATTACAGAAGAGAATCTTGTTCATCAAAGTTAGAAAGAGGCTATCTATCAGTCCCATACCTTGCCTGCTGGGTGTCCCATACACAGACAGCACTTCCTAAGTGGAGAATGACCTAAGGTGGTGAAATTATTTGACGGACTGTTCTCATTCTCCTATAAATTAAATGGCACTATATCGTCAACTAATCCAACTGTCAACATGGGTTGAGAGGCAGATCTCACATACCTGCTAGATTGGGGTTGATTGCTATAAACTGATTACCTAATGATTTTTCAGTAAAGTAGAGCCTAGAACCTGTGGGTCCAGAAAATGTATGCTTCAGAAGAGGCCAGCATCTGGTCTTTATGAGTACATTGTTCTTCCTAGGACATCCCACTCAGAGCAAAGTCTTATCATTACAAAGCAATCATTTAAAGAATATATAATCAAAAATAAACTTGGGGGGGGAGGACATAAACGTGTAGCTGGGAGTGGTGGTACCTGGGGAGGCTAAAGCAGGAGGATCGTGAGTTCAAAGCCAGTATCAGCAACTTAGCAAGGCACTAAACAACTCAGTGAGACCCTGTCTCTAAACAAAATATATATTTCTTTTTTAAAGAAAAGGGGCTGAGGATGTGGCCCTCCCCATTCAATCCCTGGTACCAATAAGAATAAGAATAATAAACATGTCTACATACAGTTTTTTTTTGTGTGTGTTTGTTTAGTTGTAGATGGATGCAATACCTTTTTTTTAATTTATTTTTATGTGTGCTGAGGATCGATCCCAGTGCCTCACACATGCTAGGCAAGCACTCTACTACTGAGCTATAGCCCCAGCCCCATCCACAGTTTTTTAATTCAGTCTACTGTTTCCCTAGTGAATTCTTCTAAAGGCAGAGCCTCATGGTGCAAAAGAGGACCACCATTTTTAGCAAAGTTATCCAAATACAGCATGTTCCAAGTCCACAAAGTTATTCTCAAACAAATTCTAACTTACATATGAAATGTTTCCAAAGAATGTTCATCGATTTCTTTCTCCTTTGAACCAAAACAAGGGCCCATCAGTGGAGATTTGGAAAGTGGAAATACAACTGGGCCAATAGTTCTCATGCAGTAATGACAGACAGAGTGAAGGGTTTGGCAAATGGAAGACGTGGTAAGTAGCTAAGCCTTTCGGACAGCCCTCCCACAAACCACCAACTTCAGGAATGCAGGCAAATGGGTTTACTGGCAGAGGTGCTCAAATTCCTGAATTTGCAAGAGCCATTTTCTCCCTTGGCCCTTTCATTTATTCTGATGAAATACATCCCCCTTCTGATCCCCTGTGTTAATTCCCATCCAGCTTAAAATACCTAGAGTGATTTTCACTCTCCTGATCAAATTCTGACTGATCCAAATAGGAATAAAAATTATTCTCATTGATTGCTTTGATATTTAAAATGCAAAATGGTATATTTTATTTAATTCAAATAGCTAAGGTTATAATTTAAAATTAAGGTTTCCATTGAGTCAGATAATAATGGTCATTTCCAAGCACACTTCAGCCTCTGACACCATCTGGGATCTTGTAATCAATCATATGTTTGGTTGAGTAACCATCATCCCTTTGACCACAGAGAAGCACACAGACCATATCACTGCATGTTGACAATGATCCCACAAGTCATTTAATATCACCTCCAATTTATAGTTGAGGATACCACAGCTTACATAGGCAGCATGATTTGTCCTAGGTCCCACAGCCAGGAATGAGAAAGATCTTGAAACCAAAGTAAATACCATCTTAATGTCCAATACTCTTTCTGCTTTTAGTAGCTGATTTTTTAACATGGTTAATGAATAATGTCATTATGATCATTTTTGGTAATCAATATAAGGCGATCGACACTGTATATTGCTTCATGACAGCATTAGCATGCCTGAATCTTTCCGCTCCTATCAGACATTATGTAAATTTTCTTAGCCAGTTCTTGATAGTAAGGGTATGATGTTTGAGATACCAAGAGAAACTTTCACCATGGATCCCAGGGGAAAGGGCCCTTAAGAGTCATAAAAATTCTAACACAGGGACTGACTAAAGGAGCTGGATTTAAAACAACAAGCACAAAACCATTATTCCCCAGATATCATGTCCCTAGGAGACAATCTTGCTGGTGTATTCTCCCGGGTCTTCTATGAAAAACACAAGTTGACATATTTCTTCCAAGGACGATCACTTCCATCAACTTCCTTAACCCAATTCTAGAAATTCTGAGGCTCTTACAGAAAAGACAAGCTGGGAATGATGCAACAGCAGAGCTCTCTCTTTGGCGGGCATCCTACTCAAAATATGCCCATCGGATTTCACAGTGAGAGGTTTGGCTTCACCTAGAGGCAAGAAATTGTACCACCAGCAATTTTCCCTGCCAATCCTTCTACATGACAAAGCACATATGGATGCAAATAAGCTAATCCCTCTCTGGAAGAGTGAACTGCACCTGGAAGTCAGTTAATAGGGTGCCAGACAGAGAAGATGTGATTGTGAGGTACCTGGGGGACAGCCACAAAGCATGCTGGGAAAATCCCCACCTGGGATGCCTGAGATAATGCCTAGTCATCTACTGAGATAATTGGCTTCTGGAAGGGGATATATGCTAATAATAGAATCGAGTCATAAGGTTACTAACCTGCCAAAAGGTTAGGAATATTTGCCTATTGATTTGAGAATTCTTAAGGATGGAAAGCCATCAAAGTTCAAATAAATTCATGAAATGTAAGTCTATGGGAAGATATTATGAATCTGTTAAGTGGTAAAAGAAAAAAAAAAGATAGTTAGAGAAAGGTAATTCTTCAAAGAATAGAACATAGAGAATTTTTACAGAAAACCAGATGGATCTCTGTAAAACTTGAGAACCCACCCCTACATCACCAAACCTCCAAAATGAGGTTATTGGTACAAAATATAATTGAAAACAAAAACTTTCTTACAAGAGTTTGTAGATCTATGGCCTAACTCATTTTCTAAAACTTTTATTTATTTTCCTACCAAGAATTTTCCAACCATGAAGGTGACTTTGAAATATGTCTGCAATATCATTGATATTTTCCCATTGAAAGATGGGGGTTTCTTCCCTCACCTCTTAAGTCACTCACTTGTAACCATTAGGATGTGGGGGAAATAATGTTCTTGCTCTAGATGATCCAGTCTCCATTCAATGAATGATTAGCCCGAGAGTGCCATCCTGGAGAAGGTAAGTAAACAAGCTCTAACCCACAGCCCCACGACAGTCCTGGTTACCACCAGCTTTAACTCCCAGCCATGTGAGTAATTCATCTTAGACATCCCCCCAAGTTTTTAAATGACTACAGCCATAGCCAACATCTGATTACAGCTACGTAAGAAATCCCAAATAAGAGCTGCCCCGTCTGCAGTTTCCAAATTCCTGAACCACAAAAGTGTAGGCAAGTCAAATGGTAGTTGGTTTACAACCATTAAGTTTTGAGGTAATTTATTATATCACATTAATATCTGAATGATCTATGAAAAGCAATTTTTATTATTTCTCTAAATTTCCAAGTAATAATAGATAGCATTTAAAATGCTTTTCAATTTACAGTTTTCAAAGTATAAGCATATAAATTATCTCATTCGATATCATGTGAGGAGGTATAATTAACACAAATCCTTGAGATTGAGACAAATGTTTAAGATTCCCCAAAAGAACTCAGATCGCATCCTCTTATTCCAACACAATAGATCTTGACACTATGCTGCCTGGCAAATGTGGTGAAGTAGTCTAAGTGACTAAAAGTCTTATCTATTCAAAAACACTAGATGATAATGGAAAAACTAACAACATTGGTCCTTTGCTTATTGTTTCCAGACTGATTATCTCTTCATACATTTATGTGTTCATATAAAAAAATTTTTTACATATAATAAAGCAATTCTTAGCGAGCCTAGCAGCAGCCAATTTTTACTTTCTTTTATTGTTAATAGCAGGATGATTTCTCTGTAATTTTACCTTCAACATTACAAGGAACAGACCAGGTTTTAGGAATTGAAATAAAGCTGAATTTTAACCAGGCATGGAGAGATGAATTTCATAACAACTCTCTGAATTTCACATCTTTAAACACACATTGGGAATTGATTGACTGGAATCCTTAAAATTTAGAATTTGCTTAATCCTAAAAGAGTCTGACAACTCTGGCATGGTGTCTAGGTATTTTGAGTTCCCCTGTATTAAATTTTCACAATGGGTAAATCAACAAAAACACATTTATTTTTTTCTATTAAGGGCACTGATGTGATGCAAAGAAGTATAAAATGTGCTTCCAGGCTTAGAAAAGCCTACAGTCTGTTGGGACTATTCAGAGATAAATTTGCATAACGTAGAAGAAAGCACACTGGATTAGGAATACATTCTCCCTCACACCTGAAAAGGGTGTTATAGAGATTATGAATGAGAATGCTCTATAAGTCACAAAACACTAAGCAAATTTAAGATAAATGTATGTATAAATTAAAAACAGAAAGATTTTATCTATAATAGTGATTGAATCCCATAGTGAATCTGATCAGGTTTTAGAAGGTGTTAAGCTGTATCTCCCTGTTCAGTTCCACAGTCAGGGTGTTAAACTACACTTGCTGATTCAAAAAGCAATAACCATTTACTGGCTACCAACCCCTTCTAATTATGTACGTCTCAGGAAAAGGGGGGAAAAGGGTGTTTTATAAAAATTTTAATCAAAACAGATATCAGTGAAATGAAGTATTCACCGTGTAGTATGGGTTACCAAAGTTCAAGGTCAAACTAAGATTCATCATCACAGATGATGCCTATTTAAAACAAAAAAGACAAAAAAGAATGATGAGATTCCTAAATCACTTCTACAAGAGTAGAAGAGAGTCTGGGAGAGCAGTTATTTTCAAACTCTAGAGCTATCATAAAGTCTTAATTTTCCTTTCCTACCACCACTAAGAGGACATGACATGTTCCAGAGAAATAAACTGGAGAATCTTCTTTTGTGTCAGGCACCCAATTTAATGCTATCAGGAAAATCTTGCCAAGAAATATGAAGATCTCTGAAGCATGAGGAATACAGAAGATACCTAGCTCACTTGAATACTGTAAAAACAAATCAGTGTCCAAAATTGCCCTGCTTACAGCAATTCAAAACACTGGCCGGTAGGGCAAGGACTTATATATTAAGACACCCAGATGTTGGCACTAACTGCTACCAGGTGATAGTGTAGAATTTCAACTCACTTATAGCCTTTGTTTCCTCTCTTGTTGAGAAGAAATGATAGCAATGGAACTAATAATGTTCAAGAAATTCTTACCAAGCACACCATTAAGGGTGACGAAGAAATGGAAGTAACCAACGCAAGCAAGGTGGAGAAACTTTATATAAGGAAAAATAAATAAGAAAAATATCAGATACTAAAAAGCATGATATACAGTACTGTTTATAATGTGTTAAAATAGAGCTGATCTAGGGGGATTCTCAATCTTGGTCCTGCTGATCCTCTAAATTGCAGAACTCAGTGTCTTAGAGGAGTTTCCTATATATGGGAGGATGTTGGGCAGAATCTCAGCCTCTACCCATTAGTTGTTAAAAATATGTGTCCCCCTGCAAATTGATGCAGCCAATATGAAAAGCAGTATGGCGATTCCTTGGAAAAATGTGAATGGAACCAAATTTTACCCAGCTATCCCTCTCCTCAGTCTATACCCAAAGGACTTAAAAACAGCATACTACAGGGACACAGCCACATCAATGTTTAGCAGCACAATTCACAATAGCTAAACTATGGAACCAACCTAGATGTCTTTCAGTAGATGAATGAATAAAAAAAAAATGTGGCATATATACACAATGGAATATTACTCAGCAATAAAAGAGAATAAAATCATGGCATTTGCAGATAAATGGATGGAGCTTGAGAAGATAATGCTAAGTGAAGTTAGCCAATCTCAAAAAACCAAATGCCGAATGTTTTCTCTGATATAAGGAGGCTGATTCATAGTCGGGTAGGGAGGGGGAGCATGGAGGATTAGACAAACTCTAGATAGGGCAGAGGGGTGGGAGGGGAAGAGAGGGGGCAGGGGGTTAGCAAGGATGGTGGAATATGATGGACATCATTATCCAAAGTACATGTATGAAGATATGAATGGGTGTGAACATACTTTATATACAACCAGAGATATGAAAAATTGTGCTGTATATGTGTAATAAGAATTGTAATGCATTCCACTGTCATTTATTTTTTTAAAAATCAATTTTAAAATTTTTTTTAAAAAAATATGTACCCCCTCCACCCACCAGTTAGGACAACCAAAAATGTCTCCAAACATTGCCAAGTGTCCCTGGAGACCTTTACCATTCATCATATTAAAGAGAAAAAAAGAAAATGACCCTCAGTTAAGAACCTCTCTGATTGGAGTCACTGGATGATAGGTTTGGGCTCCAAATTTTTATCATCATGACACCGGAGAACGACACCATCTATACTGAAACTGCCCCCTCCTCCCTTTCCAACCAGCCTTTGTAATTACAGATGCCATCGTCTTCTGTCCCCAATTGTAAAGCTGGCTGAGCTGTTCACCTCAATAACATTCCAAACCTGTATGGTATGAATTGAAAATACCATCAGACCCTGCAAAACAGATGACAAGGTGTGCTGAACTATTGACATGGTTAAGAAACTCGATGAATGGGGCTTCTAAGCTGTTATCCAGAGCTGACAGCAACAGGATAGAGTTTCCCCACATGAAAGCACTCATCAGTGGTTATAAAAGATAAGCCATTACCACGGCAGGAAATCAAAACTGCAATAAATTTCAAAAAAAAGAAGAATGACGAGGAGGAGGCATAAAGGTATGGTAGAAAAATCTCAAGTGAGAACGTGCTCAGAGCATGGAGGGAGGAAAGCTGTGTGAGCCATGACAGCCTGACACAGGGAATGACCTTGGCCTTACACTGCTGGTAAGCCAGGGGACACTTAGGAAGCTGGTGCAAATATTTCCAGGTTCTAGACAACGGTGTTTGGACAGGGCTGCTTCTTCATCGAAATCTTTCCCAAGGTAAGTTGAGACCATGGCAAAGAAACCTCTGTGTTGGATTCTGACTCCAGAGAATGTGCATTTGGAATCTGTTAAATAACTCATGAAATTAAAAAAACGTGCACCTGAACTACAAGTCCCTATCTTCCTTTGTGTTAAAATTTCAGGTTGTATTCCATAGGAGATTTTTCATCAAGAAATTTCAGAAACTCTAGGAAATATTTTTAGTGAGCATATGAAGAAATAATTCAGCTTATAGATATCTATGACAAATTAAAATCAGTTATGAGTTGCCTTGCCTAAGCAACACTATGTACATGCGAGCATGCGTATGTGTGTGTGTGTGTCTATGTGTCTGTTTTACTAGGGATTGAACTACATCCCCAGCCCTTTTTTAGTTTTTTATTTTGAGACAGAATCTTGGTAAATTGCCAAGGCTGGCCTCAAACTTGCAATCCTCCTGCATCCGCCTCCCAAATCTCTAGAATTTCAGGCATGCTCCACAATGCCTGGCCTAAAATAATACTCTTATAGACTCATTTACCCTCTATTATTATCTTGCAAAGTTCTCTGTACTTTACTTATCTATTACATTAATAAAATTTAAAGAAACAAAATATAGAAGTCTAGAATCAGAAAACATAATGAGCAGAAATGAGCAATTATTTCCCTTGTTTTTAAGAAGAACTTATCGCTGATTTCCTTTAAATAAGAGGTGCAGGTTGGAAAGGGCATAAGAGTCAGATGCCAGAAACAGCTGTTCCTCTATTCACAAGCTACGATCCTATTAATTCATTCAACACTTCTGACATCCAAGTTTCTCATGTATATGTTGAGCATGGTAATTACATAACGTTCATTGAGTGACTGTGAAAACAAAAAGAAACGGCATCTTGTAAAATGCTTTGCCAACTGTAAAGTTCAATAGAAGGTTATCCTTTTGTCATTGAATCAACATATAATGTGACCACGTGTGGTTCACATAGAACTTTCAAGTATGCCTATGACCAATAGGGCCTAAATGTTCCCCTCCACATGATTAAACTTGACACAGGCTTCTTCCTGACAGGTCTTCCTCTGGGACCTGGGAGCCCAGTCTTTGGAATACAAACATCAAGGGAGAGAGTACCCATCTCCAGTTTAAGACTGACTTCCAGGGGCACTTTGCTCTAAGTTGTAAAACTACCTCCCGTCATGAAGATAAGGGAAAATTTACTTTTTCTGTGGGTAAAGCCAATGGGCAAACACCAATGACCTGCGATTCCCCTGACACTTCAGCTATTAAGAATTCTCCCACCCTTGATTTCAGGGGAGTATAGTTCAGATGTGAGTTCAGACCTCTCTCCTATTGCAACAATTTTGAATAAAGTCTTCCTTGCCTGTTTAACTTTCTCCTGTGCAATTTTTCTTTGACACAAATATGTAAAAGAATGAAGACATACTGGGGATTCACATGCAGCAAAATTTAATAGACCCTGGGTCTACTTGCGACCCACTCTGCTTATGTCCCACTACCATTGATAGATTATAACCTCCTAGAGGAAAGACCCTAATTTAAAACTGAAAACATCTAACAATGAACTCTCCATAAAAGTGCATATTTCCATGTGTAAATTCACATGCAGACATTACTGTCTTCAATGTCTGAATCTATTTCAGTATACAACTCAGAGTTTAATTTATAAAACTGGAGCTGGGCGTGGTGGCACAGTAATTTTGGCCTGGAATCCCAAAAACTCAGGAGGCTGAGGCAGGAGGATCACAAGTTCAAAGCCAGCCTCAGCAATTTAGTGAGACCTTAAGCAATTTAGCAAGATCCTGTCTCAAAATAGAAAATAAAAAGGGCTGGGGGTGTGGCTTAGTGATTAATTGTCCCTAGGTTCAACCCCTAGCACACACACACACACACACACACACACACACACAAAAGAAAAAACTTATTAAGCTGGAGAATCTGCAATGCTTCCTTAGTCAGCACGATGACTGGGTATCCATCCACTCTTGATATTCCCTACAATATCATAACATTACATGTTGCAAAGCAGATTTCAAAATAAATGCATGTCAATGCAACTTTACAAAAGGATGGCTATTATAACAGATAAATGTATGTGTTAGCACAAAAGGACCGAGCCAGGTGCAAACTTCATGGATCAGCAGGGCCTTTATTCAGTGATGGAGTCACACTTCTGATGGACCCACTTCCCTGGTGGAAAATGAGCCACTGACCAAAGGGGGAGTCTGTGTTTATATAGGTTTACACTGAGAGGTGACCTGATTAATGAGCATGTCAGTTTGGACACTCAGGAATTTGAGGTCTGTTTTTACTGGGCCCGATGGAGGGTCTGTGGTCAGCAGTCATTATCTGGGAAAGGGTTTATCAGAGACTGTCATTCTAGGGTAGATGGATATCTCCTCCCCAGGGCTTGTCTTTTCATTGGGAAAAAATGTATTGGGAAAGGATCACTGTTATCAATGGGTTGCCTTCTTCCTCACTCCCTCTTCACAGGCCACACTATTTTGTCATTTTTCATATCTAACATTATGAATCTCAAGAAATTGCAATTCAACTTTTGTTAACTTTAAACATAATTCAAGATAATTAATTTAGCTCTAAAATGCTTTTTCTGAGAGACATGGAAAGAGTAGATGTGGCACAGAAGCAAGACAAATGAGAGGAATCTCAATGTCTTAGGAAAATAGCTAGGGAATAGGAATCTCCTCTCTTAAAATCCTTCAAGAGTTTCCCACTACTTGAAGCTTAAAATAAACTGACCACACCAAAAACTCTGACCAGATCAAACATCTTCCTTTTATGTCACTGCATTATCTCCTACATCCCTTTTATTTATTTATTTATTTATTTATTTTGGTGTCCTCTTAAGAATGAGGAGAAGAACCATCCCTTACATTTCAGAACCCATTCAGCCATAAAAAGGAATGAAATCCTGTCATTCTGGGCAACACAGGTAGGACTGGAGATCACTATGCTAAGTGAAATAAGTCAGGTACAAAAATACAAGTACTACATGATCTCACATATATGTGAAACACTAAAAAGTTGATGTTATAGAAGGTGAGGCACTGAAACGTCATGTGGTACCCCATTAATGTGTGTAATTTTTATGTTTTATTTATCAGTTAACATATGAATTCAGTAATAGATAAATAAAAGCTAACCACTTGAGATAGACAAATCTACGAATAAAATTACCTAAAACCTTCATTTACATAATGGTGTTTGCAAATGGGTAATAGAATCCTTATATCACATTCAAGTCCAAAAGCCCTAATCCCTTTTCATCTCAATATGATTAGCTCTCTATATTTTTCAAAGTAAGTTCACAACTATTATCTTTATCACAGCAGCAAATTAAAAGTTATCATTAATCCCACTTTATTAATGAGAAACGATGCTGAGTTTATTTTTATAGCTTTATTGAGGTATAATTAATATATAAAAAAGTGCTTATATTTAACATACCTATATGCTGAGAGAGTTCAAACATCTTACATGCGTATCAAGATAGGACTTAAGAAAGCCCTAGAGCACATTTCTATGTGGAATGATCAGGTCCCAGGGTTGATAGAAGTGATCTTCAATTTGTTACACCCCACTCTATGTCCTTAAGAGGGCGTTAAGACTAAATGCAGGCAAAGCGGTAAAAGAAGGACATGCCATCCCCAAGGCAATTAGTAGGGCTCATTCAAGTTTTTACCTGTCTGTTCCAGAGCACCTAACAGAAAGACAGGTGCTTCTCTATATAGTCATAGAAACATAAAGATCATAAGAGCAGAATGGGCTTCTTCTTAGACCCAGGTTGAGCTTCCTGAAGCTATCCTCTCTACACACAGGTTGTGTCATTGGTGGAGAGGTGCTGTCCCAGGAACTTGAAGGCCAAGGAAGCTGTTCCTCCAAAAAGAAGAATACTGCCAAGCACATGCCTATAATCCCAGCAGCTTGGGAGGCTGAGACAGGAGGATCATGAGTTCAAAGCCAGCCTCAGTAAAATTGAGGTGCTAAGCAACTCAGTAAGACCCTGTCTCTAAATAAAATACAAAGTAGGGCTGGGTTGTTCAGTGGTCAAGTGCCCCTGAGTTCAATCCCTGGTACCCCTCCCCCCCAAAAAAAAGGAATACTGCAGCATCCCCAACTTGGTATAGCAATCACCAAGCAGTTAAGTCCTTTATCTTTTACTTACTTAACAGGATTTGTGTCCTTTGCCTGGGTGTATTGAGAGCTCACTGTCAATCACATTCTTCCTTTTGAAAAACATGCAGAGAATCACAAAACTAATAAGTGGTAGAAATTCCAATTGCACATCCAATATCCTTCTACTCTCTGCTTAATATTTAAAGGAATTCTATAATGCAAACCTGGTAAATAACCCTCCTAATCCCAGCCTAAATTCATAATTTTAAAAAATAAATGCTTTAAAATCACTGGGGGAGTTCTGTTTCTGGTAAGGATACAGAATGTTGCAAAAAAATTATTTCTCAATGTAACCATTTAAAAAAAAAAACTTTCTATAAAGCAATGAAAATGTAGTGGACTCCAAGAAGCCTTAATGAGCTAAATTCTAGAGAGACATGAGCAAAGAGCCACAGACACTTCCATGTTAGGGACAGATGCCCAGACTGACTGTGGTTATGTGGAAGAGGAAACTCACTGTTGATGGAAAAGGGAGGAATGAGGAGAAATCTGCCAGGCTCTGACAACAGCATGGGCCAGCAAAATAAAGTGTACTCTGTAGCCGCACAAGTGCAAAAATAATTACTCAAACCAACTATATATAGCTCCACCTCTGGAATTTTTTCTGAGAAAGTAGCAGGAATGCTTGTGGAGGCAGGACGGGAAAGCAGAAGACATTTTAGCCATTTCATGGTGTTCAGATCCCAGGGCCCTGCAAGCTGAATACATAAGTGAATCATAACAACCGATGCTACAAATCAAACCCCTCCTGGTTCAAATCCTGAGATCAAAGGGATTTATTTGTCCCTCAGTTGTAGCAACAGTAGTGAAGAATGTTGAGGGTTGAACTGAACCACAAAGTGAGATCCCCTAAATCATATTAAAAGTCAGACATAAGCTCCAACAAAGTGCAGCTGCATTCCAGTCCTGACCCAATTTGAAGTAGAATCTGAAAGAACAGACCCTGCATTAGCTGTCTGATTGAAGAGAGTTCTTGTACCCTCTGAGAATAAAAGAGAAGAAAGAGGGAAAATATCATATTTCACTTTTCACTTTTCTTTGAAACACGATGAACTGATAGGCAATAAAAGTTCATACAATAAGTAAAGAAGCAAGTAAATTGACCCATAATCAATAAAAGAAAATTCAACAAAGCAGGCCTACTAAAATTTGCTGACAAAGACCTTAGAACAAATATTACAAATATGTGAAAAGTTATAAAGAAAAGATGTATTGGATACATTAAGAGATGATGGATTTTATGAGGGATTGTTTTTAAATAAAATTGGAATTATCAAACTGAAAAAAAAATTATTATTTTTTTTTTTAGATAATTTAATGCTGCTCGATGGTACAGTTCGTTTTCACTTGGATCTCTTCATGTGAATCTCTCCACAGTACAGAATGGACTTCCTCACAACATGGCAGCTGTGTTCTAAGAGCAAGTGTGCCATGAGACAGGAAGCAAAAGCCAATAGCTTCTATCGTTAAGCAAAATCTGAACCTAAATTCGAAAGTGGAGACAGAACATCCCTTCTCAATGAGAGGAGTGTCAAAGAATTTAGGGACCATTACTAAACTACCACAATAAGAGAAGAAAAAGCAAACCTTGGTATATTGACACAATATATTTCTACTTCACAATAAAAAGGGGGGTAGACCATTAACACATACAACATGGATGTATTTTTAAAACATCATGTTTAGTCAAAGAAGTCAGACTAATAGGAGTAAATGCAAAATCAATCTACTCATATGAAGTTCAAGAACAGTCAAACTAATTTATAGTGATAGAAGAAGAATAGTTGCCTCTGGGGTGCAATGGATTGAAAGAGGAGTACTCTGAAACTTGGAGGTGATAAAATTTCTTTTATCTTCATTTACATGTTGATTTCTCAGTTTATACATATTTTAAAACTCATTGAACAGTACACTTAAGACCTTTACATTTTCTGCACATAAATTAGACCAAAATAGAGAGGATCAAAAAACAAAATTAAATTCAAGCACCTTTGTGGTTCTGTACTGAGTTGATTTGGAAAAACCAGTTATAAAAAAAAAAAAAACATAATTAGGAATTAGGACATATGGGAATATTTCAGTGTGCTCATGTATGAGATGAAATTGATTGATCTGTAAAGATCAAGATAGTCAATAAAAATAACACATACTACAAGACAATGTATGCAGAATGATCTTGTACAGTTTAAACTATAATATTGCATATATTCAAAGGAAAATGTTGATAATATGTTCTAGAGTGTTTCTGTGGCAATCTCTATGTCATAAGAATGTCATATTTTACTTTGTATTTTTGCTGGCATGTATTTTCTAAACTTGTAAAATGTACAAGAAAAGCTTCTACAATAATAGTTCATATGAGTAACTTGAATTTTGTTTGTGAAAACTCTTTTGTAAAAATCTATTCCCAAAATATGCCATTTTTTCCAAGTATGAATTCAACTTATATGTATTACATGTAGCAGTTAATAGAAGTTTGAAAAAAAAACACAGTAACAGATAGCCTTTATTAAATGCTTATGTGTTAATCACTGTGTTTTGTGCTTGCATTTAGTTCTTGAAAGAGCCTTATAAGAACAGTTCCATCACTACATCCATTCCCAGATGAGGAGCCTGAGGCTCTAACACAGTCACCAAACTGGCTAAAGGCAGACTCTTCCTGACTATGCAATCACTTATTGTGTTAATGCCACCCATGCATCACCATCTTCATTCTCAAAGCACTATTATGATATTAAAAATGTTCAAATGGAGAACCAAGGATCCCCAAAAAAAAAAAAAAAAAAAGAAATCATTTGTCCAGGATTAGCACCTTGCCCAGCCATCCGGTAGCATAGCCAGGATATGAAAACAGGTGTGTCTGCTATTGCTCAGCAAATGCTCTGCTGCTTTCCCAGCTTTATCAGTGGGATTCATGTGAAGCCCTAGCAGAGACAGCAACTCCATACTTCCACTGTGCGACTTATAAAATGCCCAGATAAGAGAACTGATATTTATGAAGGCTTATTTGAAGGAAATGAGCCCATCCATTTCTTTATAATCTAAAGCTCAAGCCTGATCATAAGGACATTGCAAGTTCGGAACATATTATCTTGGCCGGCTGCAAAATTGCTTTCCCTGCATTCAGTGTTCTGTCCTCAGTGCTTATTGAAGGCTAAGTCAAGAAAACATCGCAGGAGAACCTTAATGTGTTTGCAATAGAAAAGTCATCAGAGAACATTTCCGGCTTACGTCTCACTGTCTTGTAGGTAAGGTAAAACTCCAAGGAGAGCTACCTCTTGAAAGTAGGTACTGGGTAAAACTGCATACCTTAAGAGATTTCCTTAACACATTTTAAAAATCACTTAAAACAGTGCTTATTTTGTGCCGGTCTCTGATCTAAATAATTTATTAATACTGGTGTATCTGATATATTCTTTATGACTATGAAGAACGTCCTTCCATCATTCCCATATAACTTATATGGAAACAGAGGACTGGGAAATTACTTAATTTGCCCAAAGTCGTACGGTTTTGTTTTTTGTTCTGTTTTGTTTTGTATTCCTCCTTTAAAGTATTTCCTTTGCAAACAAATGTGTTTTCTTTCTTCTTGTGCTTGCTAGGAGGTTCAGAAGCAGAATTTTTACCCAAACCTAACAGCTCTGTAGGATTTTTTCACCTGTAAACATGCATGCTGTTTTCCTTTGTAATGCTGATGCTACATGATATTTTGCATGTTTTGTTCCTGAATGAATACAGTCAGAAAAATAAGAAAGCATGGAGCCAAAGATTGAGATCTAGATAAATTGACAATTATACATGCACTTCCTATACACTAAAGCCAAATACTTCCTAACATGAAATCAAGAAAAAATAACAATTTCTGTATTTCATTAAAAGTTTGATATAAGTTCAAAATGAACCAAATTTCGAAACAAACATATGAATGCAATTAATTTAAATAAGACACTGTTTAGACCAGAGGAAAGAGACTGGTAATATTTTTTAATCTGCTGAGCAAATTCAATGGGTTAGGGGCAAAAAAAGATGAAAGAATGTATATACAGGAGTTTGTCATGGTACTGCCCAGAGCTTATCTTTTTGAAGCAATTTTTTCTCTTATAGAGGCCAGAAAAGCAATAAATTTAGCAAGGCACAGGCAGACATTTAGAGCTCAGCTACATAAACCACTTGTTAGAACACAGTGATACTAAGAAATACCTGTTCTTGTCTTTTGTTGCAGATAAGATGCTTTAGCAATGACAAACTTCTATTTGTCATCATTCACAGCCAATTCCAAGTTAGTACTGAGTGAGAGTATAGGTCTACAGCTGAACCAATGCTGCTTCACACAGAAAAAGTGTTTTTCAACTTTGTCTCTGTAACATGGCTTTGTTGACAAGGGCCAAGAACTGTTTCCACGGGCAACCAACCAATGGCTTCTGTGATACCATTTTTTCTTGATATTTATTTTTTAGTTTTAGGTGGACACAATATCTTCATTTTTACATTTACGTGGTGCTGAGGATCGAACCCAGTGCCCCGTGCATGCTAGGCAAGCACTCTACCACTGAGCCACAACCCCAGCCCCCATTTTTTTTTTAATCAAGATGCTTATTGGGGGATTGTTCTTCTAGAAATCATGTTAAAGATGCTGCCAGCATTACCTCATCAGCCTAAGAATGGAGAAGTCAGCTGATCCTTTCTTTGGCCAAAAGTATCACATTTGACAAACGTCCACCCTGTGTGTGAGAAGCTGGGGTAGGGGGGCCTCTGCTTCCTGGGATCCCTCTGTGGTTTGGTTTGCTAGGGCCACCACAACATAGCACCACAGAATGAGAAGGTTTAACAACAAAATGGGTTTTCTCACAATTCTAAAGGCTACAAGTCCAAGATCAAGATGTCAACACTATTGGTTTCATCTGATGTCCCTCTCCCTGGCTTGCAGATGATACAGATGGCCACCGTCTTCTCCGGGTCCACATTTTCTCTTCGCCAGTCATGCTGTGGTAGGGCCCACCCTAATGACCTCATTTTAACTGAATTGCCTTTTTAAAGACTCTATCTTCACACAGAGCCACATTCTGAGGCAGGGAGGGTATGGGGGTACAGACCTTGTATCAATAGGTAGCAGACAAATTTGAGCAATAAGAACATGAGGTTAAGGGAATAATTCTATAAACTGAGCCCACTGTGCTGACTCACATGCTTTCTTTTAAAAAGCAATTTACCTGCGGCCCTGCCTGGCTTAAGTCCACAGGATATGTTACATTCCTCGGCAAACGACCTGTTATCTGCAGGAGAAATGCAGGCCTGAAACTGGATAAAAAGAACAAAAGTTACCCTGGAGGTGGGGGACTTCTGTGACCCTTACAGAGACCAGATCCCAGAACTCAGGGAGATAAGGATAATTCCCCCTAACCATAAAATCTGTAAGAACAGGTTCCAATGAGAACTGGTCAGCATGGGCCAAAGTGACCCAGAGTTGCCCTGAACTTATTCCACATGAAGAGGTGTCCTGAAAGTCTGATACAACCCTGCATCAATCAAGAGTCAAGAGGTGGCCTGTGGGACTTTCTGGAACCTTCCCTGGAACCCACAATAAAACTGGAGGGCAGCAGGATTGTGCCATCCTTCACCTCTCTGAGAAGAACACACTCTCTCCCTTGTGTCCCCTTTTCCCTTTTCCTAATTCTTCTAATAAACTCACCTGCTACCCTGAACAACATGAACAATATGCCTAACATCATTCTGGCATGATCGCAAGAACCAGCGAGAGAGGACCTCTATGATGCCTCGGCTCTGCGGTGGGTCCCTGCTCTGTAATAAGGCCTTCCCTGATCTCTCTGCCGTGTTCTGAGTGGATTGGGTATTTGGGAGCCAAGTCCTCAATTACATCAACCCCGTATCTCATAAGCCACACGAATGACAAAAGGCTGATGATTTCCTGCCTGAAGCTGTTTGAACAGACTTAAGGAGAGAAGGACTTCAACTACAAAATAAATTAGAATTCCGGATTTTAAAACTCTGTGTGACATAAATATGAACTGAGAAAATATCCCAAACTGGATTCACAATAATAGGAATAAAAGTGACATTGATTTCTGAGGACTCTGCTAGGCATTCAGAAAGAGCTCAAAGGAAAACAGAACAGGAGCTGAGAAATTAAAAAGGGAGCCACTACTCCCTAAGAAAACTGAAAACTCCTGATTCTCCTAATTGGACACAAAAATGTTAGAATATTTATAACTTCATCTGTGCCCCCAAATGCACTCTTACTCGAATCATATTGCTAGTGTACACATTTTTCTCTGATTATTACTAATCCTATTTCAAAGGTTAATATGCAGAGTACTTAAAAACATGCAGAATCACAAGTGAAATCTTGTTTCTATGCGTCTAAATTAACCTTATAATTTCTCCCATTTTAATAGAAGATGCTTTATTCTGTTGTCTGCTTCTTGACCATTCTTCTTTCATAATCAAGAGTCACCAACCATTCCCCAAAATAAAACTAATATTTCTTAGTTTTGTTCTCAAGCATATATTCAAAAGATCATCCCTTTCAATATACACCATAGTGATAGTTAATTTGATCTTAGCCAAATGCACTTGCAGGGCTTATAAATTTTATATATTCAATACGCCACACACGTGGGATCTAGTTGTGGGCATGTATGCCACCACAGTCTTCCCTATTTCAATATGGACATATGCTGATGGCATTTTGATGGACACACTAAGTTCTGGTTGACCATGATCATTATTTTTCACATTCAATTCATCACTACAAGATTCCTAGAATTACTCAAAAGTCAAATCCTTTCATTTTTTTCATCACCAGGGCAGATATCCTTAAAACTCTAATAACATTATAACAACTAAAAATGAATCAAGGTTAACCCATTTCCTTCTACTTCAAGATTTAGAGTCAGCCAGCTTTGCAGGAACCCTGACTTCTTTCACTGAAGAATCATACAAGGGTCTTAGGTGCAATCTATGCCTATGAGATGACTTCACTTGGACGGTATTTGGTATAAGGGTGACAACGGGGGTATCTTGACCTTGTTAAAGTCAGAGGGTCAGATTTGAGTTCTCACTTTAATCCCAACTGTATTTTTTCTTTTCTAACCAGTTCTATTATCAGTTTTAAAATTCCATCTCTCTCCCTGTTTGAGCTACCTCTTATTTCTAATCCCATCCTAGAAAGAATAATGCACAGTGCCATATGTTCTCATACCAAATGTGCATTTAAAGCACGTTGACCAAGGTGTTGGGAACTATAACTTCTGAGTTTTTTTAATATATAATTGTCGTGTGTTTTCTTTTGTGTCCTTCAACTCAAGATGGATGGGTTTTGCACCAGGTTTGAATGGTCCTCCTTGCCTGCATTACTTGAATAAAGCACCAACATGTCAAAAAGAAAATACATTTTATTCTTGCCACAAAGAAAATATTGAGAATTTGAGGGTATATGTCATTATTATTGTAAATAGAGCCTGCCTCTCTCTAGTACTCACAATAAAAGGGGGAAATAATACTAAATTTGAACATCCTGGTAAGATCAGTAAGGACGTTTATTTTATTAAAATGAAAAGCTATATTAAGAAATACATACATAGAAAATGCACATTACCAAAATCTCTGTACTTATTCATGCACATTTAAACATATCTGGTATGATTTGTTTTCTTTGTAGAAATAAAATATATTGAAATGATAGAATTAGACACGGCTCAGCTATAGAAAAGAGAATGTGCTGCTCTGGCTGTTGACACCCAAGAAGGGAGGAAGAGATGGGGTGACATTTAGAAAGTGTTTGTGGAAGTGACAGTAACCAAAGTCACATGAGAGAGGTTTTGACTCCTGGAGAAAGAGAACAGGTTCAGCCAGAGAACCTGTGTATACTCCGAATTGCTGCTGTCCTGATGTTTCCCCCACAGGTGAGATTTGAACCACCATCAGCAAGGCAGGATATGGTGAAGTGCGTGGTCGCACCCAGTTCCTATTGGCCAGCACTGTTGCACAGGGTCGGGGTAAAGATGAGCCCGGAGCAGGGTAGAGCTTTCCTATGCCTGGTCCAGTTGGTACACATTGTGGTCAGAGCACATAAACAACTCTTGATGTCCCTCACCTACAACTGTCAAGGGCTTGGCACACCTCAAAGGGGTGAGATAAACTAAATGGGGATGAACAACAATCAAAAGGAAATTGCTAAAATAAATTAAAAACAGGTAGTCAACCTCACTCCAGAAATAGATACCCAAAATATTTTTATGCTTGGGAACTATTTTCTGCCTTTTCTGCTAAGTAATTAAAGATATGAAACTTGGGGCTGAGATTGTGGCTCAGTGGTAGAGCATTCGCCTAGCATGTATGAGGCACTGGGTTTGACCCTCAGCACCACATAAATGTAAAATAAAGATATGGTGTCCACCTAAAACTTAAATATAAATATTTAAATAAAAATTAAAAATTTTATTTAAATAAATCTGATTTTTAAAAAAAAAAGATATGAAACTTGTAGGATTTAGAGAACTATATAATTCAAGATGGTACCCAAGAAAAAACTTCTGCCCAATCAGAAAGTAACAAATTCTAAATACTAGCAGTCCTGCTATCACAGATATTAGTTAAACCCAAAGCCAAGCTTCAGAGTCCGGTGGCTGCCTTCAGCAAGAAGCAGACCTTCTTTGGGAACTTGGCGTGATAATTCACTATTTGCTGATTTAATTCTCTTCCTGCCTCTTGAAATGGAAAATAAAATACCCAAGCAAGCCAATTGAGTTCTCAAGGTGTGTTCTCAACCAATCTTTTTAGTACACATCACTGACAGTTTGATTTTTTTTTTTTTTTTTTTTTTTTTTTTTGCTAGAAACAGAAGCCAAGTCAGAATCAGATATGCAGATGTTTACCTTAGGAAATGCCTGTGAAGGATAGAGAGATGGAGTAGAAAAAGGAGAGAAAGCCTCCGATTGTGATGCAAGATGATAGCTGTGAAGGGAAAGCAGGACGGAAGAAACTGTTCCACAGCAAGGAGTTTTGCAAAAACTTCAGCCAGATTTGTGAGTGTCCCTGATCAAAAACAGTTACAGGAGGAATCTTGCATTATAAAAAAAAAAAAATTGGCAATACTGGTAGCTCTCACTCCTGCTCAGCCCTTGACTAACAGCAGCCGGGGAGAAGCACAGCCCCAGCATGAGTGCAGGGGAAGAACCAAGTTGTGGCAGCTGGTGCTGTCAATCAACTGTGCTCTCAGTGGCAGGGTTCTTTTGATGGAGATCTTAGCAGGGCCCTTCCAGGGTCTCTGCATCACTGCAGACATATGCCAAAGTGTCATGGGCACTCTGGATCAAATCATATTGTATGCTGAGATATCTCAAACATGACAAGATATTAATGAAAATTTTGTAAAATATATTAATTGAGCCTCTGCTTTCTGAAACAGACGATGCAAAACATAATTCAACATTTGCTAGATTATTCTGTGTCTTTAGTTGTTAAGATTGATTATTAGACCCATAGGTAACATGGAAATGTCCTCAGGGACTACTGATATGTGTTAGCTCTTCTGCTAAATGCTGTAAGTCTAATAACTTTGCTGATAACATTTTTGTCATTCTGTAGTTTTATAACCCGCCTAACTATCCGATGACCATCTGTCACTGCTCTCTACTGTTAAGTGTTCCTACCTCCACAAGTCCCATCTGTTTATGGTTAGTTTTTTCTTATTAAAAATTATAATTGAATCAAAATGCAGAAAGAATAGAATGAATGAATGACCATAAACCACACAGCTATTGCCATCTTGTTTCATTGATACTCTACCCACATAGGTCCTCCGCTAAAAGATTTAGAAGCAAATTCCTGAGCGTTATAATAATTATCTTAAATATTTCAGTGTGCATTTTTTAAAACCAATGTCATTATTTTTAAAAGAGCCATAATTTCAGTATCAGAACATTCTATAATAATTCATCAATCATCCAATCAATATTCATATTTCTCCAGTTGGCTTATAAATTGTGTATTTGCTTTTTCAACAAGAGACAAATCAGGTATGTACATTGCAATCCATTGATGTGACTCTTAGGTCTCTTTTAGCTCATGTTTCTCCTCAATTTCTTTCTGTCTTATTCTCAGTTGGCAACTTATTTGTTGAATACATCAGGTCACTTGTCCTGCAGAGTTTCCACCTGGTGGATTTTGCTGATTTGGTCTCTGCAAAGTCATCTTAATATGTCATTCAACCCCTTGTCCTTCTTGTAAGCAGTTGTTAGAGCTGCCGCCCTGAACAGATTCTCCAGTAGAGTCCTTATGGTTAGCTCCCAGGGAAAATGCTCCCAAAATTCTTCCAAGTTCCTAAGTTTGACTATAGGTTTTGTACTTGGGTTCAGTCTGGCAACCATTATTTCCCGCCATGGACTGTCTTAATTATGTTACTCCATTATCTACTCTCACAAAATTTTGCTGTCAAAAAAGTCTAATGCAGCTGGCCACAGAGGCACATGCCTATAACCCCAGCAACTGAGAAGGCTGAGTCAGGAGGATGGCAAGTTCAAGGCCAGCCTCAGCAACTTAGGGAAACCCTCAAGCAACTTAGTGAGACCCTGTCTCAAAATAAAAAAAATAAAAGGGACTTCCCCACATCTACAATGTGACCTTTCAATGTACTGATCCACACATCCTTTTGTTTAAGGAAACTTGTCTTAAATGGCATTTTTCATTATGGGTTCTAATGCAAGGTGTTTCTTTCCTCAAGAACTCCAGGAATATTGACACTTCTCTGCCTGTTTTCTGTATCGAGCATTTCTTAACATGATGCTTAAATTGATTTGGGTAAGTCGGTGCAATGGGGGAAAGATCAGAAAGGTAGGCACATTCTAGAAGACAGAATTACACATGCAAGAGCAAAGGAGATTAATGAGAATAACTACAGGTCTTTAATGAGGCCAGATATGTGGTGAGTACAAAATATGTGGAAGAGAAGTCAAACCAGAGTGACGGGATCCTGCTCACAAAATGCTTTGATGTCAGATAAATGTTTTGAATTTTCTTTGAAAGCTAAGAAGGATTTTAAAGTGTGGAAGAATATTTTAGAAATATCACATTGATGTCAGCAAAGAGAATGACCTCTGGAATAAAGGGAATTAATAAAAAAAGCAACAAATTGAAATAAGAAATCATCTCACCCCAGTTAAAATGGCTACTAAGAAAAAGAGAAAAATAATAAATACTGGATCAAAAGGATGTGGAGAAAGAACTCTTCTATGCTGTTCATGGGAAGGTAAATTAGTATAGCTCCTATGGAGAACCATACAGAGATTCCTCAAAAAAAATAAAAATAGACCTACTATATAATCCAGCTATCCCAGTTTTGAGTGTATGTTCAAAGAAAATATCTGCATATCCATATTTATTGTTATTTTGTTTTGGTTTGGTTTTTGTTTTGGTGCTGGGGATTGAACTCATGGGCACTCAACCACTGAGCCACATCCCCAGCCCTATTTTATTTAGAGACAGGGTCCCACTGAGTTGCTTAGTGCTGAGAGCCATAGCCAAGTAGGAATGACACATGGCATTTTTGGTTAAAAGGTGACGCCAGCAAGCCATTGAGATGATAATGATTATGTTAAGATGTGCATTCAATTGGAGATTAGACCCCTGCTGTCCGCCTCGGCATCGGCCTGCTACTTTGGAGCTCTTGCGGGACTCCCGGAGAGTTCCCATTGGTTGGGGAAGTGCTGTAGGAGGGAATTCCAGAGGAGGGATTTCCTGTTGGTGTAGCGTGTCCCCGGAGAAGGCCGCGTGCGTGGCATTCGCGGGAGTTTTGGAAATAAAGTTTGTTCCTGCTTGAGTGGCTCGTGATTTTTTGCCCAGCCAAACTGCAGCAGCTTAGTACCTCGCCATTGCTGAGGCTGCCTTTGAACTCACCATCCTTCTGCCTCAGCCTCCCAAGCCACTGGGATTCCCATGCGCCACTGCGCCCAGCTCCATGTATATTGTAACACTACTCACAATAACGAATATGAAGATATGGAATCCACCTAAATGGTCACCAACAGATGAAAAGGAAAAAAATGTAGTATACATATATAATGGACAATTGTTCAACCATATAAAGGAAGATAATCTATCATTTGTAAGAAAATGGATGGAACTAGAGGCCATTATGTTAAGTGAAATAAGTCAGACACAGAAAGACAAATACCATGTGCTCTTTCTCTTATGTGGATGCTAAAAAGAAAAGTTGATCTGAATGTAGAATCGATTAGTGGGGTTGGGAAGGGTAGGGAGAGACGGGCACAAAACACATTTGGATAGAAGTGATGCATTCTAGAGTTCTACAGCACAGAGAGGTGACTATAGTTCATTACGCCCTTTATATGTTCTATGAATAACTAGAGGTGAGAAGCTCAAAAGCTGCAAAAACAAAATGATAGATATTATACACATGTACTGAAATATCATACTCTTATAAATATGTACAATGATTACATGGGGGTTTTGTTTTGTCTTTTGGTTTTGTAGGGAGTTTTCTCTGTTTGTTTTTTTGTTTGGTACCTGGGACTGAACCCAGGGGCACTTAACCACTGAGCCATATCCCCACTGTTAATCAAAATTGTTTTAATATTTAAGTAGATGGAAATGTTAACTACCTTGATTTGATTGTTATGTCCTGTACACACACACTGAATTATCACACTGTGGCCCATAAATTTTATTGATCTTTTAAAGCCAGGTACTGCTCTGTACCTAAAAGTCATAAGTGATTAATACGAGCTTTATCATTTATCCTTCACCACAAGTATAAGTAGTAGGTTTTGTTCCCATTTTTCTGGACTGAGCACATACACTGAGACATAACACATGTCTTCCTTTTTTTTTTTTTTTTTTTTTTTTTGGTATCTGGGATTGGACCCAGGGACACTTAACCAATAAGCCACATCCCCAGCCCTTTCTATTTTTTATTTTCAGAAACAGTCTTGATAAATTGCTTAGGAGCTTGCTAAATTGCTGAGGCTGGCCTCAACCTGGCCATCCTCCTGCCTTAGACTCCCAAGCTCCTGGGATTATAGGCAAGCACCACCCAACCAGGCCAAGACATAACACATTTAAGTAAATCTTCCATATCTCATCAAAAAGCCTGGGATCAGAAGCCAATAGTAATTAATTTTCAAACACACATTGGTTCCATTCACCACACTAATACTGGAGTCAACAAGACCAAAAGTGAGAATAATACACAGATTTTCAAATGGAGTTAAATGATATGTAGAAACAGGGAAGACAGGGAATGGATTGCACCTCATAAGACTGACTGAGAGGGAGAAGAAGGCATGCATGGGGATGCCTATTTTCAGGTGAAGGACCCAAGTCAACACTGTCTTACACCAGGTTGAAAAGCAAAGAGCAGGTAAGAGGGAAGGGGGAGGGAATTGCTGGCCTCTGATGATGTGGCAAAATCTACTGTCACGCTATGTTCATACACGAATATGTAACAACAGATCCTACCATTATGTACAACTCTAATGCTCCAATTAAAAAAAATGTGGGGGAGAAAAAGAAAATTGCAAGTAAAAATGAAGGCAACAAATGAAGACTGTTCTCCAAACAACTTAGGGAAGAGCAAGGTGAAGACAGGAGCTATAGACAAGATGAAGAAAGTTCTGGTTTTGATAAGAAAGACAGCCATTGTTGTACAATTAAATGCCTGTAGAGAAGCTGAAAATGGGAACTCACAAGCTATAATTTGGATCTGGAATGTCACCCCAAAAAATATGTGTTGAAGGGTTAGTCCCCAGCTCATGGAACTATTGGGAAGTTGTTGAATCTTTAAGAGGTAGGGCCTTCTGGGAGGTTTTAGTCCTCAAATGTGTCCTCAGAGGGAACTGTGGGATCCTGGTCTCCTTATCTTGCTCTTCTGTATCCCAACCCTGAAGTAAGTGTTTTGCCATGCTTTGCCACCACAATGTGCTGCCTTGCCAAAAAACAACAGGACCAACCAGTCATGAATTGAAACCTCCAAAACTGCAAGCCAAAAAAACCCTCTCTCTCCATAAACTGATTATCTCAGCTATTTGTTACAGTAACGGAAAGCTGACAGACACAGAAGGCAGAGCATAAGGCTCATGAAGAAGTGGTAACAGACGGTGGAGGAAGAGAACAGGATCTAGAACATAAGCAAAGGGATTAATCACACGCAAGCAGAAAAAGTTTTTTCTACTGAGATAGGAAATAAGAAAATATGTTGATCCCTTACCTTGCACAAAACATTACAATAAGCACTTCCATCCACAGTTTACACGCTTTCCAATAGAATGTTTCTGCTGATTTTATCTACATTTTGAAAATCACATCACTAGTAATTACCAGAGTTGGAGGCTTACCCATGTCTATTGTGACTATTTCTAGTGTTAGTCTTTTAGGGAGGAATTGTGGTACTGAGAAACAACTGAGTTCAAGTTGTGAAATCTTTATTCACTCTTTTCCTTAGACAATGCACTCACATCTATAATGTCCCAATTTCCCCAACTGTAAAGCAAATAATAAAGATTTCTTATATTCCAACAAACTCTTCTATGAATGAAAACCATATATTTTGTCCATGAAAATTATTTTCTAATAAGGTATTTAGTTGTAAACTGTAATTGGCTTCCATTTCAGGTGAGAGAGACTCCAGGTTCAAGAATTCAGATTATCACTACTGTTATCAACACCAAATCTTAGGAAATATTTTGATAAAAGGCTAAAAGTTAATAATAAAGTTGAGAGAGTCTTTTTATTGTTCAGAATTTGCATAGCAAATTTGCTAAAGATTTATCTTACTGGGCAATTTTACCACCAAAAGTTACTAAAATCATTTTACTTGTGAAATTATTTTGTTTAACTTTTAGTTCATCTTTCAGAGTTACTGTGCACACACATATACACACATGTGAAAATCATTTTATTTGAGTTCATCTTTCAGAGTTACTGTGCGTATACACACATGTGTGACTTGTTGCAGGATTTCACACTTACTCAGACTTTACCCAAAGAAATCCTTGCAGAGTACGTTATAAAAGACTCTATCCAAATTAAACTGAACATTCATTATTGGTGAAACCAATAAGAACATGTTTCTTAACTCTTCCAAAACTTCTAAACAACTAAACCTCGTGTGTACCAGCAAGCAGAAACCTCTGCAGACTTACATCATCTAAAGCAAATCTTAAAAGATGAGGTTAGGGCAGCAAATGGGTAATGAACCATGCAGAACTTACTCCAAGAGGCACGCAGTTTGAAAAGAGCATTGTCAAACTGACAGAACATTTGTCTCAGTAAATATTCTTCTTCATTCCTAAGCCATTCGAGCGTGAGAGGGTGAACACAGACAGCAATCTGAAAGTCTCTAATGAATACTCGTAACATACAAGCTGAGAAACTCTTGTTCTACCTGCTCTTTGGGGAAAATACAAGCTGAAGAGATGGGGTTAAAAATAAAGGAGAAGCTGCCACTTCTAACTACAATGGACCAGTCTATGGAAAAATGAACCTCTCACCAAGAAAATCTTTGAACGATGAATAGAATACAGAAAACATCATGCTGAAGATATCAAAGAACTCCCAAGGCAACCAAGTCTCAAAGAACCACAGTGTTGGAGAGGGATGAAATCCAGAAAAGTGAACTCAAGCCCGGCACGGTGGCGCACGCCTGTAATCCCAGAGACTTGGGAGGCTGAGACAGGAGAATCGTAAGTTCAAAGCCAGCCTCAGCAACTTAGCGAGGCCCTAAGGAACTTATGAGATTCTGTCTCAAAATAAAAATAAAAATAAATTAAAAGGGCTGGGGATGTAGCTTAGTGATTAAGTGCCCCTGGGTTCAATCCGTAGTACCAAAAAAGAAAAGAGAGAGAGACTTCTCAAAAGACTAGGAATGAAACCACTGTGTAACTCAGCTATCCCACTCCTTAGTACTTATCCAAAAGAACTAAAATCACCACACTATAGTGACACAGGCACATCAATGTACACAGCAGCACTATTCACAATAGCCAAGCTATGCAACCAGCCCGGGTGCCCATCAACAATTGAATGGATAAAGAAAATGTGGTTTATACACAAAATAGAGTTTTACTCAGCCATAAAGAATGAAATGATGGCATTTGCTGGTAAATGGATGGAACTGGAGAACATCATGCTAAGTGAAATAAGCCAGACTCAGCAAGTCAAGGGTCAAATGTTTTCTCTCATATGTAGAAGACAGAGCAAAGCAAGGGGGAAAAGCGGCCGGAATCTCATGAAAACAGAAGGAAGAAGAGGAAGAGGACTGAGGGAGGAGGAGGGGGGACAGAAAAGGGAGATTGACCAACTTAGGCTACGAACATATGTGAAAATATCTCCATGAATTTCACATTTGTGGATACCTACAGAGCACCAATTAAAAAAACAATAAATAAATAGAAAGAAGACCAGTAGAGTAGAGGAAGGGGAACAGGGGGAGGAAGAAGGGAAGGAAAGAGGAAGTACTGGGCACTGAAGTGGAGCAAATTATATTCCATGCATGTATGATTATGCCCAAATGAACTCCAGTATAATGTGTAACTATAATGCACTGATAAAAAAAAACCTCTAAAAATGTAGACAAGACACACGTCCATGAACTTCAAAACAAAATCTTAAGGAGATAATATTTCCTTCTAAACTGATACAGTCATTCAGCACTGCTGAGAGCCACGGCCGAGTCTGTATGGCCCCTGGCATTTTGCCAACAGTATTGATTGACAGGCGAGGCATTACTATCCTCCTCGGCTGCTACTTTTGAGTTCTCGCACTATTTTGGAGTTCTCCTGGGGATTTCCGGGGATTCCCCCAGAGTTCCCATTGGTTGGGGAAGTGCAGGAGGAGGGATTTCCGGGAGAGATATTTCCGGCTGGGGGTTCCTGGAGGAGCTGCGTGGCGGTCAGGGGAGTTCCCGGGAGCATGTGTGGAGTGTGCTGGTGGAGTTCAAAAATAAAGTTTGTTCCTGCTTCAGTGGCTCGTGATTTGTGCCCAGCCAGACTGCGGCAATTGGTGGCCCGTGCGGGGAACGTCTGAAGCTTCAGGGTAAGTGAAATTGCTTGCCCCTAAGGGAAGGCGAGAGAATGGGTGACCATTTTAAAAAACAATGTGTTCTTGTTTTGATTTGTTTTGTGTTTGTTTCAAGCTGCCTATCCCTAGAATTTTCTCAGGCAGATTGGGAAAAATGGTTGGCTCAAGGTTTGAAGTTGTTCGCCCCTGAGGAAGAGATAGAAATAGACCACAAATGCACATGTCAAGAAAATAGGAAAATTGATACAACGATTTTTTGTTCCATTTTTGTTTCATTCTGTTTCGGTTTTGTTTTGTGTTATCTTATTGGGTTGCGTTATCTTTATAACAGATTAGAAATTAGTAAAAAACAAACTGAAAGAGTGTTAAGTAAATTGTTAGAGGTTCAGACCATGGAGAAAGACATTTTAGATCAAGCAAAAGAGAAGGTCTCTCAAGCTAGTCAGACAGAGGAAGAAAATTTAAAGGAAGAAAGCTTAGAGGAGAAACAGCTATTAGGGAAAAAGCTACAACAGGAGGCTGCTACTAACACCGTTCTATCACCAGAGGGCGTAATTCAACCAACAGCTCCCCCTATGGAGATAGCTGAGTGGCCCTCAAACCCCGTAGTTGATAGATGGGATCCCGAGACAGGACTTCAAAGATTAGCATGCCCTGTACTTGAGCAGTCAGGAGGGCAGCGAATTCACCGTGCTTTAGATTTCAAAACAGTGAAGCAGTTAAAGGAGGCTGTAACAACCTATGGTCCTCAAGCACCGTTCACTGTAAGCATGCTCAAATCCATTACCAACTTGGACATGACGCCAGCAGATTGGGCTAGTATGTGTAAATCTGTGCTAAATGGAGGACAATATTTGTTATGGAAGGTTGCCAATGAGGAATTTTGCAGGGAGACAGCTAGGCGAAATGCAGCAGCCGGTTACCCTCAAAGAAATATAGATATGTTGTTAGGAAAAGGACCTTATGAGGGTCAACGGCAACAAATTGAATATGATCCTGGCGTATACGCACAAATTGCTGTAGATGCGGTTAGGGCATGGAAAACTTTACAGGGGCATGGAGATTTACAAGGTCAATTATCTAAGGTAATACAAGGAACTAATGAACCTTACGCTGAATTTGTAGATAGGCTTATTCAAGCAGCTTCCAGAATTTTGGGGGATACAGAACAGGCAATGCCATTTATAAAACAACTGGCTTATGACCAAGCAAATCATTGCTGCAGAGAGGTCATTAGACCATGGAGACATGAAGATTTAAACACATATATTAAATTATGTAGAGACATTAATGAACAAGGGCAAGTCTTAGCAGCAGTACAACAGGCTTTAGATGCCAGGCCAAAAACATGCTATAATTGTGATCAAACAGGACATTTTAAAAGGAGTTGCCCCATAGGAGGAGGGTTTAACAAAGCTAGGTATCAAAGGAATAGAATACCGGGTATTTGCCCACGATGCCGTAGAGGGAAACATTGGGCTAATGAATGCCGTTCTCAAACCACCATAGAGGGTATTCCATTATCAAAAAACAGACAAGGACCAAGTGTTTACCCACGATATTGTAGAGAAAGGCATCGGGCTCCATTGCCAAAAAACGGACAGGGGGGCCCAATGCTCTGGGGCCCACGACCACAAATGTACGGGGCACTGGAGGAACCCAGAAACACCATGGAGGAACCCAGCAACCCCATCAGGGTAGTGCCCAGGACACATTATCCATCAGATCTCTCATCAGATGAACCAGAGGGAGCGCAGGGTTGGACATCTGCGCCTCCGCCAGAGCAGTACTAACTCCAGAGATGGGAGTTCAAATCATTCCCACAGGAGTAAAAGAACCTCTTCCCCAAGGAACAGTAGGCTTATTGTTAGGACACAGTTCTTCTACGATAAAAGGACTTATGATAAGTCCCGGGGTAATTGATCCCGATTATGAAGGTGAAATAAAAATTATAGCTAGTTCTCCAAAGGGTATATCAGTAATTTCACCAGGAGATAGAATAGCACAGTTATTAATAATACCCAGCCTACATGATAAATTTTCCAGTAGTAGTATAGAAAGAGGTTCCAGGGGATTAGGCTCCACAGGTGTAGATTGGGCTATGCTGTCTTTAAATTTAGATTCTCGCCCCATGCTAAAACTAAATATTCAAGGACATGAATTTAATGGACTACTGGATACAGGTGCAGACCTTAGCATCATATCTCGTCAAGAATGGCCAAAACACTGGCCGTTACAACAAGCCACTCAAACGCTTCGAGGCCTAGGAGTGGCAACTAATCCCCATAGAAGTGCAATGGTATTAGATTGGAAGGATCCTGAAGGATGTGAAGGAACTATACAGCCATATGTATTGGATCATCTTCCTATAAATTTATGGGGACGAGATGTCCTAGATCAATTAGGTTTGACATTAACAAATAACATCAATCCAAATGTGCCCACTATTAGGGCTAGACAAGGTTTCAGGAAAGAAAAAAAGATTAGGAGAACAAGGCATAGCAGCACCAATTCAAATAGATCAAGGAATAAATAGACATGGACTGGGTTTTCAGAAGGGGTCACTGAGGCAATAAAAATTACTTGGAAATCAGAAAGACCAGTATGGGTTCCTCAGTGGCCCCTGACTAAAGAAAAGATACAAGCAGCCCATGACCTGGTCAAACAACAGTTAGCGGAGGGACATATACAACCTTCCGTATCTCCTTACAATACTCCCACTTTTGTCATTAAAAAGAAATCTGGTAAATGGAGATTATTGCAAGATTTAAGAGCCATTAATAATGAGATGGTTATTATGGGACCTGCTCAATCGGGGATTCCTCAATTGTCTGCTTTGCCAAAAACCTGGTACATTTTAGCTATAGATATTAAAGATTGTTTTTTTTTCAATTCCAATTCATCCTGAGGATAGTCCACATTTTGCATTTACTATCCCTGCACTGAATCATGAAGGTCCTGATCAGAGATATGAATGGAAAGTACTCCCTCAAGGGATGGCTAACAGCCCAACTATATGTCAAATTTATGTTAACAAAGCAATCCAGCCACTTAGAAATCAAAATCCTGAACTACAAATATTTCACTATATGGATGATGTATTGTTAGCACACAAAGATAAAAACACATTGCTAGAATGTTATGCCACACTTACAAATTTATTAAAAAATTATAATCTAGAGATAGCAATAGATAAAGTACAATTAAATTTTCCAATTAATTATTTAGGAGTTCTATTATCCTCAACCATGGTCCATCCACCAAAAATTCAAATACGAGTAGATCAACTCAAATCACTTAACGACTTTCAAAAGTTATTAGGAGACATAAATTGGATAAGGCCTTATCTAGGCATACCAACAGGAGAGTTGGGACCTTTATTTGATATCCTAAAAGGTCCATCAGATCCAAATTCACCCCGCATGTTAACGCCTGAAGCAAGAAAGGCATTAAAAATTATTGAAACATATATGGAAAATATGCATTTGGATAGAATTGATATAACTTTGCCTTTATTATTTATTGTAATACCAACAAAAAATATTCCTACAGGAGTATTTTGGCAAGAAGGTCCATTATTGTGGATACATTTATCTTATTCTCCTAACACTATTCTTACTAGGTATCCTGAGGCTGTAGGACAATTAATACTCAAAGGAATAAAAGCAGCAAAGGGAGTGTTTGGAATTTCTCCCAATAAAATTATTACTCCATATACTATGGATCAAATTGATGAGTTAGCTAATGAGTTAAATACTTGGGCAATAATCATGTGTAAATCTAATGTTTCATTTGATAATCACTTACCATCTAATCCTTTGTTGTCTTTTTGGTCTTCGCATCCTGTAGTTTTTCCAAAAATGACAAGAAAAACCCCTATCATGAATGCTCCAAATGTATTCACTGATGGGTCAAATAATGGTACAGCGGCAGTAGTTACCCCTGATCAAACTTTTACATTTTTAGTACCCAAACAATCAGCTCAAAAGGTAGAGCTTAATGCAGTTTTACAAGCTTTTGTGATGTTTAAAGATTCTGTATTTAATTTATTTTCTGATAGTCAGTATATAGTTAATGCTATAGTATCCCTTGAAGATGCTGGCAGGATTTCCCCTTCTTCTACTGTTTTCTCTTTGTTTTCTGCTATACAAAGTCTAATCTGGGCCAGAAAAGATCCATTCTTTATAGGACATATCAGAGAACATACAGGATTGCCTGGAGCTCTTAGTTTGGGCAACGATTTAGCAGATAAAACTACACATGACATACATATTTTCTCTACACTAGAAGAAGCTACACATTTTCATAAAAGGTTCCATGTCAATGCTAATACTTTACAAAAGCATTTTAAAATAACTAAGGAACAAGCCAGACAAATAATAAAACAATGTCAAAATTGTGTGACATTTTTACCACAAGTTAATCTTGGAGTCAATCCTAGAGGACTGATACCTAACCATATTTGGCAGATGGACGTCACACACTTGCCAGAATTTGGAAAATTAAAATATTTGCATGTTACAGTTGATACTTCTTCCGGATTTTTGATGGGCTCCCTTCATTCCGGAGAAAAAACTAAAGATGTTATAGCTCATTGCTTACAAAATTTTGCCACTGTGGGCGTTCCAAAACAGTTAAAAACAGATAATGGTCCTGGTTATACTTCTACCTCTTTTAAACAATTTTGCTCATCATTTGGCATTACTCATATAACAGGAATCCCATACAATCCTCAGGGACAAGGCATAGTTGAAAGAGCTCATCAAACTATTAAAATGTACTTATTAAAGCAAAAAGAGGGAATTGGAAAGGGGTATATATCACCCAAAGATAAACTTAAAATAACCCTTTTTACTCTAAACTTTTTAAATTTGGATTCATCAGGGCTTAGTGCTGCGGAAAGGCATATGTGTCCAAAAAATGTACATAAGCCTAAGGTACTTTGGAAGGATATTCTAACAGGACAATGGAAAGGTCCTGACCCAGTGATTGTCTGGAGTCAGGGTTCTGTTTGTGTTTTTCCACAGGGAGAACAGCAGCCGATTTGGATTCCAGAGAGATTAACTAAAACAATTTCTACAGACCAAAAGGAAGATGATTTTACTCAAATCCATAACAGCTGATATCCAGAACTCCAGTTTAGCTATTCTTACAACTGCGATAGTGATTAACCAGGATGATTTTTTCAATATTTATTTTATTATTTGCCTTTTCCCACATCATAAAGTTCTATTTTATTTTTGAGCTCATACAGACCTAGGTTAATGTTTTTCTGATCAGTTTTATTTTTTGACTGTGGAGTTTTTAAGCATTGCAATGGAGATTTCACCTAGGTAAAGCTACAAGGCCTTTACTACTGTCTTATGTGTTGTATGTTATGTGTGCACACTTCTGTTTTGTGTTGTATGTCTGTATGTGCGTATGTCCATATATCATATATGAGTAGCGCTCATGAATAAATGGATCTGAATTTTTTTATTCACGTGATTTTAATGGTTTAATTTAGATTGGGTAAACAGCTGTTGAAAATTGTTTTAATATGTGAACAAATAAGGAGGTTAACAAATCTGTTTGTTTACTTTCACCTTTCCTTCTCATTATATTTAATAATTCTGTTCAGGATAATGTAAATTGTTCAAAAAATTGTTTTCTTAGTGCCTGTTGGAATGTTACATAATTTTTTTCTTAGCATCATTGCCAGAATTCCTATCTTCATCCCAGTGCCGGTGAAGACAAAGATAAAACCAAACTACAGCTTCTTCGATAGTTATCACAACAAACTGTATAAACTGATGCATCAATGAATAATAACTCAACAAGTAATGCTCAATCAAGGAGTCGATTTACTTTGGGAGGAAACGGACATATTGACAGATTCCTCTGCTTTGAACTGCTTGCAGAACTTGCCTGGACTATGTATCACTTGTATGCATTGTGAACTATCTGTTGGTGCAGCGAATTGTGGTAGTGCTGGAGTATTTTTGCTGATGGTGTCACCGGTGGTACAATTTTTCAAAGGAGCCCTCAATTGGCTTAGTGTCATGGCATTTTGCATCCTCCTCCCTTCTACTAGTGATGGTCTAAAATTTGGGGGCCAACAGAGGTGAGGCAAAGAACCTCACCCCCCCACTGGTGCAAAGGCCTATCCACAAGTATGGCTGTATGCTGGACCGGTAGTCAGTGACGGCGATGATCCAATTGCAGTGGTACCAACCTAAGACAGGAGGCTGACGCCTAGAGGTCAGTTCATCTGATGACGGGTAAGAACCATATGTTGAATTGGACTGCCTAACAGGCACGGTCCCAAAGCCACATTGCTTGTTGTTTAATTAAACAAAAAGGGGGAGATGCTGAGAGCCACGGCCGAGTCTGTATGGCCCCTGGCATTTTGCCAACAGTATTGATTGACAGGCGAGGCATTATTATCCTCCTCGGCTGCTACTTTTGAGTTCTCGCACTATTTTGGAGTTCTCCTGGGGATTTCGGGGGATTCCCCGAGAGTTCCCATTGGTTGGGGAAGTGCAGGAGGAGGGATTTCCGGGAGAGATATTTCCAGCTGGGGGTTCCTGGAGGAGCCGCGTGGCGTTCGGGGGAGTTCCCGGGAGCGTGTGTGGAGTGTGCTGGTGGAGTTCAAAAATAAAGTTTGTTCCTGCTTCAGTGGCTCGTGATTTGTGCCCAGCCAGACTGCGGCACAGCACAATCCAGATGAAAACAGAAGCTGGTTTTTTATATTTGGGAAATTGAAAAGCTGATCATAAAGTGAATATGTAAATATAAAAGCCCCCAAATATCCAAGACAATTTTGGAAATAAAGTTGAAGGATTCACAGTAAGCATTAAGATTTTCAACATAAAGCCACAGTAATTAACATGATGTCGCGGGACACCAGGATAGACAAAAGCAAAGCCACACTGGCATGGACACATGGATTTTTTTTTTGGGGGGGGGGGGTTTCAAAGGATTTCACCCAGGAGTGCCTTACCACTGAGCCACATCCTCAGCCCTCTTATGTTTTATTTAGAAGCAGGCTCTTACTAAGTTGCTGAGAATGGCCTTAAACACTTGAAATCCTCGTGCCTCAGCCTCCTGAGCTGCTGAGATTAGAGGCATGGGCCACTGTGCCTAGTGACACATGGATTTTAACAAAGGTGACACTTTAGAGATGTGTAAGAAAGAATGATCTTTTCAATAAAAGATGATGCCATATTGCTGGGATCTCAGTGTGGAAAACAAAATTATGGGGATTCCACCTCTTGGGTCCCCTTCTTCCTCCAGGGAGAAGTCTTTTCTGCTGTCCTTTAATAAAGCTTCTACTTTCCACTCTAAACTTGTCTTGGCGTGCTTCTGTGGTGTTATACTTCAGCATTGGGGAAGCAAGGACTCGTCACTGGTAAAACAACAGTAACAGATTGGACGCCCCAGCGAGATCTACACCGAGATGGAAGCTTCTCTCTCCAATATGCCAGGTGCACCACTAACCTGCATATTGAAAAATTGGGATAGATTTGACCCTCAGAAGCTCAAGAAAAAGCGCCTCATTTTCTTCTGCCACCAGGCCTGGCCTCAATACAAACTCCCTGATGGAGAAACCTGGCCACCAGAGGGAAATATCAATTTTAATACAATTTTACAGCTTGATAAATTTTGCACAAAAGAAGGGAAATGGTATGAGATGCCATATGTTCAGGTTTTCTTTGCCCTATGGATCCTAAATTATGCCAACAATGTAAAGTAGACTTAGCTATGATGAGAGAAAATCTTGGAGACTCACCTACTGAGGAGAAAGAATCAGGAGGACCCACAAAATCTCCCTCTGCTGTTGGTGTACAACAGCAGCCTTCCTGTCTTCCATATCCTGGCCTCTCTGCATCTGCACCAATAGACAGACCAAATATATTACCTCTCCAGGAGATACCTTTAATGTCCTTTAATAAAGCTTCTACTTTCCACTCTTAAAAAAAAAAAGAAAACAAAATTATGTTTGACCCTTCCTCACACAATGCACGAAAAGCATCTAGAGGTTCTAGAGATCTAAATGGTAAAGGCAAAATAATAAAACGTTTACAACAAAACATGGGAGAAAATACTAATGAGCTTGGGGAAACAGAGAGAGTAGGAGAAGATATTCACAAAAATAAATCCCACAAACAATTTCTTTTCAAGAATGTTTAAATGTAAGAGTGTGAATGACCAACATACAAACATAGACAGAACAACTGAGAAATGGAATTGCATTTTAACAAAAACAGGGACCCCCAAAATGTCAAATGAGCAAAATTAGATTTTCAATTCTCATCAGTCATCAAGAACATACAAATTAAAAATTGAAGCTACAATGATACAGACCACTGTATACAGACCAGAATGAGGAAGAAAAGAATCCCTGACCCGGGTGACACGGTGGCGAGGAGGGGGCACAGGGAAAAGCCACGCTGCCCAGGGGAGTCTAACTGGGGCGGCCTCGCTGCAAAACTCTGGACAGCATCCAAAACAGTAAGATCCCTGTGTGTCTTGTTGGATCAAACAAATGAGTGCTATTATAAATACGGTGAGCCGCGTCCCTCCCCAGAGAAGAAGTGAAAAACAGGCCAAGAATGCCGGGTGGTAAAGAACAACCCTGAGTGACTGGGCTGGAATGAACAGAAAAAGGAAAATGTTATGCTTTCAGCAGTTTCCACCAACAGGGTCCAGAACCAACGTCACCCAGCAGACAGGTCCCAGGTCTCACTCTCTAAATGCCATTCCCCTCTGGGAGGAAATGGCTCCTTAGGGAAATGCTAGGGCAGCTACCACAGAAGCCTGGGATAGTTACGTCGCCAGAGAAGGAGACAGACCTCAATGAACGGTGGAGACCGTGCTCAACGAAATAAGTCCAACTCCAACGTCAAGGGTCCTGTGCTTTCTCTCATATGCCAAAGCCAGAGAGGAAAAAGGAAAAGAAAGGTGGGGGTGGATCTCCTAAAATCAAAGGGAGATCAGTAGAGGAAGGGGATCAAGGGGTGGGAGACAGAGAGGGAGGGGGAATGCTGGGGAGTGATACTGGCCACATTATAGTCCAAATTATATTGCTATATTGTGTGCCTGTGCGAATACAGAACCACTCCCGTCAGCATGCACAACGCTAACGCACCAATAGGAAAGGGGGGGGACAGTGGAGACACATAGAAGAGACACAGAACTTGAAGGAGCTTCCACGGAACAAATCTTGGATAATTTAAGCATTAAATAAATAAGGAAAGTAACCGATGAAAGCCCATAGACTTAAATAAGAACCCATAAATCCATTCTGAGAGCAAACAGATACAAACTAATTGGGGAAGAAGGAAGAGCTCTCCCACACCAGAGAATCCCAACAACAATATGGGGGAATTGATGGGGTGAGAATATGGCCCGTTTACAACCAGCAAACATTGATCCAGGCAAGAATCATGAACGGATGCTCCATTTAACTTGAGGGAAGGTTCTGATGAAAAGTAGGACATTTACTCAGTGTTAGAATATCTCCCCGTGCCTTTTAATTACAAAATAAAGTAAGCGCAGGGGGGAGAAAATAGATATCTAAGTAATCAGAAGTAACTTCACCAAGGAGGCAAAGCATCGACAGAAAGAGGCATGGTGTGGCTTCCAGATAGACTCACTGCAGCACTTCCGTGGTGTTCAAGCCCAAAATGCATTACCTCAATCCATCCATGTGAAACATCAAAGAAACACAATTTTATAAAAATCCAGCCTGTGTTTTTCATGAATGACAGAGAGAGGCTAAAGAGCTCTTCACAAAAATTAGGGTCCTCCAGAGGGTATACTTTCAGCTGAGGTCCAAGGGGGCCTTGCTCTGCCTTCTTGTTTCAGCTCTGAGAGAGATGGCCAGAGGATGGAGCCAGCAGGGGGCAGTGTGGAGAGGTAAGAAACCACCTCTGTGCCCAGGTGAACCAGGTGGGAGCCTCAATTTTGGCATCTCTGAGTGGAGCATCCCCCAGCACGTCAGTGAACGCATGTGAAACTTAATTTTTTCTTATGTAAAATGAAGAAAATAGAATCTGCCAGGTAGAATTATTTGTAAGGTTTAAGATCTTAATCTCTATGAAACATATTTTTCTCCTAGACCCAATGATTCAGTATTTGCTAATTCCATGTTCCCTGGAACTTCCTAGAATGTAACTACCAGGAATAATGAGAATCGATGATAAGTAAATTACTACTGGATCATAGCCCAAAATATAAATTAGATATCCACATCTCAGCACTAGTATAAATGACTGAATGTACAAATAAATGGAGAACAAGAGACATATTTCCTGTGCAAAAGAACTCCAGATGATTTATGTAGCTCCTCTGACCTCAGGAAGGTGGAACATAAATCTCCACTTCTTAATAGTGTACAGTAAGCACTGACTTCCTTCCAGAGAGTTTTAGCATAGAAAGAGGGAGAGAAACAAAAAAGAGTGTGAAAAAGACATACACACACCCACCTGACAAACACTATCTCAGCCAGGTGACGGAGGTCAGGAGCCACAGTGCCAGGCCGTGTCGCAGCCTGTGTCCCAGGTAGGATGCATAGACCGTAAGCAGGACTCAATGGAAGTAGCACTTTACCCCTGGGACTGACCACCCAAAACCCACAACCTTGGTCTAAGTATTATAAAGACATCAGGCAAATCCCAGTTAGGGAGCATTCCACAAAAATACCTGACCCAGGACTGCTCAAAACCCCAAGGTCATGGAGAACCAAAGGGTCTGAGGAGCCATCACAGCCATGAGGAGCTTAAGGAGATGGGACGCCTACAGGTAACGTGGGGCCTGATGTGATCCTGGAGCAGAAAAAGTCCAAGTAGGTAAACATGAGAGAAATCTGTGCTGGGTTGGAATCCAAGACCAAGACAGGCACGATGAAGCAAGTGTGGACTTTTGTAATAATCAGTCGATATTTGTTCACTAATTATAACAAATACACCCTCCTGGTTGAACAGAACACACTATTTTCTCCAGTTTCCTCTAAATCTAAAACTGTTTAAATTTTATCATAAAAGTGACTCTGATATAGAATTATTTGTAGATGACATATAACTCAATTAACTTCATATTTGAGTTTAACAGCAAGCAATTGGGTGCCCTATTGTATTCTGGGGGGTTGATTGTATCTATGTTTTGTCTTATTTTTTAGATGAGATGAAGACTGGACCAAAGTAGGGCTTATGCACCTGCTCAACAATGTCACGAACAATCTACCTTCTTCCATCTCACAGGCCCACAATCCTTTGTGTGTGATGTTCATCCTCCTGGTGGCAATATAGCTGCTGCTGCTCCAGGCACAGACCTGTGCTTCAAAGAAACAAGAGGAAGAAAGAAAGGGAATGACGAGCGATCTAGTTCCTTTCGTCAGCAAGTCTTTTAAATATGTGCCACATGGACCAAACTAACTGGAAGGAATTTAGGAAAATGAGCTATGTGTGGAAGTTAGGGTCCAACTAAGAATGACTTTCAAAGGACACAAAAATTAAAGAAGGGAGACCCATTAAAGAGAGACCGTAGTCTAGAAGCCAGGGGATGGCTAGGATGAGGTGGGGACTCTGGTTATGGTGCTTTGGGGCAGATGACATAAGTCTTTGGAAATAGATTGAAACAGACTTTCTAAGCAATTTGCTTTGCACACAGTAAAATGAAACTGAGAGTGAAGATTTTCAAAGCACACATCTAACAAAGGACTTGGAACTAGATACAAAGAACTACCACATCTCTCAATAACACAGAGACAATTAAGGCTTCATCAAAATTAAAAGCATCTTCTCCATGAAAGACTCTGTTAAGAGAATGAAAAGAAGAACTACAGGCTGGGAAAAAAATATTTGTAAATCCCACATCCAGATTATACAAACAACTCTCAAAACTCAACAATAAGAAAACAAGCAAACTGATTTTTTTAATGGGCAAAATATTTGAACAAACACTTCACTACAGAAAATATACAGATGGAAAACAAGCTCACAAAAATATGTTCAGTGTTATTCACTAGGGAAACGCGAATTCAAACAACCGTGTGATACTATGATATGCTCAGTAACAGGGCTAAATTCTTTAAAAGGTTTATCCTATCCAGATTTGGCAGCTGGGCACAGTGGTACATGCATGCAATCCCAGTTACTCAGGAGGCTGGGCAGGAGGATCACAAGTCCAAGGCCAGCCTAAGCAACTTAGCAAGACCTTGTCTCAGATAAAAAATTAAAAGGGCAGAGCTTGTGACTCAGTAGTAGAGTGCCCCTGGGTTCAACCCCCAGTACTGCAAAAAAAATGATAATAAGGTTTGTCAAGTATGTGGAGCAACCAAACTCTCACACCAGACTCTGCTGGTGACAATATATAAGGTGGTACCGTTACTTTGGAGAACAGTTGGTAACTATTTTAAAACCTCAACTATATTATCACACTGCATGATTTTCTACTCTTAGGTGTTTACCCTAGAGAAAGGAAAGCATATGTCCCCTCACCAAGTGGCACACAGATGCTCGGAGCCACTTCTTCCTCCTTGCCAAAACCTGCAAGCAACCCAAAAATGCCCATCGCCTGGTGAGTGGATGGGCAGCTGACAGCTCACCCTCACTATGGAAAACAATTCATGGAGGAAAAGAAACCACCATCTGATTAATGCACACGTTGCAGACCTCAAAACAATGATCCTAAGTGGAAAATGCAGACATGAAAGGCCACATGGTGTAGGATTCCACTCATGTGAAATAATAGGCAAATCCACAGAAACAGAAATAGGCCACTGCCGTCAGGGGCTGGAGGAGGGGCGAGACTGCACAGAGACAAATGAGCAGGCGTGGAGTTGCTCTTGGGATGATGAAAACATTCTGGAAGGAGGTTATGGTAATAGCTTCACAATATTGTGATGATACTAGGTGCCATAGAGTTGTAGACTTTGCAATGGTTAAAATTACAACTTTTACATGTTTTTGTTTTTGTTTTTTGGTACTGGAGACTGAACCCAGGGGCACCTAACCACTGAGCCCCAAACCCCACCATTTTTTATATTTTATTAAGAGACAGGGCCTCACTAAGTTGCTTTGAGGGGCCTCACTGAATTGCTGAGGCTGGCTTTGAACTCACAATCCTCCTGCCCCAGCCTCCCAAGCTGCTGGGATTACAGGTGTGTGCCACCATGCCTGTCTTTACACGTATCTTAACACACATTTTAAGAATATAGGCTGCAGGACTCCATTTACATTAAAGTTTGTAATAGTGAAACAAACCTTTAGTGACAGAAAGCAGATCAGGCACGTTGGTGCACCGTGGGATAAGTTAGGAATGTGAAAGATACCACAGAACTTTTAGTGATGACAAAATGTTCATCGTTTTAACTGTGATGATGGTTTTGTGTGTGTGTGTGTGTGTGTGTGTCAACACCCTTCAAACTTTACACTTGAACTGTGCGCCTTTGCCTTACATAAATTAAAATAGTAAGAGCATCCTGGTACCAAAAATAGTCCATGGGAAGATCTCAATTCCAGAAAGAGACTTGTGGTCAAGGAGGTAGAAAAGAAATGCATTCCAAGGACATCATCCCTCCGAACAGATCTAAGTCCACCCATCTCTATCTGCAAGGCCACCCCACTGGTCCAAGCCACCATCACCTCTCTTCTATATCCTTGTAAGAATCTCCCCAAAATTCTCTGTTCTTCCCACCTGGCCCATTCCCATGCGTTTTTAACCCAAGCCAAATGGATCCCTCTAAAACCTAAGTACAGTCATGTCACTTTCTTGCCCCCAACCCTTGAGTGGCTTCTTATCTCTTTCTAAATAAAAGCAAAGTCCCAACAGCCTACAAGGTTCTTCAGGATGGGACCCCTCCCTCTGCCTCATTTCTCAGCGTGCCCACCTCATTGGTGACAGACCAGCCTCCTCCTTGGTTCAAACACCCAACCTGGACTCCATCCTTAGCCTCCACGCCCATGCCTGCTTCCCAGAGAATCCTTCCTTGGCTGCCCTTCTATGTTCTCAACCTCCCATGCCCAGGGCCCTCTCTGCGTTGTTTTTCTCTGTGCCCGTGAGCATCATTTAATGTTTTATTTTCCTTATTTGCCCTGTTTATTTCCCTGCCAGGTCACTCAGGTGATATCAGAAGGCAGGTTCCCAAAGGCGATGAATTTACCCTGTGTTTCTTCACTCTTGTGAACTCACATCCCAGAACCGAGCTCAGCAGTAATCACTGAATAAAGAAAAGAATAAACGAATGAAGAATAGTGAGTTGAAACCGGAAAGAGAAAGGCCAGATGGTCAGGGCCTTCAGGACAGATTGTGGGGTTCAGATCTCCCTCCAGATGCAAAAACAAGTCAACCAAGGTTTTAGGTGGGGAATCATGTGGCCTAGTTTATATCATGAAATAGTAGTTTATAGCAAGAGAAATAACTGGGGGAAGCAAAGAGGAGCAGCTCCAGGCCTGGTGACGGTTGTGGAGCTCCTCTCAGGAGGTACACGGTGGAGTTGATGGGATGCCGCAGAGGCCAGCAAGGGAGGTTGCTCAGGGAATGAGGAAACTCCTTCAGGAAGAGCAAAGGTACCAAATGGGGCCTGAGGAAGGGGTGGGCTCCGAAGCCACTGCTAACCTCAGCAGCCGGGAAAAACTTAAGGCCACTCCGAGGAGACAGGATCTCAGGAAAGCTACCTGAGGATCACAGGAAATCGATATCGGGGATAACTTAGCTCTGAGAAGAGATGGGACCGGTTTTTAAGTCACAGGTATACTGATCTCACATGGAGGCCGGGGAACAGCGGCCAGCGTCTCAAAGCCCGTTCTCTTCAGATGTCCTCTCCCGGACAACCCTGGTGCAATTCCAGTCCTGTTCTAGGCAGAATGCCCTTGAGAACAGGAAATAGGTTCACCTTCCCTAGTAACTCAATCTATTGTTTAACCCTAGCTTTCTGAACTAATGCCCTTAAATCCTAGGTAAATCCTCCATACTGCAGGCTATTTTAGGACCGTAATCTCTTCTCACTCCAGGATCAAACCAACTATCTCTTCAAATAGAGTCAAGTTTTATTTTGCCTTTTTAGTACATTGAATATAAAAGTCAAAATAAGAGCCTGAAAGGGTAATTGCATGTGATTATATTTCTTTATCACCGATTTCAAAAGCCCACATAAACCATAATTCATCATGTCTTTGCAAATGTTACCTTGTACTGCTTATAATTTGTTAATCGTTATGTTTCTCAAATATTCTTCTTATAAATTTCCTGGGTCTGCCCACTTATTTCGCTCAGATAGGCTGACTTCAAAATGTTCAAACCATTTCCTCTGAGTTTTGATGCTACCAAAATTATAGTATTCCAGAAAATGAAAGAAGCAAATCCACTGTAAGCAGGGATAGACGGGCTCTGAGATCACCAATGCTCATGCTCTCGCATTTTACTTTCCACACACATATTTTATACAATTTTTGTTATTCCAGATTTTATTATGTTATGAAACTCAACAAATTAATTTACCTCCCAATTACAAGTCTCAATCATATAAAAGGGAGATATTCTCAGTACCTACAATATTTATATTATTTGAACCAAATAAGAATAGCACGCACGCTGGGTTTTTTTGTATTTTCTTCATTCTTGTGCAAGACACAGAATAGGAAGTTGATAAACGTTCCTTGGATGAGTGACTAAGTGAATTTGACAGACTTTTGACCAAGTGTGTGGTGGTCTAAATATTCTCATATTAAAAGAGGAACATCACTACGTGCGTTTCAGTTAGAATTGGGTGATTTCTTTAAACCTGTGCCATCCTATAGAAATTTCTAAAATGTTGGAAATCATCTCCATTGTGTTTAATACAGTATCCATTAGCGGCATGAAGCCATTGAGCCCTTGAAACATAATTAATGCACCTGAAAAACTGAACTTAAATTTTTTACTTAATTTGAATTCATTTTAATTTCAAATTAGCCACATGTGGCTACGACAGCGGACAATACAGCTGTAATGAATTGGTACAGTGTTTGGTCGGGATAAATATTTTGGCCCTTTTTAAAACCAAAAGCATTTTCTTGATCATCCCATTCAGCATTAAAAAATAAACTGATTCAAACGCCAGCTTCGGGGGTGGCCTCAAACACAGAGGCAGGCCCAGGGTGAGACACAGGGGAGGGTCCGGCTCCCCCACATGCTCCTCAGCGGTTGGTCCTTGTGCCTTAGGATTTCCTGTGTGCACTGTGGGCTGATATTCCTGAAAACTCTAGGGCTGAGTCTTATTAATCTCAAAGCATCCATCTTCTAAGGTGCAGGCACAGGGCTGCCATTCACCCAGTGAATGTGGAAAGGCTGAGAGGGTGGGAGATTGTTTCATTGAGGCACAAGTGAGTCTCAGCAGTTCAACGGTCAAATAGCATGCATATTTAGGCTCCTACTTAGACTCGACAAATATCCCAGACTATTGTCTGGGATTAAATGTATATTAGCTTAAGTTTAATTGCCCCAATGTCCCTCATTCTCAAAAGTATCACTATTTGAGCTCTAACAAAACCCTACTCTTTATCAGCTCTCCACAGCTGTTTTGTTTTTCTGATTTTTGTTTCTTTGTTTGTTTATAGGATTGCTACGTTTTGGAGCAGTGAATATATTATTCTTCTCCTTCTTGGTCTGATTAATGTACATTAGAGGTCATTTCTGGATTTGACTATGTTCTTAATAAATAATAATATTCAATATTATATTGCACAATATTGAAATGCAAAATTATCACATTAAATAATATATAAATTTTTATTAAATTATATTTCATCTCATATTATTAAAATATAGAAGCTACTTGATTTCAGCATAAATTAAAGATCTGGACTCAAGTCATAACTAAGAATGAATTATGTACACTATTAAGACTGCATGGTGCAATTAAGCCCTCACTGTTTCTCAACAGAGCTGAGGAGTTCGGTGTTCATACGGAACATGACCCTCAGCCTGGCATCTCCCAGGTTACCTGGCAGATCAGGCAGAATCAGAGTTCCTGCATTAAACATTGTTCAAACTAATTTGAAATGTAATTGCATCGTCACATCAAAAATACTCAAAAGGAATGTGTTTTTTTATAAGGTATAATCATTTTCTAATTACTAATTAAGAACTCGCCACAGTTTATGAGAAAATTCTACCTTAGAATTGTTTGGTGAATTACACTGTGTGAATCTACCCAGTTGCCTTCAGGTGCAGAAATACAAATAATTGACTGTGAAAGTCTGTGTCTTGAGGACCCCCAGCTAAACTGGGGTTCCAGTAGGAGAGCAGTAAGAGCTGGACACGGGTGTTCACAGTGTGCCCTTCGCAGGAGACCCCTCTTACCTGATGCATGCCTGAGAGGGGTCCCTCACCTGGGAAATGTGTTTATCCTGGCAAACACCCTTGTGGGAATGGCTCACCTGTGCCCGGTTTTTGCAGCCTGACCACCACTCTAGCGCTGGAAGCCCGCTCTGTGTCCTCCCCAGCATCCAGGGGAGGCCTTCCTGGGGCAGCCCCTAGTTCACCAGATGGAAGGTGCAAATTCAACACATCACCAAAACAGAAAACAAGTTCAACAACTTTTATTTACAAAAGGAGGGTGCAATGAGTCTGGAGGGCACTCCTGTGTCCCTGGGTCAAGCAAGACAGGAGTGAAGAGCCAGGCAGAGAGAGAAAGACAGAGTGGCACCAGAAGTATACATCAGAAAATAAGGTGGGGTCACTTTAACTTCAGGGGCTCATGCCTGAGTGGAGCATTCAAAGGAAGTTGCAGGAAAGTGGGGTGCCCCATCTGTGAGGGGGAGAGAGGCCTCGTAGTTCTTGGGTCTGGCCGCCAGCTTGAGTCATTTGGGTGAGATGTGTAACTGGAAACTGGGCCCAGGCGACCGAGCCCTGCTTCTGATATGAGCAAGTTAGACTTGTAGTCACAGAGGATATCGAGGCAATGTGAAAGGGTGAGAATTCACCGCATCCTGGCTCAAATTAGTATTCTGAAGCCAGAGTCCACATCCCGTGCTTCATACCTCCTTATCTTCATTCCTAGTTTATTTGAGAAAAGTTCCAGAAAAGAACACTATTGATCCTGTGGCTCTGAACAGTGGCTTTGTTGTAATTGCCAGTGGAAGGACCAACTCCTATGAATTCCTCTTACTCAGAAATGATCTATCTGCACCAGGAAGTTTAAACGCCAGCTCCAGGCTTCTTGAGAACCCAATAAAACGTGGCCTATGTTTACATAACACGTGGGCCTTGGACAAGCTCTCAGAACATGAGTGGAAGCCTCCACAAAGTGAGTCTCTCGCTGCACATGTAATTCAACATTTACCTCAAATAAGGTATTTTGAAGCAGAATTATCTTATAGTGGCATAGGTTCTTTCTCTAGGAATCACAATGCTCAGTGGAGCTGAGGGACATTTGTTGCCATCTTCCTATATGCCAGATCCGGTTCCAGATGCAGAAGAAAATACAAATATTAGCGTGTTTGTTGCTTCAGCCTCCGAAAGTCTCATATTTTAACAAGAGGCTGCCTCACCCAACATCTGTTATGACATAAATCTCAAATCTATCCTGTTGAAAGGAATTCTCTCTATTTCATGGGAATACTAATTCCCAGGAAAAGAAATTTTGATTCTAAAGCAATGATTTTGCAGCAGAGTTTCACATTTGCAAAATAATTAGAAGGATCTACATCCGCGTATATGAAATCATGCTTATGCCTTCATCTGTGGAATACACTGTGACACCAATGTGCTCTAGTATGTGGAAGTCCATAAACACTTAATGCAATTACTTATATAGCTGGGGCTTATAGCTGCTATCGTATTATTCACTTTCTATTTGTCTCAGTTTTTGTGTTCTTTTTTTACTCTTTTAGTATCTTCTTTTGCATTAATTAAGGTATTTTATCGCTTCATTCTTTTATTCCTAGTCACTTCATGGAAAACATTCTGCAGCTACTTTAAGCAATTATTGCTGGAGATTTAAACATTCACCCTTAGTACTGTGTAATACGAATCAGTACTTTTCTGCTAGTTCTTTAGAACACTTTTTCTCTGCGTCCATTATTCTTGTCATGACACCAGTAACTTACAATCTATAGGATATTAGTTTTTTGTGGTTGTTGTCAATATCCATTTATATTTGCCCACAAATTGAATCTTCCAGCACCGTTCCTCTATTCCTAGGTTCCTATGTTTTCATATAGGATCATATTCCTTCTGCCTATAGAATTTCTATTATTATTTATTTTATTTATAACAAATACCCTTGGTCTTTGCCAACAAATACCTTCAGTCCTTGTTATGGTTTGGGTCTGGAATGTCCCCCAAAAGCTCATGTGTTGAAGACTTGGTTCCCAGTGCAGCGATATTCAGAGGTGGGATTTAGGGGAATTATTGGATTGTGAGGGCTCTCACCTCATCAGTGGACCAATCCACTGACGGATTAATAATTTGAATGGACTACGAAAAGAAGGTAGAAACCGTAGGCAGGTGGGACATGGTTGGAGAAAGTGGGTCACTGCAGGGAGCAGGGGTGCCCTTGAAGACTATATCTTGTCCCTGGACCTATCCTTCCTCACTCCTCCCTCTTTCCTCCCTGGGTGCCATGAGCTGAGACTCTTCCCTCCCTTCTACCATGATTTTCTGCCTCACCTCAGGTCCACAGCAGTGGAGCTGTTACTGAAACCTGTAACCCTGAGCCAAAATCAACTTTTCCTTCTCTAACTTGTTTTTCTAAGAGATTTGTCACATCAATGAAAAGTTGACTAACAGCCCTCATTTGTCTAAAACCACCTCTATTTTGCCTTCATTTTTTAAGGCAAATTTCACTAAAGCATATGGATTCTAGGAGGTTCATCATTTTCATTCACCACTTTAAAGTTATTCCATTGTCTTTTGACATTTATCGCATCTGTTGAGAAGTTGTCTGTGAGTCGTATCACTGTCCCTTTGAAGGGACTCTTCATCTATTGCTTTTTACTATGACTCTTTTTCTATAGATGCTTATATTTTTATTATCTTTGGGTTTCAGCAATGTTACTATCATGTGTCAATATACAGGTTTTCTTTGATCCCGTCTGGTTTAGAATTTACAGAGCTTCTTGAAATTGGGGAAGAATGTTTTCAAAAATCCTCATTCTTTATCTTTTTGATGATTTTTTATGGCCCATTCTTCACACTTCCCTTCAGGGGAAGTACTTATATATTAGACCTTTTGGCCACGCCCCATACATCTTTTACCCTTTGTTCTGGTTTTTTATTATCACTGTTCTGATATTTAGTTTTGCTCTTCATCATTTAGTTTGTTTTTTTACTTCATCTTCTCTTCTAGTTCTGATTCCTGTTTTTCTCTCTAACCTGCTAGGATTCCCCACTGAATATTTAATTCCCAATATTATAGCTTTCAGTATTATAATATTCTTTTAATTCCTTTTCTTCATTTTCAGTTTGTTACCATTGTCTGTTTTTTCTCATCTATTTTATCTGTTGTTTTCTCTCTTTCCTTGAACATATTTTTAATAGTTATTTTAGAGTACTTTATGCTAACTCCAAATCTGGATCATTTCTAACTCTGAACCTTTCCTCAACATTTTCTCTTCATAGTAGGTCATTTTTGTTGTTGTTGTTGTTGTTGTTGTTGTTGTTGTTGTTGTTGTTGAGGAGGAGGAGGAAGAGGAAATGGGATCTCATGGTATTCCCCAGGGTGGTCTCAAGCTTATGGCTCAAGTGATCCTCCTGCCTCAACTTCCTGAATAGCTGGGACTACAGAAATGCACCACTACACTTGGATTACTAGATTACATTTTATTGCCTCTTTGTACATATGGGTTTTTACTACATATCAAATATTGCTTATAAAAGAGCCATGCATGGTCTAGATGATGTCATCTCCCACTACAGACAGATCCTCATTTTCTGATAAGGTAACCGGTTTAAGCCAATTATAAATTGCTCTCAGCCAGAAATAGTTGCACTTTGAGTAAGATCTTCTATCTTTGGTTCACCTGTATTCCTAACACATGGATTTCCAAGGCTTTGCATTGATAGCCTGATGAGATCTGTATCCTAAGTCCTGATAAACTTCATGAGAGGTTATCTCAGTGCCCAAGTTTCTAGCCTCTAACCTCCTAACCGTAAGAGTTTCAAACTCTTCCCCAAAAACATGTTGCTAGAAGACCAGCTCTGTGTTTTCTTCCAGGTTGATCTTTATTCCCTGTACACCTCAAAACTGTAAGATATTTCAGTCTACTTCTCAAAATATTTGAACTTAGATTCCCAGTTTCCATCACCCATGCAAAATTTCCATGAGGAAAATTTATATACCATATATTTACCAGTCCTAAATGACCAGTAGCTTTGCTGGTCACTGTTTTGCCAAGATAGGCTCTCTGGCTGGGCCCAGTGGACTATGCCTGTAATCCCAGCAGCTCAGGAGGCTGAGGCAGGAGGATCTCAAGTTCAAAGCCAGCCTCAGCAAAAGTGAGGTGCTAAGCAACTCAGTGAGACCCTGTCTCTAAATAAAATATAAAATAGGGCTGAGGATGTGGCTTAGTGGTTGAATGCCCCTGAGTTCAATCCCCAGGTCTCGGTTCACACCCAAAATCAGCAAATGCCCCTCCCTTAAATTAAAACGCACATGCAGAGCTATAAATCAGTATCTCATCTCTGATTTTGGTTTATCTAATATATGTTGTCTCCATGCCCCTCTAATATCTTCAAATTTTTCTTTTATTCTATTAGTCATTTTCATGTCATAGTGGGCACACCTGCCTGCTGTGGCTCTTTACTATACCTGGCAGCGAAGGTCATATTGACCACTTTCTAATTCTAATCCAATAAACTCCATGTGTGTCCTTAAGGTCAGTTTCAAAATCAAATTTGGTTTTATTTAAACATTGGAGCCCAGTTTTCTAGTGAATGATATATTTAACCTCAAATCCTAATTGATGGTTTTTTAGGAAGTTTTATTATTTCAGCAGGTTTTCTAGTACAGACTACAGAAAAATTGATACGAGATTATTTTGGTTTTATACTGTAAAGAAAGGCCACTCTCGGGATGATCTAAAAAGTTCTTTTTGACATTGCCTTAGGCAAGATATTAATCACAGAATTATATTAAGATTGTGAGACCTTTTCTACCAAAAGTAAAATCAAATTGAGCATATCACTTATGCATCATTTAAAAACTCCACAGCAATACCCACCATGCTTCTGATAAAGAAATCTAAGTACAGAAAGATAAAATAAATTACCTGAAAGCACAGATTAACTGGTGGAAAATTTTAAAAAATAAATAAATAAGTTAACCTAGACTGGTTAGTCTAATAAATTAGACCCTATCTCTATTGGACTCAATAAATATCCCCCAAAAAATTTAACAATTCAGTCCTCAAAAGGTATGTAGTGACTTTGGATCCATTCCCATCAAATTATTTATTCCAAAACTCCAAGTGTGATCAACAAAAGAAAAAGGTAAGAGAGAAGTGCACAATGGATCTCTGCCCTAAGTCAGATGAACAAAATCATGAAACAAGACCATTCAAGGTGCTAAAGCTCACCCACCAACTGAGAGCAAGTGAACACTCACTATCGCCAGTGCCTCCCCATCAGTGCCGGGAGTGTATTTGAGGAGTCCACAGATGAATCGATATCACATGCCCTATGGGCAGGTAGGTACACAAAAGGAAACTCAAATAGCTGAAGACACACAGGTAACCCAGGACACTACTGGAACATCCTCCTGCACGCTTCTCAGTACAACTATTTATTTAATGAGATAAAATAAATTTCGGGCCATGATAAAAAAAAATTAATACTCTACCTTTTGTGTTATCTAGGCAATTGTCCGCGGAAATAGCACACAGCAAAAGCAGATAACACAGGTTTGAATTCCAGCTTTTGTCAGTAGCTAAATATGTAAATGTTAGCAAGTTTGAAGCTTTTATTTTTTTTTTTTTTTAGTTTCTGTTTGTTTATAAAATAGGGATAATGTACACATTCCCTCTTGAACGCATAAGATGCAAAAAAGAGTGAATCTATGAAACTTGTGAACTACAGATAACTATGTATTAATAGCAAGCTAATACAGAAGAAATTGGGGTTTTTTTATAAAATTGTAGAAGAAAAGTCAAAGATGCAAGTGAGGAGACTCTTCTTTTTCTCATTCCTGTCTTCAACACCAATTTTCTCCAATACCCAAAACACCACCACTTTTATTTGTATTCATGTTTCCTCATCTGAACTATATACACAATCTAAGTCAAATAGAAGACCAAGATTTTCAGTGGGGCTAGTCACCCCTGCCACTTCCTCTTCACAAATGGACTCAATGTTTGTGTCCCCTGCCCCAAAATTCATTATGTTGAAATCCTAATCTCCAAGGTGATGGTATTAGAAGGTGGGTCCCTGGGAGGCAGTTAGGTCATGAGATTAGAATGTGAATGGGGTTAGTGTCCTTGTAAAGGGGACCCCAGGGGCTCTCACTCTCCACCTCATGAGTGTACAAAGAAAAAGTCAGCAATCTGCAACCCAGAAGAGGCCCTCGCCAGAACCCAGCACGCTGCACCCTGATGTGAGACTTCCAGCCTCCGAGCCTGTGAAAAATAAATTCTTTGTGTTCATTTAAAAAAAAAGTACAATCTATGATACTTTTTTAGAGCAACACAGACTAACCAGTCTTTCTCTCGCAGAGTAAAGAGAGGTTTCTCTTGGCGAACACTGAAATTTAACCATTTCACATTTCAGCGTTTCACTAATGGCGAAATAACTTCTCGGTGATTCTAGAGCAACTGCAGAAGGGTGCAATGGCCGCTTTGTGATATAATTGACTATAACCAGGTGCTAACAGAAACCACAGGCCAGTCTTTGTTGGAATAGGGAGTAAAGAAAAGGGAGGTGAAGTCGTTGGCAGATAAAAAGAGGTGCTGTTTCAATACAAGCCTGTGAGAAATAAAGTGGGAACAAAAGGTGAGGGCCCAGAAAGACACACTGGCGGTGACAGAGCAGGGGCCGCCTGGCGGGTTGAAGGGACTGCACTTTCAGGTTCTGCTAACAACCAGCGTGAATTACGCCAGGGCAGAGTTCAAACCATTAAAAAAGTAGTACATTTTTCTCCTTCGAAGAGGATGATTGAAGTTTTACTGAAAACTTGGCCTGTTCATGGTGTGCCGACTAGTCGGTCTGTCTTTAGAGCTTCAGATATGCCCAGAACAGGGCACCAATTTTTCTCAAGAAAATTATCTGGATATTTTGCAAGAAGATAAAAAGTAAATTCATAAGGCATTGTACTGATTTGTGACAGTGAAGATAAAGCCGAAACCATTTCCAAGGTGGACTTCAAGCCATTACCAAAGGCTTCCTCCTCCTCCTCTTCCTTCTCTTCTCCAATCCTCAGATGCAGGAACTGCCCGGCTGGCTTGGCTTGGAGATGAGTGTGATCCACTTCCTAGTGAAAGGACTTAACTGCAGATGCTCATCTCTTCTGCACAGCTTTCCCTTTCCTCTGGGCTTGAAGGGAAGTCAGATTGAGCCATGACACAAAGGACTGTCATTCTGGAGCCTCCCAAACCTACACTGGACTTTGTGTGAATGAAAAAAAAAAAATTGTTGCTTCGAGACCACTGGAATTGGGGGACATCCTAGCATTTGATTGACCCTCAAGGACTCACTAATAAAAACCTTAAAATCTAGCTGGGTGCAGTGGCGCATACCTATAATTCCAGGGACTCCAGAGGTTGAGGCAGGAGGATCACAAATTCAAGGCCAGCCTCAGTAACTTATCAAGGTTATGTCTCAAAATAAAAATTTTAAAAGGGCTGGGAGTGATCTCAGTGTTAGAGTACCCTGGTTCAATCCCCAGTACCACGTGCTCACATGCAACACACACAAACACACACATATACACACTTAAAATCTTGATCTTAGTGTAGCATTGGCTTAAGGATGAGTAGTGAGGAAAATTGTATTATAGCCTAGAAAGATGACAAGCCACAATAAGACACAGCAAAGTATTTGGTAAACAATCAAGTCTGATAATTTTAGAGTCAGTTCCTGTATCTAATCATATTGTAGCTCCATAGGAAATAATTGGAAAACAGAACATTTGTAGCATGCATTGGTTATTACTGGATGCATTTGACAAGGTACTTCAAGAGTAATTGGTTCTAGGGCTGGGGTTGAGCAGTGGTAGAGCACTCACCTACAGTGGGTGAGGCACTGGGTTCAATCCTCAGCACCACATAAAGATAAATAAATAATGATATTATATCCATCTACAACTAAAAAATATTACCACCCCCCCCAAAAAAAAAGAATGATTGGTTCTGAAGGAACTTTGGATTGTGCAGAAGGGAGTGAGGGGAGGGGTGGGGATGTGGGAATAGGAAGGACAGTAAAATGAGACAGACATTATTACCCTACATACATGTATGATTACACTACCGGTCTGACTCTGCACCATATATAACCAGAAGTTGTGATTCATTTGTGTACAATATGTCAAAATGCATTCTACTGTCATGTATTACTAATTAGAACAAATTTTAAAAAAAATAGAAGGGGGGCTGGGGTTGTTGCTTAGTGGTAGAGCGCTCGCCTAGAATGCACAAGGCACTGGGTTCAATCCTCAGCACCACATAAATGTAAAATAAAGATATTGTGTTCACCTAAAACTTAAGAATAAATATTTTTTAAAAATAGGGAGGTGAATAGAGAGTCTACTAATTGGGAACAAATTCTTACCACACACACATCAGATAGAGCATTAATTCGTAGAATATATAAAGAACTCAAAAATCTTAACACCAAAAAAAAAAAAATAACCCAATAAATAAATGGGCCAAGGAACTGAACAGACACTTCTCAGAAGAAAATATACAACCAATCAACAAATATATGAAAAAATGTTCATTATCGCTAGCAATTAGAGAAATGCAAATCAAAACTACTCTAAGATTTCATTTCACTCCAGTCAGAGTGGCAGCTATTAAGAAGACAAACAACAATAAGTGTTGGCGAGGATGTGGGGGAAAAGGTACACTCATACATTGCTGGTGGGATTGCAAATTGGTGCAGACAATATGGAAAACAGTATGGAGAATCCTTAGAAGACTGTGAATGGAACCACCATTTGATCCAGCTATCCCACTCCACAGTCTATACCCAAAAGACTTAAAAACAGCACACTACAGGGACACAGCCACATCAATGTTTACAGTAACACAATTCACAATAGCTAAACTGTGGAACCAATTTAGATGCCCTCCAGTAGATGAATGGATAAAGAAAATGTGGTATATATACACAATGGAATATTACTTAGCATTAAAAGAGAATGAAATCATGGCATTTACAGGTAAATGGATGGAACTGGAGAATATAATGTGAAATAGCCAATCCCAAAACTGGAGAATATAAGTGAAATTATCCAATCCCAAAAAACAAAAGCTGAATGATTTCTCTGATTTAAGGATGCTGACTCATAATATGCTGGGGGAGGGGGGGATTAAATGAGCTCTAGATAGGGCAAAGGGGAAACGAGGGGTGAGGGGAACGGAGTGGGGATGGGGTAGGAAAGACAGTGGAATGCAATGGACATCGTTAACCAAAGTACATGTATGAAGACATGAATGGTGTGACTCTACTTTGTGTACAACCAGAGACATGAAAATTTGTGCTCTATATGTGTAATATGAATTGTAATGCATTCTGTTGTCACATATAATAAATTAAAATTTATAAAAATTTAAAAAAAAATAGAAGGGAGATCAATAGAATACAAGAAGTGGATTAGGAGGAAGGAGGGGAGGAAAAGAGGAGGTACTAGGGAATGAAATTAATCAAATTATACTGTTTTATTATGTGTATGTATGAATAGATTATAACCAAAAAAAAAAAGAATGATTGGTTCTGAAAAGAATTTTTAATTGCAAGCAAGGATAAAAGAATAGAGAGAGTCTGAAAATGCTAAGATTTGCATAGTCAGAAGAGGCAAAAGTCCCTCTTCCCCAGCTACTAAAAGATGCAAATGTCAATCAGAGATATGAAAAATTGTGCTCCAGATGTGTAATAAGAATTGTAATGCATTCTGCTGTCATATATAAATTAAACAATGAATCTTTTAAAAGATGCAAGTGAGGAGACTTCTTTTTCTCACTCTTGCCTTAATCAGTTCTTCCCAATTACTGACCTAACAGCAACATTTGACACTTGGCTTCCAGATCACCCACTTTCCTCTCTCCTCCTTCACTGATTTCTCATTTCAGTATTCTCTGTGGTTCTTCCCAGCTCCCAGACCTCAAACATTGTGGGACCACCAGGCTTTGTCCAAAGACATCTTCTACATTTATATATACACTCACTCTTTGGAGAACTCATGGCTTCAACTCTACATATATGCCAATAATTCCCCACTTCTGCTCAAAATTCTAGCTATATCAAACCAAGTATGGTAGCAGATGCCTATAGTCCCAGCCACTCAGGAGGCTGAGGCAGGAGTATCACCTGAGTTCACAAGTTCAAGAGCAGCCTGGGAAAAATAGCAAGATCCCCATCTCAAAACAAAACAAAAAAAAATCTGTGTTCAAATTGAATGCATAGGCCCACCCCCAAAAAATTAAATAAGCAAATAACTAATCTCCCAACCCTCTTCCTTCAATGAGATTCCTGATTTTAGCACTGTTAATCTTGGTGTCCTGTTTGTCTCTTCTCATTCAGTAGTCCACCTCCAATCCATGAGCAACCCAATTAGCTCTATTTTTTCAAAACATGTAATAAGTCAAGAATCTGAGCCTGTGTTGTTAGGTAGCAATTTGAAATGAACAGTGGGTCAGGAATTTAAAAAAAAAATACCTAGTACAGAGCAAATTGGTTAATCAATAGCCCTACCTCAGTGGCACCTCAAGGTCTGACAAGACAGCTGTTTCAGGATCCTCGCCTGACCTCGGCCCTATAAACAACTCCTCTTACAACAGGAGAAAGATAAATTTGGGGGAGGACAAAGATATGTTTGCTCATAAGGGCCTGATTGCTGAGACCTCTTAAGCCCGACCCTACACAAACGACAGGCACCAGAGATCCCAGACCTAGGAATGCAGGATGATTAAGACTGGAGCCCTCCAACCATAAATTCGGCAAAACCAGTTCCAATTAGGACCTTCCAGCCAGGCCAGGCTGTCCAAGAGTTGCCCTCAGGTTGTTAGCTAAGGTATTCTGTAAATCCAGAGCTGAGGAATGAAACTTGGGTGAGACCTAACAATCACCCTCTTTTCCCATTAACATGGGACACAAATAAGTGAGTTGTCGTCTCTCTGAGAGGACCCACTCTCTCCCTGAGGGTACTCCCCCACTTCTTCTTTCCCTTCTAATAATCTTCGATGTACTTTTACAAAGTCTCATGCCCTGATTGAAATTTCTTCATGCAAAGACACAAGAGATCACCAGGCAATCTCCAGTGAGATCTTACATCAGGTATGATCTTACCTCTGTTAACACTTATCACTAACTTTTCCTGGACATCTCCTGGTAAGGGTCTCCCTCCTGAATTACTACCACCCTCTAACTTTTCTCCCTGCTTCCTCCCTTGCTGGCCACCTAGCATCTATTCACACATGACTTAATGTTTCATTTGAAATAGGTCAGACCATATCACTTGCCAAGCTCAATACTCTACCATAATTCCCAACTGACCCAAAGAAAATCCCACATCCTCTCTTTCTTTTATCATTTCCCCCCATTTCTTCCAACCTCTAACGTCACCATTTCTTTCTCAACCCTTCCTCTACCCCAGCAGGAGTGACCTTCTTGCTTTTCTCAAATACATCAAATACATCAAGCATGCTCCCACCTCAAAGCCTTTGAAATTGATTTTTTCTTTACCTGGAATACTTTTTCTTCTTTCTCTCTCCTTCAAATTATTGCTCAAATGTTATCCTCCCTCCCTCCCTCTTCCCCCCCCCCTCTCTCTCTCTCTCCATCTCTCTCCCCCCACTTCAGTGTGGTACCCCTAGCACACTGTAGAGGGCCTGGCACATAGATGTCCATCATATGTGAAACTCTACACACAGAGAAAAAAAAACATTTTTCTCAATGGATTCAAAAGTTGACAGCCCAGAAATGTCACAGGCTGACTGCAGGTTCCTCGTGATCAGTGATAACACAAAGAGAGATGACTCTTCCAAGATCACACAACATTTGTGGGCTAAAGCAGTGAGCTGCACTGGAATTCAAGATTCCAGAGCTCTTGCTACTCCAATCAAAACACTTCATCCTCACACATATATGTATGCTCTTGTGCACACACACATACACATGTACACACACATAATCACATGTGTATGTGTGTGCATGCATGTGTGCATGTACACAACTAGTTTCTAAACATCTTAATAACCAACCTGCTGAGTGACCCTGGGACAACAGATAAGAGACCCTCAGGTCTTTGGTTTCTTTATAAACTCAATTCTAGAGGCTAGAATCAATAATACCTAAAAATATCTAATTTTCTTTCCAGGACTAAAGAATAAATTATCTATTTTATATTCCAGCAGAGCCTTCAGAGTTCAATACAGAGATAGACATTTGCACCCTTAAGCAAATATCACTCCCTGGATCAGCTTCAACATGTCGCAAGGCTTGCACATGGCTCAGCAATCAGCTACTAATGACCCTGGTCTTCTGCGCTGTTTCTCCTGACACCAGGAAAATTATTCTTCCTGATATTTTAAGGTTCCCTACACTCCCTTTTAAAGATGTTTTTGCAAATTGCTCTGCACTCGTTTTAAGGTTAGATTTTTCATGTTGGAATTCATATTGCAGTTTAAGGAAAACCAAATCCTCTTATAAATCCTGTGTCAACAACCTGAATACCATCATGGCCAAATAGAACCAACTTAGACAGATAAGTAAGAATACGCTCCTAGAATGTAGAAAATGGCTAACAGCATCTCGTAGATGATATGCTCTGATAGGCAAGTACTTAACATTACTTGGACGATCTCAATCTTAAAGTCTTATCTTCTCTGCTAATTCTCTCACAATAAAACAGGATACAGATTTCAGGACTAAAGGAGACATTTTAGTCATTCCTTCTCTTGCTGTTCATAATACACTTTTCTTCTATGTTGGCAGCTCAGTGTATATTTTTGTTGGATGCACTTGGGTATCAGCAAATCCAAGCTTCCCTATTTCTCACTAGGCAGGACACTACCTAGAGACACCCTGGCTTCCTTCACAGTTAGTCACCAAAGCAGACCCAGCCAGTCCTCCAGCTACCTTGGCGACCCTGCATGTAAATCCTCTTTTAAACACTGTCTGGATGCTCTGTTTGCCATGAACACAGCAGTGCAGGAGTCAGTGACCTGGAAAGGCACACTCATGGCAAGTAGGCTGGAATTAGTGATCCTCCTTGCACCCCGTAGTTGTTATAGTGGCATGTGCCCAATACACTCAGCGCCTAAGAAGAAAATGGGATGCGAATTCCATTTATCCCAATTCTGAGCTCCATTAGGGTCATTATAAATCAGCACCCCCGGTGTGAATAGAGTACATGAAGCTCAAAACGATGCTCATTTGGGGGAACAATTATATTCATTTTATAACCACCCGGTACACATAAAGAAAAAGCATCCTTCTTTTCCTTAGTCTAGAAAAACAGCCCATCAAACTCCCTGTCTCAGTAGAAGTCGTAGAAACATTTTACTCTAATTCTGTTTCTTGGTGTTTTCAGCTTTAAAAGCCCAAACATTTTCCTTTTATGTGCACTCATGCGCTGCTGACATCTACCTCCCCGCGAATCTCTTTGTCGTATGGGGTCATGGTGGCTAACCTTTTAAACACTCTCTATAGAGATGCGGGAAGTTTGGAGAGACAAACAAAGTCGCTGGTAAACAGGAATTGAGAAATCCATTTTCGGGTAGCTAGTGAAATCCATGTCACCCTATATTTCCTTTTTACTGTTCTCAATCATTCATTTTACATACCAAACTCAAACCCAAGTTTAGTGCATTTCTGCAGCAGCTGGAAGGAAGTTAGCTTGCAAGTTATTACTTTATTTGTTGCCTTCCCTGTATCTCTAGTGATTGATTCCAGGAGAATCAATGCTGAATTTTTTACTTAATGCGGTCCTGAAAACAACCATCACCCACCGCCTTTCTGCACATATTTGCCTTTCTGTTTTACAATCAGTGTTCCCCAAAGAAAAACTCCTTCAGTAACGAGGTGGCTTTTTCCATGAATCCAGTAGAGAGTGACAGCCATCTAAAGGTAATGAACCCTTGGGTTTTTTTGTTATGATTTAATTTTACACATTTGTGAACATGGCCCAAATTAATTCCAGTGTCTTCACTAGGATCTCTTGGCCATCCCCATCATCTCTTCTTTTGGATGGAGCAATAAGTAGAAATAAAAGACTGGAAAGAACCAAGGAAGGCATGAGGGAGTGCGTGGACAAAACACATCTGTATTTATTGACCTCTAAGATGTCTCTGTTTCTCATTTTCTTCAAAGAATGATCACCTGCTTTACTGGCGATAGTGCGTGTGACTCTGTGAGTATCCACACAGGCAGCAGCCAGTTTATACTTTCCTTTCCTTACTAGAATCTAGCTCCAATCTGCAAGACTCCCTCATTTTGTCTTGAAAGACAGCTTGAAGCCTCCTTTCCTTGACCTTGATTCCAACAGTCCCCCCCCCCCCCCCCGCCCCCGGCCCCCGCCCACCCGGGAGTCCCTACCCATCTTCCTTACAGGTTCCAAAAGCAGAGGAAGCCAAACCCTGGATAACTTGAGATTCTAGAGAAGTTCAGCCGAGCATAGCAGAGAAAGGGATGCGACAGTTTGAGAGGGTAAGATGGCTATAGAGTAGTGCCTATAAAACTGATGTTACGTGTGCGCATCACTCTAATGATATTTTTCCATCAGAGAGCCTATTTGTCCTCAAGTTATTTTTGTAAACGTCCATTAATTAAAGCTCAGAGTGTTTTAATCATGTCACTTGATTTAGTTGGTGCTGACTGTCCTGAAAATTGCCATATGAACCAAATACTGGAGTTTCAACAGCCATACTTTGGAAGTCATTTCTCAATTTCCCATTTCCCAATTTTATCTTCATTAATAAAAGACACTGCATTACAAGAGTCAGGTGGAAGAAGAAAGCATAATTCTGTCCTGTGTCAAAACAAGATTCAGAGTCTGTTAAAGCAATAAGAAAAGATAAAGTGCTCTGACAACCAGGTAAGAAAACTTGAGACGTTTTTATTCTCAAAAAAATCTGGAAGCCTGTTTCCTTAAACTGTAAAGAAAGGGGTTATAAAATAAATTGTTGATTTTACTGCACAGATTAACTATTCCACAAGAACAATTACACATAAACTTCCAAATGTCTTGTCTCCCCCACCATGAAATAACCCCATTTGAAGTTGCCGTCTTTGGTTTTTAAATATTTTTTTTTTTAGAAATAGAAACATGAACTCAAAAAATAAATAGCCAAATTAGGATGAATTGGATGTGTTTGGAATGTTGAGAATCTATTTACATTTTAATAAGACATTTCCTCAGTGCAGGTCTTCGATAAATCTCCCTGGAGATGAGGCTGGGACACAGAATTAAGAAGAAAGAGGCGCCCTTGATGATTCGAAGAAAAGGAAAGATAAGCAGAGGGGTGTTTAATAGAAACAGATGTGGATGTAATCCCTTTAGGAAGAAAAAACTATACAAATATAACATAAGAGGAGGGGAAATGGCTTTAGACAAGTATAATGGGAAAACCTGGGGCGCTTTGAGAACTCAAGCTAAGAATGAGTTCATGGCTCAAACTTAACTCTCTTCTAACTCAAAGCCCTATAATGGGTACGTTCGTTGATAACTTGAAGACTGTCATGTTAAGCACAATATGTTATTTTTAAGTGAGAGTAGCAGGAGGATTTATCAGCCTAAAAATGTATAGAGAATATCTGTAGTCGTGCATCTATAGCTCGGTTGCACATCTCCAGTCTATTGATCAAAGGTGGAGCATTAAAATGTTAATGGATGTTAACTCCATTTATTTAATGACCATCTACATTCCTGCACAGCTTGTGCAGTTTGCAAGAGTATGAGCTAGGCCTATTGAAATAGGCCTACAGTTACAATTCCACCACAGTCATCTGCTGGTAAATGGTTAGTGGCTAAGTGAAAAGGAGAAATTGACTCCTAATGGACATTAAGAATAGCAGCACTGGGGCTGGGGTTGTAGCTCAGTGATAGAAAAAGGGCTTGCCCAGCATATGTGGGGCCTTGGGTTCGATCCTCAACCACATAAAGATAAATAAATAAAGTCATCATGTCCATCTACAACTAAAAATATATTTTAAAAAAAACAATAGAGGGTCTGGGGTTGTGCCTCAGTGGTAGAGTACTTGTCCAGCATGTGTGAAACACTGAGTTTGATTCTCAGCACCGCATATAAAATAAAATAAATAAAATAAAGGTCCATTGAAAACTAAAAAATATACATATTTTTTAAATATTAATAATTGGGAAAAAAACAATAGAAACACTCTCTTGTACTTCAAGCATATTCTATCTCCCAGAAAATATTTCCTGTCCTTGTATTTTATATTTTCCTCAATTTTGAGGAATCAAGACTATGTGACTCAAGTCCCCCACTTTGTTTTGTGGAAGAAAAGAGAACAGAAAGGCTGTCAAGGAGAACCTTTACCTGAGAAAGACTTGGTGGCTTAGGCTAGAAAATCTGTATCCCAAGTTTGTCCCTTTATTTTTATCCTAAAAATAAAGAATAAGGTATGTATGGTGGTACACGTTTGTAATCCCAGTGACTTGGGAGGCTGAGACTGGAGGGTCACAAGTTCAAAGCCAGACTCAGCAACTTAGTGAGGCCCTCAGCAACTTGGCAAGAACCTGTCTCAAAATAAAACACAAAAAGGGCTGGGGATGTGGCCCAGTGGTTAAGCAACCCTGGGTTCAATCCCTGGTACCAAAAAAAATTTCAAAAATAAAGAATAAGGGGGATGGGCACTGTGGCGCACACCTATAATCCCAACAGCTCAACAGGAAGAGGCAGGAGGATCAAGAGTTCAAAGCCAGCCTCAGCAATTTAGTGAGGCGCTAAGCAACTCAGTGAGACCCTGTTTCTAAATAAAATACAAAATAGGGCTGGGGATGTGGCTCAGTGATTGAGTGCCCCTGAGTTCAATCCCTGGTAACCAAAACAAAAAAGCAATAAGGGGGTGGGGTTGTGGCTCAGCACTAAAATGCTTGCCTAGCATGTCTGAGGAACTGGGTTTGATTCTTAGCGCCACATATAAATAAATGAATAAAATAAAGGTCCATCAACATCAGAAAAAAAATATTTTTAAAATGATAAAATAAAGAATAAAAAGTCCCAACAAGCTGGGGGTGTAGCTCAGTAGTAAAGCTCTTGTCTAGCATGCACAAGGCCCCAGGTTCAATCCCCAGCATGCAAAATATAAATAAATAAATGAATTTTTAAATAAACCCAGTGGTGGAATATTTTTGAAAAGTAACAACTAGCTGGGGGTGTAGCTTAGTGGTAGAGCACTTGCCTAGCCATGAGGCCATGGGTCCAATCTCCATCATTGCCAAAAAAAAAAAAAAAAAAGGTAAAAGAAAAAGCAGCAATTCTGACCTTTCCAAATCATGACATCTCTGCCCTACATCTCAGGCTGGAACCTGGACAGAACTCAGAGCCATCTCACAAAACTGAACCACATCATTGATGGTTATTACAAAAAAAAAAAAAGAAAAAACTATGAACAATGAATCAACTAATCCAAGGCTTTAAATAACTCTCTATCAAGGTTCAGCAAAATTTCTTCTCCAGTAAATGTGTTCCACAGAGGTGTGGTCACTAATGTGATACACAAACAGCATCCCTCAGAGCTGTGTAAAGGGGGCCCGAATCCTCCAGCAAGTCTGCCCTCCATTCAGGCACAGCAGGAAAAATTCCTTAGGGGGGAAAAGAACTGCAGGGCCAAAGGAGCTGAACCTGAGCTAACAAGTATTTCGTGGCGCACATAAAAGAGAGCAAGGACTTTAGTGCAAGCATTATTTTAACTCAAGTTAATTTCAAGTGTGCAGAGATTCAGAGTAAATTCTCTTCGTGTGATAAGTAATGCTGCTGCTGCTGCTGCTGCTGTTGTTGTTGTTGTTGTAATAAAAGGTTCAGAAACTCTAAGGCAATTATTTCAATATCATCATAAAATCTCAGCTAAAACTTCAGCCTTGCTTTTTAAAACATGCAGTTGGTGTTATCTATTATAGTGAGCAATGGGAATCCAGGGTACACAAACCAGGCAAAGAGTACCTTTTCTAGAATTTGTCTGAACGGGTTCAAAGAAGAGAATGTTCCTCATTAGCAGGTTAAATGAGAAATTCTCACTCTCATTCAGATTTTTATTTTTTTAATATTCTAAGTTGCTTTGAGGAGGTCTTCACATATCCATGGTAGTTTATTTAATTAATGGTATTATATTTATATCTCTGCTATGCCTAACACCTTACTGGTCATCATTAGTACTTGTAGGAAAAACAAATGCCATTTAACTCAGACTCCCTATGAACAACTAACTCTCTCTCTCTCTCTCTCTCTCTCTCTCTCTCTCTCTCTCTCTCTCTCACACACACACACACACACACACACACACACACACACCTCTGTTGTAATAGTCCAGACAAGACCGTTGGGTTTTGCCTCAGGAGATAGGAGTAGGAATCAGAAGGGTTTTTTCAGTAAGGTCAATGGTAAGACAAAAGGCTGGGCAAGGGGAGGACCAGAAGGAGGGGGATCAAAGGAGACTCCTGTGACACCTGCCACAGGAGGAGGTGACAAAGTTGGTTTTGGATATCCTCAGTTAGTGGCTGCACGATGAGCACCCACCCTGAACACTGAGGCTGCCATCCTTTGATTGGCAGAAAGCTCCGTGCTTGCCTAGCCATGTGGCCATGGGTCCAGTCTCCATCACTGCTGGGGCGTTGAGAGGTCCCTGCAAAGGAAGAGCTCCAGAAGCCAAGAGAGCATTGCTTAATTATCTCACAAAATAAGACATCACAGCATCACTGCCACCCCAGAAAGAGGTTTTCCTTCAAGTTTATAGTCTGGGGAACTCCAAAACTCTAACACCTGACTGCACCTACACTGCGCCTTTGACTAGCGTATTTAAGAAGCTATCACTTCCATTTCCTCTTTTCCATTCCCTCTTCTCCCTTCCCAATAACAACCTCATTATGACTCTTGCCCCAGAAAGAACTGTGGCCAGCAGACCTGCCTGTGACTGCCCCCACAGCTCGTGGGGAAGTGACCAGAATGATTGACACTGACTAAGTATATATTGTGGTCTATAGAAAAACATGAAGGAAGATATCACATACTGTATAGAGCAATGACCAAATATTTCCCTTTAGTAGTTACAAGTTCCTGGCTTTTTATCAAGGCGATTGTTCTCTTCCTAGAGAAATACTTGAGCCGGCTGCAGTGGTGCCCACCTGCAGTCCCAGCTACTCAGGAAGCTGAGGTAGAAGGACTGCTGGAGCCCAGGAGTTCAAGCCCAACCTGGCAGCCTAGTGTGAAACAGAGAAATACTTAAGTCAGGATTCCTAATACATATTAATCCTTCCCCCCAAATCAGCTGCTCTTAATAAGCAGTATTCTTCAAACAGGAAAGGACCTTTGATATTACAGCATGGTCTCTGTAGCCCAGCACTTCTCTGCCCTTGCCATCTCCCAGTCCCCAGCTCAGTGGAGACCTGAGTGAGCACCATGTTGCTAAGCAACTCTGAAGGGCACTTGGACAATACCGCGGTATCCTGTGACTAAGGAGATGGAAACGCTCCACACAGCACGGGACACAGTCGGCAGACCAATCACAGAAGTTGCTGGGCAGGCATCCCACACACAGGCAAGATTTCTTTAAAGGAGATAAGGAACCAAAGAGGTAGGGGGAAAAAAATCAAAGCACACAGAAATACCTCATATTATGTACTCCATACAGAGAGCCAAGTACCAACAAAATTCTCAGAAAATGTCACATTGAATAGAGACCAGGAGAGGAAGGGGACCAGGAGAGGGAGGAGAGGGATGAAATTGACCAAATTATGTTATGTGCATGCTCGAATCTATAATATCGAATCCCACTATTATGTATAATTATGATGCTCCAACAAAAAATAAATTTAAAACCTTTCTTTTTTCTTCTTGTCTTTCTTTTTTAATTGATCTATTTATTGATTCTAATTAGGTATAGATGACAGCAGAATACATTTTGATTCGTTGAACACAATTGCAGTACAACTTTTCATTTCTCTGGTTGTACACGACGTAGTGTCACACCCTATGTGCAGTCATAGTCATACATGTACCTAGGGTAATGACGTCCATCTCATTCCACCATCTTTCCTGTCCCCATGCACCCTCCCCTCCCTTCCCTCTAAAAACCTTTTTTATAAAGAAATAAAATGTCACATTGGGCAGGGAGGGAGACTATCATCTTGCAAGGATTCAGAGAGCCAACTTATTCCTGAAGTTCCTAGGCTCTGCCATTTTTCAGCACATACTCTCAGTGGACCTTCTGCACAGGGCCGACTGAATCTGCAGCAGGAGGACCCTTCTCCAAGCAGAGCTCCCCCACCTCCAGCGCCCATTGTCCCCCGGTGCTGTTTGCATTCAGTGAATGCAGACTTAGTCCTGTGGTGGTGGTGGTGCTTTGTTTTGTCTTCATGAGTCCTGACTCTGGGCTCTATTCCATAAAGCAAGTTTTTGGACACTTCAATTGTTTTGAATCATTGTTTTGGTTTCTGTTTCCATCGCCATCATTTGGGCCTCCATTCTACTCCATTTGGGGCACAGTTTAGTCAGTTTTTTCACTGCTGTGACTAAAGGATTGGACCAGAACAATTTTAGAAGATGAAAGGTTTATGGAAAGGCTCTTGGTTTCAGAGGTCTCAGTCCATCAAAGTCCAGCACCATTTTGGAGGGCTCCAGGTGGGGCTGAATATCATGGTGGAAGAATGTGGCAGAGGGAAACAGCTCACATCATCAGGAAGCAGAGAGACTCCAGTTGCAGTTACAAATATATACTCAAAGCCACACCCCAATCCCCACCTCCTGTGGCCACACCCCACCCTTCCAGTGACCACTCAGTTAACACCCATGGTGGGGATTAAATCACTGATTGGGTTAAGACTCTCACAACCCAATCATTTCTCCTCTGAACCTTCTTGCACTGTCTCACAGGTGAGCCTCTGGGAGACATCCAAACCATAACAGGGCACTTTTCTTTCCTTTTGTGGGTTCAATTTTCCAGTTGCCATCATTTATATTACATGCCAAGAACAGCCTTCCACATTTCTTACTGTGCGGCTCAGGGCACAGCTTTTAATTATTTGAGGAAGTCCATTTTGTCTGTCAGAAAGTTTATTTTGCACTCACTTTTGAATGACATTGACGGTAGATGTGAAATTCTACGTTTATAGGCCGGTTTTTCCCTTTTTTTCAGGGCTCAGAAGATAGAATTCCATTGTCCTCTGGCTTGCATAGTTCTGGGGAAGACATCTGAAATTATTCTTATCTTTATTGCCCAATAGGTAACGTGTCTTTGATGCCAGATTGCTTTTAAGACATTTCTCCTTATCACTGGTTTTCAGAAATTTGATTATATTTGTTGTCTTTTTTGTATTTATCCTGCTTGAAAGGTTAAGGTCTCTGGTTTTATAGAGTTCATTAATTTTGGAGATCAACCATTATTTGTTCAGAAATTCTTTCCAGCTTCCGTTTTCTCAAAGTCCAATTAAATGTATGTTAGACCCTTTGATATCATCCCACACATCACTGGGTCTCTGTTCTTTTTCTACGTGTCTACCTCTCTGTGTGCTTCCTTTTATAAATTTATTTTAGTTCATGTGTAAGTTCATTGATGTTTCCTTTTTCAGCAGTTACTCTTATGCAATCCAACAAAATTTTAAATTTGTATATTATACTTTCATGTTCACTACATCATGGCTCATTTTTACGTCTTCCATTCTTTCCTTATTATTTTAAAGTGAATATTTTAAATATAATGATTTAAAGTAACTTTTCTACAATCTTAAGTTAATTCTATCACTTTTCTCATTTCTAAGTACATTTCTATTGCCTCATTTTCTCTCAGTGAATGGAAAGTTTATATATAAATTATAAATGCATGATATAAATTTATAAACATATAATGTATACCATTATATATATATACATATGTACAATGTATACAAATATGTATATAATATATATTTATAAATATATGCAATGTTTATAAATATAAGTATATACTATATATAAATATATATAATGTTTATAAATATAAATATATACAATGCATAAATATATCTAATTATGCATAAATATATACATTTATATTAAATATACATAATTCCTATTAACCAAGAGAAATTTTATAATAAATTCATATATATAAATTTATATATACATATATAACAATTATATGTTTTATTACATTGTATATATTATATATATTTACTTCTTTGCGTGTTTGTAAAAAGTCATAGTTCCTTGTCTTACAGACCCATCAGTTGGCATGAGTATCTCTGTGGCATGCATCTGACTTCTCCCTGAGCCAGTGACTCAAGAACTGCCTGCGCTTTCTGTGGCCACCAAAACACCAACCCAAGGAGAAAACACCTTAGATTCTTTGCAAATGACCAACCACTGGCATTCTCTTTAAGCCAAACCCCACTCTGGATTACATTCAGCACACAGAAGAAACCATGTTCTCCAGATTCTTCAGTTAGTTACTTATTAATGAAACTGACCAAAATTTAATAAAAAGGAGTGCAACCCACAAGGAAATTTGAGCAGCATCTCAACAGTCAAACTCCTCTCTTCTCTCCACAAGAAGTTTGTCATGTTATTTCGGAGATGCTAATAGAGAATGTTCCCCCAAAGATCTTCAGGAGGCCCAAGGGGATTTTGTTGGCACATACATCAGTACCCCCAGAGAACACAGCCCTGATACAAGACTCCATTTGGGCATCTCAATGTGCTTGACTCTCCTTGCTACTCAATTTTGCAGGACTAAAGACAGCACCCTCTTCAGTGTTTTTCTGAGAGTTCAACCAATCCATACCACCACCTTGAAACTAATTTAAAACAGAAAAGCACACCTTTCTAATGAGGGCTATGCCAAGTACTAAGGAAAAGATGATCAAGCTGATGTTGGCATCTCTGTTGTTGTAGATGTGGCCAGTGAAGGGCGAGCTACTTTGGTTTCTGAGTGAAGGTGACTTGCAAGTCACATAACATTTTAAATTATTTGTATCTCCTTAGACTTTTTATATATTCATTTCATAAAATTCTCTTCTCTTCCAAGTGTAGAAGACTCATAGCTCTTGGCAATAAATTTAACATTTAACATGCAGAGTTCTAAGCCAGGAAGTCAACAGAGGGGAGAGAGTCACACTAAACTTTTCTGGCTCATACTAAAGCGAAAGTGAATATACATACATATGTATACAGATATTAAATATTCAATATAAATACTCACAGATATCAGACATCCATTGCAGATTTTGAGCTACCTGCCTTCAAGAAGTATAGGCTAAAAACCAACCTACTCTTAAATATTCAGTTTATATCTAATTACACCCACTATGTGGTAGACTATTAGATTCTAAGGGTTCAAGGAACAAAATTAAGATCCTGGTGTTAACATAGTCCAAACAGAATAAGTCAAAACTGGAAAAGGGGCATTGGGAATGGCGTTGAAACCATTTCAGTGATTGTGAAAGATTAAAATGTTTGTTTGAAGAGGATGTGTTTCTTGTTTGTTAGTCTGATATTTCTTGATTATGAACTATCTTATAGATTCTATGCCAAAATGCTTCAGAAAGAAAAAAAGAATGTCACCATTTTTTATTCTTATTTCTGTTCTCATTAATTCCCTCTGGCACTTATGACAATGTGTAAATATTCAGGACTAAACATTTAATTATCACAACCTTTCTTTAGTGCCTTAATTTTCACACTCTGTAGCTGTGTTGTCTAGTATGTAGCCATATGTGGACATTTAAATTTATATTAATTAAAAGTGAAGACTAAAATTTATTTCCTACTTTTTCTATTTCCACACTTTTATTCATGCATTATAGTTATATATATTTATGGGATTTGTTGTTATATATTCATATATGCACACAATCTATAATATGGCCAGTATCAATTCCCAACACTTCTCCTCTTCCTCCCTTCCTCTCACCCTTTTCCTCTATTGATCTCCCTTTGATTTTCATGAGATCCACCCCCATCTTTCTTTATTTTTTTTTTCCTCTAGCTTCCACAAAGGAGAAAAACACATGACTCTTAACCTTCTAAGTTTGACTTCTTTCTCTTCTCTAGTTCTATCCATTTTCCTGCAAATGCCACCATTTTATTTCTCTTTATGGCTCAATAAAACTCCATTGTATATTTATACGCCACATTCTCTTTATCCATTCATGCATTGATGGACACCTAGGCTGGTTCCATAGTTTGTCTATTGAGAATTGTGCTGCTATAAACATGGGTATGTGTCTATCACTGTAGTAAGATGCTCTTAATTCTTCTGGATAAATACCAACGAGTGGTATAGCTGGTCATATGGTGGTCCCATGCATGGTCTTTTGAGAAACCTCCATACTTACTTCCATAGCAATTTACTAATTTATAGTCGCACCAACAGTATAAAAATGTTCCTTTTTCTCCACATCCTCTCTGGAATTTATTATTATTTGTATTCTTGAAGACTACATTCTGACTGTTGTCAGATGAAATCTCAGTGTAGTTACTTCCTCAGTCTTAAGTATTCTCATTTCAAGAGCTCAATAACCTCTGTATTATAGAATATTTTCATCATCACAGCAAATTCTGTTGAATGGAACTAGTTTAATCAATTTCTAACATAAAAAAATAATTTTCCAATTCAAATCATATTATGTTGCCCAGCAGGTTTCCATAACATTTTACATTTGTTTATTTTTTATTAACAAGTTAACTTTTTTTACTCTTATGGCTAAGTGCAATGTTTTCATCTTATGATTATTAAAATAGTAATTAATTAACATGTTCCCTATGTTAAATCTCTCTACTATTTGAGGACACCAAACCAAAAGGAAGACTTTTAATGTTTTAATATTATATTTGAAGACACCATTTAAAATTTAAAACTGAATAAAATAAATTTTAAATTGTATTTTAAATTTTTTTTGTTTTGGTTTGGTTTGGTTTTTTTTTTTTTTTTTTTTTTTTTTTGGTTCTGGGGATTGACCCAGAGGCACTTTACCACTGAGCCACATCCCCAACCCTTTTTATTCCTTTTTATTTTTTATCTTGAGACAAGTTCTCACTAAGTTGCTTAGGGCCTCATTAAGTTGCTAAAGTTGGACTTAAACTTATAATCCTCCTGCCTCAGCCTCCAGAGTTGCTGGGATTACAGTCATGTGCCACCATGCCCAACTAAATCAACTATTTTCTTTATGAAACTCCTCACAGAGGACAAACTAAAAACATAGCCCTTCTTTCTTGGATATTTACTTATTAATGAAAATTTTGGAAATTCTGGATTTTTTAGTACAATATGCTTCTAGATCATGTTTCCTAGAATGAAGTGGGTTTGCACATATTTCCTCAATTAAAGGAAATTTCAGGAAGGTTATTAAACTAGAACTGACAAAACATCAAGGAGGGTGATAATTTACTTGTTTGGGGGCAAAAGGTTATCAGATTTAATGATGATTAAACTTGGAGCTCCCCCTTGGCTACTTTATTATAATTGTTCATACCTTATAAGGGAAAATTCAACATTACAAATTCAAATATTCCACCAGACAAGGAAAGAAAAATAGTATTGGCCGTGGCCTTTATATGAATAAGTGTTCTCTCAGGTTTCACCCACAGGAGCATTAGTGACAAGAATTTAAGATGATCTCCCCCAATTTCTTTAGCTGAGGCAATTTTCCTCTTGTATGTTTGATTTCCAGTTATCTTGGTATTCTCCTTATACATTTCCAAGTTTCTTACTCGTTTGGAGGTGGATCTATAATTGGGGATGTTGCAAACCCTCTCCCTAGCATGGCAGAATATCTGTGCTCCTAAAATCCTTAAGTCTCATAATCCAGGATTATTTCTGAGGTGTCACCAGAACAGGATAACTGGTTTATAGTTTGAACACCATTTTCAAATTAGCAAGGCAGCAACTCAAGCTTTCAAGTCTTAAAAATCTTGGACCCAAGCAGAAAGTAGTTTTATAACCATACTGAAAATTGACACTATTCTTGTATCTCCTCGGGAGATTTTGTTGGGAGGAAATGAATCAGAGTTCCAAGATGAAAAATGAAGAACCGTAAGAAGTTGATTAAGATAATGTAGAAAAAGTTAATGTCGAAAGCATTTCTTGAGAAATTTCACTGCTATTTAACCAAACAAACCAGCCATGTGCTTTTATCATTCTGCCCCCCTTTAATCATCCTCTCCCTTTTCTCAACCACCCAAACCTGCAAATCTGAATCATTCTCTGCTATAAATCCAAGGTATTCAGAAAAATATTAAACCATCTCTAAAAATAATTTACATATTTAGTCTGTAAATTAATGGCCTACTGCTTTATTTATAGATGCACAATTAATAGAGTTATCTGTGAATACTAACTTTTGTCATGATATTTTCCTATATATGCCAACCCACTTTCTTTAAGCCGCCACAAATTCTAATGAGAATTCAATCCAAAACCTACAGCCACTGAAAAATACCCTGAGGAATGAAGGGAAAATCAAAATAGTCTTGGATGAAGGAAAACATGTCATCAAAATTAGAGTTTTTGTCATCAAAATATCAATCCTTAAAAAAAAAAATGGCTAATAGACTGGTACGGTGGCCCACGCCTGTAATCCCAGCATCTCAGGGGGCTGAGGCAGGAGGATCACAAGTTCAAAGCCAGCCTCAGCAACTTAGCGAGACCCTGTCTCTAAATGAAATATAAAAAGGGCTAAGGATGTGGCTCAGTGGCTAAGCGCCCCTGGGTTCAATCCCTGGTGCAATATATAGCAATAGTTCAATCCCTAGTGCTATATATATGTGTGTATGTGTGTAAGTATGTGCATATATAGTTAGTAGAAATTCTCTAAAGAAAAAGGAAATAATGAAAGACAAAAGTCTTGACACATCATGAAGGAAGAAGAAACACAATGAGTATATTGTAGTTTTGTAAAAGGAACAGGCCTCTCTGATGACTGTAAGTGGATATTGAATACACAGTATCACCATAATCACCTACATAATCATCATTGTTTTAGTTTTATAGTACAGAGAATTTTAAATCTTAAATGTATGAACAAAATAATGCAAAAGGCATGCAGGATATAAGTGCCATTAAAATGTCCTAATGCCCCCCGTTATTGGGCTAGAAGAATGTGTCTTCAGTGGTACTAAGGTAAAGATGCGTGCTATAATCTCTAAAATAGCCACAATAGTTCTTAAAAGTATAACTAATACGTTAACAGGAAATCAAATAATAAAAATGTGAATGTTGCATTTAAGAAAATAATTTAAGAAGGTAGCAGACACAGACCAGTGGGACAGAAGAGAGAACCTAGAAACCAATCCACACACCTATGGCCAACTGATTTTTTTTGTTCATGTGCTTTTTGGAGTACTGGGAATTGAACCCAGGTGGTCTACCACTAAGCCACATTCATAGTCCCTTTTATTTTATTTTGAGATAGGGTCTCACTAAGTTGTTGAGGATGACCTTGAACTTGTTGTCCTCCCATCTAGGTCTCCTGAGTATCTAGGATTATAAATATGCACCACCACACCTTGCAGCCAACTGACCTGTTTAGAAAGGTGCTAAGAACATACAACGGAGAAAGAGCAGTCTTTTCAATAGGTGGTGTTGAGAAAACTGGCTATCCACATGCAGAAAACGAAACAAGACCCCTATCTCCTTCCAGTTAAAAAATCAACTCAAAATGGGTTAAAAACTTAAATGCAAGGTCTGAAACTATGAAACTAAGAGGGAAAAAAACATTAAAAATGCTTCAGAACACTGGCATGAATATAAGTGTGTGTGTGTGTGTGTATATGTATGTGTGTGTGTGTGTGTGTGTATATATATGTGTATATATATATATACATATATATATGAATTTTTTGGACAAGACCCCAAAAGCACTGGCAATAAAAATAAAAATAGATAAATTGAATTACATCAAACTAAAAAGCTTCTGCACAGCAAAGGAAACAATCAACAGAATAAAGAGACCACCTGCAAAATGGGAGAAAATATTTGCAAACTTTTTATCTATAAGAGATTAAACCCTAAAAGGAGCTCTAAAAACTTCAATAGCAAAAAAAATTAAATATGGGCAATAGAACTAAATAGACATTTCTCAAAAGAAAACATACAAATGGCCAAGAGGTACATGAAAAAAAAAAAATACCTAACATCCCTAACCATCAGAGAAATGCAAATCAAAAACACAATGAGCCGGCAGAGCGGCACATGCCTGTGATCAAAATACAACTACCCTATGATCCAGCAATCTCACTGGGTCTATGTACAAAGGAAATGAAATCAGTATGTCAAAGATACATCTGCACTCCTATGTTTCCTATAGCATGACTCACAATAGCCAAGAAATGAAAACAACCTAAATGACCATCAACTGATGAATGGATAAAGAAAATGTGGCACATATAAACAATGGAATATTATTCAGTCCTTAAAAAGAATGAAATTCTGCCATGGACAGAAATGGGGGTCATTATGTTAAGTGAAATGAGCCAGGCACTGAAAAAAAATACTGCGTGATCTCACTCATATATGGAATTTTTTTTAAAAAATCTCATAGAAGTTGAAATGTAGAATAGTATTGCCAGAAGCAGGGGGAATAGAAGAGGAGGAAGGAATGGGAAGAGACTGATCAATGGGTACAAAATTATTTAGTTCTATAGGAGTAAGAAATTGGTGTGCTTTTGCATAATAGGGTGACTACAGAATGTGCTGCATATATCAAAAAGCTAAACAAAAGCATGTTAAGTATTTTCATTATAAATCAATGTTTAAAGAGATATGTTTAACCTGATTTAAATGTTAGACAATATATGCATGTACAAAAACATCACCGGGACTCCATAAACACAAATAATTTTATAATTTTAAACACAATCTTTAAAATAATTTTAAGTTTAAAAAAAGAAGTAAATTGGTTCAATTAGGTTTTATCTAACAGCAACAGTGAAACCCTATACATGTGGTCTGGGGTTGTAGCTCCATGGTAGGGTGCTTGCCTAGCACATGTGAGGCACTGGGTTTGATCCTCATCACCACGTACAAAACAACAAACAAATAAATAAATGTATTGTGTCCATCTATAACTAAAAATTTATTTTTAAAAATCCATGTTAATAAAAACTTTAAGTTACAAGAATATTGGAAAACTCCAAAGAAGATACTCAATTTACTTAAAGAAGACTCCTAATCAGAGGTCGTGTAAGAGTGATCAGGCACATGGCATAATTTGTATATTCACTTCAGTGTGCATGATACCATTTTAAGCATTTATCTTCATAGTCCCTAAGATGTTCCCTGATTCATGTCCATGAAGTTAAACATGGAATGGTTGTTTCTGCCCCCCACCACTGCCAATTTTCCCTTTTCCACATAAATGTCAATGTTGCCTTCATGGCATTGAAGAGGAAAGCACTCAAACATTCATCTTTATGTACAAGGGTAATAAAAATTCTCTCTAGAAGTTCTCAGTGTGAGATGGTTAGGTGTTTGAGGTAGCTAACAAGTTCTAGGAAAACCCCACCCATTACAGTGCACAGATAAATGATTTAGGTGTCATGCTACACCGAATAGCCTAGGAATATAAGCCTCATCACGTCAAAATCAGATTTTTAAATTTATTATCAATATTACTCTGAAGAGGAAAGAACCTGACTGGTCCTTCTTGGATACCACAGTGTTAACCGTGGTTCAGCCAGATGCAAAGCCAGGACAGATAGAAAGGCAGAAAGAGATGTGTTTCTTGGTTTACTTTCTTATTCTGACACTATCCTAATTCTCAGGGAAAAAAAAAAAATGGCTTACTAATAACTGGAGATGTAGCTCTACAATCCTGGTTCCTTTGCTTTCCTTTATTTCCTGTTGTACACCTTCTCTTGGGAGCCAAGCAGACACAAGCAGACATCAAACACAAAGCCCCTTGATCAAAATGGCCATCTTCTCCCACGAGAATGACTTTTCCCTTTCTCTACCAAAAGGCTGATGTGATTTTCCTGTCAAATATGTCAAGGAAGCCTTTGAAGGTGTCCGTCAATTGCCAACGTGAGGTCTGCCAGACAAGTGCTGCCTTCAGGAGGGAAGCAGTAACATACAGAGTTGTAATGTGAAAGGCAGTGAGATGAGACCCTGGGCCTCTGATCGAGTCCTATCCAAACCTCAGGTCTGGATTTTCATAAGATATTAAAATACAGGAAAACAGTTTCTACAAAAGCTTTGAAGATCTAATCCTTTATTTCCAAAACAAGACAATGTTTTTTTGAACTCAATAGCATCGGGGAGAGAGAGGTTCCCCATGAATTTAAATGTTACACCGTAGAGATTTTTCAGGGAACTGGAGACTTCCTCCTAGGATTTTTTTGATAACTAAAGCTACAGAATCCGTATCTTTTCTTAACTCATCTGTATGAAGGCAAGGTTGTCTTTCGGATAAGTTTACCAAGTAATGGGAATGGAGATTTTAAAATGTTTTAGAGACTTCGCAATACCTAGATGTCTCTTCTTACCACTTTTTAACAAGAAGCTAAGTACAAGCTGCTTCACATAGTTGACCTAAATAAGTCCCATTCAGCTCAGCTACTAAGTCATGAGACACATTTCTTGTTGGGTACAGAGGCTCTCTGTCTAGCAGAATGAAGTTTGGTATTAGTAATCAGAGTTCAGATTCCTATATTTTCTACCTTTCAACTCTCCTAAAGGTCTTGCAATAAATGGACCAACACCCCTTGATGTGTCCTCCTTCATCTTCTAGAGAAACTACAGAGAGAAACATCTAGATCTGTACCCACCACATAGAAGACTGACAAAAAGGCAATGAGTGTAATTTTAAAACAATGGATAAATGATGAGTATCAAAGGGCTGAAGGACAATTAATGAAAATGGAAAACGATAGGATATGCGGGAGAAACGACTGGTTTACTTAGAGATGAAACTAGGTCAATAGATTATTTGTTCAGAAAATGCTCAAGAATTTTTAGTTGCTTGAGAATAAATGAAAGCACTGTGCATGCTTTACAAAAATAAAATTTCAGATCGTTATGTATAAAAGTATTATATATTTGGACTGGGGGTGTAGCTCAGTAGTAGAGCCCTTGCTTAACATGCACAAGGCCCTGGATTCCATCCCCAGCACCATAAATTAATTAATTAATTAGTAACATTTAAATAAGGAGAAGGAACTCTACATATTGAAGAATCATAAAGTCTCTTCTTTCTGCCTATGTAATATTTACTCAGAACTCATTTAAATCAAACTAAATACAGCAATAGAAGAAGACATTTATCATACAAAAGGCAGTAAGACATACATATATACATACTCTCTGTGTATATTGCAATTAAATATATATATGTGTATTTACATATGCATGCATAATTTATTCTGAAGCAAACTGTACTTCTAGAATAATATAGAAGATATATTTAAATATATATCTAATATATATTTAAATATAAAGATTTTTAATCAATATAATAAAAATTTATTACTTACAAATATAAAACACAATATACATAATATATAATATGTAAACAGAGTGAATAGATGTCTGTAGATCGTAAGTATCTATAATACATAATATATAATGAAAATCAAGTTAGAAGATTATCAAATTGTGCTTCTCTAGTTCATCACTTTAGTTTTCCTTTAAATAATTTGTTGTAATTTATTTTCATTTTTTATTAAAACAGACATTTTCTGGGCATGGTGGCACATGCCTATAATCCAAGAAACTCAGGAGACTGAAGCTGGAGGATGACAAGTTTGAGGCCAGCCTCAGCAACTTAGAGATACCCTGTCTAAAAATAAAAAAATAAAAAGGGCTGGGATGTGGCTCAGTGGTGAAGTGCCTCTGGATTCAATCCCCAGGACCAAAAAATAAAATAAAATAAAACAGATATTATTAGTTCCATAATCAGAAACAAAACTTACCAAAAAAAATCTTTCAAAAAGAATTTGAAAGGTTAAAAAATAGCCTAATTTTTTCCATCTCTTGTTCAAATTCAGATAGATATTATTTGCATTTTTTAAAAAGCTTCTTTCAATATTTCATTAGGTTTGGCAGGGTTGTTTTGGGGGTGGTTTGCATTTGGTTTATTTGTTTGTTTTTTAGGATTTTTTTGTGTTGTGAGGTCTCCTGTTTGGCTACTTACCTCCAAAAAAAAAGGAGGAGGAAGAGGAAAAGTGGGAGCTGAAAGTACTACAAGCATCACCCTTGGACCATCCTGGCCTATAGGGCAGGTAGTTAATGATGTGTCTATAATCAGAGGGCCATGTGTTCTGCTCCCACGTTCAGTACAGGGGGCCCCTTACTCATAAGTCAAGACACATCGTACATGTCTTCAGCTGTTATGTTCTAGATAATCCTGTAGATCTACAGTGAAAAAAAAAAAACCCTCCCAGGCTAGAGTTTCTTCATGAAACAGGCACCTTTGTCAACATGTACACTGCGATGTGCTCCTGGGCTCTGTGGTTGGCTCCCCAGTGATGAGAAAGGATATAGAGATCATGTGATATGCAGGAACACCAAGGGAAATGCAGGTTGAGTTAGCGTGCATGACAGTAGCACAGGCCCCGCCATCATTCTGTTTGAAGCCAGCCATTTCTTTTTCAATAACTGGACATCTAGTGAGCTTCAGCAGGGAAAAATGGAGACTCTTTCTGGATGCTTTTCCAGCCAGTCAATACCACACACATTTATTGAATGGCTTCTATATATGCGCCAGCCTCTGTTGCTGGTGCAGTCACTTATGGTAAATTATTCTCTCTTTGTAACATGTTATTTGGAGGCAAATTGGTGCTATTCACAAGGAACTTTGGGTTTAATTAGCATCTAAAAATTTTAAATACCCATAATTGTACGTGGTCAGGAACATTACCCGTGGTTAATTTGCATGTTGTTGCTATTGTCCCTAAGATGCGAGAACACTGAACAATAACTACTTTATGCCACATGATGTTGCACACTAAAACTGAGGGCGAAGATCACACAGAGCCGATGAAACTTGGCACTTTTTACTTTCAGGGTCCTGATGAACCGCTAGACAGCCTAACTCCTATTCATCTCTCATCCAGTGACTTTCCGGGCTGTGCCTGCCTCCGGCCCAAGCTCCTGCAGCTTCTGCCCAGAGCCGTGTGTGGCTCAGTTACCTTGGTCCTGGGAGACACTTAGCAGAATCGCACCCCAGACGTTCAAAGGGCTCATGGGTTACCCATCAGGACAATTTCATTTTAAACATAAAACTATCTTGTGCACTCTGCTCAAAGTGACATTTTTTTTCCCTTCCCACGGATCAGTAGCACAAAAGCTGAAGCTCTTCCATCTTGAGATTCTGAGCTTCATTGTCCTTTAATGTAACAGCACTTTCACCAAATCCTTTCTCAGACTCATTGTGTGCTTCTCTTGAAAAATACTCTTTGTTTCCCTCCCTCACCCACTCACCCACCCCCTTTTTCTTTTTCTTTTTTAAAACTGTGAATGAAATAGTTACTTAAAACCTAACCCTGGGCTGAGGACATGGCTCAGTGGTACAGCACTTGCCTAGCAAGTACAAGGCTCTGGATTCAATTCCCAGCACCACAAAAAAAAAAAAAACCTAATACTGAGAAATTTTTTGTGGGGAAGGGTACTGGGGATTGAACTATTGAACTCAGGGGCACTCAACCACTGAGCCACATCTCCAGCCCTATTTTGTATTTTTGATTTAGAGACAGGGTCTCACCGAGTTGCTAAGCATTTCACTTTTGCTGAGGCTGACTTTGAACTCATGATCCTCCTGCCTCAGCCTCCTGAGCCACTAGGATTACAGGCATGTGCCACTGTGCCTGGCCTGAGAAATTCTATTACTTGTCCAGCATTCCTATTCTGCAACTCTGTATCATATGGTAAAAAAAAAAAAAAAAAAATGGAGATTGTATAGGGGGAAATGGGAACTTCAAATGAAAATGATTCATGCCTCCATATTAACAGAATTAATATTCTACAGGAACTATTTTACATCTCTGTAAATTGAAGGTAACTGATTACAATGCAAATTCTGCCAAGAGTAAACTGGTTTTCCTCCCTCTGTTAAATATCTACTTGATTTCATTGACAAATGAGTTAAATACGATCTTTAACAATTGTTCATTTTATACTCATACAAGAGTTATGATTTTACATTTTTTATTATCATTTAACAGCTGCAAATGAGGAAAATATAAGCCTAACTAGGGTATTGATCAAGAAAGTTATAAAAATGAGATGAAGGGACATATCCAGTAGAAGGGGATCAAGACTCATATGCTCTTATGTTCTTCTAAGCGTAAGCATGTCACAATTTCGAAGGAATGAAAATGAAAAGCTTTTCAAAAATTTTCTCTAAAAGTAATCTCATATTTACGTCCATATTAAAGAACCTTGACAGAGTTGATTAAGAGGTGGTGATTACCATCTGAAACCCATGTCAAAGCAGAATTGCACCAAATTTAAACAGGTAAGGAAGATTTTATTCAAAGCTATTGCAATAGGGAGGAGAAACCCGTCTTAACTCCTCTGAAACAATGAGTGGGAGAGTTTTTAAAACTGAGGTAAGGGACATCATAAAACCATCTTTGCCTTACCCAAAGGAAATAAGAAACATGTCAATAAAAACTGGAAGAAAAATGATCTTTGTCATACAGTGACAGCTTCACTGAATTGTGATCTACCATTGTGTAAAAAGCCAAACTTCTAGGTGATAAACTTGAATATTTAGGGGAGGAAACTCCAAGCAAAGTGTTGAAGAAGTAGCCTGGTTTCTTCTTGCTTGTACTACATTGCTAGAGAAAAGAGACATATTGGAAAAAAAAAAAAAAAAGAATCATTACACAAACAAAGAATTAGGGTTTGATGATTTGGGAAATTCTCAGCTTATCCAGATTGCAAAAGATGCTAAAATGAGGAGATCACTGCTAGGAAAACATGCTCTGGAGAGAAGGCCAAGGGGATGGCTGGAAAACCATTTGTTAGTGCTGAATAAGTTTAGATGCAGGGAGAGTGTCACATAAGGGACACAGAGCAACTTACATGAGAAAAAGATGATGCTTTGGCACAGTGGGTATATGTGGTCATCCTGTTTACACGGAATGTCAAGTGGTTAGATTCTGAATATATGTTTGAAAACAAGACTGGCAATGTTTTCTAACTAACTTAGTAGTTTGTAACATAAAAGAGTTAAGGACTATCCCAAGATGTTGGGCCTGGATAACTGAAGGGATAAAGTTGACATTTCCTGAGATGGGCTGATAGGAAAAAAAAAATAAAAAGGAACTTGGTATTAGCATTAATATTTCCATTTTTAGTGGACATTTTGAAAGTACAATTAAATGTAGGAGTCCAAAGGTTCACATCTAGGTCCATACTGCAGGTATGAATTTGAAGTTATTCACATAGAATATTTAAAGCCCTGAGACTGGGGGAAGTCATCATGGGAGCAGCTGTAGAAACCACAGGAGTCAGGGTGGAGTGGGGGAAGTGCTGGGGAGTGATTATATTGTTATATTTTGTGCATGTACAAATATGTAACAACATCATTACATACAACTATAATGCATCAAGAAAAAAATGTAGAAAATGCCGGGCACGGTGGCACACGCCAGTAATCCCAGTAGCTTGGGAGGCTGAGTCAAGGGGATCATGAGTTCAAAGCCAGCCTCAGCAAAATCAAGGTGCTATGCAATCAGTGAGCCCCTGTTTCTAAATAAAATATAAAATAGGGCTGGGGATGTGGCTCAGTGGTTGAGTGCCCTGAGTTCAATCCCCAGTACCCTGCCCCCCACAAAAAAAATTCAAAATTTACATCATGGGAATCTCTAAAATTAAAAAGTCTGGAAGATCCAGGGTGTGGTGGCACACACCTATAATCCCAGAGACTCTAGAGGCTGAGGCAGGAAGATCACAGGTTTGAGGCCAACCTCAGCAACTTATCAAAGCCCCAATGTCTTAGTGAAATTCTGTCTCAAAATAAAACATAAAAAGAGGGGATGTTAGGATATGGCTCAGTGGTTAAATGACCTTGAGTTCAATCCCCAGTACAGAAGAAGAAGAAGAAGAAGAAGAAAAGTTAAGTCTGAGAAGAAGAGGAGGAACCAGCAAAGGTGACTAAGGAGTATTGTCCTGAGGATAAAATCCAGGAGAATGTGAAAATCTGCTAAGGGAAGTGAAAACAGCATTTCCAAGAGAGTGATCAAAAGTGTCAAATACCCATGGGAAGGTGAATAAGGAGAGGACTGAGAAGGGCCCCAGGATTTAGCAAGCCGGAAATCACTGGAGATGACTAGAGAAGTTTTGTTATGATATTAGAGATAAAGATCCCACATGATAACTTTCATGGGGGATAGGAGAGAGAATTAAAGATAGTGTATATAGGAAATGAAATTAACTTGACTGGAAAGTCAATTAATTTTGCTTTTAAAAACTCCAAAACTTGGCAAGTTATAGCTCTTTTTTTCTCATCGAAAAAAGAAGAGTTGTGTTGAGAGGCACCAGACGGCTCGAGACAGGGAGGAAATGAGTAACCAACACAGTTCATTCAATTATAGAGTTTGTAATTAAAGAAAGGGGTAGTAAGTGCATGGTAATTTCCAAGATCTTAAGGGAAAGCAAATGTGGTTTTTATTCTGTTTATCTGTGAGGTACCATGAAGTGAGGGACAAGGGTTCTCCAAGGGTTGGAAGCACAGGCGAGGGAATTTCTTCCGCAAACTCCGTGGGATGCCATTTATTTGCTACCACCTGTATGTCCAACGCGACGACACTATGTGTTATGTCATGGTACCCTTAGAGTACAGGTGGTGACACTGAGACTAATGAGGTTAGCTCACCTATCCAGGTTTCTCCTTTAGTAAATGGCAGACGCAGAGTTGTCACATCTACCTTCCTTTAAAAATCCCCTCTCCTCCCACCATGCCAGTCTACAGAGCTGTCAGCAGCTTCATGAGGTGAGGAGGAGTAGGACTTTTCAAATTTATTGACCCTGACCTAGTGATAAATGACTCCGTATTCTATTCTAATAATGTTAGCAAGTGAATAAAAGCCCTTTCCAAGGTAGCATTTAATGATGTTTCAGAGGCAGGAAGCACAAAACTAAAAGAAAATGTACTTGCTCTTCACAGATATAAAATAAGAGGAGTTTCTCTTCTCTACTTTCTATTACTGCATAATGCTTCTAAGCCACTAACATTTGGTGGCAGCAGATGTCCCAGAAGTTTAGCAGGGACCTTAATCAGCCCATCAGCATCTGGCTTAGTCAGGAGTAGGAGAGAATGATCAGGGGTTTATGACTATGACTTGTGCCATGGTCAATGCCCTGATTCTCCTTTTCTGCCTCTCACCACCCCAGGCAGGATTTCTATGTCTTTTCTCCCCAAATTACACTTACAGTGATGACAGCAGCTGTGTTCGTGAAATATGTGCACTGTGACAACAGACCAAGATAGAACAAGTCTTGCTTTCTACTTGTTGGTGTGGTTAAAAGCAGCATAACCACCAAGCCTTGGAGAGAGGTGCTGTGATCTCCTATAAACAACCTGAATCATGCATACCTGTGTGTGCTGTACAGTGCACAGTCCTGCTGGCACCAAACCCATGAATTTTTGCTTTCTAAAAGGGCTAGAATTGCAGAATGCCAACACTGCAAGGGATTTGTTTTGTTTTGTTTTGTGGTGCTGGGGATTGAGCCCAGGGCCTTAGTCATCCAAGGCAAGCACTCTACCAACTGAGCTATATCCCCAACCCAAGGGATTTGTTTTTTTCAGGTCACATAATCCATTCCAAATTTGACCCCAATAGTCACCCATGGTCTTCTTGGACATTCCCAACTACCAGAGCATTAACCAATTCTAGAGAGAGCCCATGTTACCCTCTGAGAGCTAAAAGGTAGGATATATACTTCCTGTTTTGACCTGAACCATGCCTGTTAGGATTATGATGCAAGAATGTTAGAAGGGTCATTTTTTTATATATACTTTTAGTTGTCAGTGGACCTTTATTTTATTTTTTTAATTTATTTACATGTGGTGCTGAGGATCAAACCCAGTGCCTCACACATGCTAGGCAAGTGCACTACCACTGAGCCACAACCCCAGTCCTAGAAGAGTCATTTTGGATCATTAATATTATGTCTCTTCCACCTAGTATTCATCACAATTTATTATTTAATACATATTCTGTTGTTATAATGATGATCATAAAATGAGATTAACATTAGATCATCTGCTAAGCCAATTTTTCCCATCAGTAACAATTTAGTTCATTGATTATTTGAAGCATTATTAATGCTTTTTGCTTTTGCCATTTTGTTTTATTATTTTATACCATAGTCATGTTATGGGTACAAGAGTTCAAAAGGTAATACTGTTTTTTGGTACTGGGGATTGACCTCCGGGGCACTCAACCACTGAGCCACATCCCCAACCCTATTTTGTATTTTATTTAGAGACAGGGTCTCACTGAGTTGCTTTGTACCTCACTATTGCTGAGGCTGGCTTTGAACTCAAGATATTCCTGCCTCAGCCTCCCGAGCTTCGGGATTACAGGCATGTTCCAAGCAAAAGAGGTAATAAATTCTATTCTTAGCAGTTATTTTGAAACACCTCTTCCCCACGCTTTTCACAGAAATTGTTCATTTGAACGAAGTTTACTTTTTAAAGTCATAGTAAATATAGGATATGTGGTTGTCCTCTGTTAAAATAAGCTAAGTATTCAAACCTACTTTATTTTTTTTTAATATTTATTTTTTAGGTATACATGGACACAATGCCTTTATTTTATTTACTTATTTTTACGTGGTGCTGAGGATCGAACCCAGGGCCTCGCCCGTGCTAAGCTACAACCCCAGCCCTCAAACCTACTTTAAACTTATGATTTTATTATCTGAGAATAGTATAAAATTTTAAAATGCAATCTATTCTTCAAAACTTGGTGCTACAGTTGGGATCTGGAATGCCTTCTAAAGACCAATGTGTTAAAGTCTTGGTCACCAACCTGTGGCACTCTCAGAAGGTAGTAGAATCGTTAAGAGGTGGTACCTGGTGGGAGGAAGTTCGGTAACAGGAGTGGTGCCCTTGAAGGGGATATTGGGACCCCAGGCCTTTCCTATTTTTCTTTTGCTTCCTGGCCACATTGAGCAGCCTTCTCTGCCACTCACTCCCTCTATATGTACTGTGCCACCACAGGCACAAAGCAAAAATGCCAAGCAACTATGCACTAAAATCTCTGGCACTGTGAGCCAAAATAAACTTCTCCTCCTATAAAGTGGATTATCTCAGGTATTTTGTCACAGTAAAACTATGACACAAGAAAACTGATTAACCCAAAAATAATTTCTATAGAAATTATCTAATCATATTATCTACAAGTTTGGTAAGTGCAGAATGGATTTTGATAACTAGAGTATATCTCTCCAGGAATGAATTAAATGTTTTACCTCATCAAATCCTGACTCCCTAAGCAAAAATAGTGCAGATATGGACAATAAAAATGACCCCAAGAAGCAAATCTCAGACGTGGTCAATGTGTGTTAAAGCAAAGAGTTTATGGAATTAAGAATTAACTCAGCCACTTAGTTTCTCAGTAACTATCTAGGCTGATTATCTGTCCTCTAAGTAAATCTGCTTCTAGGATGACTGTGCTCTGATCAGTGGTGGATAAAATATGTATAATAAGAAAACTGAGGAAGAATTTCTCCTTTTAGATTCAAGAATGGAAAAATCCTAGAGGGAAAGAGCTAGAAGTAATTGAAACAAAGTTTGATAATTCAATTTTATACAGCAGTACTCTATGGGAAAATGTATAGGACTTAGCAGGATTCGGTAAGTGATTCTTTTTTTTAATATTTCTAATTGTAGATGGACATAATATCTTTATTTTGTTTATTTAGTGTTTTTTTTTAATGTGGTGCTGGGGATCAAATCCAGTGCCTCATGCATGCTAGGCAAGTATTTATACCACTGAGCCACAACCCCAGCCCAGTATAAGCGATTCTTTTACATTAAGCTACATGTTAAAATTAAGCTGTGCTCTGGGTTTTTAAATCAAAGTGAATCATCTGTGACAATTGGATAAAAGAAAAAATAAATTAACACTACTCAGAACATAGTTAATGTGCCTGAGTTGATACAATACCTGTTTATGAGAGGAAGAAATATTCTAGTAGATGGAAGTTGTAAATTGTGTTTTAATAGGCTCATATACAATCATAAAGGAGTTGTAACACAGATTTTCTTTTGAATTTTCCAATTTGCACTATTTTCCTCTAATAATTTATGCTTCAATGATTGTATATTGGTCTTCACTGTGTATTATTTTTCCACAAATTAAATGCTCCATTTATAAATTGGGGGAGGGAGACATTCACAGGAAAGCTACTCCAGATTCTGGTAAAACCATTTGCCCTTCCATGGGCAGAACCATCTCATTTTCAAAATAACTCCTGTGATTTGTTTTTGCTATGAAGTTTCCGGAATTGGCTACCCGATGCATTTGTATTTATTCTCCTTGATTTTCCTTCATATTTGATCTTTCTTTCTGCCTGGAGTCATTTCACAGATAATTAATTTCTCTACCTTCCAAGTGAGAAGAAAGACAAAATAACGTAAGCTGTTCTAGTAGTGTCGAAGGAGGAAAAAATGCTAAAGGACTAGCCCGTTGCTCTGAACATCAGTGCCCGCGGATCCCAGTTCTACCAGTTGCCTTAGCACGTCCCTTGCTTGAAAAACCTTTGACCCACAGCTCTACCCCTGCCTCACTAGGAGGTAGAGCTGATTTTGCCACACCTGGCTGTGCCTATGGAAATAGTGCACCAGAACCAAGCCAGGGCAGTGCCGTAGTCCTGCTCCCCAGTCCCACAGCCTGCAGCTGAGCTTTTCCTCCATTCCTTCCACCTTGATTTCTTCTAAAGAACATAGCTGTGCCTCCTTTTCCCGATGGTATGGTGTCTTCTCTGCAGGATCTCATCTCTGTTGACCATTCTCTCACATGGGCAGATTTCCAGCAAGGAACAGAGCCAGCCCTCCTCCCACCTTGGCCTGTCCTGTTCCCTCAGGGGCCAGAATCTGCACCTGTAGCATCAGACTCTGTCTCACAGAAGACAGCCATGGAGCTCTGTTTTCAACCATCCATTGACTGACTTCCACTACCTAAAGATGCCCACAAAGCAGCCCTGTGGAACACCACCACTGACTGAAGAATGCTCGGTCCAGCCCTCCCCCTGTGGACAATTGCCATGGACACTTAGGCACTTGAAGTCAGCTCCACCTTTCCTTGTCCTGAATACCACCCCTGCCCTCTCCTGCCTCTCTCTCCTCCTCATACCTGCCAGCAAAGTTCCATAAGGTCTTTTATATTTTAGGTCAATTTAATTTCATCTTCTTGTCACTGTTTTTCTTACCCCAACTAATCAAAGTAATAGCTGAGGGCAGAATCTAGGTTTCTCTACAGTCATTTTCTCTTAAGCGAGATAGATAGAGTATAAAATAAAACTGAATACCCAATATTGAGCCACCATCTTTGTTGTTCTATGAATGCTTTGACATGAAGAAGACCTGAAGGGAGAACTAACTAACCTTAAAAAGAGTCAGCCAGGCGTTGGGGTTCTAATGAGCCCTGTGTGGGGACACTTGAAAAAAGAAGAAAAAAAAAAAAAGATAAAGTTACTCTGTCTTAATCCTGGCTACATCTCCAGCAACCATTAAAGCAGATTGCCATAGTGGGTTTCTATAAACATTAGTTGAATAAATATAGGATCTTGCATCTGAACTTCAAGTATCAAAATTAGCTGAATAAACATCAGTTATGGGAGAAGACTGCCAAAAATAGCAAGGTGCTCTCTACACAAGTGCTATAAAAGTTAAGAGGGAAGGGGACACAGTGACAAAGCCACCTGGAATCTAGAACCAAGGTGACCTTGAATTTTGTTCGAGGTTCATTGTCAGATAAAAAGAAAGGCATTGCTGGACCTGGAGCAGAATTCATGAGCACCTGTGGAAGCTAAGAGCATGGAGAACGGCTCTGTCAGAGTGAAGAAGGCCTGGGAACACAGATGGGTGGTTTGGAGATAGAAAATGAAGGTCATTAAAACTCAGGCTGAAAGGGACTTAGAAAAGCAGCAAGTAAGTTTGAGTCTGGTCAAGCAAGGTTTTTTTTTTAATGTGTGCCAAGACACTGGCTTCCTCTCCATTTCACTAAGTCCACTCTTCTAAAACATGAATATTTACTTCTTATTCTCTGTTGGATACAAGACTCCAGGAGAGCCAGGAGGGTAAGAAATAATTCCTATCCTCAAGAACTCATGGTAAACTGCAATGAAAGAGATAAGTCAAGTACCAGACAAAGTACTGGGTATGATGGCACATGCCTATAATCCCAGCGACTTGGGAAGCTGAGGCTGGAGGATAACAAGTACAAGGTCAGCCTCAGTAATTTAGTGAGACCCTGTCTTCAAAAAAAGGTCTGGGAATGCAGCTCAGTAACAGAGCACCCCTGGGTTCAATCCCTGTACTGCAAGAAAAAAACGTACAAGATGAAGTAAAAGAGCTGGGGATGTGGCTCAGTGGTAGAATGCTTGCCTAGCATGTGCGAGACCCTGGGTTCAATCTCAGAACCATAAAAATAAATGAATAAATAAAGATGAAGTAACAGGCTATGATGGTGTCGAATAGTGTTTCCATGAATTATCTTTATTTTTATGTGGTGCTGAGAATCGAACCCAGTACCTCACACATGCTAGGTGAGCACACTACCACTTGAGCCACATCCCCAGCCCCTCCACAAATTATCACCAAAGCATGTGTTCATAAAACAAAGCTGAGTGAATTACTCATCATGATAAGGGAGAACACTGGGTCCACAGAGACTTGATGATGCCCAAAGACACAAAAGTTAAGTCAAGATTTTTAATTCTGGTTTAAGGCAGGTCTTCCAATGTGGAAGCTTGATTTGAATTGAGAAAGGATTAGGACATGATGGTTCAGGATTGATAAACAGAGTAGTGCAAGAATTTTTAGGTGAAAAATTCAAAGAGCCTTGTGCAAACTGTCCACTGAGGCTTTCTAATATGAGCTTATATAACTCTCTGTCAGCCCTTGGAATAAAAAAAAAAATAGTCATTTGTAACTTGTACCTTCCTGGGAAAGAGTCTCATGGAATAGTAAAGTTATGTTAAAGACAATAAACTAATAGTCCTGCTAATATGGATTATAACCTATATAGATGCTTTGATTTCTCAATGAACACACATGCAAAGAGCAGAAGAAGCAAAACAAAAAGAAAAGGGCCTAGATTTGCCAACTGGAATCAGAGAAGCCTTAAGAGAAGAGTAGCCTCTATACCAAGATCATAAAATGAAGCCGGGCATGGTGGTACACGCCTATAATCCCTGCAGTTCGAGAGGCTGAGGCAGGAGGATCACAAGTTCAAAGCCAGCCTCAGCAAAAGTGAGGCACTAAGCAACTCAGTGAGACCCTGTCTCTAAATAAAATACAAAATAGGGCTGGGGATGTGGCTCAGTGGTCGAGTGCCCCTGAGTTCAATCCCTGATACCCCAAAAAAAAAAAGGATCATAAAATGAGCAGGAGCTTGCCCAATGTACAAAAAAGGAGAGAGAGAGAAAGGACCCAAGGAAAGGGCATACTATTGTAAAAGGAAGGTATAAAACACCTCTGGTCTGGTGGACTACATGTAGTTTCTACAAGCAGAGACTTGCTGCGATTTTAAGATAGAAATTGATGCACTTTTATTTTATCGCTTTTAATATAATACAAAGTATATTGTTGCGAATGAACTTTCTACATAAGTTAAAGATGATTTTTAAGAGAGGGATGGAGAAAGTTTGGATGACAGTTACCAAGATACAGGGACATAGGAGGAATGAGTTCTAGTGGTCTACAGCACCATAGGTGAGCCTAGTTTACAACTTACTATGTATGTTATAAAGAACTAGCAAGAGGAGCTTGTTGGCTCTAAACACAAAGAAGTAATGAACATCTAAGGAGATGGAAATAATAATGACCCTGATTTGATCATCACACATTGCTTACATGTACTGAGCTACCCTCTTGCGTCCCCTGTAAACATGGACAATTATTACAAGTCAATTAAAAATAAGTCTCATAAAAATTATTCCTGAAACCACTTTTGTGTTTAAAGAAAAGCTTGAAAACAGATATGATTTGGGGATACGAATTTAAAATCATGTATTTTTTCAAAATAGATATATTTTTTAGAACAAACTGTTAAATGCACAGAAAGAATAAAAGAGAAAGGAAGTGGGGAGCTTCCAGCAGGGTTCTTAGCATCTCTGAGGTAGTGTGATGGCATTCAAATTCTCCACAAAAGAAAGGAAATATTCCATTGGACTGAAAGCCAGAGTTGAGACAGTTTAGATCTTTCTCCTACATGCCAGAGAATTTGGGGGAAATTAATCCCAGTGGATTAGGATTGCAGTGCAGTATAATAGAAGAGACGGATGGCCTGGAAGGTGATTTAATCAGAAAATACATTTCAAAAGCAAAAGTGAGGTTTGGTACAAGAACATCAGGAAACCAATCAGCATCTGATGCTCTTAATAGCCATCACCAAAAACCTGCATCTTTATTCCTTTGATGCCCTTGTCTGATAAGGGTCAAGGGACCCCCAGCTGGCTCTGCCGTGAGTTGGTCAGACCCAGGTCTGCCAGCCAGTGATGAACGCAATTCAGATTCCACAAGCTGCAAGCCTGCTAACCCCACACCTGAGAGCCCAGACAGATTCAAAACAACCAGCTAATTAAACCTGGAGCACTAAGCTATCATCATCCGAGATTCATGGGCATCCAACAAGCAGAAGAACTAGCAACACGGCGTTCGGCAACAGCTGTCACCTGCTATAATGTTCTTTAATTATCTTAAAATCTGTAAGAACTGACAAATGGGTGACAAAATGCAATTTTCTGTGTCAGGAAGCGAGAGACAAGCCTGCGTTACTTTGATGAGAGGAAATACTGTAAAATCATCTCTCGCAGCCCTCCTTATTGCAGAGGGGGGGATTGTTGTCACTCAATTCTGGTCTGTAAACACACTCATTATGGGACTCCTAGAGGGACACGTTTCCTTCTTTATAAGATTGAGTAGGAAAGGTTGGGATAGGCACTGGGCTGTGCTATGTTCATCCCCAGCACTAGTCTCAAACTCGGTCCTCAGCCCAGCCACACTACATATTTCCCACAGAGATGTGTTCCAGGGTGGACCATTAGCAGAGACCCAGGTTTGCTGAGGTCATGTTGTGCCTCCTGCCATGGACCCCCTCCAGGTGCCTCTCTAAATTGTGGCCTAACCCCTCTGGGCTGCTGTGGTGTTTATGACCTCTGTGAGGATTTCCATTAGTCCCTAATCTCCGTTGGTCATTATGTTCTACTGAACGTACATGACCACATCCTTTGTTCCTTGAGGGCAAGTTTGCTTCTATCATTTGTGCAGTTTTGCCAGCCTTTATGGGTCAAAAGTGTTCACCAGAACACAAAATGAATTGCAGAAAGAAAGGTCACGGGGTAGTAAATAGATCTTAACCACATTAGCTAGAAAACCTCATCTTCTATGTGGAGCAGGAGAGAACTCATAAGCCAAGAGCATTGTACCACTCACGCTCCCAGGACATTAAACAAAGAAAAATATGGGCTAGCTCACATTGGCTGAGGGCACAGGGTGGCCCTCAGAGTCTGAGGAAAACATATATAACTGGGTTCTACAATAGACCGCTATATATAATGGAAATGTGTGTGTGTGTGTGTGTGTGTGTGTGGTTTTGTTTGGTTTTTTTTTTTTTCCAGATTTTTGAGAGACAAATAGCATAGTCAATCAGCATGCTCCAAGACTGCTGACTCCTCCAAAAGGATCTCTCATAATTCTCAAGACATACAGTATTTGTAACTTGTTCTTACAAAGTACACGAAAATATGAATGTCTGGAACACTGTTACAGTTTCAAAGTATCATAATAGAATTTTTAAATTAAGATTTAAATCAGAATGACCACAGATGGCTCAGTGGATATTCTGCCCACTCATTAGGAGTATAACCATTTAAATTTTCTACTTAAAAAATCATTTTATGCAATTAGCATTTAAACATTATTTTTCATGTATGTTAGCCACTAACATGGTCTGTTTTCAAGATCTCTGAGATGTGAGATATGTGGAGGCAAAGGTGGCTATGAACTGAGGGGCCACTGTGTGATTTGGCAATTGCAGAGCAAGTCTTTCTGAAATACAAATTTGAACCTGTGGACTCTGTGATTGCTAACGTTTTGGGGTGATCCAGATCCACAATCATGACATGTGCATTTGCTTCCCAGTTTTTCGGCCACCATCTTCAGGACAGGCCATGACTTTCCACACTTGAGCATTTCTGGGCTTCCTCAGTCCTGTGAAACACTCTTCTCCAGTTCTTTAATCTCCTGGTTGACTATTAGGCCCAAGATCACACAGGTAAAGCCTTTGTGCACTCTCTATACTTAGTAAATACCAAGGCTCTCTCTCCCCACTCACTTCTGCACAGAGCTCTCCTTGGATTTCTTGAGCATGCAGAACCTATAGGCAATCAATACTTAATCTTGTGCCCTTGTGTATCTCTATTTAATTATGTCAAGTTTTCTTTCTAATCCCTTCATATAAGATTGTAAACTTCTTGAGGGCATTTGTATCCTCATCTGTGGAATGAGAGATTGGTTTTAAAGGTCTCTGGGTTTCTTCTTACTCTAAAATTCTGATGATCTCTGTTGTTACTTTGTCTATGAATCCCAAAACACTCAGTACAAAGATAAGAATACCTTAGCTCAGTAACTACTTAACGAGTTAAAAGAGAAACTATCCTTACCACAATTCTATCAAGAGCATATCTAAAGGGAACCTTCTTGGCATTAGCATTAGAATAACATTCAATAGATTTTCAATTTCAATTTTAGAGCTAAGAAAATTTACAGGATTTTTTTTTCTTTATTTTTGTAAAACTGTGGGGCAACAGAGAGCCATGCAGCCTGGCAGAACCTCCCTGGCTCCTCCAGGAGGCAGCACTCTGTATTTTTCAAAGGCTTCCTCCAATGCACCAGGGTTTCCTCTGACCTCATTCATGAAAACTGACTCAAGGCAGAATTCCATGTCCTTCTACTTTCCTCATCCTCAAAGTTGATTGACTCTTAGGGAGAACTCTAGTAACACTTCCATGTGATCCAATGTCATACAATTTACCAATGTAGGACATTGTACTAATAATTATAAGATTCCTGTCTTTTTCCACTCTGATTTTCCTTCCTCCTACCTCCTTTTGTTGAAGTGGTAGCAGGGTAATCATGCACACTTTTAAAGTCTAGTTTAAAGAATGCAACAGTGAAGCCCACTATTCTGTATGATCAATATGCACCAATAAAAATGAATGCCAGGTTGTAGTAGATGATCATGCGTTTTACTTTGTTTAATAGAATATTTGGGGATGGTTTACCAACTAAAATTAAGCTATTGTCCAATAGGGGGCAAATCTAGGATTAGATCTGTCTGATTGTAATGCCATCATATCATTTAATCTATCGCCCATTATCTTCTTGTAATCCACAGTTAGTTCTCTGATTCCTTAATTTAAGACGTGACACTTTCTGCTCAGCTACATGGCAGCACTGGGCATGTCTACCTACCTTCCAACCTGGTCCTAACACATCTTTCCAGACATAGCACATACCACGTTCCTCCTGCTCCCACCGCTCTGTCCAAACTGGATTTCTAGCCTTTGCCAGATTGTGGATTTTGTTCACAGTCTTTCCTCAGGGTACAATGGTCCTGCCCCATGACCTTCATGTGCATTCTTATTAATTTCTCTCTGAATGGACACAGAGTACTGTCATCAGTGATGATAACATGTGACTCGTGATAAGTGATTAGAGCAAGGGCATCAGTGTTGTTGACTGCTGTTGTATCAGTTTAAGGACTATCCACTAAAGAGATCTAATGGGAGAAGGAAGGGCTGCCTGGAGTGTTAACTTTGGCAAGCTCTAAGTTTAAAGTCTCATCTCTTGTCACACCTATAAGCAAAAATATCTCTAACATTACTAAATCTCCAACACTACTAGGGTTCTACCATAAAAACAAGGAGCTAATTGGAAGAGGCTACCTGAACCAACACATGGATAAGAATAAGTACAAAGAATTAAAACATATCAGATATGTTAGAAAACTAGGAGTTTTAAATGCTGCTGAAACAGAAAAATAAAATCCCCATTAGTCACCATTTAGAGTCTCTAGAGAATCCATATGTTTTTCTGAAAACTTGTAGATAAAGCAAACAAGTTAAACATATTATCTGCTTTCATAAGCCAACTGTACCACAGGGTAACCAAATATTTGATGGAGAAAGGTTTCCTTTTATAGAATAATTCCAAGCAACATAGGGAGAGGGAATGATCTGATGGTAACATTTTGCAAACTCCTAATGAAGACAGAAAAGGTTCGTGGATGGCTTCTAGCATTCCCAGAGAGACAACTGGGTGTCTTGTGCCTCGTGATGAAGATGCTCACATCACTTGTAAAAGTCTTGCCAACAAAATTGAGCCTAAATCAGATCAAGCTGTGAGATATAAATATCAATATACTATAAATAGGGTAGACAGAGGAACATATTGCATAAAGTCATAAAAATGCAATCAGTAAAATCCAAAATACCTGAAATTACACAGGGTGGTTATCTAGTTTCAGCTGGGTGTGGTGGCGCATTCCTGTAATCCCAGATGCTTTGGAGGCTGAGGCAGGAGGACCACAGGTTTAAAGCCACCTCAGCAACTTAGGAAGGCCCTAAGCCACTCAGCAAGAATCTGTCTCAAAACAAAAAATAAATAAAAAGAGCTAGGGATGTGGCTCATTGGTTAAGTGGCCCTGGGCTCAATCCCTGGTACAAAAAAAAAAAAAAGCTACCTGATTTCTTTGGGAGTTGCTGTGTATAAACCATAGCTTCATAGTCCATCTATTAGGAAGTTCTGGCCAGGCGTGTTGGCACACACCTGTTATCTCAGTGGCTCAAGAGACTGAGATAGGAGGATGGCGAGTTCATCACCAGCCTCAGCGAGAGTGAGGTGCTAAGCAACTCAGTGAGACTATCTCTAAATAAAAAATACAAAATAAGGTTGGGGGTGTGGCTGAGTGGTTGAGTGCTCCTCAGTTCAATCCCCAGTACCAAAAAAAAAAAAAAGGAAGTTCTGTGGTGTGTGCTCTGCACAGCTTCCTGGAGATTCCTCATGGGATATTGCTCCAGGAGCCTGCTAGGTCAGCTTGGCCTGAAAACTCCCCCTTTTTATTTTTCTACTTTCTGTCTTCCCCTTCACTGAATTATTTGTCTAGTTTTCTACCAGTGTTGCTTCACTTGCCAAATCCTTATCTCAGGGTCTGCTTTGGGTAGAAATCAAAATAAGAAAAAAATATATAATCAATGGGCTTCTATTAAAATATATTTATTTGAAAATGTTAGTAGGGAATAATAACAACAACAAGAACAACACAAAAGAATATGCAAACAGGACTGGGGTTGTGGATCAGTGGTAGAGCATTTACTTGGCATGTGTGAGGCACTGGGTTTGATCCTCAGTGCCACATTAAAATAAATAAATAAAGTAAAGGCATTGTGTCCATCTACAACTAAAAATAAAGAAAGAAAGAATATGCAAACATGTAATGAATATTTACCATGTACATGCATCATGCATATATTTATCCCACTTGATATTCACCGCTATTCATTTTATATTTGATTAAAAAACCCAACCAAGGTCACAGAGCCAATAAATGATGGAATTGTTAATATTATTTTGTTGTGTAAAATGATGTTGATAGTGTTACTTTTTAGCAGAGTTTGTGGAAGGGGGTGTGTGTGTGTTTGCTATAATATTCTCACTTGGCAATATAAACTATATACTCGAATATAAACCTGCCCAATTAGAAAGATATGAAAATAACTAGGAAAAAAACTATTTAATCACATCTTCTGAGAAGAAATATGAGCAGATGAAAGACTCCAGCCCTTTTATCTAACACCCCCGCCCAATAATAATTATGTTAATTTTCTTTTCTGGAAAAAAAATATATATTTTGAAAACAGAATTGAGAAGAAATGTCTTCCAACAGGGTAATGGCATCACTCTGGTGTCTCTACCTACAGAAAAGAAAGTCTTCCTGAAATTTAATGTGCTGCTTCTCACAGAGCACAGAGACAGCTCAAGATCAGAAAATTTACATCACCAAATCACCAGAGTGGTTGCTAAACATCAACATGTAGCTGGCTATTAGATGAGCAAAAAATATTTCCAGTCTGAGGACATGTCCATTAAAATAGTAATACCAAAAATGCAAATTACCAATGATCCTTGGGACGACGATTTTGTAGCATACAGAAAAGGAGGTAAATACTATTCTGGATGCTTCAGGCCCTAGGACATTTTGGTCCCAGGCAGTATTGAACTAAAACAATTCATTCTCTGGTTTAAGAGATCCCAGAGGAACACTCATGTGAGTAGGTTTCTATATTTATAAAACTAAGCAAGCATGCATGAGACCCTGAGTTCAACTCCCAACACCACAATAAATAAATAAATAAACCTTATCAGACAGCTGATGGTAATACCTAACAAAATATTAATATGTTCACATTGAAAATTGGAATTTCAGCCAGGTACAGTGACACACACCTGTAATCTCAGTCACTCGGGAGGTTGAGGCAGGAGGATCAAGAGTTCAAAGTGAACCTCAACAAAAGCAAGATGCTGAGCAACTCAGTGAGACCCTGTCTCTAAATAAAATACAAAATAGGGCTGGGGATGTGGCTCAGTGGTCGAGTGCCCTGAGTTCAATCCCTGGTATCAAAATAAAAATTGGAAATTTCAGTTCAGGAATTAATTGAACAGAGATAATACAACAAATACATAAATATGTATCTATGAGACTTTTTATTCATTCAGTCAGTACTCTAAATAGCAAAAATGAAAGAAAGAACTAAATTCTAAATTACACACATCGAGTATTGGCTAACTAAAGCATAACACATCCATCCAACCACAGCACAATGAAAGTTTTTTAAAAATAAGTTTAAAACCCATGCATTTACAGTCAATCACTTTTCAATAAAGACACTAAGGGTACACAAAGGAGAAAGGACAGTCTGTTTGATAAATGGTGGTGGGAAAATTGTACAAACACACACAGAAGAATGAAGATGGACCCTCATGTCACACCATGTACAAAAATAAACTAACATTAAACACTTAAATATAAGAACTGAAACTGTAAAGCTACTAGAAGGGAGGAAAAAGGTGGAAAACTCCATGACCTTGGTCTCAGCAAGGACTTTTTGAATATGACTCAAAAAGCACAGGCAACAAAAGCAAAAAAAAAATAGATAAATGGAGCTACATCAAACTAAAAAGCTTCTGCACAGCAAAGGAAACAACAGAGTAAAGAGGTGATATCAAAAATATATAAGGAATTCAAGCTACTCAATAACAAGGAGATAAACAATCCTGACAAAAAATGGGCAAATAACTAAATAGATATTTCTCAAAAAAAAGACATATGAATGGTCAACCATTATATGGAAAAATGTTCAACATCAGTAAACATTAAGGAAATGCAAATTAAAACCATGAATGAAATATTTCCTCGCACCTATTAGAGTGGCTGCTATCAAAAGGACAAAAGATATAAAGGGTCAGAGAATATGAAGAAAAAGGAACTCTTGTACTCTATAGGTGGGATGTAAGTTAGTACAGACATTATGGAAAACAGTACGGAGGTGCCTCAAATGCTAAAGAGAACTACCAAATGATCCAGCAATCTATATACAAAAGAATGATTCTATATACAAAAGACGTGAAATCAGTGCATTAAGGAGATGTCTTCATGCTCACGTTCATTGCAGCACTATTCACGAGGGCCAAGATATGGAATCAGCCTGTGTCCCTCAACAGATGAGTAAATAAAAGAAAATGTATAAATATGTATTAACAATACATAAAAATAATATGTAAATTAAAATAACATGCAAATAAAAGAAAATATATAAGTAAAATACTATTTGGCCTCAAAAAAGGAAGAAATTCCGTCAAACAATATATATAAATAAAAATTATATGGGTCTGGGGCTGTGGCTCAGTGGTAGAGTGCTTGCCTTGCTTGTATGAGGTACTGGGGTGGATCCTCAGCATCACATGTAAATAAAGGTGTTGTATCCCTCTACAACTGAAAAAAAAGGGCTGGGGATGTGGCTCAGTGGTTAAGCACCCCTAGGTTCAATCCCAGTACCAAAATAATAATAATAATAAATAAAATTTTTAAAATTATATGTAAATAAAAGGAAATTATCAACAAAATACTATTCAGCCTCAGAAAAGAAGGAAATTCTGACATTCACAACAAAATGGATAAATCTGAAAGATATTATGCTAAGGCACAGAGAGACCAATGCTTCATGATCTTACTTATACATGGCATCTAAAAAGGTCAAACTCATACAAACAGAGAGTAGCATGGTGGTTGCCAGAGGCTGGGGGTGGGAGAAATAATTAAAATGTTGATCAAAGGAAATAAAATTTCAGTTAGATAAGAGGAATAAATTCAATAGATCTATATATACTCTTATAATTACAGGTAATAACAATATATTTTATGCTTTAAAATTGCTAGTAAGGTAGAAGCAGTAGGGCACACCTGTAATCCTGCCAGAAGAATATAAGGTTGAGGCCAGCCCAGGTAACTCAGCAAGACTCTGTCTCAAAATAAACAATAAAGAGGGCTGGGAATGTACTCCTGGGTGTTTTCCCAGATCTAAAATCAGCATACTACAGAGACACAGCCACCTCAATGTTTGTAGCTGCACAATTCATAATAGAAAAATGGAATCAACCCAGATGCCTGTCAATAGATGAATGAATTAAGAAATTATGGTCTACATACACAATGGAGTTTTACTCAGCCATGAAAAAGAATGAAATTGCCAGGCATGGTGGCACACACCTGTAATCCCAGTGGCTTGGGAGGCTGAGACAGGAGAATCGCAAATTCAAAGCCAGCCTCAGGAAAAGTGAGGTGCTAAGCAGTGAGATTCTGTCTCTAAATAAAATACAAATACAATATAGGGCTGGCAATGTGGCTCAGTGGTTGAGCGCCCCTGGGTTTAATCCCTGGTACCTGCCCTCCCCCCCCCCAAAAAAAAAAAGAAGAAGAAGAATGAAATTATGGCATTTGTCAATAAATGGATGGAAATAAAAAATGTCATGCTAAATGAAATTAGCCCAACTCAGAAACGGTTGAATGTTTTCTCTCATATGCAGAAGCGAGAGTAAAATAAAGGAAAGGGGGAGGGAAGAATAAGATTACATAAAGAACTAAACAGAAATTGATAGATGAGTGAAAGGAAGTCTAGTAGAGCAGAGGAAGGAAAAGAGAGAGGAGGGAAGACAGGAGGGGAAAGGGGGCTCATGATCTGAAATTGATCCCCATGTGTGTATGAGTTTGTCAGGATGAACCCAACTACTATGCTCAACCATAGAGCTCTAATTTTTATAAAAAATGCTGGGGATGGAGCTCAGTGGTAAAGCACCCTGCATTCAACCCCCAGTACCCCCAAAAAAATTGCTGAGAGTAGATGTTAAATGTTCCACCACTAGAAAAATGATAAGTATATGAGGTAATACCTATGTTAAACAGCTTAATTTAGCTATTACACTATATATATATATATATTTCAAAGCTTCATGTTGTATACCATAAACATATGCAATATTGATGGGTTTTATCTCTGCAAGTAAGGCTAAATAAGTTTTCCTTTTGGATTTATTGATTTTTTAAAAATGAATCAAGGACCCTACAGCTCAGGAAATAATGACAAAAGTTAATGGGACAACATCAAATTAAACAGCTTCTGCACAGCCAAGAAATCAATTAAGAAGAGAGAACCGGACATAATATAAGTTATTGTTCTGTAGAAATATCCTATTAAATATTGTATGTCCCTCCCTCTGTATACTTTGTAAAAAAAAAAAAAAAGTAAAACACATAAAAAGGAAATCATATAGGGATGTGTGACATTATTGTAATTGTGTACTTGAGAATAACGTGCAAAAATAAAAATCAGAATATTTTCCTGTTTTAAAAAGAAAAAAAAAGAAGAGAGAAACTACAGCGTCAGGGTGGGGTGGCACAGGCCTATAATCCCAGCAGCTTGGGAGGCTGAGACAGGAGGATCTTGAGTTCAAAGCCAGCCTCAGCAAAAGCAAAGCACTGAGCAACTCAGTGAGACCCTGTCTCTAAATAAAATATGAAACAGGGCTGGGGATGTGGCTCAGTGGGCGAGTGCCCCTAAAATTAATACCCGCTGGAACTCAAAAAACTTTACACCAAAAATAATCAAATGACCTAATTAATAAATCAGCAAATGAATTAAACAGATCCCTCTCAAAAGAAGAAATACAAAAGTCCAACAAATATGGGAAAAAACATTCAACATCATTAGCAATTAGGGAAATGCAAATCAAAATTACACTGAGATTTCATCTCATACCAGTCAGAATGGCAGTCATCAAGAAATACAAATAATAAATGCCAGAGAGGATGTGGAGAAAAAGGGACAATTTTACAAATTAGTACATGCACTATGGAAATCAGTATGGAGGTTTCTCAAAAGACTACGCATGGAACCACCATGAGACCTAACTACACCACTCCTCGGTATTTATCCTGAAGAATTAAAGTCCTCAGACAACAGTGATACATGCATACCCAGTAGCCAAACTACGGAGTCAGCCAAGGTGTCCATCAACAGAGGAGTGAAAATGTTGTATGTATATATACACAATGAGGTTTTATTGAGCCATAAAGAAAAATAAAATTATGTCATTTTCAGGAAAATAGATGGAATTAGAGACCATCATGTTAATCGAAAGAAGTCAAACTCAGAAGGTCAAGAGTCATATGTTTTCTCTTATATGTGGAAGCTAGAGAGGAAAAAGGAAAATAAAGGTAAAGATGGATCGCCTAAAAATCAAAGGGAGAACAGTAGAGGAAAGGGACCAAAAGGTGGGAGATAATGAGGGAGGGGGAAATGCTGGGGAGTTGTTGTTACATTGTGCATTGTGTGCATGTACAAATATGTAAAAACAAATCCCATCAGTCTGTACAACTATAATGCACCAATTTAAAAATGTAGGGAAAAAAAGAATGAATCATGTTAATACATCTATTCTGAGTCACAGATTACAAACTCCTTCATTTAGGCTCCCTAGGAACAGAGAAAGATTAAAGCATCAATGGAAGAGGGTCTCTAAATTTCTAGTGTACCTCTGAAAATAATTTATTTCTTTTAAAAATTTGAATTTGCAAATGCCTGTTTAAATCCAGCTTACACAGCCTGCATCTATAGTTGTTTAAAATAAGGTCCAAATGCACTTATGCTTCTCAGCTCCCTGCAGGTCTGTTTGGAGTCAGACACCACTGTGCATCATCAGGGTGAATTACACTCTTTCATAGCACAAAAAGCAGCACCGAGAAGCAGAGGCGTCTGATCTCAGCCCTGAGGAAGGAGGCTAGAAGTCATAGGCAGGATGTAGAGGCATCATACATGTCCTGAATTAGGGCCTTCTGGTTTTCAACTCTGTTGTATTATTCAATATCCTTTTGCATAATCAAAGAAGATACCTTTGTGAGTCTTTGGCACCCTCTTTTGGACAATCTGCTTATTTCAAAACTGGAATTTGTTTCAAGGAAATGGATTTGAGTATGCTGTAGGCAAACTGAAATCAGGCACATGTTATTTTTTCTGTTAGGGATTTTTATTTTAATTGACTAATTTTAGAACAGTTTTAAATTTGCAGTAAAATGAGCAGTTAATACAAAGTTCCCATAAACTGCCCCCTTCAGACCATTTCCCCTGTTATTAACATCTCACATTTAGTGTGGGACACTCGTTAATGAAACATTATTATTAACTAACTTCTATAGCTTATAATTTTATATTTCTGTGGGTTTTGACAAGTTTCAAAATTTGTGATTATGGTATCACAGAAAATAGTTTCACTGTTGTAAAAATGACCTGTGTTTCCCCTCTCATTTTCCCTCTCCCCATTCCCTAGTAACCACTAATCTTTTTTACTGTCTCTCTAGCTTTGCCTTTTCAGACTGACTGTTTTCACTTAACAATATGCATTTAAAATTCCTTCAGCGGGGCAGTGATACACGCCTATAATTCCAGGAAATTGGGAGGCTAAGGCAGGAGGACCGCAAGTTCAAGTCCAGCCCAGCAATTTAGCAAGACCCTGTCTCAAAATAAAAAGTAAAAAAGGACTAAGGTTGTGGCTTAGGAGACTGAGATAGGAGGGATCACAACTTCAAAAAGTCAGCCTCAGTAACTTAGCAAGACCCTGTCTCAAAATAAAAAGGTCTGAGGATGTAGCTTCCTTAGGCAGCCAGCTGGGTTCAATCCCCAGTATGAGGAGGAGGAGGTGGAGGAGGAGGTGGAGGAGGAGGTGGAGGAGGAGGTGGAGGAGGAGGTGGAGGAGGAGGTGGAGGAGGAGGTGGAGGAGGAGGAGGAGGAGGTGGAGACATCTTTGTGGTTTGATAGCCCATTTCTTTTTTTTTTTTCTTTCTTTTTTTTTTTATTGGTTGTTCAAAACATTACAAAGCTCTTGACATATCATATTTCATACATTTGATTCAGGTGGGTTTTGAACTCCCAATTTTACCCCAAATACAGATTGCAGAATCACGTCGGTTACACATCTACATTTTTACATAATGCCCTATTAGTAATTGTTGTATTCTGCTACCTTTCCTGTCCTCTACTATCTCCCCTCCCCTCCCCTCCCATCTTCTCTCTCTACCCCATCTACTGTAATTCATTTCTCTCCTTATTTATTTTCCCATTCCCCTCACAACCTCTTATATGTAATTTTGTATAACAATGAGGATCTCCCTCCATTACCATGCAATTTCCCTTTTCTCTCCCTTTCCCTCCCACCTCATGTATCTGTTTAATGTTAATCTTTTCTTCCTGCTCTTCCTCCCTGCTTTGTTCTTAGTTGCTCTCATTATATCAAAGAAGACATTTGGTATTTGTTTTTTAGGGATTGGCTAGCTTCACTAAGCATAATCTGCTCTAGTGCCATCCATTTCCCTGCAAATTCCATGATTTTGTCATTTTTTAGTGCTGTATAATACTCCATTGTGTATAAATGCCATATTTTTTTTTATCCATTCATCTATTGAAGGGCATCTGGGTTGGTTCCACAGTCTAGCGATTGTGAATTGTGCTGCTATGAACATCGATGTAGCAGTATCCCTGTAGTACGCTCTTTTAAGGTCTTCAGGGAATAGTCCGAGAAGGGCAATAGCTGGGTCAAATGGTGGTTCCATTCCCAGCTTTCCCAGGAATCTCCATACTGCTTTCCAAATTGGCCGCACCAGTTTGCAGTCCCACCAGCAGTGTACAAGAGTACCCTTTTCCCCACATCCTCTTCAGCACTTGTTGTTTGACTTCATTTTGGTACTGGGGATTGAATTCAGGGGCATTCAACCACTGAGCCACATTCCCCAGCCCTGTTTGTTTATATATATATATATATATATATATATATATATATATATATATATATATATTAGTTGTAGTTGAGCACAATTATTATTTTGTTTATTTATTTTTATGTGGTGCTGAGGATCAACCCCAAGGCCTCGCATGTGCTAAGCAAGCACTCTACCACTGAGCCACAACCCCAGCCCCCAGCCCCACCAGCCCTATTTTGTATTTTATTTAGAGACTGGGGCTCACTGAGTTGCTTAGCACCTCGCTAAATTGCTGAGGTTGGCTTTGAACTCAAGAGCCTCCCAAGCCACTGAGATTACAGGCTTTAGCCACTGCGCCCAGTAATAGCCCATTTCTTTTGACCACTGAATATTTCATTGTATGGATGTCCCTGTTGGAGAACATCTTGACTATTTCCAGTTTGGGGTAATGATGATTAATCCTGCTATAAACATTTGTGCAGGGGTGTTTTGTAAACATAAATTTTCAATTCATTTGTGTAAATACTAAGGAATATGGTTTCCATATCACATGGTAATAGCATCTTTAGCTTCATAGGAAACTGCCCAATCATCCTCCAAAGTCATATGCCATTTTGCATTTCCACTGATAATGAATGGAAGGTCCTGTTCTGCAACCTCACCAATTTTTACTATTGTGGGATTTTGGCCAATCTACTATGTACATACTGGCATCTTATTATTGTTTTAATTTACAGTTCCCCAATGACATATTACCTTTGCATATTTTTATAGGTTTATTTGCCATTCATACATCTTTTTTGGTGTGATGTCTGTTCAGGTCTTGGCCCATTTTTAATTTTATTGTTTCATTTCTTAAGCTGTAGAGTTTTTTGTAGTTTGAATGCAAGCCTTTTGGGGGGTCTGTGTTTGGTTTGGTTTGGTTTAATTTGGTTTGTTGGGTACCAGGGATTTAATTCATGGGTGCTTAACCACTGAGCCACATCCCTAGCCCTTTTTATTTTTTGAGACAGGGCCTCAATAAGATACTGCATTGAGGCTGGCCTCAAACTTCTCCTGGTTTGGCCTTCCAAATCTCTATAATTACATGTATGCAACACCACACCCAGCTCAGGTCTGCGTTTTTTTTAATATTTTCTCTATATACTTGGCTTCTTGTTTTTTTTATTTTTGTTTGTCTTTTTGTTTGTTGGTTTGGTTTTTTGTTTGTTTGTTTTGTTGGTGGTTTGTGTGTGTGTGTGTAATTTTTTTTTAAACCAGAGATGCTCTACCACTGAGCTACATCCCCAGCAATTTTTATTTTTATTTCCAAACAGGGTTCAGGGGCTCACTAGGTTGCTGAGATTGGGCTGGAACTTGCAATCCTACCACCTCAGCTTCCTGAGAAACTGAGGTCACAGGATACTTTTCCTCTCTACAGTGTCTTTCACAAAGCAGAAGATTTCCATCAGGTCCAATTTTTCAATTTTGTCTTTTGTGGATTGTACTTCCGGCATTGCATTCAAAGGCTCAATGTCCTACCCAAGCTCATCTAGATATGCTTCTACGTGCTCTTCTAGAATTTTTGTAGTTCAGCGTTTTACGTTTTAGGCCTATGATTCAGTTTACGTTAATTTCTGAGGAAAGATGTGAGGTATCTATCTAGAATTTTTTTTGGTTGAGGACAGGGTATGGATGACTAGTTGTTCCAGTACTGTTACCTTTTCTCCATTGAATTGTCATTGCTCCTTTGTCAAACATGAGTTGGTTCACTTTGTATGGGTCTATTTCTCAATTCTTTATTCAGTCCCATTGATCTGTTTATCTATTCTCTTGACTATCCTTTTGCCAGTACTGTACCTTCTTGATTACTGCAGCTTTATAAGCCTTGAAGGCAGGTAGTATTAGTCCTCTTTGTTCTCTCTCAGTATTGTATAATCAACACTGGGTCTTTTGTCTTTTCAAAAGAATCCATTTGCTATATTCACAAAATAATTTGATTTTTATTAGGGTTGTATTGACTCTAAAGGTCAAGATAGGAAGAATTGACAACAATATTGTGCTTCCTATATTCATTAAAATAAATATATTGATATTTATTTGGATCTTCTTTGATTTATATCATCAGAAAACTTGTAATTTTCCTTATATAGATTCTAGACATACTTTGTTAGATATTTTTAGTACTAATCAAATGGTATTGTGTTTTTAATTTCAATTTTTTTTTTGAGACAGGACCTAGCTAATTACCTGGAACTCACAATCCTCCAGCCTCAGTCTCCCAAGTCACTTGGATTACAGGTATATACCATGACACCCAGCTCTTTTTCAGTTCTGAAAGACGATGTCATGAGTTAGAGAATTCTAGGTTGATGGGTATTTTTTTTCTTGCAACACTTTAAACATATTTCTACATTCTCTTCTCGTTTGCCTGAATTCCAACAAGGAGTATAAGGTAATTCTTATCCCTGTCCCTCTGTAGATAAATTCCTTCAGCCCTGACTTCCTTCTCTTTGTATTTGATTTTCTACCATTTGAATACAACATATGTAAGTGTAGGGTTTCTGGAATTTTTGCTGGGTTTTATTTTGTTTTGCTTTTTGTATTTACTCTACTTGATGTTCTCTGAGCTTCTTGGTTCCGTCATTTGGTGGCTACCATTGATTTGGAAATTTCTCAGCCATTATTACTTCAAATATTTCTTCTCTTTTCTCTCTTCTTTTCCATTTATTATTCTATTTCTTTCCATCTAGTTCTCTTGTGGGTATGCTACACCTTTTGTACCTCTCCTAAAGTTCTTGGATATTCTGCTTCATTTTTTCCTGTGCATTTCAGTTTGGGATGTTTCTATTAACTTATCTTCAAATTCACTGATCCTTTCCGTAGCTGTGTACAATCTACTGATGAACTCCTCAGAGACGCTATTCGTTTCTACAACAGTGGGGTTTTTTCCATATCCTGCAGTATTTTTTATTTCTAGAATTCCTTTAATTTTTCCTAGTTCCCTTCTGTCGGCATACCTTGCTCACCTGTGGATGTGCGTTTTCTGCTTTTTCCATGAGAGCACTTAACATTAATAAGTTAGCTTTCATTCCTTCCTGAATCTGATTTTTTTTTACATAATATGATTCTATTTATAGAGAGTAGTCATGTGAAACTCACATGTGGGAAGAGATTCAAAGTTAACACGTGAAGGTGTTAACATAGCTGATCTCTGGGAGGAGAGATTGTGGATGGTTTTGATTTTCTCGTGTGCTTTGGTTTTTGTTCGCCAGCTTCGTAAAAATAATCATGAGGCACAGATTCACAATCGAGCTTGCTTCCAAGGTTCCTTCCATGATTCACCCTCTATTCTCCCACATACACTTTTGTTTTGACACAAAAGGCAGCATTCTCTGCACATATTTCTATATCCTGGTCTCTTTCTGTTGCTGCTGCTGTTCCGTTTAACAGGGTATATTTGGAACCTGTATCCACATACAAAGAGCCTCTTTATCTTTTTTTAAGAGCACACAGTGTCACAATATTCCACTGCATGGATGCACCGTGCTCTGTTTTAACTAATCCCTATTGATTAATATGCAGGTGGTTTCTGGGTGTGTGTGTGTGTGTGTGTGTGAGAGAGAGAGAGAGAGAGAGAGAGATAACAATAAACGCCACAATAGAGACGTTCACACAAAGCCTTGGATCCACAAATGAGTCTGATTTTGAGACTTGCTCTATCTCTTCAGACCCTATTTTCTCTTACATTTTATCATGATTTGAAAATTTTTGTTGAAAGCGGGACATAATGTATCAAGAAAGTGGAACTGAGATAATCAGCTTCAGTGTGAGGCTCTCCTCACCTGCCCGGGCGTCTGGCTGTGTTTTATGTCTGCATGTCAGAGCCTCTGGTTTTCCCTGGTTTCCTTGTTTCTTTTTGCTTTTTTTTGTTTTGTTTTGTTTCTTATTTCTCCTCCCTGAAGGTCTTGAGATTTCCCAAAGAAACTCATCTTAAATAGAGTGTGTGCCTTGCAGCAAGTGCTCCCCGTTGTAACCCTCCCTCCGTGGTGACCCGGAGGCCCTTATGGTATGGTGGAAGGTGTTGGGGAGGAAGCATTCCATCATCTTCTCAGTTTCAGTTTGGACATGCCCAAGTCCCTGGGCTGCGACCTGCAGAAGCATTTCTTAGCCTTTTTTCCTCTATTTACTGTGACAAGAAGGCCTGGGGTTGGGGAGCAGGGGCTGTTCTTCCAAGACAGACAAGGCTGAGTGGTAGTTTCCATTGACGACAGGTCTGTGAATGTGCTAGAGGTATTCCAAAATGTTGGTTTTCCTCTCCCCCCCCGCCCCCCGTATGAAGCATGGGGGATTCTTCCTCAATCTTCATGGTGATAACTGTCACCAGCAGTTACTATAGACTCAGTCTGAGGTGCAGTTAGATCCAACCAAATCTATTGTATTAATGCTCATCACATTCAGACACACATCCTAATTCTAAGTCCTAACTGAGTCTACACCCAAGGGTCCCAGATGCTCACTTGTGACATGTCTTAAGTCCGGGTCACTGGAACTCGATCCAGGCCTGAGGAGTCTAGTGCAGGGGATACAACAGCAACAGAGGTCTCGGTCTTCCTGTCTGGGTCCTGTTAGTCCTGTTGCCCCCCAGAAGTCTGGGTTTTTAAGTCCTAGTTCAGTTGTACTTGCAGCTGATAACTGGGTGAGGTCTGGGGTGTAGACTCTTACATCACTAACTTCAGTCTATATAAGTTCTGCAGTTTATCTAAGAGTTGCAGTTCACATTACATCACGGGCACATTGCTTATAGCCATTTACTCATTCACTCAACACACTCAACAGTCAATAATCCTATAATATTTCTGGTACTTATATCAAGCCCCCTCCCTAAGTTTGATCACCCAGGAGTTTTTTCATTCACAAGCCATTCCACACTTAGCCTCTGGGCAATGGGTCAATTCCTGTGCAATTCCTAGTGTCCCTCCTAGTTACTGGCTCCAGTGGCTTTCACTTTCTGTAAGTTGATGCTGGCTGTGATTCTCCCTAGTCACCTGCCTCCCCGGTTTTGAGGGTCATGTTTTGCCCAGCAATCTCAATTATGCGATGATCTAAGAAAATCCATTACTTTTTAGTTTGTTAGGCTTGCGACTGTGGGGAAAAGGGGTGACACTTTGAAGCTCTTCACATGTTGTTGTTGAAACTGGAAGTCTTCACAAGTGATTTTTACTTTTTATATAAGCATGTGCTCTTTTTGCCAACCCACAGCAATACTACCACTCATCCCTTTAGAAAAAGTATGTTGATTTCTCAAGGTGACCTGCTCTTCAAGAGTAGATGAGACACGTGAGCAGCGGTGCACTTGGAACACGCTTTCGGGGGAGGAGAGGTGAGTGAGTTGGCAACGCAGCCTTTGCTGATTTCCATGGTGTAAACACTCCAGAGATTGTCAATTTCAAGCCACCAATGATTTAATGAGTTTGCAAACTTCCTGAATATTTAACAATTGGCTCTCACAGGTATCATCTGTGACAAGTCTGAATCGACAGAGTGTGGTGTTTGCTTTGCTAGCCTCCTATTCATATTTTATTTTCTGAAACATAATTCATAGATTTTCCCCATTCTAATTCTGTTCCAGACTGTAGTATATCTCCCCAAAACTCACATCTGGATGCCTTAGCTCCCAGTACTGCATAAGTATCTTTGTTGACAGGGCCTTTAAAGACATAATTACATGCAAATGAGGTCATCAGGATGACCCCACTGCAATATGACTGACATCCTTATAAAAGAGGTAATTAGGGGCTGTAGGTGTTGCTCAGTGGTACAGTACTTGCCTAGCATGCCCTAAGGCCCTGGGTTTGATGTCCAGCCATGGGGGGGTAGGAGAGGAGAAGCAGCAGCAATTAGGACACAGAGTTACAGAGGGAAGACCCTGTGAAGTCACATCTGCAAGCCAACAAGAGGAGCCTCAGAAGAAACCAATCCTGCTGACACCTTGATCTTGTATTTTTAGCCTCCAGAATAATGAGAAAATAAATTTCTGTTGTTTAGGCCGCTCAGCGTGCAGTACTCTCAACAGCCCCAGCAATCTAATACAAACACCCATCAGAGGATGTCCCCAAAGACTTAAAAACAAGTACTTCCAAAATATGTTCATACAACTGAACTTCAGCACAAAACTTCTATCTGTAAACTATTGTTTTCTTTCTGTACGACTATGCAGAAAGCATGCTCAAGGCCAGCTTCCCAGGCACGATGCGGTAATGCATCGGAAATGTCACACAGAAATGTGCCTGCTGTCACAGCCTAACCTGCTGGCTGCTTCTTGGGGACTGTGAATTTTTATAATCTCCAAATCATACCAACATTAAATCCAAGTCCCGGAGAATAGCTGTAGGGCCGTGCATGGGATTTATGGGGTCCTGTGATTTCCAAAGTCACAGGGACTCATCCACATGCTCTAACAAACAGGGAATAAAAGGCTGGCAAACGACAGGCTTTCTCAGCCCAGGCTTGTCACAGATCACACCTATGAGAGCCAATTGTTAAATATTCAGGAAGTTTGCAAACTCATTAAATATGCATAAAAGGCTGGGTGATGAGAGACTGAAACTTGCAGGTAGGATTTGGACAGAGCAAGGTTTGTTGTTTTTTGTTATTTGGGGGTTTGGGTCGTACTGGGGATTGAACCCAGCCCTTTTTTTTTTTTTTTTTGGAGACAAGATTTCTCTGTTACTTAGACCCACACTAAGTTGCCAAGGCTGGCCTCAAATCTCCCTGCCTCAGCCTCCTGAGTCACTGGGACTACAGGCATGAAAAGCACACCCACTTGGACGGAGCGTTTTTGTCGGAGCTCTAGGCTACAGTAGGAGACCTCAGTCCTCTTCCAGGTTCTACTACCAACCCGAGGAAGGAACCAGGCAATGAGGGCACTTCATCTTGCAAGAGCTGCCAGTTTTCTCATGTAAAACAAGAATGTCAACCTGTTGACCAGTCTGCTACCAGCCTCCAAAATTTATAAATTATAAAATGTGAAATGATACTTTATTAGAAATGGACTTAAAAGAAGCTTGTCAGCCAGGCAGGGTAACAAACACACAGGGTGCTTATAATCCCAGTGACTCCAGAGGCTAAAGCAGGAGGATCACAAGTTTAAGGCCAGCCTCAGCAACTGAGTGAGGCCCTAAGCAACTTAGTGAGACCCCTGTCTCAAAATAAAATATAGGAGGGAAAAAGGGATGAGGATGTGGCTCAGTGGTTAAGCGCTCCTGGGTTCAATCCCTGGTACCCCCAAAAAATGAAGTTTGTAAATCTTTCTAAAGTATCCACAGGATGAGCCAAAGGCAGCAATCCACTGTAACATCAGAGGCTAGTGAATGAGGTGATCACTGAAAATATCAGATGGAGACCCTCAGCAGGCTTAACAGCCCTTTTCAGAAGCCACGGGGGCGAGAGGGATGACCAAAACAAAATAGAATCAACTTTTTCAGAACTCTGGGAATTAGATAAGGCTTATAGCAAACCCAAGAAGCATTTATTCAAGAAAAACGGCTTTTAAAAAATCATAAAAACAGAAAACTTGTGGTGCTTTTACTTACTCCAGTCCCACCCATCCTCTCTCCATTTCAACAGGAGTGGCCTTGGAAACAAAAACCCTATATTCTAGTGGCAAAGAGAACAAAGGGCACCATCCAGAAATACAACACAGAATGGGAGAAGATATTGCAATTAAAACATCTAATAAGGGTAAGGATCCAGAATACATGAATAACTCCTTCAATTCAATAACAATAAATAACTCAAAAAATGGAAAAGTGTTCAAATAGACATTTCTTTAGATAGTTATTTGGGTAGGTAGGTGGATGGATGGATGGATGGATGGATGGATGGATGATGGACAGTTAACAAGCAAGGACATAAGTAGGTGTTCAACATCATTCTGTAGCCATTAGGAAAATGAAACTCAAAATCAGTTAGGTACCCATTCCCACCCACTACAGTATCATTAAAAATGGAAAATAAGGCTGGGGATATAGCTCAGTTGGTAGAGGGCTTGCCTCACATGCACAAGGCCCTGGTTCAATCCCTAGCACCACCAAAAAAAAGAAAAATGGAAAATAATAAGTGTTGCAAAGGATGTGAAGAAATTAGAACCCTCATGCATTGTTGGTGGAAATATAAAATTATAGCTGCTGTAAGAAACAGTTCAGCATTCTTCAAAAAGTTAAACGAAGAGTTAGCATCTGACCCAGCTGTTCACCTCACAGGTGCACCCTCAAAAGAAATGAAAATATATGTTCACACCAAAACTTCTACACAAATGTTCATAGCAGCATTGTTCACAGTAGCCAAAGAATTGGATCAAAAGCAAATGTCCACCAAGTAATAAATGGATACATAAAATGCGATACATCCCTTTAATGGATTATTTGGGCACAAAGAAAAGAAATAAAGTACTGATACATACCACAATGAAGATGAACCTTAAAACCTTATGTGAAAGTAGTCATACACACACACACACACACACACACACACACACACACACACACACAAAAGCTCCTATGATATGACTCACTTTAGATGAAATGTCCAAAGTAGACAAATCCATAGAAACAGCAAGTACAGTAGAGGCGTCTGGAATCGGATCACCATGATGGTTGCAGAACATTGTGAACATGCTCAAAACCACCAAACTTTACATTGTAAAGCAGTGAGTTTTAGGGTGTGTGAATTATATCTCAATTTTAAAAAGATGTGCAATTAAACCAAATATGGCCACTGGTTCCTAAATCCTGGCCCTAAACACAAAGCAAACAAGTCGCATCCATAAGAATGAAGAAAAACACCAGCACTGGGGCCCCTCTGATCTTGACATACATTCTCCGTCTTTCAGCGGTCCAACGGTGTCGCCAATAAAGCATTTTCATTTTAAGTTTCATAATAAGCTGCCCACTGTTGTCATCATTCCTCGCCTGACGTGTGATTTTATCTTATTTCCACAACACAGTGGATTTTGATAGATCACAGTAATTTCAATCCATGAGGATCTTTCAACTGTAGGAGTGAATTAGAAAGATATTTTTATATTGCCTATTTGAGATAACAGGTCTTAGCGCCATGCTTCAGGCAAAATACATCAAAAGAATGAACTGAAGGTTAAGTTTCCTTTTAGATCTCAAATTTTTATAACATCACAAAAATTCTTGCCTAAAAGCAGTCGAATTATTCAAGTGCAAGACATTCTATATTCACCTCATTCAGCCCGAGGGAAAGAAGAAAGTCAGTGCCGAGACACCTCTGAGGTCGAGGCCCATTCATCTTCTCATTATGCCCTCCAAGTCTCCGGTCCCTGAATACCACGCCTGGACCCTCCAAGAGAAAATGCAAGTAAAAGCTTTTTGAAAAGCTTTCTATTGAGGTGTATTTGCAGAGGTAATTCTCACGTGAAAAGAAGCAATACAAACTCAAGTAATGAAGTTTAAGTACCATGTCAAACAATTATTACCATTTTATCCTACCCAAATCAGTCAATTAAATGTAACTCTTTCTCTAAATTAGTTTTAGATAGCTTTTAATCCCAATTTGATTTTTTTTTAAATTGCCTTGTGTATATACTTGTTTCTATGCAAAAAGTTTCTTGCTGTGATTATGAATCTTCGAGAAGGAAAGGGCTATGGAGGTTTTTTTGGCCTCTGATGCTGTTTATTGTGTAGCAGTGTTTGTATTCAGTTTAAGGTAACTCCATGGGGATCTTTCCCCAAAAATGTTTACTTACTGAAGTACCCTGAGAGCTTCATTATAAAATGTTTTCAAACATAAGGGAATCCAGTAACATATTATCCAGGAGCAATGTTGATGACAATATGTGTTTGATCAGATCCTTCCTGGTTTCAACCTGCTTGGCGCAGGGCCTGGTCCTCCCCTGTACCACACAGGTGGGACCCACAGGGGTAGGAGTGTGGATGCTGCTTAATAAACGCTTTTTTTCTTTCTTTTTTGGTGCTGGGGATCAAACACAGGGCCTCACCCATGATAGGTAAGCATTCTACTCCTGATCTCCATCTCCATCTCCAGGGTTTTGTTTTGTTATTTTTTTTTTTTTTGGTACTGGAGATTGAACCCTGGACCACTTTACCACTGAGCTGCATCTTCCCTTTATATTTTCAATTTTGAGACAGGGACTCTCTAAGTTGTTAGGGCCTCACTAAATTGCTGAGACTAGCCTCAAACCTGTGATCCTCCTGCCTCAACCTCCTGAATTGCTGGTGTGTACCACTTGCAACTGGATTCCAATTTTTTTGTTTTGTTTTGTTTTTTAAACCTTGAGACAGAGTCTTGCTAAGTTGCCCAGACTGGCCTTGGCCCTGAACATGGAATCCTACTGCCACAGCCTCCTGAGTAGCTGGAATCACAGATGTGTGCCACCAGGCATGGCAATAAATGCTGCTTGGTATTGATGGTGATGACAGTGAATGGACCATCAGGTCCTATTATGCACATTTATTCACATCGTCAATGATTCTCTTCTTTTTTTTTTTTTAAAGAATTTTTTTAATATTTATTTTTTAGTTTTCAGTGGACACAACATCTTTGTTTGTATGTGGTGCTGAGGATCGAACCCAGGCCGTGCGCATGCCAGGCGAGCATGCTACCGCTTGAGCCACATCCTCAGCCCCAATGATTCTCTTCTGATCATTCAGTTTGTGCGGGGTCCTGTTTGGACACTGGTATCACAATGATGAACAAGAATGACAAGGCAGGGCTGGGGATATAGCTCAGTTGGTAGAGTGCTTGCTTTGCATGCACAAGGCCCTGGGTTCAATCCCCAGCACCAAAGAATGACAAGGAAGCTGGGCACAGTGGCACACGCCTGTAATCCCAGAGACTCTGGAAACTGAGGCAGGAGGATCACGAGTTCAAAGCCAGCCTCAGCTACTTATCGAGGTGCTAAGCAACTCAGTGAGACCTTGTCTCTAAATAAAATACAAAATAGGGCTGGGGATGGGGTTTGGTGGTCATGTGTCCCAGAGTTCAATCCCCAGTGGCCTCCCCCCAAAAAATGACAAGACCCGTGATCTCAAGCACTTTCACATTTTCTTGAAGGGGGTGGAAAATAAACATAGTATAAGTGATTAAGATAATTTGAGATGCTGCTAAATGCTAAGGAGAAAATGTGGCTGAATAATGAGACAGGAAGTGAAAGGGCACGGCTATTTCTTTTCAAAGGTCCACTAAAGTGTCCAAGGGAGATCAGCTAGCCCATCAGGAGTCCTGTCCCTCCAAAGACCAGTGAAGCCCCAAGAGCCCTAGGAGAACATGGAATATTTCAGTAATAGACGCTTGAAGGCCACATAAAGCATCAGTGTGCCGATAAGATCATTCTGCTCACATCACTGGGGCCTGCTGGTCAATGTCCCCCACTGAAGTTGGTGGGCATTCCCTTGTGCACATGCTAGCTCTATCCTGTTCCAGCTTTCACAAGGCCACAATCCTGGTTGGTCACTATGAAAAGATATTCTTAGGAAATCATCTGGAAGACAGAATTCAAGAACTGTGGATCCTGAACGGTCCCCACAGAACTGCCACCAACATCTTCCCACTCAGACGGAAGATAGGGCTGCAGTTCTCCAGTCCACAAATTAACAAGGTCAAATGCACTTGCAGGGAGGGGGAGATTAGCTGCAATGGGTCCAGATATAAATTATCAATCATCATTACCCCAGAGACTTCGGTTGGTTTTTTTCTTTTCTCTTGTTTTGTTTTTGTTGTTGTTGTTGTTGTTTTATTTTGTTCTTTTTAGTTATACATGACAGTAGAGTATAAATTGACATATTTATATACATATGGAGTATATCTTATTCTAATTAGGATCCCAGTCTTGTGGTTGTATATGACGTAGAGATTCACTGTGGCGTATTCATATATGTATATAGGAAAGTTATGTCAGAATCAGTCCACTCTTTCCTATTCCCAACACACCTCCCTACCCTCCTTCCCCTTTGTCTAATCTACTGAACTTCTATACTTCCCCTCCCCAGTTTGTTGTGTGTCAGCATCCACATATCAGAATGTTCAATCTTTATTTCGGGGGATTGGCTTATTTCACTTAGCATAATAGTCTCCAAATCCATCCATTTACCAATAAATGCCATAGCCATTCTTTTTATGGCTGAGTAATACTCCATTGTGCATACAGACCACATTTTCTTCATCCGTTCATCTGTTGAAGGGCACCTAGATTGGTTCCATACCTAGCTGTTGTAAATTTAGCTGCTATGAACACTGATGTGGCTGTGTCACTATAGTATGCTGATTTTAAGTCCTTTGGGTATAAACTGAGAGTGGAATAGCTGGGTCAAATGGTTGCTTCATTCCAAGTTTTCTGAGGAATCTCCATTCTGCTTTCCACAATGGTTGCACAAATTTGCAGTCCCACCAGCAATCTATGAGTATTGTTTTCCCCACAACCCCGAGCAAACGCGAGCTCACTGAGGCGTTCACACCGAACAGCAAAACTAAGCTGCCTTCTGTTCCACCAAAAGCTCTTAAATGAGTGCCCTATGACACAAGTCAGTGAGCTAGCCACCCGACATCTAATTTGCAAGAAAAATTCCAAATTGTTAACACTATTTCATTATTACCACAAACTCCAGGGTTTCGTGTGCATTTTGTGATGTACAGAATATATTGGCAAAACACCACTATGTATCACTTATATATAACTATATACAAAAATACTGGGTGTGCAGTAAGAATATTTTACCAGAGAGGATATTCAAACAAAAGAGTTCAGAGATTCTAGTCTAAAACACCTTTTTTTTTTTTTCCCATGGTGGTGGGGATTGAACCCAGGGCCTTGTGCATGCAAAACAAGCACTTTACCAACTGAGCTAGATCCCCAGACCCTAAAAACACCATTTTAATAATATCAATGATTTAATCCAAACTATCATTTATGGGCTATGGTTGTGGCTCAATAGTAGAGCACTTGCCTGGCACGTGTGAGGCCCTGGGTTCGATCCTCAGCACTACATAAAAATAAATAAATAAATAAAGGTACTGTGTCCATCTACAACTAAAAAAAAAAAAAAAAAAGAAAATTAAACTATAATTTACCAAAAAAAAAAACCTATCATGTACTTCCCACTGGTTACAAGGCATTGTTCATAGTCTTACTGTGGCAAGTCTGACATTGATGTGGCCCCCCACACCTCTTCTGTCCTTGTTTCCTGCCACTCTTACCTCTGTTTGCCCTGTGGATTCAGTCTTCCCTCACCTTGATTGATATTGATATTGAAATTGATTTTTTTTTTTTGAGACAAGGTCTTGCTATGTTGCCCAGGCTGGTCCCCAAACACCTGGGCTCAAGCAGTCCTCCCACCTCAGCCTCCTGAGTAGCTGGGACTACAGGTACACACCACTGTGCCCAGCATTAAGTCCCTCTCTCCTTCCATGTGACGCTTGCATTGTTAGAAAGGGATTGTTACCTGCCCCTTTCTCAAGTGGAAAATCTCCTTCAAATCTTGCTGTATGGTCACCTGCTCTCTGAAGCTTCCGGACCCCAGCAGAGTTAGCATGCTGTCCGTGAGTCCACCCATGTCTCCCCATCAAGACAGGAGCCCCCTCTGGGGCAGGGGGCACATCTTATTCTTCTCTGTGCTGGTCTTGTGTAACTGACACAAACAGATGTTAATCAATGCCCTCATAAATATATTTAAATCTCTTTAGAGGTGGAAAAATTCCCTAGCAGCTGTATCATTTCTACTACTGAAGTCTAGTGAAGGGCATGCCATAAATCAATCATTTGCATCTATAGTGTGCATTATTTTAGACAAAATATCTTTATAAATCTTACACTGAAGTAAAAATCCTTACAAATACAGCAATAAAATAGGGCTTGGTGAAACAGGCTGGTGTACCAAACCAAAATCAAATATATAATTTCATATACAGTATCTCATAAAAGAACCCAGAAAAGCTTTGCATTACACGGTTTCTGAAAAGCATCGTGGCTGTGTAACATTGCCACCTAGTGGTAGAGTTCAAAACAGCAACAAAATAACTTATTCCACTCTTGGAACCTAAGCTTCTGTCAGGATGTAGAGGACCAGATTTCCATTCTGGCAGAAAATAAACAACAACTAGGTGGCACAGTGATTTTCAAGACACTAAACACCAAGCAATAAAGGACAGTGTTCCTGTGAAGCAGGAAACAAGGTAAGCCCTGCAATTGTCCCCAGAGTACTGCCTTGAAAACTTTCCCAGGACACAGTACCCAACAGAGTACCAGAAAGGAAAGGAAAGAACTGGAGATGGGGAGTGGGGAGTGTCCTCCCTCTAATTCTCAGCTGAATGTGATCAGTGCATGTGTGAATAAACCACTCAGAGCCCAGAAAAGAACCACTTGAAAGGATGAGTGGCCACAATCCCAGCTCAGACAGGATGGGAAAGAGCACTTCTCCCCACCAGCCAATGGGAACCTGAAGATGCACGAGAAACTGAGAATACGCAGAAGGTACACACATCCACAGGGAGAAATAACTGATCCCAGATTGAGTGCTGCTTTGGCCCTGCCTAACAATATCAAATTCAAGAACAGATGCTGGGCCTGGTGGTGCACGCCTGTAACCCCAGGAACTGGGGAGGCTGAAGCAGGAAGGTCCCAAGTTTGAGGCCAGCCTCAACAATTTAGCAAGACCTTGTCTCAAAATTTTAAAAATGAAATTAAAAGGGCTGGGGATGTCGTTCAGAGGTAAAGAACTCCTGGGGTTCAATCGCCAGTATCTCCTCCCCAAAAAAAAAAAAAAAAGATGTTATGACTAGCAGAGGAAGAAAATAAAGTTATTGTAACTATCCCATGCATTCAGGAAATTAAGCAGACATTGAAGATATTTTTTAAAAGCAAACTTCCAGAAGTAAAAACTAAGCTGGGTGCGGTGGTGCCTGTTGTCTCAGCGGCTCAGGAGGCTGAGCCAGGAAAATTGAGAGTTCAAAGCCAGCCTCAGCAACTGCAAGGCACTAAGCAACTCAGTGACACCCTGTCTCTAAATAAAATACAAAATAGGGCTTGGGATGTGGCTCAGTGGTCGAGTGTCCCTGAATACAATTCACAGTAACTCCCCCCCCGCAAAAAAAAAGTGAGAACTACAGTCAGGCATGGTGGCATATGCCTATAATTCCAGCATCTCAGGAGGCTGAGATAGGAGGATCACAAGTTCAAGGCCAGCCTGAGCAACTTATGGAGACTGTCTCAGAATAATTTTTTTTTTAAAGTCTGGGGATATATCTCAGACATACAGCACTTGCCTACCACAGAGTGAAGCCCCCTATTTAATCCCCAGTACCACAAAAAAAAAAAAGAAAGAAAGAAAGAAAAATTATACTATATGAGGTTTAAAAAAAAATCTTAGGTTAGAATTAATTGCAAATTAGACACCAAAGAAAGGTTAGTGAATTTAAAGATAATAATCAGAACTACACAAAAGGAAACAGAAGGAAAAAAATTTAAAATTAACAGAGCCATGGAAAATTTAGTGTAGTCTCACATCCCCAAAGAGAATAGGGAGAAGGGAAGAAGAAAAATATTTAAAGATAAAAGTAGCTGAAATTTTTCCAATTATTATGAAACTACAAACCCACAGATGAAAAAATACCCATCCAAATCCAAGCACAACAAACAGGAAGAAAACCACATCAAGACGAAATTGACATCAGTCAGGTGTGGTGGCACATGCCTGTAATCCAGGCCTCTGGGGAGGCTGTGGCTGGAGGTTTGTGAGTTCAGAGCCAAACTCAGCAACTTAGCAAGGCCCTGAGCAACCTAGCAAGACCTTGTCTCAAACAATAAAAGGGTTGGAGGTGTAGCTCAGCTCAGTAGTTAAGCCCCAGTGGGTTCATTCCCTGGTACCAAAAAAAAAAAAAAAAAATGAAGCTGACGTCAGATATCCTCTTGGGAATAATGCAAGCTAGAAGGTAGTAAAGCAACCTTGTCAAAGAATGGCAAGGAGACCTTGTCCACCTGGACTTCTATACCCAAAGAAGATAACTTTTTAAAGGTGCAATAAAAACTTGTAAGGAATATACCTGTGTGTTCACTCACCCATTTAGTATGTACTGAATGTCTCTCATGTATGTATGCATGTGTGTTAGTCTGTTTTGCCTTGCTGTGACAAAAATACCTGACAGAACTTAAAGACGGGAAAGTTTCTTTGGGGCTTGTGGTTTCAGAGGTTCCGCCCATGGTCAGTCAACTCCGTCACTCTGGACTCAAGGTGAGGCGGAATGTCATGGTGGAAGGGTACAATGGAGAAAAGCTGCTCAGCTATGGGATGGGGGTGGGGACAGGAAAAGGATAAGTCATTCTAGGGGGCACTCCCAGTGACCTGCTTCCTCCAACTCTATCCTGCCTCCCAGGAGTCCATCCAGCTATCAGTGCATTACTCCACCACACGGATTAGTCCACTGATAAGGTCAGAGGTCTCATGATCCAACCATTGCCTAAAAGCCCACTTCTGAACCCTTGCTGCACTGGGAACGAAACTTTCAACACATTAGTTTTGGGGGAGATTTCATATCTAAGACATAAAAATATGAAAAGCATTTATATTAGATATATTAAATCATATATATATATTAGTTTGAATATCTAAAGTATACAAAAAGCTCTTACAATTGTAACATAAGATGACTCCGAGGCTGAGGCAGGAGGATTGCAAGTTCAAGGCCAGCCTCAGGAACTCAGTGAGATCCTGTCTCAAAAAACAAAAAGGACTGAGAACGACGTAGCTCAGTGGTAGAGCACCCTTGGGTCCAATCCCCAGTACAGCAAAAAATAATAATAATAAATAAAAGTCTTGCTCATGGCTGGTGGGAATGTAAATAGTGTAATCACTCTGAAAACATTTGGCAGTTTCTTGCAAAGCTAAACATAGTATTCCCATATGACCCAGTAATCACATTCCTTGACATTTGAAAACAGGTCCACATAAGAACCTACACATAAGTGTTTTTCTAGCAGCAGTACTCACAATAGCCAAAACTTGGAGGCTACTAAGATGTCTTTCAATAGGAAAATGCATAAACTGTAGTTCATCCATATAATGGAATATTATTCAGAGATAAAATGAAATGAGCTATCAAGCCACTAAAAGTCATAAAGGAGTGTTAAATACATATTGCTAGGTGCAAGGAGCGAGTCTGGAAAGGCTACAGGCTGATGGTTCCAACGTGACATTCTGAAGTAGGCAGCACTATGGAGACTAAAGTGATCAGCGCTCACTGGGCTCTGGGAGGAGGAAAGGAGGAGTACATAGGTGGGGGAGGGTCAGGAATTTGTAGGACAATTTGTATCCCACATTATACTATGATAGAGAGTGATTGCCATTATATGTTGGTCAACACCCATAGAGCTGAACAATACACAGTGAACCGTGACACAAACCATGGACCTCAGTCAACATAATGCATCAACATTTCTTCATCAATCATAATCAAGTGCCATACTAATGCAGGTTAATTATAGAGAAAACTTAAGAACTAATTAATGCAGGTTAATTATAGAGAAAACTTAAGAACAAACAGAGGGGATATAAGAACTCTCTAAACTTTATGCTTAATTTTTCTATAAACCTAAAACTGCTCCATATATTCTAAAATAAAGTCTAAATCCTCCACTTAAAAAACAAAACTGGGGCTAAGGATGGCCAGGTGTAGTGGTAGAGTGCTTGCCTACCATGTGTGAGGCACTGGATTTGATTCCCAGCACCACATAAAAATATTGTGTCCATTTACAACTAAAAATATTTTTTAGAAAGTAAAACTGAACCTCTAAGTATTAAAATGTGGTAATTCTAGAAATCTGATTTTGTCTCTATCCCAGGATGTAATATTCTTAATGGTTGAAAGCTGTAGATACCTATTCAAGATTTTTCCAACCTACAAAAATGAAAGGTAAGTTCATACGAGAAAATTAAGTAAAAAAGCCCCTTCATCTCCTCTTTACACCAATCAAATAACTTGATTTGGTTTTGAAGCCATTAGTGTACTTTTATTTAATAATTTATAATTTCATCAAAGTAATACAAATACATACATAATCCCAGCAGTTCAGGAGGCTGAGGCAGGAGGATCACAGCTTCAAAGCCAGCCTCAGCAACTTAGCAAGGCCCTAAGCAACTTAGCAAAACTGTCTCAAAATAAAAAAATAAAAAGGGCTGGGGATGTGGCTCAGTGGTAAAGCACCTCTAAGTTCAATCCCTGGTGCAAAAAGAGAGTAATAGAAATACATGAATAAACAAAGTCCTACGATAATAAACCATCTTTTTCCATTTGTGAGACAATTACATCCATGTGTATATTATAAAATATAATTGCTATTTATAGATTGATTGAGCCACATTTACTCCTTATTACGTTGACAGATAAAAGGTATATTTCACATGTTTTTATTTTTCAACTTGAGGCAATATAGCTTTATTCCCCAGGATGCAAAATTAGAATATCACCAACCCTTCTGTTTCCTCCAGTTGTGTAACTTCCTCTTCTACCTCCCAGCTTCCTTCATGCAGAATTTTGCTTGTATATTTCCACTGTAGTTGATATTTGCATTGAGTTAAGTAACTATAATTGGATCTTGTGTTATTGTACACAGACACAAAATTAAATTTTGATGGAAAAATGAAATTTCAACTACACTGAAAACACAAGAAACATAATTAATTTTTAAATAACTATACATACAAATATATGAAGAACCAAGATATATATTATGATTGTTTTTCCTTCTCAGAAGTCCAACACTCTCTGAAAGAACCTCTTCTCTTTTCCAAAATTATGTCACATCAAAGCTTGTGGTGGCACAAACCTGTAATCCCAGTGACTCGGGAGGCTGAGACAGGAGAGTCGGGGAGGTCGCTCAGAGGTAAAGCACCCCAGGGTTCAATCCCAGTACTGCAAAACAAAATAAATAATAAAATGTTTAAAAGGCTGAGGATGGCCAGGTGCAGTAGCACACAACAGTAATCCCTGCAATTTGAGAGGCTGAGGCAGGAGGAATGCAAGTTCAAAGCCAGCCTCGGCAACTTACTGAGGCCCTAAGCAACTTAGTGAGATCCTGTCTCAAAATGAAAAATAAAAAGAGCTAGGGATGTGGCTCAATATTTAAGCATCCCTGGGGTCAATCCCCAGTACCAAACAAACAAACAAACAAAAAAGGCTAAGGATGTAGCTCAGCGGTAGAGCATACCTGGATTCAATCCCTGCACCACCAAAAAAAAATAAGAAAGTGAATGTTATTTTTATTCTTTTGTACATAGTTATTTTTCCCTGTCTGCATGTATATTCTTATGAATAATTATAAAGTAAACTCTAAGGTAAGTTGAGACAAAAATATTACAAGCCCCTCTATATCACTGGATTTTTTTTTTCCCAGTAGAATCCCATTCCCCATAAGAATCTGGATTAGCCCATAAGACTTATGCTTTGGACAGAAGTGGGAAACTAATCTCTTCCACGTTTCCTTGAACACCTGTGTTTTGTGAGTTTACACATATGTAGCACAAATTTATCTGTAATTCACTGTAATAGTCATTAAAAGCAATGTGAACTAGTGTTCTATGAAAATTTTGGGGAAATGGTCTTTCATTTATTTCGTGTTTTATCCAAGCTATCTGTTATATATTGGTGTTTACATTTTCTTTGTCCCTCTTGTATCCATTTAGAGCCATTTGGGGAAATTTATCTTGCCAGGAAAATCAGTTCACCCCAAGGTCAGAACAGGAAGATAAAATGGACTTAAAACACCTCTATTCAGGCACTAGGGAGACAACCAAAAGCAAAGCAACTGACTCATGCAAAATTTAATCATTACACAAGGCTTCTTTATTCAATAGCTATCATTATGCCATTATGTATCACACCATAACCTACGCAGAGCTTTCTTTACTAATAATTGGAGCTAATATGTGGAATGAGAGAGTAAGGAGGTGTTTTCTTCTCCTTATTTCAGCCAAAACATCTCCTCCATATTCTAACAGAATTCCTTCAAGTTCTGGTGAAATATTTATTGATAGTGAGATATCCTATTTCATCCAATAATAATGTAGCTAATAATTATATGTGATAGTTACAGTTTTTGTGTGGTTGTTAGCCCCACATCATCAGTAACAACAAAGGTCTGCATTCTCAGCCACAAAATGTAGCGGGAATTTTATTTGGAAACTTTTACATTTAAATGATTTTGGTGTTTAATTTTCAATTCCTCTTACTTGTCCGTGGCTTCCCAATGAGAAACAACACATGTCCACTATGCGATTATTTTTAACCCACCATAAATAATTAAAATATGTTAAGGACAAAAATCTCTCTAAAGTTAAAATATTAAAATATGAATATTGAAGAGAAGAGCTGAGAGCTATACAGTTAGAAATGCTGTGCTTACAAACAAATAATTTCACAGTAACAACATCCTGGAAGACTTTCAGACGAAGATTTTCTTTTTTTACAGTTTCTCTCCTCTTCTGGGACTAGAGCTGCAGGTATGTTAGACCTTTCACTGGACCTTTGTTCTTTGATCTTCCACTATTTTTCCTCTTCATTCTTCTACTGGTATATTTATTCAGTCTACTTTCCAAATTACTAATTTGCTCGTTAACCTGTATTTAATCTGTTGCTAGATTCATCTGTTGAAGTTTTCATGTTCAGTTACTGTGTATTTCGGTCCTAGACTTTGCATTTGATCCTTTTTAACTAGATTGAATAAAAATTCCAATGATGAACCGGGAGCAGTGGCACACTCCTGTAATCCCAGCAGTTGGGAAGTTGAGGCAGGAAGATAGCAAGTTCAAAGCCAGCCTCAGCAAAAGCGAGGCACTAAGCAACTCAGTGAGACCCTGTCTCTAAATAAAATACAACAAAGGGCTCAGTGGTTGAGTGACCCTGAGTTCAATCCCTGCTACGCCCCCCAAAAAAATTCTAATGATGATCATAAAAATTCCAATTTGTGTTTAAATCTTCCATTTGATCATTTATTTTGTTGAACTTAAGTACAATTATTTAAAAGTTCTTTAACTCTGAACTTCAATTCCCGCCACCCCAGGTCTGCAAGGTTGGCAGACGTTTTTCTCAGAAGCTTGCTATTGCTTTCTGTTCGGGTTCTCAGTCTCCCTGACTCCTGCTCTCTCCATCAGCAAACACCTTGACAATATAAATTGTGCCAAATCTTGGGATGCAATCCTGAGGATTACCTTCTTTCCAGGAATTGTTTCCAATAAATCTTTGCTGCTTTACCAGCTCTTCTATCTCATCAAAAACATTTTATAGTTCAGCATTTTATTATTGTTCTCAGTGAGATGGTTTCTCTGCTGTTCACCCTTGCTGCTTTCTGTTCCTATTCAAAAATAGAGAGCCAGGCACGGTGGCACACACCTGGGATCCCAGCTACTCTGCAGACTGAGGCAGGAGGAGCACAAGTTTGAGGACAGCATGGACAACTTAGACCCTGTCTCAAAAGAATTTTTTAAATGGATGAGGCTAAAGATGTACCTCAGGGATACAGCGGGCCTGGGTTCAATTCCCAGTATCAAAGAGAACCAGAGAAAATATAACTGTAAAGATAACAAATTTGTAGGGGCTGGAGTTGTGGCTCAGCAGTAGACTGCTTGCCTAGCATGTGTGAGGCCCTGGGTTCGCTCCTCAGTACCACATAAAAATAAATAAATAAAATAAAGGTATTGTGTCCAACTGCAACTAAAAAATAATAAATACTAAAAAAAATTTTAAATATAACAAATTTGTATTTATATAAAATATTATGTTTGTGTTTATATAAATATTTATATGCTAAAGGTCTGGAGCCAAGAGTGTAGCTCAGTGGTTGGCATTTTCCTAGCATGCCAGAAGCCCTGGGTTCTATCCCCAGCACTGTAAATAATAATAATAAAGTTGCATACACATGCTAGAGAAAAAGTAATTTGACTACTAGAAGAACCACAGGCAAAATCGTGAAATGAGTGATTTTCCTCTAGTGTCATTTTACTTCCCTTTTTCCCAGCATTTCTTACACTTGCCATTTTTTCCAGTGAGGACTCAATACAACAAAACATGACTTTCAGAAATCTTCTAGGAAGTTGAATTCAAGCTAAGAACCATGCAAGAGAGATGATGGACACCAGGAAATTGCATATGTACTGAGTAGTTTCAAGCCTGTAATTTTGATGTTGTTATTGTTTTTGCTTCTTGTTTTTGATTTTGGTGTTGGTTGTTTGTTTTGTTTGCAGTGCTAGGGATCAAACCCAGGGCCCCATCTGTGCTGTGTAAGTGCTGTACCCCCAGCCGGGAAAAAAAAAAAAAAAAAAAAAAAAAAAATATATATATATATATATATATATATATATATATATATATATATATATTTAAGTTATATCTCCAACCCAGAAATATGTTTTGGTTTTTTTGTTGTTGTTGTTTGGTTTTTTTGTTTGTTTGTTTGTTTGTTTGTTTGTTTTAAAGAGAGAGAGAATTTTTTAATATTTACTTTTTAGTTTTCGGTGGACACAACATCTTTGTTTGTATGTGGTCCTGAGGATCAAACCCAGGCCGCACGCATGCCAGGTGAGCACGATACCACTTGAGCCACATCCCCAGCCCAGAAATATGTTTTTTTAAAAGCACAGGAAGAGCTATAGAAGAAGGGCATCTAGCCCAGCATGGTGTGACTGGGGAAACTGAAGAGAAGGATCACAAGTTCAAGATCTGACTCTGGAGACCATGTCTCAACATACAAAGGGCTGGACTGATCATATTAGTACATGCCTGTAATTCCAGCAACTCAGGAGGCTGAGATAGGATTGCAAATTTATAGGCGTGGCCCTAAGCAATTCAGTGAGATACTGACTCAAACTTTTAAAATAAAATAAAAAGAGCTGGAGATATGGCTCAGAGGTAAAGTGTCCTGGGTTCTATTCCCAGTACCAAAATACATAAATAAATAGGACTGGGAAGGTAGCTCAGTGGTAGGTAGAGCACCCCTGGGTTCAATTCCCAGGACAAAGAAAAAGAAAAAGGGGCTGGGGTTTAGAGGTAGAGCACTTGCCCAGCAAGGGTGAGGCACTGGGTTCGGCCCTCAGCACCACATAAAATAAATAAAAGATATTCTACCGCCTGGCGTAGTGATGCATACCTGTAATCCAAGTGGCTTAGAAGGCTGAGTCAGGAGCCAGCCTCAGCAATGGCGAGGCACTTAGCAGCTCAGTGAGACCCTGTCTCTAAATAAAATACAAAATAGAGCTGGGGATGTGGCTCAGTGGTCGAGTGCCCCTGAGTTCAATCCCCAATACCAAAAAAAAAAAAAAAAAGGTATTGTACCCATCTACAATAAATATATACATATATTTAAATTTTAAAAGAGAGAGAGAGAAAGAAGAAGGAAAAGGAGGGGTGGTGAGAGAAAGAGGGGAAAAGAGAAGATCATCTACAGCCCCTTCTGAGTAGTCCTCAAAATATCCATTAGGCAGCCACCTACTTATAGATAAGATGCAACCCACTTCCAAGTTCACTGGGGTTCTCTTAGAACTCAGTTTATTTCCCACTGTGCATTACATTTTAATGATGAGCTACCATATTTTAGTCCAGTGATATAGAAATTGACTATATTCTACAAATTCTTGTTAACCTGTTATGGTTTAAATAAGAGGTATCCCTGCACTAAAGCTCCTGCAGAAATATTAAGAGGTAAAAGGATTGCATTATGAAAACTGTAGTCTAATCAGTCCATCTGAGTTTGAATGGACTGACTGGGTGGTAGCCACAGGCAGACAGGCCATGGCTCAAGGAGGGGGTCACTGGGAAGGATGCCCCAGAAGGATGCATCTTCTTTATGGGCTTTTCCCCCTCCCTCCCTCCCTCTCTCTACTTCCTTGCTACCTGATGTGAGCAGTGATCCTCCACCACAGCCTTCCACCATGATCTTCTGTCTCATCTTGAGCCCACAGCAAGGGACTTGGCACACCATAAACTAAATCTCTGAAACTGTGAGCCCAACATAAACTTTTCTTCTAAGTTGTTCTTTTTTTTTTTTATGTTTCATTCTTACATAATTATTTTAGCAACAATGACCATTGCACATCTTTTAGGGGTAAAGTGTGGTTTTGGGTAAAATATTATTTTTGAGCATAAAGGAACCCATCTGTGCTCTTCGGCAGGTATGCAGATCCTTACTTTCCATCTTCTCTGTTAGAAATAACTTCCTTGCCTTGGTCTGCTGTTCCCACAGGGATTTGCAAAGAATAACAACACGATGGGCCTCCTAGCCCCACCCAATCACCCCTCAGTAATCCCCAGAGTTTAGGAGGAAGTCCTGAGCATGACCAGCTTCAACCCTTCTTCTCTTTTTCCCCTCTTTCTGTCCACAGAGGGGCACAATCTGGTCTCCTCTCTGCCTGAGGTAAGTTACCAGGCATGTGCTGCTCCTGCCAGGCCAGGGCTAAGAGCACGAGTGACCATAATTCCAGACAGTCCTCAGTAGCCACATAACTAAGATACAGTTTCCATCTGGTTTTATCATATTTTTTCTGTTTGTCTGCTGTGTTTTATTTCTCACTTGGTTCCAGAGTTGAGAGAGGTCTTAGTCTATTTTCTGTTGCCACAACAAAATACATAAAATGGTAATTTACAAAGGCTAGAGGCTTATTTAGCTGTCAGCTCTGATGTCTGGGAAACCCAAGAGCATGGCGCTGTACGTGGTGAGGGACTTCCTGCTGCATGATGACATGATAGGGTGGGTATCACACAGCATGAAAGAGCACCCTAAGTTGTTCTTATCAGGTATTTTGGTCACAGCAATGCAAAGCTGACAAACACAAGGTACTCAGTAGCAAATCTGAGAAGACATAAGAAAAAAAATCAAGCCAGGGACAGTGGTGCACACTGTAATCACAACAACTCCGGAGGCTGAAGCAGAAGGGTCACAAGTTGGAGGCCAGCCTCTGCAGTTCAGCAAGACCCTCTCTCGAACTAAAAAATAAGAAAGGCTGGGGATGTGGTTCAGTGGTAGAGCACCCCTAGATTCAACCCCTGGGAGCAAAAAACAAATAAATCAGCAAACTTCAAAATTAGTCCATTGATATTACAGTCTGGAGAACAGAAATAAAAAGAATTAAGAAAAATGAATAGTGCTTCAGACACCTGTGGGAAATTATTGATAGTACCAATATATATACATAATAAGAAACCCAGGAGAGGAAAGAGAAAATTCCAGAAAATATATTTGAGAAATAATGGCTGAAAACTTCCCAAATTTAATTTTTTAAAAAAATTATTTAAAAATCCAAATAGGGGGGCTGGGGATGTGGCTCAAGCAGTAGCGCGCTCACCTGGCATGCGTGCGGCCCGGGTTCGATCCTCAGCACCACATACAAACAAAGATGTTGTGTCTGCCAAATACTAAAATATAAATATTAAAATTCTCTCTCTATCTCCCTCTCTCTCACTCTTTCTCACTCTCTCTCACTCTTAAAAATAAATAAATAAATACAAATAAAATAAAGGTATTGTATACATCTACAACTAAAAAAAAAAAATTTAATGACTTTGAGGTCTGGGGATATAGCTCAGTTGGTAAAGTGCTTGCCTCACATGCACTAAGGCCCTGGGTTCAATCCCCAGCACCACACACACAAAAAAAGACTTTGGCTTTTACTCTAAAAATGTTTAAATCATCCCTGATGTAAGAATCAAATGAAATTGTGTACTTTGAATCCAGCAGGAGAGTGAGTATACATGTCAATCCATTGTGAACACACAAAAGTAATTTGATACACTTTGAGTGCCTATCTCACTGTGTGATTTACTCTCACCTGTACACAGTGGGTTCAAGTAATAAAGTTCTCCAGGGTAATAAGGTTCCTATCGATGTACAGTGAGTGTATCTTCATCAAGTGATTTTTGTGCTGGGTGTGGTGGTGCATACCTGCAATCCCAGTTTCTCAGGGAGCTGAGGCAGGATCACAAATTCAAGGCCAGCCTCAGCAATTTAGCTAGACCTTGTCTCAAAACAAAAATTAGAAAGGACTGCAGATATAGTTCAGTGGTAGAGTGCCCCTGGGTTCAATCCCCAGTACCAAAAAATAAAATAACACTACCTTTGCCCATGCTTTTTGGAAACTAAGGACTTTCTTATCCAGAAGGGCATGCCATCTTTCTATTTACCAAATGTTCTTCTCTAACTCTTTAGTTTTCCTTAATAAGAATGACCTTCCCACGAAGCAGGATGGCACACACCTGTAATCCCAGAGAGTTGGGAGGCTGAAGTAGGAGGATTGCTAGCTCAAAGCCAGCCTCAGCAATTTAGTGAGGCCCTAAGCAACTCAGCAAGACCCTGTCTCAAAATAAAATATTTTTTTTTTAAATGGCTGGGGGGGCTGGGGATGTGGCTCAAGCGGTAGCGTGCTCGCCTGGCATGCGTGCAGCCCGGGTTCGATCCTCAGCACCACATACTAACAAAGATGTTGTGTCCGCCGAAAAACTAAAAAATAAATAAAATTATCTCTCAAAAAAAAATGGCTGGGGATGTGGCTCAGCAATTAAGCACCCCTGGGTTCAACTCCTGGCACAAAATATATATATATATATATATATATATAATTATAAGAGTGACTACCCCCCCCAAAAAAAAATGTTAACAATTACTAAATGTTAATATATGACCCTCTGGTGTAACACTGGAATGTGGGACTACTGTATTCATGTTATTAAATCTTAATTATCAAATTTTAAAATTATATTATGTCAAAAACCACTTGTGTTATCTTTTACAGAAATCTCTCAAAAAATTCATCCTATGAAACTGCACTTTGGATTGGAACTATCAGTTTGTTACTTCTATTAATAAAATCCTGCCATGTGGTCATTTTCTTAAACTCTATCAAACCTTCATAACTGGCACTATTTTTCACAGAAATCTCTCTGAATAAAATATGTGCCAGGAACAAGAAGCATTTTAAAGTGGTTTGGTGTTACTGGTTCATGTACATAGTGGTCACTAGGAGGCGCTACTACACCGCGACTTCATTGCAGAAAAGCGTGTGAGCTGGGAAACTGCTGACTGGGAGTCCAGGGTCTGATACCACCAAGACTACAAAGGACATGGAAATCCACTGGCCCTTCACAGGAGACCAAATGAAGGGGACACCAACTGGGAAGAGGGGAAGAGAACGGGGAAGGCTAGATTTCTTCCCTGTCCCTTTTATAGAAATACCCCTTTAAAAATACATCTGGTGGCTAGCATGGTGGCACAGGGTGCCAGCAGCTCGGGAGGCTGAGACCGGAGGATGGCAAGTTCAAACCCAGCCTCAGCAATTTATCGAGGTACTTAGCAAGTCAGCAAGACCCTGACTCTAAATAAAACATTAAAAAGCGTTGGGGATGTGGCTCAGTGGTTGAGCACTCCTGGGTTCAATCCTCAGTGTGTGTGGGGGGGGTGTGTGTGTATCTAGGATGGGCTGCGGTTGTAGCTCAGTGGTAGAGCACTTATCTGGCACGAGTGACGCACTGGGTTTGATCCTCAGCACCACATAAAAATAAATAAAATAAAGGTATTGTGATATTGTGTCCATTTACAAATTTTTTAAAAAAATGTTTTTAAAAAACAATTTAAAAAAAAATTTTTTTTTACATGCATCTGATGGCCTAGCCCACTGGTGCATACCTGTAATCCCACCAAAAGGGGAGAAGGCTAAGGCAGGAGGATCATAACTTCAAAGCCAGTCTCAGCAATTTAGCAAGGCCCTAAGCAACTTAGCAAAACTCTGTCTCAAAAAGTTTTAAAGGGGCTGGGGTCATGGCTCAGTGGTAGAGAATTTGCCTAGCAAGCATGAGGCACTGGGTTTAATTCCCAGCACCACATAAAAAATGAACAAACAAAATAAAAGTACTATGTCCACCTACAACTAAAAAAATATTTTTAAAAAGAGGGGAGGCAGTTTAAAAAATAAGAAAAGAAAAAGAAAGAGGGAGAGAGGAAGTAGAAAGGAAATAAACAAATTGAAATCTGCAGTGGGGTTTTTTGGCTTTTTTTTTAATGATTTTTTAAAAGTTTTTTTTTAGTTGTTGATAGACCTTTATTTTATTTATTTAAAGGTGGTGCCAAGAATCGAACCCAGTGCCTCACACATGTCATGCAAAGTGCGCTACAGCTAAACCACAGCCCCAGCCCCAGCCCCAAAAACTATAGTCTTTATCAATAGAAATATTAAATCAAGATGGAGTTGCAGGGCTGGGATTGTGGCTTAGTGGTAGAATGCTTGCCTAGCATGAGTGAGGCATGAGTTCGATTCTCAGCACTGCATATAAACAAACAAAATAAAGTCCATTGACAACTAAAAAATATTAAAAGAAAAAAAAAAAAGATGGAATTTCAGAGCTGGGCACAGTGGCACATGCCTGTAACCTCTGGCAGCTCAGGAGGTTGAAGCAGGAAGATCCAAAGTTCAAAGCCAGCCTCAGCAAATTAGTGATGCCCTAAGTAACTTAGCAACACCGATCTCAAAATAAAATATAAAAAGCACCAGGAATGCCAGGCACGTTGTCACAGGCCTTTATCCCAGCAGCTCAGGAGGCTAAGGATCAAAATCAGGCATTAAGCAACTCAATGAGACCCTGTCTCTAAATAAAATACAAAATGGGCTGGGGATGTGGCTTAGTGGTAAGCACCCCTGGGTTCAATACCCACTACCAAAAACAAAAAAAAATTATACACACACACACACACAAGAAAGCAACATAAAGTATTTTTCAAATATAGAATAACTCGGGCTGGGATATAGCTCAGTTGGTAGAGTGCTTGCCTTGCATGACCAAGGCCATGGGTTCAATCCCTAGCACCACAAAAAAAAGAAAGTCAAATATAGAATAACGCAAATAATGTGTTACCAACCACTGTGCACTACAGGAAATGTAAAAAAAAAAGTCCTAAGGAAAATTAAATCAGGTGGAAATAGGAAAGAACATTTTCAAAAATAAGTATGTGCTATCTACGAGAAGATGACACTTTTTGTTATTGTGGTGGTGCTGGGGATTGAATATGGGGCCTTACACATGCTAGGCAAGTGTGCTACCCTAACTATACCTCAGCCCCAAGAAAATGACTTTAAACATAGATTCAAATGTGTTAGAAGATTAAGGATGGAAAGAGACATCCCCTGATAAAACTAATCAAAAAAAAAAAGGTAGAATGGTATGAACAACAAAGCAGATTTCAAAGCCAAGAATATAATCAGGGCTGGGGTTGTGGCTCAGGGGTAGAGACCCTGGGTTTGATCCTCAGCATCACACAAAAATAAATGAATAAAATAAAGGTATTGTGTCCGACTACAACTAGAAAAGAAAAAGAATACAATCAGAGATGCGGGCTAGGGATATAGATCAGTTGACAGAGCGCTTGCCTCCAGTGCACAAGGACCAGGTTCAATCTCCCACACCTCTCAAAAAAAGAATATACTCAGAGGTAAAGATGATCATCAACAGGACACAATGATTCTAAATGTTTATGCAGCTAAACCAGAGCTTCAACTACATGAAGAAAAACTGAACTGCAGGGAAAAACACACAGATTCACAAAGATAACCAGAGATTTCAGTAATCCTCTCCATAACTGAGAAAACATTAGGTAATCAGAAAGAATTCAGAAGATAAGTGACCTTCCTGGCATTTGTAGAACATGGCACTCAATAACAACAAAATAAAGATTATTTTCAAGTTCACATGGAAATTTAACAAGATAGATCCTCCTGCTACAAAAATCAAGTCTCAATATATTTTAAAGGATTAAATTCCCAAAAAGAATGTCCTCTGACAATAAAGGAATCAAATTAGAAATTGATAACTGAAAAATCCTTAGCAAGTCTGCCAGACTAATTTTAGGGACTAAATCTATAAAAGTTCTAGGGGAAATCAAGAGAAAATCTTGATGACCTTGGTTTGAGGTTGATAGAGATTTCTTAAATACAGCACAGAGGGCACAAAGTATCTTTTTTTTTTTTTTTTAGAGACAGTGGTCTCACTAATTTGTGTAGGACCTCACTAAGTTGTTGAGGCTGGCTTTGAAGTAGCGATCCTCCTGCCTCAGCCTCCTGAGCTACTAGGATTATAGGTGTGTATCACCATGTCCAACTAAAGTACCCTTTTAATTCAACTTTATCCATTTATATTTTGAATTGGAAGGAAGGAAGGAAGGAAGGAAGGAAGGAAGGTCTCCAGCCTGCTATGGTGGCTATAATCCTGGCAACTCAGGAGGCTGAGGCAGGGGGAGGCCAGCCTCAGCAGTTTAGGAAGTCTCTAAGCAATTTAGTGAGAGTGTGTCTCAAAATAAAAAAGGTTAGGGATGTGACCCAGGATAAAGCACCCCTGGGTTCAACCCCCGCTGGCAAAACAAAAAAAAAAAAAAGAGGAGACGGAAGAGGAGTGAAGCCAGAATAAGACAGCATAGACAGGTAAATCGAGTCAGGCGGGATCAAGAAGGCCAATTTTGAGTGAGCCCGGCATGTTGGAGACTGTCCCTGGTGGGATTGAGATGTTAATTCCTTTAGAGCCCTTTCTCCACCCTTATCAAGAACCAGCCCCTACTCCAACCTGTTGCTAAGCTAACCTGCCCAGGAATTGCCCCTTCCTACTGGGAGCTATAAAGTTGTTAATTAACGTGCCCTGGGCTGCATCATCCGGCCCTTCCCCCTTTAGCCCACCTGTTTCCCACCTTTTGGCCACTCCAGGGGGCATTCCTGGGCCTAGTCACATAGGCAAGAGGGAGAAAGATAAGGGAAAGAAGGCAGGAGAACACAGGAAGCCTAGGACATATAAAAAGGCAGAATCTTGCTTCTTGGGATACCAGGTTACCAGCTATGGCCCCCTTCTCCGTCCCGGGACAAGTCTATGTTGCCCCTTTTTAAATAAACCCTGCTTTCTATGCTTGTGTGTGTGTGTGGGGGGGGTGTTTCTCTAATGTTCAAACTTCAACACGTGGGGAAGCAGGACTCTAACCGATGGTATCAGGAGGAGGGGGAGGGGAGGAGGAGAAGAAGAAAAGGAAACGCACACCTGAGATACAGAAGGAAGAGGAAAAATGTAGTTTTCAAAAAATTTTAGCCTTATGTCCCAGATATTGAAAATAAGGCATTTGGGCAGAAGCCCTTGGGGGCATCCTCTGGATGTTGAGATCCTTGAGGAAGGAAAAGCACCAGGCTGTGACTAGTCAGGGACCCTCCCAGGATCAGCACTCCAGGAGGAAGATCCCAGGAGCAAGAGACAGCAGCCAGGGACTTTGTTTTGATTTAACATGCTCATAAGATCAGAAACCCTGGGCAACACCCCAGGCCTCCACCTTGTCCCCTTAAGTCTTAAAGGGGCAACTCTAAAGAAGAGAACGCTCTCGTCTCCCCTACTTGCAGAAATCCTGGAAGAAATTGCCTAGGAATCATCTCAGGCTTCCCAGGCTCAGCACATCCCCCCCAGGCTGCACTGGCCACGAGGGGTGTGTGTACACACAGCCTGAGCAGAGGCCAGCCCCTCCGAGTTGGCCCCGCCTTCCATTGAGCCTACACTACAGAACCGGAATCACAACAGGCTCTTTTCCTCTCCACTCGAATAACCGAGTTTCTCTATTCCAGTTTTATTGCTGTTAAGTGATTGTAAATGTCTAAAATGAAAAACGGGCCTGGATACTGGAAGGAAAGAACCAAATGGAGGAAATGAAGAGAGGAGAGGCAGCTTTGCAGCAGCACAGGTCCTCCCCGACAGGGCTGCCCGAGGGGGGCCCAGGGGAGACTGAGACTCCTCCAGTTACCGCCTGGGGTAGGTATGGGGCAGTGGGAGGGGGGAATTACCAGGGAGTTGTCAGGAAAGGGCCTTTGTGTCACCTTCAGGGGTTTTCAGGATTGTGGTCCCAGATCAGTTTCCTTCCTTTTGAGAATGGAGTGTTTGGGATTTCTCTGCATGATAATGGAGTTTGATGGGGTTTACATCAGGCTGAGTCAGAGTGAGCTGAGGTGGTTCTGGTTCTAATAAGAGGATACATTTCAAAATGGCGCTGCCTGTGTCAAGTTCTTCCCTACAGGGATGAAGCTTAGTGGTGCCATGCTTGCCTAGCATGCATGAGGCCCTGGCTTTGATTCCCCCCCACCCCGCACCAAAATAAATATATGAAATGAAAGGAAAACCAGATAGGATTATACATCCTAATGCTCTGTGCCTATAGATTGTTCATAATCTTAGTTCTACAGATTATTTCACGCAGATTGCTTTCATTTTATCCTGTGTGTAAGTAGCAAAATTAGTTTCATGCTGTTTTTTTAACAAATCTGTTAAAATAATCCAGGAAACATGCATGGTAATACACATCCAGCGTCTCAGGAGGCTGAGGAAAGAGGATCAAAAATTCTAGGATAAGCTGGTGTTTAGGACACACTGTAATCCCAGTGGCTCTGGAGGCTGAGACTGGAGGATCGCGGGTTCAAAGCCAACCTCAGCAACAGCGAGACGCTAAGCAACTCAGTGAGACCCTGTCTCTAAATAAAAATATACAAAAACAGGGCTGAGGATATGGCTCAGTGGTTGAGTGTCCCTGAGTTCAATCCCCAGTATGCCCCCGCCAAAAAAATTTCAAAAAAAATTTCTAGTGTAAACTGGGCATGGTAGCACCCTGACAACAAAAAATAAAACTGGGGCTATGGCTCAGTGGCAGAGTACCTCTGGGTTCAATTCCCAGTACCAAGAAATAAATTAATTAATTAAAATAACCCAGGATAATAGCCACTATTTTGTTTGGAATTTAATTTTGATTGTCTTTCTTCTGTAACAGGGGTCCACTTAATACTTTTAATATAACCCTTGCTGCTCTGCCATTTATAGCTTGCTTATTTATTTATTTACCTATTTATTTACTGGTACCAGAGATTGAACCCAGGGTTTCTTTTCCACTGAGCTACATCTCCAGCCCTTTTTATTTATTTTATTTTTTTTTTTTTAATTTTGAGACAGGGTTTCACTAAGTAGCTGAGAGCCTCAGTAAGATGCTGAAGCTGGCTCCTGCCTCAACCTCCTGTGCCACTGGGATCCTCCTGCCTCAGTGTCCCGAGCCCCTGGGATTATAGGCATGCACCACGTTGCCCAACCTCATTTTAAAACTGACTTCTTTTTAACCTTCTTGTCCCTCTCTCCCTCCCTACCTGAGGTGAGCAGGAAGAGATAAGGCTAGGCAGACAGGGAAATGGGCCCCAGGGCAACTTCCTCTGCAGCACAGCAAAAACAGCAGCTGCAAGATTTTGATGAGAAACTTGCAAAAAGTTATTTTAAATCAGGACATGCATGACCTGGAGTCCATAGGAAATTGGGACATATGTAACCTGGAGGCCACGGCCTCTCCAAAGAAGGAAAACGCTTGATCAAATTTTTTTTTTTTTTTGTACTGGGGATTGTACTGGGGAACTCAGGGGCACTCAACCACTGAGCCACATCCCCAGCCCTATTTTGTATTTTATTTAGAGACAGGGTCTCACTGAGTTGCTTTGCGCCTCGCCATTGCTGAGGCTGGCTTTGAACTCAGGATCCTCCTGACTCAGCCTCCCCAGCCACGGGATTACAGGCATGCGCCATCACACCAGCTTGATTAATATTTTCACTGGACTAAAGGCTGCATGAATGCCTCAGGGACACTGAGTGCCTTACCCAAGATTGAGCCAGGAGCTGACATCCTTAAATCTACAGATTCATATAAACCCTAGACTATAGCCATCCACTGTCAACTCTCTCAGTTCCCCTCCCTGCTGCAGGAGCTTTGCTTTGCTTTAAAAAATGCTTATACTTGGCTTTCACCCACTAGCATCCATGAATTTCTCATTCTTTGAATTAGTGTCAAAGACCCACACAATTCCACGCTCAAGGTTATTGAGGGAAGCAAGAGTAACTTCTTCCTGTCCTTGGCCAAGTTATCTGCTCCTAGGCTCACTGACCACAGGAATAATGGAATTCCAGGCTTCAGGGCTGGCACCAGCAGGTCTAGGAGAGACTATCTTTCAAGGCCATGAATAAATTGACTCCTGAGGCTTTGTATCATTTTGTTTTTTTAATTAATTTTGTAACTAGGGATTGAACCCATGGGTACTTAACCACTGAGCCCCAGCCCCAGCCCTTTTTATTTGTCTTAGGACAGTTCCACTAAGTTGCTCAGGGCCTTGCAAAATTACTGAGGCTGGCTTTGAACCCTCAATCCTCCTGCTTCAGCCTCCCAAATTGCTAGGATTACAGGTGTGCACCATGCACCCAGCTTGTCCTAGAATTTTTTGATTCTCCTTCCTCAGCCTCCTTTTGGTTGACTCAAAAGTGAAGCAAATATTTTAGAAGTGACAGAACTATTCTACATCTTGGTTTTGGTGGTAAGAGATGGAAATGTTAACTAACTTGATTTAATTATTAGGCATTACAAACATGTATCAAGTTTTCACACTGTACCCCATCATTATCTAAAATTAAAATAATAATATGTAAAAAGCAATGCTTTGTAGGAAACCACAAAGGTGGATAAGACATTTTGCAAATCCCAGACGGTAGCTTGAGCAGAAGCACTGCACACAGGAAGTAGAACCCATACCAGAGAATCTACTTCAATAAGAACAAAATTCCTCTGAGATGGGAATGCCCCCGTCACCAGGTTATGTGCTGTACTGCAGACTCTCTGCTGCTGTATGTTTGGCACTCACAGGGGTTGGCCAGTGGCAATATTAACCACATCACACCAGGGACCACCGGTGCCCTCTTCACCATTAGAGTTATTGGTGTGTTGAAGTCACTAATTATATAAGTACATAACATGTACTTTTTACAGTATATTAACAGTTAATTATGTATCTGTATATATGATATATAAACATGTAAGACTCTGTTTCCTAGGACCACCTTCAATACCTTGTCTTTATCAGTCAGGGTCCACTTACAGAAGTAGAATCAGTAGTGTTAAAAAGTCAAGTCCCAGGCCTGGAGTCGTGGCTCAGTGGCAAAGTGCTTGCCTCACACGTGTGAGGCACTGGGTTCAATCCTCAGCACCACATAAAAATAAACAAATAAAATAAAGACATGCTGTCCATCTACAACTACCAAAAAAAAAAAAAAATAGTCCCATTGGGCTCTGTAGATCATACTTGTAATCCCAGCAACTGGGGAGGCTGAGGCAAGAGGATGGCAAGTTCAAAGCCAGCCTCAGCAACTTAGTGAAGCCCTAAGCAATTTAGCAAGACCCTGTCTCAGAAAAGGGCTTGGGGATGTGGCTCAGAGGTTAAGTGCCCCTGGGTTCAATCCCTAGTACCAAAATAAAGCCAAGTACCCTAGTGAACTAGTGATATATATATATATATATATATATATATATATATATATATATATATATATATATATATATATGTTGTTTACTTACTGTTTTATTTTTTGTTACTAAGGATTGAACCCAGGGGTAGTCTATCACTGAGCCACATCCCCAGTATTTTATTTATTTATTTATTTATTTTATTGTTTGAAACAAGGTCTTGTTTCAGATTGCCCAGGCTGGTCTCAAACTTGGTGATCCTTCTTCCTCAGCCTCCTTGTAGCTGGGATTACAGGTGTGCACCACCACACCTACCAATGCATGTGTTTTGTGTAACACACACACACACACACATACATACACACACACTACATTTATTATGTGTGTGTCCTAGTCCACTCAGGCTGCTATAACAAAATATTATAGACTGAATGACTTAAAACATAAATTCATTTCTCACAGTTCTGGAGGCTGGGAAGTCCAGGCAGATTGAGTGCATAGTGAGGACTCACTTCATAGAAAACCAGCTTCTCAGTAACCTTTGTAACCACACTAGGCAGATGGCAGAGAGGGGGTCTCTCCCCCTTCCCTTCCCTCTCCCCCCTTCCCTTCCCTCTCCCCCTTCCCTTCCCTCTCCCCTGTGCTCCTTCTTCTCCCAGTCTCCCTCTGGCTGGCTCCCCAGTTGCTGGCATCTTTCACAAGGGCCCCTACTCACATTCCTGAGAACACCACCTGCTAATCTAATCAACTCTCAAAAGCTGCATCTTCTAACACCTGTACCTGCCTGAGTAAGGTCTTTAACAAAGAATTGAAACTGCATGTGTTCATCCTGTAGCAGCACCTAGGAGTCCTCAATCCTGTGGGGCTGGTGGACCATGAACCTGGCAGGGAAGCTCCCCTGCACAGGTGGGATTCTATTTTCCTTCCGGGAACCTGGCTTTGTGTTTCAGTGATTGAATCAAGCCCACTCAGATTATCCAGGATGATCTCATTTGCTGAAAACCATCTGATTATGTAATCAGATCATGTCTACAAAAGGCCTCCTCAGCAACACCTGTGTTTTATTGAGTAACTGGGAAATATAGACTAAGTTAACACATAAACAAGTTAAATTGACACATAAACACTGCCATTCCAATGGTGAAAGGAATGAGTTTCAGGAAGCACTGGGAAAGCAAAAACACAAAGTGAGGTAAGGATATCCATATAATATAGTAATTAATATAGTAACAATTAGGAGCAAGAGTACTTAAAGATAACAAAGAACAAAATGGTGTCTGTGTGTGTGTGTGAGTGTATGCACAGACTCAAGAGTCCTAATTGGAAAGATATTTTAAAAGATGTAAAATTATCTAGTAGAATCTACTTCTGCTTAATATAAGTCCATGGCGCACACAGTAATGGAGGCAGGAGAAGCAAGCTCTTACCTATTCAGTATTCCTGGTGTGGCTCATTTTCAGGGCAGAAAATGACAGAGGGCTGAAGAAAGGGTCTGGGTTATATAGTCTTCATTTAGGGTGGGACAGGAGGGTAGTTCCTAGGATTCATTGGATCCATTAGAGTGGGACAGGAATAGGGAATTTCCTGGGACTTATCATATTGGGGTCAGCTGACCCATTAGGGTGGGGGGTCAGGTACCAGTCAGGTTCCTTTTGTGTTCCTTCACTCCGGCTGAGGCCTGGGATTTTAAATGACAAAATCTTCAATTTGACTCCTTACCAGGTGGAAGTGGAAGAGCTATAGAAAAGGAAAAGGTCCTTGGACTTATTCTCCATATCCTTCAGTGATTGCTTTAAGTTTCTTTCCAAAGCTGTTAAACACTTAAGAAAGGGTTAAATATAAAGGTATTTAAGAAAGGGTTGGGTCTTCCTAGGCTTTGATATCTCCAGTATTGGGAAGGGGCTCAATTGCCCACTCATCCCTCTGGATTTAGGTCCTCTTCCCAAAATGGATGTGAACATCATTTCAAGTGGTAAGTTTCCATTGGCAAACTTTTTTTAGTTGTTGGTAGATCTTTATTTTGTTTATTTATATGAGGTGCTAAGAATCGAACCAAGTGCCTCACACATGCCAGGCCAAGTGTGCTACTGCTGAGCCACAGCCCCTATTTATTTTATTTTTGTTGATATTGTTTGCAGTACTGGGGGATGAACCCAGGACCTCACTCATGCTAGGCAAGTGGTCTACTACTGAACTGTATCTCCAGCCCTTTTTGTGTTGTTTTATCTTGAGACAGTGGTTCACTAAATTGCTGAGGCTTGCCTCAAAATTTGCCATCCACCTGTCTCAGCCTCCCAGGTAGCTGGGATTATAAGCGTGCACCACCACACCGGACTTCTATCAGCTTTTTGCTCTCTTCTTTGACAATGACAGATGCCACAGTTATTTTTCAGAGATTGTAGAAGTTTAAAATATAAGCACAGTTAGAGGGACAAGATTGTTGGAGAAGGCGCTGCCTTTCAGCAACATATTGTGTCAGGGGATTGATGAGTGTTTTAAGGTTGAAATTTGAATTTCAAATATAGGATGAGAGCCGTGAGATCTGTACATGGGTCATCTGCTTAAAGTCTGAAAGTTGATACTGTAAGCGAAGGGGGAACAAAATGCATGAACTACCTAATATATACTATTTAATGATATTGCAAAGATAGGGATTTAGGATAAAGGGAGAGAAGCACTGAGTCCTAAAGGAAACGCCCACAGCTATTGAGATGCAGAAAGCACAGTTGGAAATCTGGGTTGACAAACCCTTGTAAAAGGAGGGGATGTGTCAGCGGAAGGCAAACCTGCGTGAAACCCTATAGCTCCACCCTGCCTCCTCCCCTTGTCCAGCTCCTAGCCTGGCACTTTAGATTTAACAGGCCACTCCAGCAGGTTGCTGTCTCTCCGAGGTATCCTGCATTCTCTAAGTGTACGTCCCTAGCTGTTCCGCAAAGAAGTCTCTCTTTTGAGATTGCCCCTGTTCTCCCTTGAACGTGTCTCTGGGAATTCCTTGGACCTTTTCCCAGACATCTCTTCTCCCGCAACCTCTCTGGGTGGCCTATCCGGGGCTCTTCTGAGGCATCCACTTTGGTAAGTCTTCGTAAATATTCTGTCTTGAATGTGATTTATTCTGTTAGCCTCCCCCCTGTACTTATAATCTCTCTCCTTCATTTTCAAAAACCAGAGAGTATAACCCCAGTCTACAGACCCCAAGTCTGTAGATTCCCTTGGCAATAAGGTGAACTCTGAAACCCAAAATGAGCTTTGAGATTTTTTTTCTCTTCTCACATTTCACAGTGGGATTGCATAGGTTTCTCACCCTTAAGTTGGTGATATTTTTTTTCCTTCTTCCTTTCCTGGGCTTAATGCTCTTTTCTTCCTTAGAATATGTGTGCATTATTATAAAAGCTCCAAAGATAGGAGTCACCCTTAGGCCAACATATCCTGTTCTGGGTCAGAGGGAACTTAAACTGCGCATCTGGAAGATGCATATGAGGGGTTGGTTGAGCGCCCCCTCATTTTGCTGACAGTGGGTTCACCTGAGACCCATTGTTGGAGGGACCCGGTCTTGAAATGACTCTCATTTAAACACCATGTTCAGACCGCTTACACTAGTGGCCAATCTCTCGACTCTAACTTCTGCCATAAATCTCTCAACCCTAAGTCTCTGCTAGAACTTAAGTTCTGAGGAAGACCCCTGGCCCTGTCGTTCCTAAACTCTGTACAGTGGCTTGTTCCCTGCTCCAGCTAAAACCACTCTGTTCTGTGCAGCTACTGTCAGCTGGGAAGTATTCTCAGACCTTTGCTTTAACTAAATCGTGATGATTCTTATGTTTGTTTTCACATTCTCTGTACTTAGTGTCTGGGTAGAGAAGTTTTCCAATCTTGACCTGTCCTTTACTAGATATCTCCCTGAAAGAAAATGTCCTCTCTGTCCTTTTATTTTAGTCTAGATAAACACCCAAAGAATGAAGGCCCCACCCACCTTCAAGGGCAGAAAAGGCAACAGTTGCTTTACATAGATACATCTTGTTTTATCAGATCTCACCAGAAAGCATAAGATAGCCAGGAGGCATCTGTCCTTCTTGGTCGTGAGATAAAACTCCAGCTATAAATCTCTTTCTATTAAAAGTTACCTGACTTTTTTTTTTTTAAAACTGTGAGTTGATCCTAGGGATGCTTTACCACTGAGCTACATCCTCAGCTTTTTATTTTTTACTTTGAGACAGAGCCTCACTAGGTTGCCAAGGCTGACCTCAAATTTGCAATCCTCCTTCCTCAGCCTCCTGAGTTGCTGGGATTACAAGTGTATGCCACCACACCCTGAATTTTTCTTATCCCAAAGTGCCTCAAAATTCTCTGCAATCTGGCTGGGTTTGTGGCTCAGTGGTAGCATGCTTGCCTAGCACGGTGAGGCACTGGGTTTGATACTCAGCATCACATAAAAAATAAACAAATAAAATAAAGGTATTGTGTTCATTAAAAAAACAAAACAAAAAAAATTTCTCCAAGATTTTTGTGTCCTTGCTATTTAAAATAATAATAACAACAAAAATTGAAAGTTCTTCAGTGCACCTGGACTACTTGAGAGGTTAAGGATGTTCTTTCTTGAGGCCTAAGGGGGCTATCAAGCACCCTGAAAACTATACAATTGGGACAAGGACATTTATTACATTGCCACTAATTTGTAGATAATTTGGGACAGACCAGAAGGTCTGATCTTCATGGAGACCCATGGAGAATACCCCAATGGATTTAAAAAGTCCAATCCTGGGTGGGACTTAAAGGGTTCCCCCAGGCCTATGTCGGTTTTATTTGAAGATTGTAGATAGGCCAGGTGTGGTAGCACACACCTGTAATCCCAGCTGCCCAGGAAGAGGTTGAGGAAGGAGGATCAAAAGTTCAAAGCCAGCCTCAGCAATTTAGCAAGGTCCTAAGAGACTCAGTGAGACCCTGTCTCTGAATTAAATATTTAAAAAGTGCTGGGGTATGACTCAGTGGCAAAACGCCCCCGGGTTCGATCCCTGGTACCATTTTAAAAAATAAAAATATTATGGGTAATTTAGTGTATATTCCTGAGATCTCACCCCTTGAGTGCATACTAAATAATTAGAATTATTTTAAAGCAGAGGATTTCTTTTGGAAAAAAAAGGTGGGGGAAGGGAATTTATTTTTTTTCTATACCATGGCTTTGTCCTAGTAAAAATTAGAGAATGGAGACTTGTTCTGTAAATGGGAAAAAATGGAGCAATCTGGCTATCTAGGTTTTCCATCTCTGGTCTTTAAAAAAAAAAAAAAAAAGCTTAATTATTTAGGGTTGTTATCTTTGGCAATAATTCTAGGACTAACTTTTTTTTTTCTTATCCTTTTTACTCTTCTCTCCCTTCTCACCTCATCTGGTACACTGAAAAAAAGGATACCTGGTGGCAAGAGAGGATGGTCTACAACCAGAGCCAAAGGAAAGCCCTGCAGGCGTGTTTTGAACAAAACCCTCACCCTAATAAAGCTACCAGGGAACAACTGGCCAAGGAAATTGATATTCCAGAATCTAAAATTCGGGTAGGCATTAGGTTTCTATTGTCAGAGACAAAGTAAAAAGAGAAAAGCAAGTCTCAGCCCTTAAAGGTAATTCACTTGTGTCAGGTACTTGGCTAAAAAGGTTTCTCCTGTTACACAGTACCAGTTTGTATCTTTCACCGATAATAGAAATATCATTGGTGTGTGTTCAGGGATAGAGGAGGAAGAATATACATGCTCAAGTTCTCCTCAGTAAATCATATTTTGATATAATTGAATCATTTTGAAATTTAAAGAGTATAGGAAATTGGAGTATTAGAATACCTATTACAGGAAAATTACTAATGAATAATCACAAAGGAACTGTGCCAATCCCCAATTCTCAAGCTAGCTTTTTCTTTTTAATTTAATGTCTCAGATGTCATTCATACATAGTGTCTAAAGTCTCATATTGAATCACTTTTAATATAATTACTGATGTAAAAATGAAACTAAGGGGTTGGAGTTGTGGCTCAGCAGTAGAGCGCTCGCCTAATACGTGCGAGGCCCTGGGTTCGATCCTCAGCATCATCTAAAAATGAATAAATAAAATAAAGGTATTGTGTCCAACTACAACTAAAAAATAAAAATATTTTTTAAAAAAATGAAACTAAGTTATAGTCTTTCAGTTATCAAAAAGATACCTAAAAAGAATGTCACTATACCAGGTAGAAACAGTATTTAAATCAATATGAAGGTCAGATAAAAATGTTTTTAGAGGAAAATAATGAGTTCTGAATTTTGTTTTTAATCAAATGCATAGTCTAATAGAAGCCACTGGCTATAGGGCCTTGGTCTAAGAGGATCCAAGGAAGCAGATATTTTACCTATTTCTTCAAGTATTGGAACTGGGTGTGGGAGACAGTTTATTCAAACTGAGTAACAAAAGTATATCCTATGGTAATATCTGGTAGTTGGTTTTGAGAGGTGCTGGGCCTATTTAAACTGATAGCAAGCATGGCAAATCCAGGAAACAGTATGGGATGAGGTTGGTCTGTCATGGTGTTTGCTAATCTATTAATTAGTTTCCAGTTTCCACCTGTGCTTCAGTTTTCTTTTCTGAAAATATTTTGATGAATTAGTTAAGAGATATAACCTTTGGCACAACGCATAGGATGTGAGTTGTTCATCAAGTACTGGTTGTCGTTAATATCCTAAGTCTTCTCAATAAAAATTATAGAAATTAAACACTCAAAAGAAATTAGAAAGTATGTTTCAATCCTGTTTCCAGTCATGTGGAAACATGCAAAGAATTCAGCTGGTTGTGTTAGTGACAATAGTGACAAAGCAAGGTGTCCAAGTCCCTAGAATTTTTGTCTATCGTTAACTCTTAGATGAAATAAGAATAAATATGGATGAATGTTAGCCCAGCTCTGCAGTGTGGCTCTGCAGTGTGGCTAATACTGCTACCCCATCTAAAGAAATTCCTTTCTATGATCCATGCTGTAAGTATTATATGAAAGACAGAGAAAATTGGAGTCTGCATGCTCCTTAGGAAAAGACCCAATCCAGGGATATAACCAGTCTCAGTTACAGATGCAAGGTTAAGAACCCACGGGTCCATATTTGGGTTCCATATTACATTTCTTATGATGCAATCGTGGGGCCAAGAAAAGGCATTCAGACATTGAAGTCCTGCTTGGAAAGAAAGAGACAAAAAGCCGGAGAAATTCTTTGAGAGAACCAACAGGGTCTCTTAAATCAGGGAAATTTATTTTGGATAACATGAGGCTGACCACACGCATTGCTGTCTCTCTTTGGTTCCTCAATTGTTTTCTAGCAGTAGCATCTTCTCTAGGATAAAGCATTGTCTTTCTCTTTAGGGTATAATTCCAAAGGCAAACAGTTAAATTAGTTTGGTTTAATTGAATTGAGACTTAGAATGCCACAGACTGAGATACATGGCTTTTGTTATGGAAATCACTTTCAGCAAGAGACCAAGCACCGCTCTGAGGGTTGGAGAACTCAGGTTTATTTACCTCAAATTCCCAGATGAGCTAGTGCTCTGGAGTTCTGGGCCCCAAGTTGAGGTTACGTGGAGATTTTATAGGAAATTTGACATCATTTCTTAACTATGATAACATTGGTGAGTTTGAAATCTTGGCCTACGTGACCAAAGACCATGTACAGGGAATTTACGATGAATAGTTCACAGGCATAGAACAAAGACAGCAAAACACCTGCGAGTGTTATCCCACAGTGGCCTTCCCACAGCAGAGTAACTCAAGATAACTTGAGTTTACCTCCCTAAGAGCTCTAGTTCTAAGGACTAAGCCTACAAGGTTATAGTTTAGACCGCAGTTAATTGGCCTAGCAATTAAATGAGGTAGCTACATTTCTAAGAGTTCAGAAAGTTACAAAATATAAGAGAATTAACTCTTTCCCCAGGCATTGGTTCTTCATATAATGTTCTGATCAGGTCTGGTATCTCCATCACACCCTCACATCTTTTTCCACTTAGACTTGGTTTAGAAACCGAAGAAGCAGACAGAGAAAATTGGAGTCTGCATGCTCCTTAGGAAAAGACCCAATCCAGGGACATAACCAGTCTCAGTTACAGATGCAAGGTAAGAACCCACCGGTCCATATTTGGGTTCCATATTCCTCGTTGGGCACACAGTGGCACACACCTGTAATCCCAGTGATTCAGGAGGCTGAGGCAGGAGGATCACAGTTTGAAAGCCAACCTCAGCAACTTAGTGAAGCTTTAAGCAGTTTATTGAGTTTATTAGGTTTTTAGCCCCCCATTCCCTCCTGACCTGTGGGAGAGATTGAGGGAGCACGCCCCACCAGGACAGGCCAAGAAAGGTAAAGGTCGGCTGGCCGCCCACACCCAGCCCTCCCTCCCTGGAGGACAAGCAGATGCGCCAGGGAGAACTGTCAAAGCAGGATCTCATTTAATGAGAAAACATACACAGCTAATATAATGTACAGGAGCCAATCAGGATAAAGGTCAGCAGGGTGGGGAGAATTTACATCTATACCCATCCTACAGGCAGTAATATCTGTGAGGGCAGAAGGGTTCTGAGCCTATCCTAGAGGTGGTCTGATTCTTCATCACAACCCAGGGCAATGCCTTCTGGCTAATCGCTAGGTGCTCTCTTAGCCACCTGTGGCCCCAGGACTGGGAAGCGGGTAGCAGCCAGCAAGTTAAGTTTCCTCTTTTCTGATGCAACATGCTCCACGTTACATCAATTGAGACCCTGTCTCAAAAAAACAAAAAGGGCTGGAGATGTGGCTCAGTCTTAGAACACCCCTGGGTTCAATCCTGGTACCAAAAAACAAACACAAACTAGTATAGTTCCTCAATCCCACTGAGTAGAAATGACTGCATGTTGTGCCCAAATTCTACATAAAGATTGCTTAGCCTAGGAACTAGTTACAATTTGTTATGGACACTCAAGGGTCAAATATATAACCTTGTCCCATAGCTGGCCAGGACAGGGAGTTTCTCAGCAAACAAAGTTTTGGATCTTTTGGGTTGACTGCTGCTCGGCAGCACAGTGACCTCTTCTGGAGGTGGCAAAATTCAGAGAGTAAATTTCAGCAGCATTATCTTCTGGCTTGAATGTGAGAGCTGACCTAAAACACCCCCTTCCTTCCTGTGTTCTCCTTTAGAATGGTTAACAAAAGAAGCCAAGCAAGACCACATACCCCTCGCAAGAACTCAAAGAAGGACCCTAGTTCAAGCCTTTGAGAGGAACCAAGTCCCTGATGTTGCTACCAGGGAAAAACTGGCTAAACCAGCAGACATTCAGGAATTGCAGATTCAGGTGAGTTGTTTGTGGCCCCATTATGTCCTCCCTGAAAGTGATATCGCCCCTACAGGTGTGACTGGAACTTTGGGCTATCTTGGGTTGTCACAGTCATGGGGACAAAGGTATGGAATGGTAAGCACTCAGCACTGTAAGTCACATTCCTGAAAAGGAAGAATTTGCAAACCCATTTAAGAGGTACCCGTTTCAATTAGAAGCAGGAAAAATGGAAAATGTGAAAATTAATACCTGTTTTAAGAAGACTCTGTTAGATTTCCTATAAAAACTCAGCAGCATGGTCATTTTAGACTAGATTAGTCTTCCTTCTAAGGTGTTGTTCTGTGCATGGTAGGTCATTTCTCTGCATTCCTGTGTTTACCAAGTAGATACCAGTGCAGTCTATCTATAACCATTTCCCTATCCCCATTTGTGACAGCCAGAAAGATTTGCAGACATAGTCAAATGTCCTTCCATTGAGAGGCAAAACTATCTACTTATTCTACCTAAGTGATATGGGCACTTATTTATTGTATGTATGTTAAATTCTCATGACTTAGGAAGTACATTTATAAGCTTGTGGCCCAGAAACTCAAAAACACTTGTGTTTACTAGTGTTTTTCAGATGTATTCTGTGATCAAGGGCTGGGGATATAGCTCAGTTGGGAGAGTGCTTGCCTCACATGCACAAGGCCCTGGGTTCAATCTCCAGCACCACACACACACACACACACATACACACACAAAAGTTAGATGTATCCTGTGATCAGGCCTATGTTAATAGTCTCTTTCTTTACAGAGTATAAGAAGCAGAGCTAGAATTACTTGTGTTTTATGATGTTCGCATCTCCCTGTTCCTCACTTAAATATGGTTTCAGGACCAAAGATATCTGGACCCTGACTGGAGCAGAAAGGAGCCCAAAAATTTCTTGGTAGATGACACAAATGGGAGACCAGATCTGACTAATCAACTGCAGGAAACAGATCTGTTTATACACCCAGATGGGAGTTATTATCTGCCTTCTTCTGATTCCTTCCCTGACAACCAAACAGTTTCACCTACTCCTCTTCTGTCCTCTGGGATCATGCAGCCCACCCAAGCTGTGCAGAGAGGAGAGAACTCTGACCTGCCTCTCACTTTTATGAATCACCTGCCAGAACTGCTGACTCCAAGAGGGGACATCTCGGATACTCGGGTTCCTTTCTGGATCCAATTCCAAGAAGAATACCAAAATCACAAAGAACAAACTGGCATAGGAGTCATACCATTGAAGGACCATTCTCAACCTAATCCTGAGAACAAGAAACCACAGGGTCTGGGTCCCATTGACATATCTTATGTCATGCAGTGGTGGGACCAGGGCCGCCAAGCTCTGATTGAGGAATGGGAACCACTTGAAGAGATACAGTGAGACAGATGTGTGGCCAACTGCAAGGTCAGCTGGAGAGTCATCTCATCTGCTCTACCAACTGCACCAGCAATATGTAGAAACCTCGAGTCTTTAGATGAACTCCTGTCATCTATAGAATCTCAGTAAATTATTTTCTTTCTTTTTTTTTTTTTTTTTTTTTTTGTACCAGGGATTGAACGCAGGGACACTGACCACTAAGCCACATTCCCAGCTTTTTAAAAAATATACTTATTTAGAGACTGGGTCTTACTAAGTTGCTTAGGGTTTTGGCTTTGAACTTGCGATCCTCCTGCCTCAGCCTCCCAAATCACTGGGATGACAGGCGTGCACCACTAATTCTGATCTACAGAAAGGGGACCCTTTCAGACCCCACCAACCTCTCATTGGAGAAGATTGTCAGGTTCTGCTTCATATGCTGCAAGGCTAACCATGGCCTTAGCTCCAGGAGGAAGATGTCAATCTCATGTAACTGGTCCAGGCAGGCCTCTTTCGTTTTGATTCAGAATTGATACAATTTATTACTTATTTGGTAGTGGGAAGGAGGGTTACCACTGAGCCTTGTACCTAGCCCCTTTTTTATTTGTTATTTTGAGACAGGTCTCACTAAGTTGCCAAGGTTGGCCTTGAACTTGTTTCCTCCTCCCTCAGTCTCCCGAGTCTCTGGAATTACAGGTGTGCACCCTGCATCTGAACAGAATCAGTACAATTAATAGACAATGAATAGTGAGGACATCCTATCTTGAAGCAAGACCAGTGCCAGGGGTAAGATAAGATGACTGGGAACCCAAATGGATGTCTGTTATGGGCAGTGGTATCTTCTTAACTCATGGTGCCTAAAGCTCTGTATCTGTATTGCCTTGGAAACACCAAGGGCAGCAGGCAGCATACACATCTGCTGAATCCTTCTGAAAAAAGCATCTTCCAGTTTGAGAAATCCACAAGTTCTAATGGAGGCGAAGCAAAGATAACAGGCCAAGAAGAGATACTGTCAGCATTCATTTATTCCCTTCTGGCATGGCACTGAGATAAATTTGAAATAAGTATTATAGAAAGTGAGGGAATACTATATTTCTTCATGTTGTATGTTTATAAAAGTGAGTGGTTTTTTTTTGGGGGGGGGGGGCTGGTGGTGGTGTCCCTGTAATCCCATCTACTCAGGAAGCTGAGGTGAGAGGATTGCAAGTTCCTGGCTCCTTCAAGCCAGCCTGGGCAACCTAGCAGGACCCTATCTTAAAATTAAGGGGAAAAGCCATGCACAGTAATTCATGCCTGTAATCCCAGTGGGTTGGGAGGCTGAGGCAGGAGGATCCTGAATTCAAAGCCAGCCTCAGCAACTTATTGAGACCCTGTCTCAAAAAATAAAATAAAAAGGGCTGGGGATATGGCTCAGTGGTTAAGTGCTCCTGGGTTCAATCCGTGGTACCAACAAAAGAAAACAAAGGGGGCTGGGGGTGGAGCACAAGCATGTGCAAGGCCCTGTGTTGGACTCTCAGCACTGCCAAAAAAAAAAAAAAGTGAGCAAGAGCTTTTTCTTTCCTCCCTAAGTTCTGAGGGTTCCAACTGGGAACTGGACACCTTAGCATCCATCAATAAGGGAAGGGGTTAAATGAATGAGGACGTATCCATAATGCTGAGTATTTTTCATGTAAATGTATTTTTTTCCATTGAACATTTAAAACACACAAAAATTAACCAGGAATGGTGGTGCCCACCTATACTCCCAGCAACTCCAGAGCCTGAGGCAGCAAGATTGAAAGTTTAAGGCCAACCCAGGGCAACTTTACTAGACCTGCCTCAGAATAAAAATAAAGTCTGAAGATGTCGCTCAGTAGTAGAGTGTCCCTAGGTTCAATCAATCCCTAGTACCACAAAAACAAATCAATTACAAGGAAATTATAATAACATCATAAAATCACTGAATAAAAATCTATTAACTTTTTCTATGTTAATAGGTTTTCAAATATATACTTATGTATGTATGTGTGTACATAATCCTGTAATTCCTCACTTTATTACAAGTAAATTATATAAACTTAAAACTTTTGGGGTAACCATCCTTATTTTGTGTTTTGGTTTGGATGTGAGGTATCCCCAAAAGCTCCCGTTAATACAGGAATATTCAGAGATAAAATGATTGAATTATGACAGCTGTACCTAATCTGTCTATCCTAATTTAAATGCAATGACAGGAAACTGTTGGCAGGCAAGGTGTAGCTGGGGGAGATGGGTCCCTAGGGTGTTCCCTGGGAGGGTGCATCTTCCCTGAGGCCCCTTTGCCTCCATCTCTCTCCCTGACCCCGCCTTGATTTTCCTCCTCTGTTTTTTTTTTTCCCCCTTTTGATACAGGGAATTGAATCCAGGGGCACTTAACCACTGAGCCACATCTGGTCCTTTTTTATTTTTTTATTTAGAGACAGGGCCTCGCTAAATTGCTGAAGCTGGTTTTGAGTTTTTGATTCTCCTACTGCAGCCTCCCAAACTGCTGGGATTATAGGCATGTGGCCTCAGTGCCCGGCTGGGACCTTCTTACATGATGTGTTGCCTCATTTGGACCCAGAGCAATGGAGTCGGCTGTTAGGACTAAGCCTCTGAAACCATGAGCCCCAAATAAACTTTCCCTCCTCTAAGTTATTCTTGTCTGGTATTTTGGGCACAGTGATGCAAAAGCTAACTAAAACGTTTTGTCTTCTTTCTTTCAAAATTATAACTTGTAAAATCATTACTGTGTATGAAGGTGTATGTAGGATTACATCGATATAATAATAAAAATATCTTTGGAAAATATTACTGTAAGGGTCCGGTGAAGCTTCGGAGAAAGAGACCACCAAGTGACCACTCATGCAATTGGCAGAAGGGGATTTATTGATCTAGCATGCTAGGGCTCCGTGCCCACTCAAGAAGGGAGAACAGCCCAGAGCCCCTAGCAGGGGCTGAACGCTGCTTAAGTACACTTTTTGGAGGGCGGGGATTTTACATACATCACAGTCTCCTTTAACAAATCATCATACACCGCGGGAAAATCAAACAACAATTCCTAAACATGATTAGTTCATTCATTGGCGGGAACAGGTCGGGTGGGGGTGATAGGTCAGTTCTAAACAGGGTACACATTCAAACTGATTGGTCCAGGCCCTGCAATGCCTACGTGCAAGATCATACAGAGCCCTGAATTATTAAACAACCAAGCAGTCAGGGGGAATATTTACTGGGTGGTTCCAAGCATTGTCTTAACAGCTACAGGAATTTCAGGTTAACAATACCTAATCCTTTACATTTTAACTCAGGCCTTGCAGCCTAGAAACTTTACAATGCCCGGTCTTTTACACTTTAACTTTTACACTTTAACTTCAATTTCTTTTACCCTTACATTACCTTTCTGTTCACCTTGCCAATTTACATTCTATTTCTTTATACAGTTTGTGCAGGTCCATGTGAATGTGGTGGATCCTGCACTGCTACACACAGATCTATAGCTCTGAGGTTTTTGTTTTGTTTTTGTTTGTTTTTTTGTTTTGTTTAAATATATTTGTTTTAGTTGTAGTTGGACACAATATCTTTATTTTTATGTGGTACTGAGGATTGAACCCCGGGCCTCACACGTGCTAGGTGAGCGCTCTACCGCTGAGCCACAATTACAGCCCCTTGTTTTGTTTTTAATATATATATTTTCAGTTGTCAATGGATCTTTTATTTATTTATTTATCTGCTTATTTATTTATTTATATGCAGTGTGGAGGATTGAACCCAGGGCCTCACACATGCCAGGCAAGTGCTGTACCACTGAGCCATAACTCCAGCCCTTAGCTCTGAATTTTTTTTTTTATGTATAACTTTATGTAAATTTGTTTTTGCATCTATGTTACCCCCAACTCCTCCCTCCCTACTGCTCTCTATCACTATTTCTAAATCTACAAGTCTTTGTATATCTACTTATCTAGATCTACATGTCCATACTCTTTAGAGGAAAAAGGTAGAATTGTTTTTATCTTTTTCTTCCCCCACTGTTGCTGAAAGCTCAGTCCTTGTCCCTGATACCAATTCAATAATGAGAATATGGTTTGGAGAAAAAGGAAAAAGAATGTTTATTGCTTTGCTAGTACAGGAGAAACACAGGGGACTCCTGTCCCAAAGGCTGTGATTCTGCCCCTCAGCGGGAACAGGGGGCTTTTTTAAAAGAGGTGGCTCAAGGGCTACATTCCCATGTTCTCCATTGGAGTTATAATTCACTTGTCAATTTGGGAAATATTTCTGAGATCTTCTGGTACCATCCCCAAAGTCTGGATTACTTTGTTCCTATGAAGGGTGTATACTCAAGGACAGATAATTCTGCATAGGATGGAAGAAAGGTAATGCTGTTTCCCCTAATATTAGGGAGGAGCAGGTAGAGTGGAATGTTGAGAGCCACAGCCGAGTTGGAATGGCCCCTGGCATTTTGTCAGAAGTAATGGTTGAGAGGTGACTGCCAGCGAGCCATTAAGATGATGATAATTAAGTTAAGCTGTGTATAATTGCTGTGACTGGATGATGCTGGATTGAAACAGGCTGGGTATTCAGTTGTATATTAGACCCCTGCTGTCCGGCAATAGGGGCAATAGGGGCAATAGGGCGGCAGGCGCCGGCTACTTTTGAGTTCTCACGGAGTTCCCCTTGAGTTCCGGTTGAGCTCTCTCAGGGATTCCTGGAGAGTTCACATTGGTTGGGGAAGTTCCGGTGGAGGGAGTTCCGGTTGGTGTGTGGTGTTCCTGGAAGGGACGCGTGGATGGCGTTTGGGGGAGTTCTGAAATAAAGTTTGTTCCTGCTTGAGTGGCTCATGATTTGTGCCCAGCCAGACTGTGGCAGTGGAAGAGAAAGAAACATGTCCATTTTAAAAATAAGTGGCAGTGGCAGAGCAGCAAGGGTTATATTCAACAGAAATCGTGGATGACTATTACACTCTACTGGGAATTGAACCCAGGAGTACTCTACCACTGAGCTATAACCTCAGCCTTTTTTTTTTTTTTTTTTTTTTTTTTTGACAGAGAGTCTCACCAAGCAGTCCAGGTTGTCCTTGAACTTTTTATCCTCCTGCCACAGCCTTCCTAGGTGCTGGGATTATAGTTGACATAAGCAGTGTTATCTAAATATACACTTGTCATTTGTAGAACCAAGTTCCTTCTAGGCTTTTTAAAAAACATTTGGCCTTTATACAAACAATCTATACATAATCTGTTTTGTTTATTTTAAACCATGCCCATTGCCATGCACCATGGTTCATGCCAGTAACCCCAGCAGCTGGGGAGGCTGAGTCAGGAGGATTGCAATTCAAAGACAATCTCAGCAATTTAGCAAGGCTAAGCAACTCAGCAAGACCCTGACTAAAAATATCTTTAAAAGGGGTGGAGGGTGTGGCTCAGTGATTAAGAGCCCTTGGGCTAGATCCCTGGTACCAAAATACCCTTAAACCATGTGCCTTGTCTGGCTGCCCAGCTTGCTAAAATTAAGAAATTACTGAAATGGCCAGGTGTAATAGTGCACACCTGTAGTCCCAGCGGCTGAGGAAACTGAGACAGGAGGATGGCAAGTTCTAAGTCAGCCTCAGCAATTTAGCAAGACCCCAAGCAATTTAGTGAGAGCCTGACTAAAAATAAAAAGGGCTGGAGATAGGGCTCAGTGGTTAAGCTCCCCTGAGTTCAATCCCTGGTAACAACAAAAAAGAAATGACTAAAATGAAGTGAATTAAGGCAGACCCATCGATTCTACCCAGTATTTCTGTGTTAGTGAGGATGCACAGAGGGGTGCTTTACCACTGAGATACACTCCCATCCCTTTTTACTTTTGAGATAAGGACTCCCTTGCTGAGATTAGCTTTGAATTTGAGACCCTCCTGCCTCAGTCTCTCAAGTAACTGGGATTACAGGTGCACTTCACCATGCCAGGCTATCGTAATGCCTTCTGCCACTGGCATCCATGGGCTAAAATGTTCAGTTAGCATGGGGAGAAGCTAAGGCAGCAGAAAAGAGAGCATTGAAGAGGGGCTTTATCAGGTCCCATGGAATCAGAGCCTGAACTGCAGACTCCTGTGAAGAGGGGAGTGAGGTGTTATGGACCAGGCTACATGGGCAATGACCAAACAGACTCCATGTTGCCCTGAGACGCCCTGTCATGTTAAGAAATGCTTCTCCCATGGGAGCACCCCGCCTCTTCCATCAGCAATTGCTTAGCATAGCATGTTTGGCAACACAAAATGGCAGTTGTTATACAATGTAAAGTTGCTCTCTTTTTGGATCCCATTTTTCTTGGACGAGGTACCCCATTCGAGAATGATTATCTAGATGTTAGTAACCATTCTTTAACTTGTACTCAATTAGGGTCATTTTTGACCCACTTCCTCTTCTGCTTACGATTTTAGATCTCATGACATTTGTTTATGGTTTTGAATCATAGCAATAGCCACTTATAATTAATGTGGTTTTGGATTATAAAAGGTGTGCTCAAACCCCAACCCCAGGAGGGGGTCGAAGGGTGGAGACTTGCAGCCTGCCCCTTGACCTGCCAGCTGGTGACTCCATGATTTATTGCCATAACAGAGGGATAGAGATAAGAAAAAGCAGGAAGGGAGGGAAGTTACTCAGGGATATGATTTAACTGAAGACTAGCTTCATCTAAGTTGTAGAATGTATTGCCATGAAAGAATAAAAGAAATTGAAGTTAAAATGTAAAGGACCAGGTTTTGTAAAGTTTCCAAGCTGCACTCAGAGCCTGAAATTCCTGAGGCAGTTAAGACAATTCCCGGAACTGCCTGTTAGATGTGTGTCGAAATCTTCCCCTGACCACCTAGTTACTAAATCACCCCTTCCCAGAAACCGTGCAGCTCAGCACGTACACATCTCAGGGCTTCAACCAATCAGTTTAAATATATACCTATCTTAGTACTAACCAATCACCCCCACCCGACCTGTTCCCGCCAATGAATGTGCTAATCATGTTTTAGAGTTGTTATTTGATTTTCCCGCGGTATATGATGATTTGCTAAAGGAGGCTATGATGTATGTAAAGCCCCTGCCCTCTCTAAAGAATGTATATAAACTCTGCTCAAGTGGTTCTTGGGGCTCTTTGTTCTCTGCTCTTCTGAAGTGAGCTCTGAGCCCCAGCATGCTGGACCCCCAATAAACCCTTTGCTGTTGCATGAGACGGTCTCTTGGTGGTCTTTTCCTCCGACGTTCACCTGACCTTTTCAGCCATAGGCAATTTGTAATATTCTCTTATTATCCTTTAAATATTTGTAGAATCTGAGCTAGGCATGGTGTAGCTAGCTCAGTGGTGCATGCAGTGCTTGCCTAGCATGTGTGAGGAGCTAGGTTTGATCTCCACCATCAAAAAAACAAACAAAAAATCCAGTTTTGGGGCTGGGATTATGACTCAGTGATAGAGAGCTCGCCTAGCACAGACGAGACCCGGGTTCGATCCTCAGCACCACATAAAAATAAAGGCATTGTGTTGTGTCCATTTACACCTAAAAAATAAATAAAATTTTTTTTAAAAATCCAGTTTTGGTGACATTGATTTTTTTTTTCCTAATACTGTTTTTCTGCTTTCTCCTCTGGCACCCTGTCTCACACGTTTCAAATGCATTTTTTTACTCACTATTTTTGACAACTATAAATAAGTGTTTTCCACAATGGAAATGAAAGTCCCGTGCAGTATATTTTCATGACTGGGGAATGGATTTTCTCAAGTCATCTTCAATAGGCTAAAAACTTAAGAAAAAAATAAAACTGAATGTTAGAATTCAGTTCTTTATATGAAGTCCCTTATGAAAACAACAGGATGGCTATAAACCCAAAAGGAGGGGCGGGGTGAGATTTAAAAAGAAGAAAAAGTAAAAGGAATTAAGATGACTCACTGCTTCTGATTTCTCCCGGGTCTTCACTCTCTGGCTTTCCTCCTTCCCAGGAAGCTTGCAGCTTTTCAGCCACTTCTTCAGCATTATCACTTTTGCTGAAAAATGCTGGGGAAAAAGCGATCTCTTCCATCGCGTTCTTGCATTCTTCAGACTGTTTTGAATGTTGTGCATGACCAGCGTTTAGGAAGCCGATGGCCAGCAGTCCCTGCTTGGGGTCCTCTTCACCAAAGTCAGCACAGGGGTTCCAAACCCAGGCATGGTCGTTGCCGGGTTTGCCTTCAGCCCAGCCTCGGTGGGATACAGTGGCTGGGGTGTATCTTCAGGGGCTTGTCCTTCCTCGGGAGAAGGCAGATGGTCCCTTTCTCATGCTCAATATTGAGGGCGCCTGGTTCCTTCCTCCTGGAAGATCATTCTCTGAAGCAAATCAAAGTAGCTTTGCTTGCATCTTAAAAAGTTCCTCTTCATCTTCCTCCAACGTTTTAATTCCTTGTTCAGGGAGTGAAACTACGGGCTCAAACCAGAGGTCATGGGTGGACTCATCTGCATTCCCTGTAGAGGTATCATGGTCCTCACACAGTGTTTACCAGACTCAAACAGGAAAAGAAAAAATAAGCCCTTTGCTGTTCTTTGGTTTCACAATACTATAGCTTGCTGGGGCCACACAGTAGCAGCCAATAAGGCCACCCCCACCCTGGTTGTCATGTCCATGACCTGTCCCCCTAGCTAGAACATGAGCTTCCACCAAGGAGGCCCTCTTTTTCTACTATTTTCTATTTCATTGCTTTCTTTTCTGATGCACGTTCCCCGCCCCCACCCCGCCCCTCTCTCTCTGGCAATGCTGGGGATCAAAACCAGGCTCACACATGCTAGACAAGCGCTCTACCACTGAACTACAATCCCAGCCCCTTTCTCCGGTTTGTTTGCTTGAATTCTTTTTTGTTGTTGTTGTTGTGTGGAAAAATTAAAGTCAAACAGATAAAGACAGACTGAGGAGTCCCAAAATACTAGGCCCAGAGGACATGGGAGCCCAAGCTTCAGTCCCATCTAACTCTAAATAAATCAACTTCTGACCCTATGCAACTGTGTGTCCTTTTCTCCAGCATCCACTAAAACCCTTCTAGGCCAAAACTTGCTACATTCTGCAGTTTATATGCTGAAAACTGGTTTTCATTAGAGCAGAATATTCAAGTCCATAGAGGGCCACCAAGGTCATTTCACCCTAACTTCCTTCCTTTCCCAAGAATGTCTTTAGCCTTGTTCTTTCCTCTCACCTCTCATAGCACTCAACCCAGCAACGTGACACATGACTACAACTCCAGCTTGTCTGGAGACTGAGGCAGGAGTAAGTTTGCAGCCAACCTGGCCAACTTAGGGAGACCCTGACTCAAAAAACAAAAAATCACATAAAAAAAAAAAACTAGTAGTGTTGGAGTGCTACTCTTGTCTTTAAGTTACTGTCAAGGTAGATGAGTAAATAACTTGTAGCAGATTACCTGTAGAAAACACCACTACTGGGGCTGAAGTTGTGGCTTGGAGCTCTCCGAGCATGCGAGAGGCACTGGATTCGATCCTTAGCACCACATGAAAATAGAATGAAGATATTGTGTCCACCTAACTAAAAAATAAATATTTTTTTACAAAACCCAATATCCAGACCTTAAGAGTGTTATGCTCAAATTCGGGACCCCAAAAAGACCACAGAGACCAAGATCGATGTAAGCAGCAAAGAGGTGTTTATTGCGAGCTAGCTCGGTCCTCCCCGCACACACAGCAACTGGTGACGCTGAGAGGCCCAAGCACAGGGTTTGCAGCAGTTTTATACACTCTTTGGGGAAGGCAGGGACTTCACATACATTATAGCATCTCTTAGCAAATCATCACACCGCGGGAAAATCAAATAACAACTCTAAAACATGATTAGCACATTCACTGGCGGGAACAAGTTGGGTAGGGGTGATTGGTTACTACAAGAGGGGGATTCATTTGAACTGATTGGTTTAAGCCAAAAGGGGTGTTCATGCTGAACTACATGGTTTCCCAACACCATAAACTACTGGGAGGGTCATCTGGCATCCCAGGTATTTCTCTGTCTCTTGCTGATTGGTGGCTGCTAAGGGATTGCTATGGGTCCCCATCTAGCCTGACTGAGTCAGGGACACCTTGCAGCAGATCTCTCCTGTTATTTGTAGATAAACAACTTAGCAGGGTGGGAATGTGCCAAGGAGTGCTCTGTGGGTCTTTCCAAGGACAAAGGTCATGTCCCTTCCTTGGACAGGCTTTGCTCTGGTTTTTCAAGAGTAAGCAAATAGAAACAAATGCCACAGTCTGGCTGGCTTATTTACAGACTCTAACAAACAAAAGGAGCTAATTTGGGGAAATTCATCAAGAAAGAAGGGCTAATGGTACTAACTCTGGACAGGGTCCACTGAAGTCAGAGTAAAGCTAGGAGTTATGGCTACATGTCTTCAAAAGAAAATTTCTTTAGTAAGGCAGGAACACTGAGGGAACTTGTGACAGATGGAGTACCCCTATTGACATAGGATTGACTTGTAGATGAAGTCCCCCTGAATAGGATGGCCACCAAGACAATCCTGGAGAGGATGAGCTAGAGTCAAAAACTCCACATGCAGCATGAAGGAGAAGTTGAACATCTGGTAGAGTGCAGAAGATGCAGAAGATGGCCGCATGTGGTGGTGTACGCCTGTAATCCCAGCAGTTTGGGAGGCTGAGACAGGAGGATTGTGAGTTCAAAGCCAGCCTCAGCAAAAGCGAGGTGCTAAGCAACTGAGTGAGACCCTGTCTCTAAATAAAATACAAAATAGGGCTGGTGATGTGGCTCAGTGGTCAAGTACCCCCCAAAAAAGTGCAGAAGATGAACCCCAGGTCTCAAGGCAAACATTCAACAGTAGCAAATTTAGAAGCAGTATTGTCTCCTTTGTCCTCTGCTCTGAGAAGACCCACTCTCTGGAGAGCGCTCTTTGCTTGAACCTTACTTTACTTTCACTTGCAATGAAGTTCTCTTGCATGATCTTGGTGTCTGACTTTAAATTTTCTTTCATCAGAACACAAAACTGAGTTTCTCCTTTGATGTAGAATATTGCTGGTTCCATCCCCAGTACCACACACACACAAAAAAAAATTAAATTAAAAAATATCCAATACCTTTCTTATAAGGATGCTTGCAGCTCCTTCTCATCAATCCAAATTTTTATTTTTTTCTATATTAGGGATTGAACCCAGGGGTGCTTAACCACTGAGCTACACCCCCAGCCCTTTTTATGTTCTATTTTGAGACAGGGTCTCTCTAAGTTGCTTAGGGCCTCACTGAGTTGCTGAGGCTGGCATTGAACTCCTGCCTCAGCCTTTAGAGTCGCTGGGATTATGGGTGTGTGCTGCTGGGAGCCATTAGCCAAGTAGGTATGACAATTTCCTTGCCAGCGTACCCCATGTTGCTTAGTGGAAGGACTCATGGAAATACGACATTTTGCAGTGACATTGAATGTAGGTGACCTTGCTCAAGGACCAGGGCGGATTAGGGTGTTCCCGGTTTAGGATAATCGGGTTTAGGGCGTTCCCAGTTTAGGTTCCAGGTTTAAGGTTTAAGATTATTCCTGCTGGGAATAGGGCGTATCCTGCTGCCTGAGTTCCCCTTGAGTTCTCACGGGATTCAGACAGTATATTTTTGGGAGATAGAAGCCCAGTGGAGGTGGATTTGGGCAGATAACATGGATTTCCCCAGAACGTGTTTGTAGACGGCTGGTGTGAGTTCGGGAATAAAGAGTTGCTGTTTGAATCTACAAGCTGTGTGGTGGCTCGTGATTGTGTGCCCAGCCAGACTGCGGCATTTGTGCCCAGCCAGACTGCGGCAGTGTGCTACCTACCCAGCCTCAGTTTCTTTTAAGGGCCGACATGTAGAAATTGTGGTAATTTGAGACTTTTCTTCTTTTTTGATGTTAGCATCTATAAAATTTGTGTTGAGTTTTAATTTTTTTTCTTTTTTTAGTACTAAGGATTGAGCTCCTGCAGTCTGAAAACTGACCCCATGCCTCTTGCCACACATCATATGTGTGTGTATATATAACCATATGTATGTATACACACACAGTAAAAATTGTTTAAAAAATAAAAAAACTAGGGGCTGCGGTTGTGGCTCAAGTGGTAGAGTGCTCACCTAGCACATGTGAGGCACTGGGTTCAATCCTCAGTGTTGGGAAAAGTATAAACGGTAGCCATACCCCAGAGAAAAAACTCCAACATGGCGCCTAAGGACTTCTTCTTCCTACCTTCTTCTTTTCTGCAGTGGCCGAAAAGTTCCCACCCGTGTGAACTCTCCCGACGGCGCCAATTTCAAATCTCGCTGGCAGGGAACCTTAGCCCCAATGAGAACTAATTCCTGGGCTCCAGAGCTGATATCTGAAAGAACTTGCCAATAAACGGGTTGCCTGCCATTTATCTAAGCCCTACCATCTCCCCCTTAGTTCTATATAAGCACACAGCTTTTTGCAATAAAATTGGAATTCTCCCGGCGAAGTGTCTTTGCGTGGGGAATTCTTTCACTCAGGACCACATTAAAAAATAATAATAATATGTCCCGTCCGGCAGGACACATCAACGTGGGCAGCGAACCTAGATGGGGAGGAATGAAGGGACAAGAGACACAGAAGGTGACAGCAAGACAAAAGTTCTGATCAAGCTGCAAACTTTTATTGTTCACACAGGGGTATTTATATGGTGGGAATGGGGAAGCTCTCTTATCGGTAGTTGCTGGATGTCTGCACAAGGTGAGATAACCGCAGGATGTTTCAGGAAGATAGGTTTTGGGAAGATAGGTGGCCTCAGGATGTCTCAGGTGAGATAAGTAGCTGCAGGATGCCTCCCAGGCAGGATGTCTCCCAGGGGGCTGTCAGGCTAATCTTTGAAGGAGAATTTCCTTCTAGTCCCTGACAATAATAAAATGAAGATGTTGTATCCACCTAAAACTAAAAAATAAATATAAAAATAAATAAATAAATAACTTAGCTGGGTATGGTGGTGCATGCCTATAATCGGGAAACTGAAGCAAGAGGATCTCAGGTTCAAGGCCAGCCTCAACAATTTAGCATGACCCTGTATCAAAAATAAAAAGGACTGGGAATGTTGCTCAGTGGTAAAGCAGACCCAATCTTCAAGCTTCAGGATCAAATAGAAAAACGAAAGGAAACCAGTCTTGAATGCTTAGGGAATGCAAGATAGGATTTTAAAAGGTAGGCTCCAGAAAGAAATCAAAAGATCACAAATAGGAATGTGATTAAGGGGGGCACCTGATTATTTTTAAGTCAGTGTCCCCATTGTTTATCATAAGGACTGAGAAAGTAGCTGGATGGGAGCATTAACCCAGGGTGTGAGGCTCTGGGTTTAGTTTCCAGTACCAGAAGAAGAGAAAAGTAAATTGAGTCCCAAAGTATTTATCAGTCAGCTGCGAGTGTTCATCTCTTTGTCACTTGAAAAGACCCTGGTCTAGAATTTTACATGGCTTCCAAAGGTAAGTGTCTTTGGAGAACTCAATGTGTTTGTGATAAAACAGAGACAAAGGAAAAGAGAAAGTCAAATGAAAGAGAGGAAAGACAACTAAGAAATCTCAGAGAGCCAACATCTATATTTCTGAACACATCACAAAAATAAAATAATGAAGTTGAAAAAGTATCTATGAGTAGGAGAAAACAATTCTGTCACTATTAAGGTTTATTAAGGTTTGTTGAGGCTTTTTGTTTGTTTTGAAACAGTTTCACTATGTTGCTCCAGCTGGTCTCCAACTCATGAACTTGAGTGATCCTCCTGTCTCAGCCTCCCCAATAGCTGAGACTACACCACGCCTGGCTGGGTTTTTTTCTTATGTTGGGGATAGTCCCAGGGACCTCATGCATGGATTTTTATGGGGTTTTGTGTGTTATGTTTATACTGGAGATTGAACTCAGTGTCTAACACATGCTAAACAAGTGCTCTAGACTGAACTATGACCCCAGTTTTGTGCATGAAACCTGCTCCATTCACCCCAACCTATCTGTGGTTCCAACAATTTGATTTTTTTTTTTTTTGTACCAGAGATTGAACCCAGGACTGCCTAACCATTGAGCCACACGCCACATCCCGAACCCTTTTTATTTATGTATTTATCTGGGTACTGTGGATTGAACTCAGGGGCACTCGATCACTGAGCCACATCCCCAGCCCTATTTTTGTATTTTATTTAGAGAAGGGTCTCACTGAGTTGCTTAGTGCCTTGTCATTACTGAGGCTGGCTTTGAATTTGTGATACAAGCCTCTGGGATTGTCATCACACTGGGCCAAGAAATAATAATTTTTGTGAGGCATTCTTACAGGCTTTCTGAAAATAGTAAATAATAAAAAGTAAGTAAGGTAAGACAACCCACGTTCTCTGGAGTTTCCAATCTAGCGTGTTTGTAGAGCAGGAGAGGGGAAGACAGAATGTTGTCATCAATGTAAATTGTTTGGGCCTGATGTGTGGGCACTAGCCATAATCCTAGCAACTTGGGAGGCTAAGCAAGAGGATCACAAATTTGAGGACAGCTTCAGCAGTTTAGCAAGATCCTGTCTCAAAATAAAAAGTGCTGGGGATGTGGCTCAGTGGTAGAGTGACCCTGGGTTCAGTACTTAGGACCACAAATAAATAAATAATTTGATAATTTAGAGCATGACATGTTATGGGAATAGGAAATAAAAATAATACAGGTTAGTTAGGTAGAATTCCTGAGAAAGTGAGTTTTGAGCAAAGGCTGGGAGGGGAGGGAGTGAGCAACAGATATTGTGGGAGGAAAAAAGATAAGAACCTGGTAGAAATACCTTGTGGAAGGTGCCCTGGGGTGTTCAAGTAAAGCAAGGAGGCCAGTATCACTGGACAGTGCTAAATTAGTGGGCAATAATGGAAGAACTATGTCAGGAAAGTGAGGGAGATTACAGATTGAGTAAGAGTTAAAGCTTTAAAGATAAACCTTTTGAGCTGGGCGTGGCAACATATGCCTGTAATCCCAGCTATTGAGGGAGAAAGACCATTTGAGCTGGGAAGTTAGGGTCTACTTGGGCAACATAGTGAGACATTGTCTTGCCAGGCATCTATAATCCCAGCTGCACAGAGGGCTGAAACAGGAGACTCACAAGTTCAAAGCCAGCCTCAGCAATTTAGTGAGGCCCTAAACAACTTATCAAGACCTTGTCTAAAAGATAAAAAGGGCTGGGGATGTAGCCCAATGGGTTCAATCTATGGAACCAAAAAATAAATAAATAAAATTAGAAAAAAATCTTATAGAATAAGAATATAAAAAAGAGAAGATGTTTGTGTGTTCTCAGCTAAGTGTTATTACAAAAGGTCAAAAATTTTAAAAAAGTTTGCAAGTTAAGAATATTCTAATAAGTTAGGGTTAATTTTATCATTGAAGAAAGAATTTTTTATAAATGCAGTGTAGCCTAAGAGTACAGTGTTAGTCTGCAATAGTGCACAATCATGTCCTGGGCCTTCAGATCCAGTCACCACTCACTCACTGACTTACCCAGAGCAACTTACAGTCCTGCAAGCTCCATTCATGTTCCGCACACTTATTTATTTTTTATGCTATATTTTTTTTACTGTACCTTTTCCATGTTTAGATATGTTTATACATAATTACCATTGTGTTACAACTGCCTTTAGTATTCAGTACAATAATATGCTACACAGGTTTGTAGCTCAGTAAAAGGATATGTCATAGACTAGGTATGTGATAGGTTATACATCTAAGTTTGTGTGAGTGCACTCTACGGTGTTACGGTTTAGATGTGAGGTGTTCCCCAAAGACTCATGTATGAGACAATGCAAGAAGGTTCAGAAGAGAAATGATTAGGTTATGAGTGCCTTAATCCAATTGGTGGATTAATCTTTTGATGGGATTAAGTGAGTGGTGACTGAAGGCAGTAGGATGTGGCTGGAGGAGGTGGGTCACTGGGGGCATGCCTTTGGGTATATGTTTTGTATCTGGCAAGTGGAGTTTCTCTGCTTCCCTCTGATACACTCTTCCGCCATGATATTCTGGAGCCAGCTGTCTATGGACTGAGACTTCTGACCCATGAGTCCTTGAATAAACTTTTCCTTCTCTAAAATTGTTCTCGTCAGGTCTTTTAGTCCCAGCAGCAAAAAAGTTGACTAAAACAGGTGTTCATATGACAAAATCACCTAATGGTGTTTTTCTCAGAAGATATCCCTTTCATTAAGTGAAACATGATTGATTATAGTATAGTGATGGAGTTGTATTCTCCTACATAGAGAATACCTTGTTTTAAAGGTAAATTCTTTGAGACAATAAATATTTTAAGCTATGTAGATCATAGCCAAACTTGAGCCTCGATTACTCAATTCTGCTACTGTAGCTTGAAATAGCCATAGACTATGAAAACAGTCATGAATGCCTATGACTGTTTTAAAAAAGCTTCATTTTTAAAAGCAGGCAACTGGTTGGGTACAGCCCATAATTTGTCAATCCCTGCTTTCATTTGTGATTGTAGTATTATGAATGACTATGAGGCTGGGCCTTGATTTTATTTGAGCGGGTTGTCAATGATGTTAACACCTAATACTGTTCTGAAGTCTTTCTTTGATCTGATTTTTTTTTTTTTTTTTTTTTTGTATCAGGGATTAAACCCAGGGGCAATTAACCACTGAGCCACATCCCCAGACTTTTAATATTTTACTTAAAGACATGGTCTCGCTGAGTTGCCTTGGGTCTCACTAAATTGCTGAGGTTGACTTTGAACTCATGACCCTCCTGCCTCAACCTTGGAAATTACAGGCATGCACCACCACACCTGGCTAGTCTGATTGTCATCAGTATTCTCTAAAACTTTTCTTCCTGCTTATGCTTTTATCATGTTTCCCAAATGAAAAGGATGATGTTAACAACAACAGATCAAAGAAAAGTGTAAAAACAAAACACCGAAATCAATTTACTCAGGAAGATGTACAAGAACTTTACAAAATATTTATGTGGACTCCTTATCCTGATTTTACAATAAGAACTGGCCATAAAACTCCATTGTCCAGTGCATGTAATTAATGTAAGTTCAAGACCTCAAATACATATTTCCTAGAAAGTTAAACACAATAGAATGTTAAATTCAATAAGTCTAGATAGAGGCAGGAGCTAGGGGTTGAATAGAAAGGCATAGAGTTCAGAAATAGGAGTTATCAGGCTGGGGTTGTGGCTCAGCATAGAGCACGGTGCGAGACCTTGGGTTCAATCCTCAGCACCACATAAAAATAAATAAATAAATATATTGTATCCAACTACAACTAAAAAAAAATAATAATATGAGAGATCAATAAAAATACATATACACTATGTGGAAAATGTAAATAATTGTGAAGCAATATAGTAGTATTTCATCACATATGAAAAAAAGTCATATTTTGATATGGGTATGAAAATACAATGGATATGTATTGTGACAACTAGATTGAGTGCAGTTGATGCTGCAATAATACTACTTTAGTGGTAGTGATGGTGGTTTGGCCAGCATGCTGACTGTGCAGGTTTATAGGATTGAGATACTGAGTACATTTTAGAGGTAGAGCTGAAATAGCTGACTGCCATATTGGACATAGTGGTGAAAGATAAGGTAGAGTTAAAGACAACTTCAGTGTTTTGACTTGAGTCCATTGGAGATGAGCGTGCCTTTTACTAAGGAGGGGAACTAGAGAAAAGCAGGTATGTGTGTGTCAGAAAAATCACTATCACACTTTGGACACATGAAGTTTTATGTGCTAGATAAATATTCCAGTGGAACTCTAAAGTTTTCAGCTAGATATGTAAGTCTGAAGTTCAGGGGAGGGTACTTAACTGGAGAAATAAATTCGAGAATTGGCTATGTATTGATAGAACCCCTGGTACATGCCATATGCCCTCACAGAGTGGTAAGTACTTTCTAGCTATTTGCTGTATGAGCCAACATTTTTTGGAAATTTTTCTGATTATCTCATCAGTTTAGAAAATGTTATTAATTACTGTAAAAATTGACCATTCTGTTGTAGTTTATAAACAGATTTCTAAAGATATCCCTTGTTCTTCGCTCTGGAATATTGCCTAGATCACTGGGTTTATTGGTTGCTTAAAAGTTGGAAGAAACTACCCATTAATATAAATTAGAAGGGGATTAAAGTTCAGGTTTGGAAGAAAAAAATATATAGAAAATTATTATGTAGATAACTTTGTTGCTGAATTCTAAAAACTATAAAAAACAACAACAACAACAAAAAAAAACATTTCTGGGCTGGAGTTGTGGCTCAGTGGTAGAGTGCTTACCTAGCACATGTGAGGCATTGGGTTGGATCCTCAGCACCACATAAAAATAAATAAATAAAATAAAGGTATCGTGTCCATCTACAACTAAAAATATGAAAAAAAAAAACATTTCTGGGGGCTGGGGTTGTGGCTCAGTGGTGGAGCACTCACCTAGCACATGCAAGGCCCTGGATTCGATCCTCAGCCCACATAAAAATAAATAAATAAAAGTATTGTATTCAACTACAACTTAAAAAAAAATTTAAAAAATGCAAATGATCAATGATTTCTCAAAAGGAATTAGAAAAACATGATATGACTACAAAAGAAATCAAAACAGTGATCAAATATGTAAATACAGATTTTTAGTGTTATTTTTATATTTTAGAATTTATGACTACTGGATTTCTTAATGTCAATAGTGGTTTGTCGGGGGTTTTAGCCCCCCCCCCCCCCTCGTCTCCTCCTGACCAGTGGGAGAATAAGGGAAAGCACACCTGGACCAACATGAGCCAAGAGAGGTAAAGGTCGACTGGCGGCCTGCACCCAGCCAACCAGTCGAAGCAAGATCTCCTTTATTGAGGAAGCACACACAGCTTATATACTGCACAGGAGCCAATCAGAATAAAGGTCAGAGGGGTGGAGCAAGTTCTCGTGTACTCCTATCCCATAGTCCATAAGGGAAGGCACAAGCTGTCCACCAGGGCAGAAGAGTCCTGGACCTATCCTGGAGGTGGTCTGCCTCCTCCGTCACCACCCACAGCACCGCCTCCTGGCTGATCACCAGGAGCCATCCCAGCCACATGTGCGGCCCCAAGACCGGAAAGCAGGCAGCCATGCCCTATAGTGGGTTTTTTTTTTTTTTAATTTTAGTTATAGATGGACACAATACACAGTATCTTTATTTATTTATTTTCATGTGATGCTGAGGTGCCTCACTTGTGCATGGCAAGTGCTCCACCACTGAGCTACAATCCCAGCCCTCAGAGTGGCTTTTAATCATTTTCCATGGCCGTCAAAGGGCAGTCTCATAAGAGTAAGTTCATGGAGACTAGCAGTTAAATTGTACTGGATTGGATGGGGTTGCATGTGCTTATAGAAGGTACCCCAAGGTGTGATCAGGAAGCAAGCCTGAGGGGCACGGAAGGGTGCAGGAGGCCTAATGATGGAAGAAGGGAACACTTGTTTTTTGGTTGGATTCTTGAAATCTGCACCCCACCTCCATCCCCTGGCTCTATAATTTCTGACAAATTAGTGACTCTTGTATCTCAGCTTTCTCTAAAATATGTTTAATTCTCTGTTGTGGTGTGGTTGTGAGGAGAAAATAAGAGTGCGTCTGCAGGTGCCTGATTCACTGTGAAATTTTATTAAAAAAAAAAAATCAAAGATCTTTGTAGCTTCACTGCAATGATTAGCCCAAAGCAATTCTGAATTTGGTAGCCCAGGAGATGGAAATATAAAATCAGAGGTTAATGGAGGTAGATTATCCAACTGACTATCCTATTGTCTCAACTGTAAATCATCCTTTTATAGTCTGGGTACAAGAAAAGCATTCTATTCATCTCTCCCTTCCTCAAAACCCTGAAAATTTGGAAAGCATTTTACTATCCTCTTTAGGGAGCAGAAAAATCAGGATTAGATAAGCAGAATGAAGTGATTAAGGTCATACAGTAAATATGTGGCAATGATTCAAATAATTCCTTACTTGTGGCCCTTGAACCTTATGCATGTAAGAATTATAAGCATATGAGAAACAGAAGTGTGGAGTGTCAGAAAGTACATCATTATTTCACTCAGGTAGGGCAGGGTTTAGGGACAAAAGCATGCACAAGTGGGACAGTTGGAGGGCTCCTCTGCAGAGTGTACCTACTGGGTCAATTTGTGAACAAGGGAGAGAAGACTGCAAAAGGGTAACAAAGAGTTTATGAAGAAACTCTGGATGGCCTTGGTTTGCATGTAAACTATAGGGTCACTTCTCCAGTGCAGGTGCAGGTTGTTTTGATTCTAGGAATGCTCAATGCATGACCTGTGTATCACACACGTAGCCTCAGGAAAGACATCTTACTCAAAAGTCAGAATGCAAGTCCAATACTCTGCTCGGAAGAGTCTTAAACAGAAAATTCTCCTACATTGAGGAAATACATTGAAGAATATAATCAGATAAGTAGATTTGATTAAAACTACATTATCTTCTCCTTTTAGAACTGGTTTCAGAATAACAGAGCCTGACTTCCACCTGAAGACAGGCAAAGAATATTTGCTATGTGGAAACAACAAAATCACCAAATCCAAACTCATCCACTTTTAAGCAACCAGGCTATGGTTCCCAGCTATACCACCGAGCACAGTTTCTTTTATGCCCAGACAGCTCAGATAGGCATCACTATTGGCTCAACTTTGGATAAACAAGAGGTTCACACTCAAAAAATGTGTTCAGATTGTTCTTCTCTGTGGACACAAGAACTTCCCATTCCAAAGTTGTGCCCCAGTTGCTCTTCTTAGGAGACACAAGAGAGTCCCCATTAAGTAGGCTCCAGTTGCTGCTCCCTTTTGGAACAAGGACTTCTCGGTCAACAACTATGTTCCAGATGCTTTTCTCTGAAGACACAAGGGCTTCCTTGTCAACAGGTGGTGCCAACACCTCCATGGTGGCAGGCACTGGAAAGCAACCAGGCTGTACTTTGGAGTATGGAGATGACACAGAAAGTGGGTCTTTTGACAGTTCTTTTCCAGGATGTAGCTGAGCAGTTGCCTTCTGTGCATGCTTTTGACAGGGATAGGACTGAGACCAAGGAAAGCCAGCATGCAAGTTCCTCCCTTTTTCTTTCTTTCTTCTTTTTTTTTTTAATATTTATTTTTTAGTTGTAGTTGAATACAATATCTTTATTAATTTTTTTTATGAGGTGTTGGGGATCAAACCCAGGGCCTCACCTGTGCTAGGTGAGCACTCTACCACTAAGCCACAACCCCAGCCCCAAGTTTCTCCCTTTTTCATAAGGCTGATATTGAGCATAATGAAGTGAGGCAGTAGGAAGAGGAGACCACTCTCATTATTCAATATCACAAGATCAGCAGCAGAAATGGCAGAAACCCACAAAATTACAATTATTACCTGCAACAGCATCAACAACTTGAGCTTCTGAAGAGCAGATGCTATTCCACCAACAGCTGCCAAGTGCCCTCCCCTCAGTTGCAGCTGCAGGGTCAGTTTCCTCAGACTCAAGGAAAATCCTTGTTCTCTCAGCTGCAGCCAGATGGTTTGCAGCTCACCATTACCATCTCTGGGGCGATGTATGAAGCACAAGACTTTAGAGCAACCCAGAGCTCAAATGCAGCAGCTCTGGGATAAAGAGTCTACAAGATCTCACCTCAAGGATCAAGATCCAAGAAGTAGTGCCAAGTAGGTCAGCCTACAGTCACCCACATGGCAGGTCCAGGTCACGGCCAAGGCCTCTCCAGAAGTATCCACATAAAAAATAAAATAGAAATTTTTAAAAATCTGTCTTCAGGCATAGACAAATTTCTTAAGTCATATGATTTGTCCATATTGAATCAGGAAGATATACACAATTTAAACAGACCAATATCAAGTGATGAAATAGAAGATGCCTTCAGAAGCTTATCAACCAAGAAAAGCCCAGGACTGAATGGATACTCAGCCAAGTTCTACAAGACCTTTAAAGAAGAACTAATACCAATACTGTTCAATTTATTTCAGGAAATAGAAAAAGAGGCAGCACTTCCAAACTCATTCTATGAGGCCAATATCACCCTGATCCCAAAAACCAGCAAAGACACATCAAAGAATGTTGAGAGCCACAGCCGAAGAGGCCCCAGCAAACTTCCAGCTGCCAGCAAACTTCCAGCTGCCAGCTGATGATTGGCTCACAGCAGCCCCAGCAAACTTCTAGCTGCCAACTGATTGGCTCCTCTGTGGTGATGCTCATTGGGCTGTTTCCCCACCCTTTCAGACCACGGAGCTGCTCATTGGGGAACTTTTTTGGCTCTGTCCAAGCGATCCAGCCAATCAGCCTCAAGAGCAGGAGGAGTAGGGGAGGTGGAGAGACTTGTGGGAAGCCAGTGGTGGCAGTTGGGCTCTGAGGGTTTTTCCTGAAGAGCTGTGTGGTGCGGTGTGTGTATTCTAAAAATAAAGTTCGTTTCTTTTGACAAGTGGCTCCTAAATTGTGCCCAGCCAGACGAAAGAAAGAAAACCTCAGACCAATGTCTCTAATGAACATAGACGCAAAATTTCTCAATTTTATCTGGCAAATCGAATACAAAAACGTATCAAAAAAATCACCACCACGATCAAGTAGGTTTCATCCCAGGGATGCAAGGTTGGTTCAACATATGGAAATCAATAAATGTAATTCATCACATCAATAGACTTATAGACAAGAATCATATGATCATCTCAATAGATGCAGAAAAAGCATTTGACAAAAATACAGCACCCCTTTATGTTCAAAACACTAGAAAAACTAGATATAACAGGAACATATCTCAACATCATAAAGGCTATCTACGCTAAGCCTCAGGCCAACATCATTCTAAATGGAGAAAAATTAAAGGCATTCCCTCTAAAAACTGGAACAAGACAGGGATGCCCTCTTTCACCACTTCTGTTCAACACAGTTCTTGAAACACTGGCCAGAGCAATTAGACAGACAAAAGAAATTAAAGGGATATGTATAGAAAAGAAAGCCCTATACAGATTTAATGTAATTCTGATCAAAATCCCAATGGCATTCCTCATAGAAATAGAAAAAGCAATCATGAAATTCATCTGGAAAAATAAGAGACCCAGAATAGCTAAAGCAATCCTTAGCAGGAAGAGTGAAGCTGGTGGCATCACTATATCAGACCTTAAACTATACTATAGAGCAACAGTAATAAAAACAGCATGGGATTGGCACCAAAACAGACTGGTAGACCAATGGTACAAAATAGAGGACACAGAGACTAATCCACAAAAAATTATAATTATATTAGACAAAGGTGCCAAAAACATGCACTGGAGAAAAGATAGCATCTTCAACAAATGGTGCTGGGAAAACTGGAAATCCATATGCAACAAAATGAAATTAAACCCCTATCTCTCACCATGCACAAAACTCAACTCAAAATGGATCAAGGACCTAGGAATTAAACCAGAGACTCTGCATCTAATAGAAGAAAAAGTAGGCCCTAATCTTCATAATGTGGGATTAGGCCCCAACTTCCTTAGTAAGACTCCTATAGCGCAAGAATTAAAACCAAGAATCAATAAATGAAATGGAATCAAACTAAAAAGTTTCTTCTCGGCAAAAGGAACAAGCTGTGAGGTGAAGAGAGAGCCTACATCCTGGGAGCCAATTTTCACTTCTCACACATCAAATAGAGCACTCACCTCTGGGTATATAAAGAACTCAAAAAGCTAAGCACCAAAAAAACAAATAACCCAATCAACAAATGGGCCAAGGACCTCAACAGACACTTCTCAGAAGAGGATATACAATCAATCAACAAATTATGAAAAAATGCTCATCATCTCTAGCAATTAGAGAAATGCAAATCAAAACTAAGATACCATGTCACTCCAGTCAGAATGGCAGCTATTATGAATACAAACAATAATAAATGTTGGCGAGAATGTGGGGAAAAAGGCACACCCATACATTGCTGGTGGGACTACAAATGGTGCAACCAATATGGAAAGCAGTATGGAGATTCCTTGGAAATCTGGGAATGGAACCACCATTTGACCCAGCTATCCCTCTCCTCGGACTATACCCAAAGGACTTAAAAAGAGCATACTACAGGGTCACAGGCACATCAATGTTTACAGCAGCACAATTCACAATAGCTAAACAGTGGAACCAACCTAGATGCCCTTCATTGAATGAATGGATAAAAAAACACGGCATATATACACAATAGAATTTTACTCAGCAATAAAAGAGAATAAAATCATGGCATCTACAGGAAAATGGATGTTGTTGGAGAATATAATGCTAAGTGATGTTAGCCAATCCCAAAAAAACAAATGCCGAATGTTTTCTCTGATACAAGGAGGCTGACTCAGTGGAGTAGGGAGGGGGAGCATGGGAGGAATAGATGAATTCTAGATAGGGAAGAGGGGTGGGAGGGAAATGAAGGGGGCAGGGGGTTAGCAAGGATGGTGGAATGTGATAGACATCATTATCCAAAGTGCATGTATGAAGACACCAATTGGGTGTCAAGAGACTTTATATACAAATAGATATATGAAAAATTGTGGCATATACGTGTAATAAGAATTGTAATGCATTCCACTGTCATTTTTTTAATCAATAAAGATAAATAAATAAACAAATAAATAAATAATGAAAAACTATCTTCAAGGTTTTGTTTTCTTCAGATCGAGAAACAGCCTCCACATATGTTAAAGCCATATAGTTTCCAGTGGCCTGAAAAAGCAGCTCAAAGGTAGCAAGAGTTTTCTGAAAAGAATAGCAGGTGTAAAAATCTAAAGCAATTTCCCCATCAAGGACTCTTTCACAGCAGGACAGACACAAAGTCCTGAGTTGGCTAACAGCTTAGTTGGCTAATAGCTCCAGTGGGGCAAAAAGTGGAGGCTGAGGTTGGGCAGTATCTCCAGTGAAGATGAGGGTTCTCCAAGCCTGCCCATCTGCTGCTTTTGTCCCAACCACATATCCCATGGTTTGGTTGGGGCTTTACAGAAAACACATAGCAAGTACAAATATATAACCTGAAAATAGCCAGGCGTGATGGTGCATACCTATAATCCCAGTAGCTTGAGAGGCTGAGGCAGGAGGATCGAGAGTTCAAAGCCAGCCTCTGCAAAAGAGCAGCACTAAGCAACTCAATGAAACCCTGTCTCTAAATAAAATACAAAATAGGGCTGGGAATTTGGCTCAGTGGTTGAGTGCCCCTGAGTTCAATTCCCAGTACCAAAAAAACCAAAACAGAACAACAACAACAAAAAAACCCCAAATAGTTCATTGCCACATGTGCTCTAGGAATGAAGATATTTGGAGCAATTTTATGGTAATAATTTGAAAATCTAGATGTAATGAACATATTCTTAAGAAAAAATCAACTTTTTAGATCAGTTTTAAATCAAAGGCTGGCAGGAGACAGCTCAGTGATGTCAGAGCTTCAACACTGTCTGGAGTGTAGAGGCTAGAGCCACTGTAGGCAGGGGATGGAGCAAGTGCAGGTCCAGGCACAGACACACTCCAAGGAGTACTTCCAGCCAGGAATGTGCCAGGCTACTGTAGCTTAACATCAGGAATACCTTTTCTTTAACCCCTGGGTCCAGTTCAACTGCACCAGTGAGATCAAGAACTGAACGAGCTTATTTATTGATGACTTTCTGCATTAGGATGCTTCTGCAACAAAGTGCCTACTTCCCACCACAATCATGCTTTGTAGCTGGACACTTGGAATTCATACTTTTTTTTTTTTTTTTTTGCGGGGGGTGGATATCAGGAATTGAACTCAGGGGCACTAGGTCACTAAGCTATATCCCCAGCCCCATTTTGTTGTATTTTATTTATAAGAGACAGGGTCTCACTGAGTTGCTTAGCACCTCACTTTTGCTGAGGCTGGCTTTGAACTTGTAATCTTCCTGCCTCAGTCTCTGGAGCCGCTGGGATTACAGAAGTGTGCCATCACACATCAGCAGTTTGGTGACATAGTCCCAGCAGATCCGACATATAGGTCACTTTACTCTTGAGGTTCTAAAGGAGCTGCTGGAACTGGGTATTGTCCCTCTGGGGGATTCCTAACTGGCTTCTCTCCCCTTTGGCTCTCACCTTTTTTTTTTTTTTTTTTTGCCATTTCTCATAGTCGTGATGCAGATCAATCTTTCCTTTGTTCCACCAGAAGCAGCAGCAACTTCTAATGGTCTATTAGTTCTAAAATGGAATTTATTGGTTCAAATCACCAATAGCCAAAATGTTAGTTCCTTTATGTTTTTTTTTAATATTTATTTTTTAGTTGTAGATGGACACAATACCTTTATTTTATTTATTTCTTTGTGGTGCTGAGGATCGAACCCAGGGCCTCGCATGTGCTAGGCGAGCGCTCTACCACTGAGCCACAACCCCAGCCCCTCTTTTATGGTTTTTTATAACTAAAAGGTTTCACATATACAATCAAAGACAACATTTTTTTATAAGATCCAAATACAAAGTTATATTTATTTTCAATAATGAATTTATTTTCAACAAAGTAGAACCAATTTACTAATTTTTCAGTCTAACACAATCTTTAGCATAAAACTATGCTCATTAAATCAAAAAAACATTACTATTAACAGAGTAAGTAGTTTTCTTTTTAAAATATTTTTTAGTTGTAGATGGACACAATACTTTTATTATTATTTTTTTTATGTGATGCTGAGAATTGAACTCAGTGCTTCACACATGCCAGGCAAGCACTCTATGACTAAGCAACAACCCCAGCTCTGAGTAAGTAGTTCTTGATATTCTAGGGTTTGTCTGTGTTTCAAACAAAACTGAGTGGAAGGTAAAGGAACACATACTAGAGATTTAACTGAGAAGGAGCATGGTCCCCAAATATCAAGTTAGCAAAGCAAATATGGGCTTTTCAAAACAGGCCAGAAATCAAACTCACTGTGAGGAGGGAATGATTTCCCTTTGGGAAAGTCCATGTTCAAAGTTGTGAAATTAAATCTTCCCATATTCTAGATTTTTTTTTTAATTTTTTAAAATTTATTTTTTAGGGCTGGGGATAAATCTCAGTTGGTAGAGTGCTTGCCTTGCATGCAAAAGGCCCTGGGTTCAATCCGAAGCACCACACAAAATTTTTTTTTTAGTTGTAGATGGACACAATACATTTGTTTTATTTATTAATTTTATGTAGTGCTGAGGATTGAGCCTAGTGTCTCAGACACACTAGGCAAGCGCTCTACCACTGGGCTACAACCCCAGCCCCCCATATTCTAGATTCTTGATTTGGAATCTATCATAATCCAGAGAAACTTCTGCCAAAGGATAAGAGGCTCTTCACTTGGGCTGCACGAAAGAAAATACCTGTATGCCTAATTTTCCTCCTTTAACTTTGTCGCTAGGCTCATCATCAATACAGCAGAGGATCCATTCCAGCAAAGGATTACTACTACATAGACCAACCTCTCTGATTTAGATTTTCCTTGATACTTGCCAGGGACTGTTCTAAATAGATTCAATTTCTTTTGTTTTTATCTTCCTACACAACTCTGCTTAGCTACAAAATCAGGCCTCACAGAACAGCAGCAGCATTGGTCAGAAGAGTCAATTTTATAGTAAGAACTCTCTGAAGTTCAATGATCACAACTTTTTAATAGACTTATCTGAACCACCTATTTTCTTTTCTCATTATATTGCCAATTATTTCTTTCGGAATTCAATCCTCCGAGCTACATTCTGAGCACCAAATTTTTTGACCAATGCATTTCTGGTATCTTCATCATCTTTTTGCAAATCCAAGTCATCCTGTCGGGACCAAATGGGGTATCCATCAGCTCTCTGACCAGCCTCTAAAAAGTAGGAAGTAGCCTCCAGCTCACCACTATTTTTTAGAAAGGCCTGTGTTACGGTTGAGAGATCCAAGTTAAACTTTTCCATTAACTGCCGAATGACCTTAATGGCAGCTCCCACCTCTGGTGTAGAGACCTTTTCTTCTTCTTCCTCCTCCTCAGGCTGTGTTTCTGAGTCTTCCTCCGGTGTAGGGGGATCATCATCACACATAGTTATATGGATTTCAAAATCAGGACTCTCATCCACCTACAGAGAATGAGTAAGACCAGTTCTGAATTACCAAATCTCAAACTCTTACAATACCTCATCTCTCCCAACTACCACCCACTTTCTCCTACACTACAACCATACTGGATTCCCTTCAGTTCCTCTAATATGCCATGTTACTTCTTACATTTATTCACAATATTTTGTGAATATATGTGTATGTTTATAATATGTGTATATGTGAAAGTCTGGGGATGTGTGTGTGCACATATGTGCATATGTAAAACTGACTATGCTATTTCAACAGATTAGAAATTAAACTGAGATAAAGCACAGTGACATACACCTATAATCCCAGCAACTCAGGAGGCTGAGACAGGAGGATTACAAGTTCAAAGCCAGTCTGTAAGTTAGCAATGCCCTAAGTAACTTAGTGAGACTTTGTCTCAAAAAAAAAAAAAAAGCAATATTCCCTAAATTCCTCCATTCATCACCTATTCTACCACTCATCAGCTATGGAAACTTTAAATTATTGCTCTCTTTTAAAATGAATCATCACTGGTTTCCCTTATGTTAATAAGTTAATGCATGACATCTTTTTCCTTGGACAAAATACAGAAATGATTTTCTCTCTTTTTTCTTTTTTTTGTTATTGAGGATAACAAGGGACACTTAGCAACTAAGCCACATTCCCCACCCCTTTATTTTTCATTTTGAGACAGGGTCTCACTGAGTTGTTTAGGATCTTGCTAAGTTGCTGAGGCTGGTCTCAAACTTGAGATCCTCCTGCCTTAGTCTCCCAAGTCACTGAGATTACAGGCATATACCACTGTAGCCAGCTATGATTTGGATTTCTGAAAATATTATTTATCATCATTATGTTATGGTTCCTGCTTTTATCAACAACTATTATTAAATATGGGATTCCAACACATATTAGAAGGTAGACTGAAGAGTAAAATATCCCCCATTCTAAGAACACAAAAAAACTAAATTTGCCTGATTAAACCAATTACCATGGCACACATCTTTAATCCCAGCTATTTAGGAAACTGAGGCAGGAGGATCACAAGTTCAAGGCTAGCCTGTGCAACTGAGCAAGACTGTCTCAAGGAAACCTTCTTTGGAATTACATTTATGCTCCTGAGAAACATAAAAAATACTTTTTAAAATTTTTTTTTCAGTTGTAAATGAACACACAATATCTTTATTTATTTTTATGACCACATAAAAATTCCTGAGGATTGAACCCAGTGCCTCACACATGCGAGGCATGCACTTTACCACTGAGCTACAGCCCCAGCCCCATAAAAAAACATTTTTAAAAGACAAATCCAGGGCCTAGGGTTGTGGCTCAACAGTAGAGTGCTTGCCTCACAAGTGCGAGACCCTGAGTTCGATCCTCAGCACCACATAAAAAAAATAAGTGAAATAAAGGCTTTTAAACAAAGAAAAAAAAAAGACAAATCCACAGTTCTGACTTTAAAAACTTATGCTGAGATCAAAGTGGGATTTTTTTTTGGATGGGAGGTACTGAGAATCGAACTCAGGGGCACTCGACCACTGAGCCACATCCCTAGACCTATTTTATATTTTATTTAGAGAAAAGTCTCACTGAGTTGCTTAGCACCTCACTTTTGCTGAGGCTGGCTTTTTTCTTTGTTTTTAACATTTTTTTTTTTTTTTTTAGTTGTAGACGGGCACAATATCTTTATTTTTATTTATTTATTTCAAGGTTTTTTTTTTTTTAAGAAAGAGGGGGGGAGAGAGAGAGAGAGAGAGAGAGAATTTTTGATATTTATTTTTATTTTTTAGTTATTGGCGGACACAACATCTTTGTTTGTATGTGGTGCTGAGAATCGAACCTGGGCCGCATGCATGCCAGGCAAGCACGCTACCGCTTGAGCCACATCCCCAGCCCCTATTTATTTATTTTTATGTGGTGCTGAGGATCGAACCCAGGGCCTCACGAGTTGGAGGCAAGCACTCTGCCACTGAGCTACAACCCTAGCCCCAAAGTGGGATGTTTTATATTGTTTAAAAATAACTCCCTATCGTGCTTAATTTCTCTTTTTCTCCACATCACCATATTCTAACAAAAAATAAAGTTTTATGAAGCAAAGCCTAAATCAGTCCCACTTTCCCTTTTCTTTTATCTTGAATTTCTCTTTTACCTTCTTGGGCCTAAGGAGGATGGTAGAGAGGTAATCAACTTCAAATCAGAAGGGCAGGGGTGGGGTGAGGGGGGTGGAAGACAACAATGACAAATAAATCTATTTAACATACCACAACTTCCCCAAAATCCCGGGTGGCTTCTGCGAGCATCTTTTTGACTGCTTCTTCATTCCCCTTGATTTCTTCCTTCACATATTCTTCTTCTGGCAAGTCTGGAGTTCTCTTATTCTGTGGTTCTATCAAAGAAAATAACAACAAAGATTAACATTAGCCTTTTTTACATAAACCAAAAGTACAGTGCGTGCCATGTGAGCTTTGGGTCAGGAGTGAGCCTGTACTCTCTATTAGAAGATATCTGTTTTTTTTATTCAGAAAGGTTAAAAAAGATAAGACATGCATGTCCAATAATCTCTATGCTTGTTTCCAAAACACTGTACTATTCCAATGATGGTAATATTCCTAAGCTCTGACATACAAAAATATTCTTCCAGGTTCATTTATTTTTTGTTTTGTATTTACAAATGCAAATCAACAAACCATTTCAAAAGTTGGGTTCTCTGAGGCCAATCTGGGCAACTTAGTGAATAAAATTCTAGTAGAGCTTGTAATGTAGTTTAGTAGCTCAGTGCTAGAATCCTGGACTAGCATGTGTGAGGCAAGGCTCTGAGTTCAATCCCCAGTACTACCACAAAACAAAAGAACAAAACAGGTGGGGAGTTCTCTGAGTAGCAAATCTGAGACAGAGATTAACATTAAAGAGTTTATCAGGGAGTGCTCTTGGGAAAATACTTGAGGAAAAGAAGAAAAGCAGGAATGGGCAGGAAGAGTAGTTGAGTTGGAAAAGCATTTCAAGGAGGCTTTAGTCAAATCCAGAGCCAGGAAGGCCTTTCAGAGTTGACTGTGGTTGGGGTAAAGAACAGAGCCTTTATAATTCCACATCAGTCAGTCACTGGATACCTACAAGAGACTTTGGGAGAGGCAACTCTTCCAGCCACTGAAGACAGACCTGGGTGGTTTACCACAATCCACTACGTATCATCTGTAAAAAGAAGGCCCTTCTAACTTTAAACATCCTCTTGTTTCCCTTTTACATTTTGTTCTTTGAGAATTTAACTCTGCTCCTGCTACACTTAACAAAAATTTATGCCATTTATTTATTTATTCATTGTGTACAATGAATCAAAAAAAAAGGGAAAGAAATAAAATAGCAAAAGAGAGGGTTTTTTTTTTTGCAACAAAACTGTTCTGCATCCTGATTTTGGTGGTGTTTACACGATTTAAACGTGTGTTAAAACAAATATAACTAGAAAACAGTTCCTCAAAAAAATTAAACATAAAAATCACCATGTCTAGCAACTGTATTTCTGGTTATATGCCTGAAAGAATTGAAAGCAGGGCCTCAGATACCCATGTTCATAGCAGCATTATTCACAATAGACAAACAATGGAAACAAATGTGGTACATAATATTATTCAACATAAAATCATTCAGTCTTAAAACAGAATTAAATTCTGCACTACAATATGAATGAATGTTGAAGATATTAAGCTAAGAGTAATAAGCCAGATACAGAGTTTCAGTTTTGGAAAAAGATGGTAGCGATGGTTGCACATATGAATGTATTTAAGGCCACCAAACCAAAAACTTAAACCCTTAAAATGGAAAATTTATGTTACACATCTTTTATCATAATAACATTTTTAAATGCATATAATTATATATCCATTCCTCATTTTTTTCTTCTTTTTTTGGGGGGTAAGGGGGTACTGGGAATTTAACCCAGGGGTGCTTTACTACTGAGCCACATCCCCAACCATTTTTTTTTTTTGGGGGGGGGGGGCAGGTACCAGGGATTGAACTCAGGAACATTTAGCCAGTAAGCCACATCCCCAGCCCTATTTTGTATTTTATTTAGAGACAGGGTCTCACTGAGTTGTGTAGGGCCCCACTAAGTTGCTGAAACTGGCTTTGAACCCACGATCCTCCTGCCTCAGCCTCCCAAACCACTGAGATTATAGGCATGTATCACTGTGCCTGCCAGTAGTTTTTAATTTTTAAGTAATAAAATTTGTAAAATACTTCTTAGTCTCTTTGGTTTCTTGACTACCACACCATGTTAATTTGGGGGTGGGTGGGTACTGGGGATTGAACTCAGGGGCCTTCAATCACTGAGCCACACTCCCTGTCCTATTTTGTATTTAGAGACAGGGTCTCAGTCAGTTGCTTAGCGCCTGGCCATTGCTGAGGCTGGCTTTGAACTCATGATCCTCCTGTTTCAGCCTTCTGAGCCTCTGGGATCACAGGCGAGCGCCACCGAGGCTAATATTAAAAAGGGACATTCATCCATATTTTTTCTTAGTCATTTTAGGATTTTAATTTTTACATTTAAATATATGATCATCAAAACATTATTTTTGGCAAGCTATTAGAAACATGGACAAAAATAACAGTTTATTTTTGTCCATGTTCCTAATAGCTTGCCAACAGTTCCAAAATCACTTATTTAAAAGCCCTAACTTCATCTACTGGGATTCTTTCTCATTCCATTTCAGTCATACTATTCTCTTTGTGGCTCTAAGAACACACCAGCTGCACTCCCACCTTGGTGCCCTTTCCTTTTGCTATTCCCTTTACCTGAAACACTCTTCCCCAGATAGTCTCCTGGGTTGCCTTGTAACTTCCTTTGATTTCTGCTCAACCATCCATTTATCAGTGGCTTTCTCTTATCACTATAGAAAATGACCTCCTCCCCATCCCTGATTTATTTTTTCTCTATAGCACTTATAACATGCCCGGCTAGCGTGTTAAGCTCCATGACCACAGAGACTTTTATTTATTGTTATATCCCAGCAGGACAACAGTGTCTGGCACTCAAACATCTGTTGAGTCAATTAATCTGAAATGTCACTTTTACCAAAAACAAAATTCCTACCAAGCATGCTGAACAGGAGAAATAGATTTTTTTTCCTCCTCGGACTTCAACTGTTAGATGGAACAGCCACATAAGCAAAGAAATGGGGGATGGGGAAAGCATGCCTCTTTAAACAAAAGGGTCTGTCACTGAAGTTGCCAATACCAGTTATATGAAAAGTAAAACATCTTAATAGGTTTGGGATGTGTTTTACCATACCTGAATTCCAATTTGCAATTCAAGTGAGTTTAAAAAAAAAAAAAATCACATAAGCAAGACCAGGAGGAGACCCACCAACTAAGGAGAACCTTCTTATGTAAATACCTATTCAATAAAGCCAAAGCACGAAAGTAAACAGATTTGGCGTGCCTTTAAAATTATTTATACTGAATCTGCCAGAACGTAGGAGGAATTTTTTTTTTTAAACGAGTCTTTTTAAATCTCTGAAAATTTCAAGAAGCCGGTTACCCTGTTGTCTTTGGGAAGGAATAGTGGGTAGGAGGGGTGAATTTGCAATTTTCCATTTTGAAACTTTGAATACAAAACATGTTAATAAACTGGACGTCCGCCGGCCGGGTGCAGTGAAGGATGCCCGAACCCCAGCTCCTTGGGAGGCTGAGGCAGGAGGTTGGTGCTTGAGGCCGACCCGGGCAGCACTACGAGACCCTGTCTCAAAACAAAACACCGAAATCTAGTCGTTGGGAAGGTACATTAAAGCGAGAGAGCGAGGGAGAGCGTCCAGAGCTTGGGCAATTCTACCGGATGGCAAGGAGGCGAGGCACGAGCGATGCCAGGCTGGACCTTGACAGCCCACCCCGCGCGGCCTCACCCCCGCTATCCGCGGCCTCCGGGTCCTGCTCGGCCTTGCGCTTGAGCTTCTGGGAGGAGGGGCTCACTGGGGCGTCCCCCAACAGGTACTTGTGCTCCTGGCCGCGCAGGTGCTTCAGGTAGCGGTCCTTGAGGGACTGCCACGAGTGCTGCGTGAGCGAGCTCTTCTCCATCGCCTTCCACAGGGCGTTGCCCGTGACCGAGCTGGGCGAGCGGGCGTTTTCCTTCACGTAGGTCAAGATAGCCACGTCGTCCGCGTCTGTGAAGGCGATCCGCCCCGTGAGCGGCTGCGGCTCGGGCTCCGCGGCGCCCTCAGCGGAAGCCCCGGCTTTGGACTCCGGGGCCTGGTCGGCCGCTGCGCCGGGGCCCAGCCGGTAGGTCTCCAGCTCGAGCCTCTGGTTGCGCTCCACGCAGTCCAAGATGTACTGCGTGGAAATGAAGTCTCCCGAGGCCTCGGCCAGCGCCTCCCCGGGCTGGGCCAGCAGCACGGCCCCGGGCTCCTGCACCCGGCACACAGTGCCGCCGCCATGCAGGATCAGCGTCGACAGCCGGCGCTTGGCCGGGCTGGGCCGCACGTAGAACGACAAGGGGCTGCCGTCCTCCCTCACAAACAGAGTGGAGGAGTGGGTGGGCCCGTTGGGGTCCTTGCCCGATTCCATAGCCTCCGCCATGTCCCTTGCCTTGAACCACAAGAGCTGCCCACTAACTAGCGCTTTAGCACACACATCACATCAGAAACCGAGCTCTGCGCCTGCGCGCCCCCCACCCGCGTGCCAAGAGACCACGCCCCTTTTCCCGGAAGAGGCGGAGCTCCGGCCCCTGACCCGGAAATTGTCGTGTACCCCTCTCGTCACTTTTGAGTCTGACCCTCAAGGGAAGATGGCCACGGTGGAAGGGGCTCAGGTGAAAGTGGATGGCGAGCCGAAACTGAGCAAGAAGTAAGTGTGGCTGTGGGTCGTTAAGCTTTGAAGTCGCAGAATCCAGAGTGCGAAGTGCCTTCAGGCTCCCCGCCAAGTGTTCTATTGCCGGGCTCCTGCCCTCGCGGGTACGCACATGTTGGGTCCCAGCCTCTGCGCCCTGGAAACTACGTCCCCGGGATGCCCCGGGGTCTCCGCAGGGCACTGGAGGGGTCCCCCATTTTACTGCAGGAGAATGCGAAGGAGAAACCCGCTCGAGAACCTAGAGGAGACAGAAAGAAAAAGTGAAACTTCCTTCTCTCCCCACTCTGTCAACTGCTTTCTTTTTATTATGGAGCCACTTCCTAATGAGGAGATTGGAGAAATGCTGAATACCTTAGCTTTTTATAAAAACCTTAGAATTTTTTTTCCCCACCAGGGTTATACTGCACCTCGTGTATGAAAAGGGGTCAGTTCTAAAACTGTCGTGCACCTACCCATCTGGGTTATTCAGAGTATCTATTAGAAATGAGTGAGTGATCAGTGTCCAGCAGTGGAGACTAACTTATCCAGCTAATACACCAAGCTGCCCTTAGTCTGTTGGGTGTTTCTTTGTTAACCACCCAAATCCTTGAAGTGTGTAGGTGAGCATAGATCAAGATTAGCCACCCTTTAACTGGCTGTGTCTTATTTCCTCTGAATAACTACATTCCCTCTCAACCTGGGTTTCCCATTTGAACCACAAAACACAGGCAATGATTTGAATGGTTCTCAGAACCACTCCAGAGGCAGAGGATGGAGGTTAAATACTGCAAACTGTCGTGCTTTGGTGCATTAGCACTTAATCCTCTTGCTGAACCCTGGGAATTATTGAAGACAATTCTAAAATGAGTAAGAATTGATTTTTTTTTTCCTTCTGTCTCTATTTTTATGCTTTGGTGTATATTTGAAAAGCTAGAAGGCAAATGTCTAAATTTATGATTGGTAGCACCCTGTATGTTGTCCTTCATTGTAGCGATTTATGGATTTCTGTCAGTGTTTAGGACATGCTCTTAGGCCTTAGGGAAAATTGGATGCATTTTGATACCTTACATTAGTATTTGAATTTTAGGATTGTAAATCATAGATGCTTTAAAAGCAAGATGCTTAGCAACAGTGCTATTTTAAAGTAAACTGAGATAACTAGTCAATTTTTCTAGTCTTTTCTTAAATACAGCTACACTTTTTTGGGGAAGGTTCCAGGGATTGAACTCAGGAGCACTCGGCCACTGAGCCACATCCCCAGCCCTGTTTTGTATTTTATTTAGAGACAGGGTCTCACTGAGTTGCTTAGCACCTCGCTTTCGCTGAGGCTGGCTTTGAACTTGTGATCCTCATGTCTTAGGCTAGCTGCTGGGATCACAGGTGTGAACCACCGTGCCCAACACAGCTACACTTTTTTTGAGCAATTTTTATGTGCTGGCACCATATTAGATCTATAAAAGTGTTCTGTCTGATCTCAGTAATAACATTGTAAAGTAAGTAGAGATGTTCATTTTTCCCCAGTGAGTGAACTGAGGTGCTAGGCGATTAAATGCATGCTAAAGTTTTCCTTCCTAATGTGTGTTTTGGTACTGATCTATAGCACTGAGGCAGAGATCTAAAATGAAGTTCATATCAAGTCTGTACTGACTGCTGTACTGTCTCACATTGTGTAAAAGAATTTGTTGTTGATATTGTATGTTGTATGCCCCTCTGGTGACCATAGGCTAAAATAATTGTGATTAACATTCCCTTCTATTTCTTGATTTTTCTTGGTCTGAAATTTTTAGTGAGCACCATTTCACTCTAGGTATTGTCCCCAAGTTTTGAGAACAGATGGACTACCTGCCCCAAAGACTCATTCTCAAATGAGATTCCCTCTCAAATTTATTTTAACACAGTAGAGTGTTATCCCTATAATCCCATTGCCTTCGGGTCTCACTGATATGTAAACAATGAAATCTAATGTCCTTCCTGAAATTCACTTTTCCTGCTTATTCTTAGAATTCATCTTGTCTTTGACTCAGATGTTTTCTGTGGCTTCCTTCCTTCCTTCCTTTCTTTTTTTTTTTTTTAATGGGGTTTCACTGCTGTGTTTTGTCTAGGTTGTTCTGGGCTCAAATGAGCCTAGTTCCTCAGCTTTCCAAATAGCTGGGACTATAGACACACACACTACCACATCTATCTATGTGGTGGCTTGCTTTTAGGTAGAGCTTGCATTTGATAGTAGCATTTTCTTCATATTTTATATGCTTTTCATTGACATGAGAGAAATCACACTTTAGGGGCTTCAAAAACACTACCTCACATTCTGTCTTCCATATTATAGAATATTGTGATCGTTTTTACCTGTTGATTGACCTGCATTTGACATTTACCTCCAGTTATGCACCTTTTTTCCATAGCCAGGACAAAGAACATTGTCTGTTACAGTTGCAGCACAGTGTTAAAATAGGGTTACTATCAGTTAAGAGGATCTTAATTTAGATGGAACCCTAAAAGGAGTGCAAACATTGCTCCCCTCCCCGAAATCAAGAGTGCAGTTTGGGTGGGTATATAATGTCTGTCCCCATCTGACACCACATCTCTGTGTTTCCTGCTAGGTGGTGGTAATCATTAGTTCCAGGGTGTTCTGCCATGTTGATGCAAGCTGCTGTAAAGCTTGTTAGGGGGTCCCTGCGTCAAACCTCCTGGGCAGAGTGGGGTCAGAGGGAACTTCGACTGGGTCAACTTGCTCCTTTCACAGCGCTTCACAAGGACAAGCCACTTTCTAATAAAAGAAGGTTGGTGCCCATTACCTTCTTTATTGCTCTGGGAGCAAAAATCCTTTCCCTCAGTTATCTGTTAAGCCCTTGGCCAAGTCTTTGGAATTGTTGCTAAGGAAAAAAAGAGCTCTATAACTAAAATCAATAACCCTTTATCTGCTTTCTCTTTATAAATTCAAATCCCCCTTCTTAGAGTCTTGAGATGATTCTAGATCAGTACTGAGAACAGAATTCTTGTTTGAATAAAGAATTTCTGGTGCCAGTTATTTTCTCTTTTCTGTCTTCCTGTGGTTTAGTTTGCTCTTGAGATTAATTTGGTTCTAGTTTTGGAGCTATCCTTAGGACTTTCATGGGTTATCTTTAGGACTGAGTTAAAAGTTGAATGGAGGGCTGGGGATATAGCTCAGTTGGTAGAGTGCTGGGCTTGCATGCACAAGGCCCTGGATTGGATCCCAAATATATGTATATATCTCATATACACACACAAAAGAGTTGAATGGAAAACAGATTTATTTTAATCCTAGAGAAAACCATATAGACTCTGTTGCCCACTGATTGAATTATAGCAGGATAGGCAACTATTACAAGACGGGTTGTGCCTAGAAAGAGTTGCCTACTTTGAAACCATCAGGATCAGTTTTTCTTGCTTAAAAGATGATCAAGTCGGGCTGGGGTTGTAGCTCAGTGGTAGAGCACTTGCCTAGCATGTGTGAGGCCCTGGGTTCAATTCTCAGTACCACATATAAATAAATAAAAATAAAGGTCCATTGACAACTAAAAAACATTTAAAAAAAAAAAAGATGATCAAGTCAAAATTTCAATTTTTTTAAGTATTTACTTTTTAGTTGTAATTGGACACAATACCTTTATTTATTTATCTTTATGTGGTGCTGAGGATCAAACACAGGGCTTCGCACATGCTAGGCGAGCACTCTACCACTGAGCCACAACCCCAGCCCCCCAAATTTCAGTTTTTTAAATTATTCTCTTTTCTTTTCGTACCAGGGGTTGAACCCAGAGGTGCTTAACCACTGAGCCAAACCCTAATCCTTTTTAGTTTTTATTTTGAGACAAGATCTTGCTAAGATTCTTAGGGCCTCACTAAATTGCTGAGGCTGGCCTTGAACTTGTGATTCTCCTGCCTTGGTCTCTTGAGTCACTGGGATTACAGGTGTGCTCCATCATACCTGGCTAAATTATTCTTAACTCATTGAAAACGAACCAAACAATGCAAACATGTTGCCATGGTTCACTATTGGCAGAATATTCATTTTTAATCCGTGGTTTGAAATGATGATTCATAAATTCTCTTTAAATAATGAGGTATCTCTCTTTACCCAAGTCTATTTATTTCTGGGTCAGATAGCATATGAGATCATAAGGGATACTGAGTTGCCTACTTCCCCCCCACCCCCCACCCTTGCTGGGGATTGAACCCAGGGATGCCATACCACTGAGCTACAACACCAGCCCTTTTTTATTTTTTTTTTTGAGATAGGGTCTCACTAAGTTATTGAGGCTTACCTCGAACTTGTGATCCTACCACCTCACCCTCCCAAGTTGCTGTATGCTACTACACCTGGCCATTGCTTTGATTTTTGAGTCTCACATGACACATATGTGGAATTTGGATGACAATAGATTTGACCAGAAATGTATCCATATTTGTGTGTTTTCTCTGGTAGATGCAGAGAGTAAAGGGTTAAGAGAGCAAGGAATAACTAGACTTAGCTTACATTTGAGTGTTCACTAAATGCCAGGGCCAGGATCATCCTCTTACAAACATCTTAGTCCTCAGACAACAACTGGGAAGAGACTGTCTTGTTTCCATTTTCTAGAAGAGAGAAATTAAGTCATTTCCCCAAGGTCACTTAATTGGTAGGTGTGTCAGAATTTATTAGTCTCAGGCAGTCTGACTAAAGATGGTATATTATCCTCTGTACTCTGCTGCCTTGTACACTGTTCTACCCTGCTCCAAGCCAGGCTCCAGTGGGCAAAAAGTGAGACCAGTGTTAACAGCCATTCTTAGATCAGTTTGTGGGGTGTCTCCTTGATGTCTGTAAAACCCACTCTTTCCCCATCCATGACCTAATTCACTCTTCAATGAGGGGTTGGTAGACAGAGCTGGAACGCTACCTGTAGGAACTGTAGGAACTGCCTCTTCTACAGAGGATACCAGGCAACTGAGATTCAATCCTTGGCTTCAAGGAGCTCCATAGCTTAGGTAGCTCAAGAAAAGCCTATCCTGCTGATTTTCTAGGAAATATTTCTTTCTTAATCCCTAATATTTAGGGATTTCTTGTACCATGCATCTTGGTTTTAGTTGGGACCTAATGCCAAGTTTGGACTGGAAAGCAAAGACTGAAAATGATCTATTGCATCTTTATATTAAGCTTATTTTTTTTCTTAATATCTTTCACATATAGAATTTAGTGACTTAAAAGGCTGGATTTGGTATGGAAGAGCATTTTCCCCAATCTGTTTATATTTTTGGAAAGTGATATGGGGCAGAAGATGGAAGACTCATGAGACAACTTTCACATTTAGTGCTTTCATCTTCCCAACAGTGAACTAAAGAGACGCCTGAAAGCTGAGAAAAAAGTGGCAGAGAAGGAGGCCAAGCAGAAGGAACTCAGTGAGAAACAGCTAAACCAGGCCACTGCTGCTGCCACCAACCATGCCAATGAAAATGGTGTGGGTTCTGAAGAGGAGAGCCTGGATCCAAATGTGAGTCCCCCAGGCTTCTGGTATAGACGACACAGGAAAACTTCTGATAAGGCTTATGGCAGATTCCTGGCGATCAGGCAGTTAAGAGGGACCAGTGACTAAGATAAATAAGAACTAGAATAGGCACTGGACCTTGGGTCATTTCCAGTGGGTAAGGAGAGCCTGTCAGACCATCTGGCTAAAGTCACAGGTCCTGAGTTTCTTATGTCAACTCCTAACAGGCAGCTGGGAAAGTCTAGTACTCTCAAGTGACTAATTACTCTTTTATTATTTTAAGTAGAAATCCAGTTTTTCTTTTTTATTTTGAAATTCTGTCCTTCATTTCCAGTTAGATCTGGCCAGTCTCCATATTTTAAGTGTATGAATATGTATCACGTATTCAGACCTATGATTTCCAGAGTGCAGAGGATTTGGTTAGAGAGAATCTTAATGTTTTGGGGCCCCGCTGAGACAGAAGAATCCTGCTAGATGGGCCACTGGTCTGGCTAGGTTCAACTTCTCACAGGGTTTGTTGTTGTTGTTTGTTTCTTTAACAGCAATACTACAAGATCCGCAGTCAAGCAGTCCACCAGCTGAAGGTCAATGGGGAGGACCCCTACCCACATAAATTCCATGTAGACATCTCACTCACTCACTTCATCCAAGAATATAGTCACCTACAGCCTGGGGATCACCTGACCGACATCACCTTAAAGGTGGCAGGTAGGAAGATTCCCTGGCAGTTTATTGAGCTCCCAAAGTAGGCAGGCCCCATCAGTAACACAAAGGAATGTGTGAGTTGGTCTTGCTTTCAAGTAGGCTGTGTTAGCCTATTGAACTAGGAAAGTACTATTATATCTGTTCATAGAGAGAAGCAGAGCATCCTGGAAGCATGGGTCACATTCCACATCAGGTGATGTACTGAGGAAGGGGCATTCTCTGTGGGGAACTCCTCGCAGCCTGAGGCTGCTGCTATTTCATAGTTCTTTATAAGTACTTCCTTCAACAGTGGGGAACCATGGGCCCAGGCTCCTAAGAATTTCAGTCTTCATTCTGAGAATGCATTATTTCTAGAGCATTGTTATTTGGGGGTTATAGTATCTTGTGTGGGATCTTGTACTTAATTTAAAAAAATCAAATCATGTCTGTTGCCTCCGTTCCCCTCTCCCCAAATAATAATAAAATTATCCATTGTAGAAAATGTAGAACATTCAAAGAAGGAGAAAAAAATTACCCATGGTTCTTCCATCCAGGGAGAACCTCTGCCAACACCTAAATGCCCCCCAAATTTATTCTTTTTCCTTAAAGCCTAATAATTTCACTAAAATATGTCTTGATATTGGTCATTTTGGTTTAGTATTTTCAGGTACGTGTCTTTACATGGTATTTTTAGTCTTTCACATTAGGAAATTTATTTGTGTTTTGTATCTTGTTTTGACATTTTTTGGTACTCGTTTTTTTCTGTATGTTGTTTCTTCGATCCTTTGCAGTAATTGTCATTTTCTTCAAATCCATTTTATCTTTTCTTCATATATGATTTTAAATTTTATTCTCCATTTCATCTTGTTTCTCTTAATGTATTATTTTTTATATATAGTCACTCTTATTTCCTTCTAATTTAATCATTTTTAATTTTTTTTGGGGGGGTGCTGGGGATTAAACCCAGGGGCACTTATATTTTAGTTTGTATTATTATTATTTTTGATACTAGGGACTGAACCCAGGGACACTTAACCACTAAGCCACATCCCCAATCCTTTTTTTGTATTTCATTTAGAGAGGGGGTCTCACTGAGTAGCTTAGGGCCTATTGCTAAGTTTCTGAGGCTGGCTTTAAATTTGCAGTCCTCCTGCCTTAGCCTCCCAAAGCCGCTAGGATTACAGGTGTGCATCACCACGCCCAGCTTCATTTCTGAAAAAAATTTTTACATGGTTTTTAATGTCTTAACTCATTATGAATTGGTTAGGAATTTTTTGTTTTTCTTGGCATGTCTTGAGTGCTTTAATTTTGTCTGTGGGTATGCTATCTATTCATATTCTTATTCTTCTTGTCCCCCTGCCCTGCTGTACTGAAAAAATTGAACTCAGGGATTTGTACATACTAAGCAAGCAGGTACCACTGAGCTACCTCTCAGCCCTTTGTATTTTATTTCAAGACAGGGTCTTGCTAAGTTACACAGGCTGTCTGAAAACTTGTGATCCTCCTGCCTCAGCCTCCTGAGTAGCTGGGATTACAGGTGTGCACCACCCCATGCCTGGCTTTGTTTTTTTATTTTTTATTATTATTGTTATTTTGTTTTTTAAATAATAACTTTGAGTGTGATTTGACCTCAGTGCTTGTATGATGCTTATTTTTACATTAAATTAGTTTTCCTGAATGTTAATAAGAAGGTTAATGTATAGATATTTTCCAACTTCACTATTTTATTTTTGTGAAGTGTTCAGAAATATAGATGTTGACTTTCTGAGATTTCTTAGCTGTCTGTCCTCAATTTCATTTGACTTTCTCTTTTCCTTTATCTCTGTTTTCCTTGTCCTGTTCAATTTGGCCTCTGTTTGGCCTCGTCCTGGGAGAGAACCTGGCTGATAGAGAGTTTCCATGAGTTCCATGAGCTACATTTCTCCGTCCCCTTTGGAGCATTTGTAGTGTAGCCCTACCTTTATGAGAATGGACACATTCTCTCTCAGTTTCAGCTGCTGTCCTCTGGTTAGCCTGGAGGAAAATCTTCATACATTCTCTAGTGAACACCTTTGGCTCTGGGGGCAGTTCTTCAGTTCTCAGATCCATCAGATGCCTCATCCTTCCCCACTGCATTATTCCCATAAGGAGGTTTTAGAGCTCTTGTGCTTTGCCTCAGCCATGATTCGTATTTGGGGCTTCTTTTTTTCTTTTTTCTTTTTTTTTTTTTTTAAAGAGGGAGAGAGAGAGAGAGAGAGAGAGAGAGAGAATTTTTAATATTTATTTTTTAGTTTTCGGCGGACACAACATCTTTGTTTGTATGTGGTGCTGAGGATCGAACCCGGGCCGCACGCATGCCAGGCGAGCGCGCTACCGCTTGAGCCACATCCCCAGCCCTCTTTTTTTCTTTTCTATAAGTGCATTTAGTTTTTAGCTAGTTCATTTCCTGATAACTATTATTTGGGGGTTCTTGAAATTATCTTCCCACACAATTTATCCATGGATTTTTGGCTTTTCCTATCTGGTTGCACTTTGGATTTTTATATGCTATTCAGGAAGATTGAAAGTCTGTGCTGCCACTTGCACTGCCATCCTCTGGGAACTCAGTAAGCATCTTTAAAGCCATATCTTGCCAAGTCTGGTGGCATATGCACAGTTACTTGGGAGGCTGAGGCTGAAGGATTGCAGGTTTGACACCAGCGTGAGCAACTTAGTGAGGAGCTGTAGCCAAAGTTCAATATTTATTTTCTAATTTTTGGCAGACACAACATCTTCGTTTGTGTGTGGTGCCGAGGATCAAACCCAGGCCGCACGCATGCCAGGCGAGCGCGCTACCGTTTGAGCCACATCCCCAGCCCGAGACTTCATCTCAAAATTAAAAAGTAAAAAGGCTGGGGATGAGCTGGACAGGGTGGCACACACCTATAATCCCAACAACTCAGGAGCCTGAAGCAGGAGGATCACGAGTTCAAACCCAGTCTCAGCAATTTAGTGAGACCCTGAGCACCTCAGCCAGACTCTGTCTTTAGTAAAATATATTTAAAAAAGGGCTGGGACAGGGCTGGGGTTGTTGCTCAGTGGTAGAGCTGTTGCCTCAAACATGTGCCTCATGTGTTCGATCCTCAGCACCACATAAAAACAAATAAATAAAGGTATTGTGTCCATCTACAACTGAAAAGATATTTTAAAAAATGGGGGGAGTTGGGGATGTGGCTTGGTGGTTAAGCACCCCTGGGGTCAATCCCTGGTACAAAAAAAAAAAAAACTAGGGATAAGACAGGTACAGTGGTGCCCTCCTGTAATCCCAGTGTCTCAAGGGGCTAAGGCAGAAGGATCACAAGTTCAAGACCAGCCTCAGAAACTTAACAAGGTCCTAAACAACTTAGTGAGACCCTGTGGGGGACTGGAGATACACCTCAATGGTAAAGCATACATCTTCCACCCCCCCCACCCCCGCTTCCCCCACTTAAATCATTCACATAGAAAAAGGAGGGGCCTGGGAATGTAGTGTGGTAGTAGATTACTCCTAGGTTCAGTCCCCAGTACTGCAAAAACAAGTTATCTCCCTACACATCTTTGGTTTTAATGCAGATCATTGGCATGAAGAGAAAGGAATTCTGGACCTCGGGCCACAATCAGATTGCTTTGCCTTATGTTGCAGAGGGAACTTTTTCTGCACTGATACCACGAAATGGTTTCTGGTCCATTAGTCAGTATTTTTATTCTTCTTTTTCTAGGTAGGATCCATGCTAAAAGAGCTTCTGGGGGAAAACTAATCTTCTATGACCTTCGAGGAGAGGGGGTCAAGTTGCAAGTCATGGCCAATTCCAGGTACATAGAAGTATACTGTTTCAATCCCTTCTGTGCTGGCCTAGAGGAACACAGTTTGGGACAGCTGCTGATGTCTTATTTTCTCATTGGTACTTGAAGTTAGGATAAGAAGGAAGGGCAAGGTTGGGTAAGGCTGAGAAGAAGATAAAAAGACCATCTGTGCACCTGGAAAGTAATGACTGCTTTCCAGTTGCATGACAACTAAAATAAAAAGATAATCCTTTTTAGCAGTTAGCCATGAATCTGAGATTCTTCTTGGGTTCATTAAGCACTAAACAGTTGAGTTAGAGTTCTATAGTAAACCTGTGGCCAGTATTAATTTGAAATAATGTACAATGAGTTACATTTACTTTCACTCAGGAATTACAAATCAGAGGAAGAATTTATTCATATCAATAACAAACTGCGTCGGGGAGACATAATTGGAGTTCAGGGGAATCCTGGAAAAACCAAGAAGGGCGAGCTGAGTATCATTCCCTATGAGATCACACTGCTCTCTCCCTGCTTGCATATGCTACCTCATCTTCACTTTGGCCTCAAAGACAAGGTAAGCTCTCATAATCTGCTAGCTGTAGCACAAAGATGCATTCCATTTTTTTTTTTCATATCACTGAATCAAACCAGTGATTTCTAACTGCTGCTTTTGGTTTAGGAAACAAGGTATCGTCAGAGATACTTGGACTTGATCCTGAATGACTTTGTGAGGCAGAAATTTATCATCCGCTCTAAGATCATCACATACATAAGAAGTTTCTTGGATGAGCTGGGATTTCTAGAGGTAATGGAGGGATGGAGGATGAAGGTTCCTTAGGTGACGTAATGAGCCACCTTGCCATGTTTGTCTCTTACGATCCCTTCCCTTCTCCTTTCCAAGCCATTTTCTATATCAGTTTCCTTCATGCCTAATGAGACCATCTTTTTTTTGGGGGGGGGGGGGCATTGTCTTTGTTGTACCTTATTTATTTAGCATTCTGACTCCCAAAATAATGAGCAAGGTGTAGGGCATCTACATGTATGTCATGTTCAATATGTTATCAAGTCATTATGGGTTTTTAGCATTAAAAAATATTTTTTAATTGTATGAAAAAGACAGGTGTATGTAGTGTGAAACAAAGTAAATAGAAGCAAATGTGAAAGTACCTTTTGCTTCTTTTAACTAACTTCCTTCCCCAAACTGGAGCATTAAAATGTATTCTTTCTTACCATTTACTATGCATATATGCATACACAGTATAAATGGAGTATGTGTGTGTAAATGTTTTGAAAGCTTGTTTTAATTTTTGCTTTAACTATAAATGGAGTCACATTCTCTATTATAATGAACCTACCCTTCCACTTCATATATTTTGGAGCCTTTGTTCCTCACATGTACTGGGGATTGAACCAGGGGTGCTTAACTACTGAGCAACACCCCTCACCCTTTTTATTTTTTTATTTTAACACAGAGTCTTTCTAAGTTGCTTAGGCCCTTAGCCTCCTGAACTGCTGGGATAACACCACCCCCTGTCCTCCCACACACATTCCTTTTAAATGAGGCATAATTTATTGCTTCTCCTATTAATAATTTAGGTTATTTTTGGTTTTCGTCTATATTAAATATTTCAGTGAACATCTTTATGCACACATGCAAGTGTTTCTGCAAGATGAATCCCTAGGGGCTTGGGATATAGCTCAGTTGGTAGAGTGCTTGCCTTATATGCACACAGCCCTGGGTTCAATCCCCATCATCACAAAAAAAAAAAAAAAGAAGAAGAAGAAGAAAGAAAGAAAAATAGATGAATCCCTAGAAGTAGAATAACTCCAAGGATGTAAGCAGTTAGATTTATGATAAATACTGCAACTGAATTCAAGAAACGCTGTAGCCATTTAGATTACCATTTTTAGCTTATGAAAATTTGTGATCCTGTGTGTTATTAATGGAAATGAGACACTAATCTAGAAAATGAAGCAATCTATATTTCTTTGTCAAGCACATGTTACTGTTGAACTCACTTTTACTTTGAGATGTGATGTTGAAAGCATGGTCCCTGATTATATGAAAACTTAATGTTTCTCTCTGTCTTCTTAAGATTGAAACTCCTATGATGAATATCATCCCAGGAGGAGCTGTAGCCAAGCCTTTCATCACTTACCACAATGAGCTGGACATGAACTTATATATGAGAATTGCTCCAGAACTGTACCATAAGGTAGTCAATAATAACCCATTTCCTTAAAGAAGCTGTAGACTGGAAAATAATCGGCTAGCTAGGTATAATCAGAAACAATAGTAGTATTTAATAGCAGGGGAATGTTCTGATATTTCAGGTTTATGAGTGTAATACTTCTAGAATTTCTCTACAAGGTCAGTAGAGCCTTGCAGTGCAGAGTGCAGAAGGATTGTCTTTCTCAGGTAACAGATATACCTACTTTGGTTCCTCTAAAATGTTTAAGTTTATAGTTTATATCTGATTTTAGTCTTTTGTCAAAGAAAGATCAAAGCCTATCATTCTGGTTTCTTAGTTGTAGACAACAGAACTTGTTAACTAGTTTAAAGGAAAATAAAAATTTATTCATCTGTATGAGGAAGTTCACAATCTCTAAGACAATCAGGCAGTTAGGCTTGGAGACCACATAACTAAGAATGATGCTGAATCATATTTCATGTAGAACATGGTGTCTTTTCTTCTAGGCATAGGTCACTGCTACTATCTGTAAAAGGTGGATATCTGATCCCTTTCACCAAAATTAATTTTGTGCAATACCTACATCTTCTTTTAGTAGCTACCATGTTAAAAGTCTCACAATTGTGTCTGATTGGTTGGAGCTTGGTCACTTACTTGTTGCCTAACCCAAGATGCTTCTTTGGAGAGGCCCAGACTCACAAGGAGACAGGGCAGGGAGATACAGAAAGAGTGTTCATAAGTCCTAGGTAGCCAAAAAGAATGACATCTGTTCACTACAAGGGTCTAAATAGAGCAGGTATAAGCTGTGATAACCAGTTAGTAGATAGAAACTTTTAGACATGACTTCCTCCTCTGAGTATGGCCATGTGTTGTCAGATGCTGGTGGTTGGTGGCATTGACCGGGTTTATGAAATTGGACGCCAGTTCCGGAATGAAGGGATTGATTTGACTCACAATCCTGAGTTCACCACCTGTGAGTTCTACATGGCATATGCAGACTATCACGATCTCATGGAAATCACAGAGAAGATGGTTTCAGGTGAGTCCTGCTCACTTTATCTTTCAAATTTGTCTGTGGGGGCAGGTGTGCTGCTTCAAGAGGAGAGTTTCTTGGGCTTCATTCTTTTGAAATGGCCTGTTTCTCTTCAGGAATGGTGAAGAACATTACAGGCAGTTACAAGATCACCTACCACCCAGATGGCCCAGAGGGCCAAGCCTACGAGATTGATTTCACCCCACCTTTCCGGAGAATCAGCATGGTAGAAGAGCTTGAGAAAGCCCTGGGGGTGAAGCTGCCGGAAACAAACCTCTTTGAAACTGAAGGTAAAATAATAGTTCTCTATTTTATAGCCTGTCTTCCTGTTCAGCCCCAAATTTGATTGGGTCAGAGCTAAAATTTCTTTTTTTTTTTTTTTTTTTTTTTAATTTTTTTTTTAAGAGAGAGAGAGAATTTTTAATATTTATTTTTTTAGTTTTCGGCAGACACAACATCTTTGTTTGTATGTGGTGCTGAGGATCGAACCCGGGCCGCACGCATGCCAGGCGAGCGCGCTACCGCTTGAGCCACATCCCCAGCCCAGAGCTAAAATTTCTACATCATTCTCTTTTTTGGCTTTATTGTTGTGTGTTTTGCAATGCTGGGGATTGAACCCAGGGCTCACACATGCTCTACTACTGAGCCACGTTCCCAGCCCCCTCTTTATATGTTTTTACTGGGCTAATGTAATGTGTCTTGTCCTAACTTTTACATTTGTTACCACAGAAACTCGCAAAATTCTTGATGATATCTGTGTGGCAAAAGCTGTCGAATGCCCTCCACCTCGGACCACTGCCAGGCTCCTTGATAAGGTTAGAGGCCATGCTCTATCATGTGCTCCTATCTGTAGGAAACAGTTCACACTGCGAAGAGTTCATTTTTGCAGCTTCATAGGAAAACCGTAGAGGAAATAAAAGAATTAAGAACATGGTGATACACTCTTGAAATCCCAGCACCTCCAGAGACTGAGGCAGTTTGAAGCCAGCCACAGCAACTTAGTGAGACCCTGTCTCAAAATAAAAAAGGTCCCTGGGTTCAATCTCGAGTACCAAAAATAAAAACTGTTATACTAAGTTTTGTGCCAAGTAGTTCATGTGTATTATCTCAGCTAGTCCTTTCCCGTCTTTGAAAAAGCTATAGGATAAATCCATCTGGGTGGGAGCTGAGGTCTCCTCTTGGGCTAAGACTATCAAAATACTATTCAGAAGTGACATCTAGTTCTGTTTTGCTTTCTGATTAAGCTTGTTGGGGAGTTCCTGGAAGTGACATGCATCAATCCTACATTCATCTGTGATCACCCGCAGATAATGAGCCCTTTGGCTAAATGGTAAGATATAGCATGGTATTTTAGTTACCTATTTCTGCATAACCACCCTAAAACTTAGTAGTGTAAAATAGTTTTTTTTTTCCAGGATTTCCTAGGTTTGACTAGTTGGTGTTCTCCATGTAATGTTGGCTAGGATAAATCAGGTGGCTTTTTTCAATGGGGAATTCTTCTGCCAGGGAACTTTGGTTCTTCTCCCCATGGTCTACCAGATGGCCTCTGGTAGCACGGCCTGAGCTTCCCTTCAGCATAGCCAAGCCTTAACATGCAAAATACATATCAAGTGAGGCACACATCAAGTGTGCCATAGTGGTACTCACCTGTATCCCAGTGACTTGGAAGGTTGAGACAGGAGGATCACAGGTTTGAGGCGAGCCTCAGCAACTTTGCAAGGCCATAGCAACTTAGTGAGACCCTGTCTCAAAAAAAAAATAAAAAGGACTGGGGATGTAGCTCAGTGGTAAAGTGCCCTTGGGTTCAATCTGCAATACCAGAAAAAAACCAGCAAGCTTCAGCTAATACCCCATTGACCAAACCAAGTCATGGCCTGCCCACAGTTCAAGTGAGCGGGATGCAGAAGGTCATGAATATAGGAGGTATGGTTCCATGTAACTGTCCGCCACACTGCTTATACGAAGCTAATCATATTTTCCTGGTTCTCTCACCCTCTTCACTATTACATGAAATGATTTGGTGCTGAGACTACATGTAGGCTTCAGGTTGTCATCGTACTTTTCAGTCTACTTTAATTCAGGAGCTCTTGTAACAGATGTTAAGTTAGGGGCATGGATATGCAACCTTCTCTATGGTCTTCTGTGCCCAGGCACCGCACCAAAGAGGGTTTGACTGAACGCTTTGAGCTATTCGTCATGAAGAAGGAAATATGCAATGCCTACACTGAGCTGAATGATCCCATGAGGCAGCGGCAGCTGTTTGAAGAACAGGCCAAGGTAAGAAAAGAGAGTGCAGACAAAGGCACATTTCACCACCTAACTCGGTCACCAGAAGATAGCAGCCTTCACCCCGGTCTGTGTCAGTGTGCACACAGACCAAACAGAAAGAATGATAAGCACAACCTTTGTTGGAGGAAGTCACATTTCAAGGTGGAAACTTTGGTTTTTGACTGAATAACACACAGAAGATTTTATGTGTGGGGAACATGATATTTGTCTTAAAAATACATTTGCCTAACAAGAACGTTATTTTTCTTGGATTGTATATTTATTGAAGTGGCTTGGAAATGAGGCAGATAAAGATATAAAGAAGACAGAAACCCAGCAGGCTGCCTGAACTATCACTGCCACCAATGGGTGGTCTCAGGAAATGAGAGAAGGACTCTTAGATCATCATATAGTCTTTTGAGAATTAGTCTCACTGAGAGTTCCAGAGTCCCAAGCAGTGGAGTCATTTTAGAGAATTTTTATGCATCTGAGATAGAATTCATCAGTTCAGATCTCCAGGTTTTTGGAAAAAAGAGAAACAAACAAACAAACAACAACAAAAATCAGATCAATCCTGGAGTTAACTGGGAAATCCCAGTTTCCAGTAAGTCTTGAGTGCTAGGAGGTACTCCTTCAGATGTTTCATTGTGTTCATTTGGACATTGATATGTCCTGGAAGAGTGTCATCTTTTGGTTCTTTTTATTCTTCTAGGCCAAGGCTGCTGGTGACGATGAGGCCATGTTCATAGATGAAAACTTCTGTACTGCCCTGGAATATGGGCTGCCCCCTACAGCTGGCTGGGGCATGGGCATTGACCGCATCACCATGTTTCTCACAGATTCCAATAACATCAAGGTACACAGCAGCCCTCCATAGCACACACTGCCCAAAACTCTATTGTGTTGGAAGCAGAGCATGTGGCCCAGGAGAAAAAGAAAAGTTTCGGGGGTACTGGGAGGAGCTGTTGGAGGAGGTGGCTCCACGGGAGGCAGCTGAGAGCAATCTGACTTTAGAGGATTTAGTTTCTCCCTATGAGCAGGAGGAATACTGATTATTTGCATTTCAAGAGTTTCCAGGAGAGTGCTGAGCTCTCTACAGGTGTTAGTTCATTTAATTTAAGTGAGCCCTGTTAAGTGTGGAAACCCGATTTTTGTCCAATTTTAATAGCATGCATGTTTACTAATTCTATGGCACCCTAAATAGTGCTGTGCATTCGTTCTCTTCCATCTGTTACTGAGAGGGACTGAGTTGAAATAAAAAAAACACGTTGATTTTTTTAGTGGATTTGGGTGGTAACATTAACAGAGGCAAAAGGAATAGAATGCCTCCTAGCTTCAAAATGCATCTTTATCTCCTATAGGAGGTACTCCTGTTTCCTGCTATGAAGCCCGAAGACAAGAAGGAGACTGTAACAACCACTGATAAACTGGAAGGCACAACAGTTGGCACTTCTGTGTAGAAAACAGTTCCAGAGCATGTAATCAGGAATCCTTGCATTTCTGCAAAAGATCAGGTCTACGAGGGAATTCTTTTATGTTGCCATCTATTTGACTATCATAGTTCCGTTCAGCCACCAGAAGAGAGAAGATGAATTAAGAGTTTCTTTTTACTCCTTGTTACCAAATAAACCATTTGTCTCTATCTTTGAACTGGTAACTCTTTACTCAGACTGCTGGTTCAATGAATGCTTAGGATTGTCTCATCTTATTCTTGGAACAAATTTGTATTACTGTCTGCTCTGTGTGGGCATTGTTTTAAGGGATTTGGGGGCACAGCAGTGAACAAAAGTCAAACCACTGCTTTCATGGAATTTGTATTCTTTTTGGTTGGGGCAGCAGTAGGAGAAATAGACAAGAAACAAGTAAACAGGTATTCTTTCTGGTGGGGGTACACACAAAGAAGAAAAAGAACAGGGTGAGGGGACAGAGGTGCTATTCTGGATGTGGATGGGGAGTGCTATTTTGAATATGGCTATCAAAAATAGCTGTGCTATGGGACAATTAAGTAAAGATCTGGAAAGAGAGATGAGTGGGAAAAGGGCAGTCCAGACTAGAGAACCATATTTTTGAGGAATAGCAAAGGGATTAGTAAAGGACAGTGAGGGGCCAGATTGTACAAGCCTGTGATAGTCACAGAATTATTTCATAATGAGCAAGATGGAAAGCCATTGGAGAGCTGAGCAGAGAATTACTTTTAAGGATGATTCTAGTTAGTGTGTGAAGAGCAAGAGTGAAAGCAAGCTGTTGTACTAGGCTGGGGAGAGAGAGCTTAGTTTTGGGTGTTAGCGATGGAAATTGTTGCACTTCACCGGTTTCTGAGGGCAACAGAATTGGCTGATGAGATGTGGGATGAGAAAAAATGTATTTCAGGGTTTCAGTTCTGAACAACTAGAAAAGTAGAGTCACCATTTACTGAGATGGGAAAAACTCAGGGAATGCATGTTTAAGAAGGAAAGAAGAGAGTTTGGTTGGGACCTATTAAGTTTGTCATAACTTTTAGACATGCAGGTGGAGATGATCCTGTCAATAGGGAGCCTGAAATTTTCTCATTTTTAGCTTAATTCAGCAGGGCTGAGAATGACATGACAGGGTGTGGCTGAGAGCCTGTTGTTAGAATGGAGCCCCTTCTCCCTGACATGGAAGCAGCTGGAGAGACCAGTATTCAGAAGAGTCATGTATCAGAAAGCACTCGTCATTTGCACCTCAGCAAGTGTCCTAGTTTGGGAGTTGCCAGTCTACTTTCATAGAGCAGGTTTCTACTGCTGTAGTTGGTAAAATGATCTAAGTCTGCAGCATATCTAACTGGGAACTACTGGGAGTGTGGAGCATCCCCACTCCTATGGATAGTTAAGCTATGGATAACCAGATCGTTTTTAAAAAAGAAACACTTCCAATATGGTACATCCTCAGAAAGGCAATGTTAATTAAGATGGAGAAAGCCAACCCTCCGTTGGGAGTGTGTAGAGGATAAAGACCAGATAAGGGACTGGGCTGTGGCAACACTGTCAATGTGGACCATTGGAAAAAGCTATCAGGACTGATGAAATTATTAGTGACCTAAAGATTTATTCAGCAGGCTGGAAACAGAAACCAGCTGTCTGGCCTAAGCCTCTGGGAATGGAGGAATACATAGCAGTAAACTTGTATGTGGGGTTTATCAGGAAACTGACAAACAGGATGAAAGCTAGAAGGGAATAGAAAGAGTCCTCATTAACAATTGAAGGCTGACAGTTTGCTGACTTCTATACTAGAGTAAGCAGAAACACGTGGTCCCAAACTTTTAAGTTCTAGACTTGTAAGGAAAGATTTTAAAAAATCATCCACCAAAATTTGTATAAAATGCCAGCTCTGGTAAACGCTTTGAAGAAATCCATGGGTTACTGAGCAACTGACAAACTGAGGTAGGAAAGGTTTGTTTCTCTGAGGACATTAGAGTTGAGATCTAAAGGAAAGTCAACGAAGGAGGAGGGTGTTACCATGATATGGAAACAGTACAAAGGCCTTATGGTAGAAAGGAGCACAGAAATAAAGCAAAGATACTAGATAGATAATCTGAGTACAGAAACCTAAAGAAATAGGACACCCGGTGAGACAGGAAGAGGCTGGGCATTCAGGGCTCTGAGCCCTACTATGTAGGGTTTTCTGTTTACTAAAAGTGCTGGGAGCTGGGAGGGCGCAGTGGTGCACTGTAATTCCAGCAGCTCAGTAGAGCACTTGCCTCACATGCTAGAGGCCTGGGTTTGCTCCCTGGCCATTGAATGCCTGCTATTTAGCCGCCTCAAGATAGATGGGGATTGACCTAGAGCAGTAAAACCTAAGGTTGAAAGACTTCATTTTCCCATGTCCTCTAGGTCTCTTAGGCAAAGAAAAAGGCCTTATGGTTGAGTTTCAAACAACCTCATGGGTGGTGTCAGTGTTTGTCCTAAGGGTGCATAGAATTCTAAACAGTGCTACACTTAAGATCAAGACCCAGACTAGTTGGGCATAGTGGTGTACGCCTGTAACCTCAGCGACTTGGGATGCTGAGGCAGGAGGAGTGCCTCAGCCACAGCAAGGCACTAAGCAACTCAGTGAGACCCTGTCTCTAAATAAGATACAAAAAAAGGGCTGGAGATGTGGCTCAGTGGTTGAGTGTCCCTGAGTTCAATCCCCAGTTACCATCCCACCCCACCCACACAAAAGTGCTGGGAATCCACTGAAGTATTTAAGCAGGGGGGTGCCATCACAGTGTGGTTTGAAGAGACCAGTCAGGCTTCTATAGAAATAAATGGGAGTTAGACAAGAAAAAGGTGAAAATTCAGAGATTAGAAATCAACCTTAGAAAGAGTACAGTGGCTTGGATAAGAGATTGCCTTGGAAGTACAAAGCAGCAGATGTGTTCAAGATAGGAAGTAAGATCAACAGGACATGGCAATGGATTGGACTGTGTGTGTGTGTGTTAAGAGAAATGATGAGGGCGCTCATATTTTACTTTATACAGCTAGGTTGACCGTAATATCAATCCCTGAGGTGAAAGAATGCTTCAAGATGACCTCACCCCACACACTGGAATGTGTGTGACAGAATGGAGAGATGCATATTAATGATTTTTGGGGAGAGAAATGGCAAGCAGTGTCCTTAGCTTTGGAGGAGGGCTGTAGTTCTTTTCCTCTGAGCTAGACAGAAGGACCAGGTCAAGCAAGTAGCACTTATGCCTCTTTTTTTTTTGGGGGGGGGGGGGGCGGAGGCACCAGGGATTGAATTCAGGGGCCACTAAGCCACATCTCCAGCCCTATTTTGTATTTTATTTAGAGGCAGGGTCTCACTGAGTTGCTTAGCATCTCGTTTTTGAACCTCAGCCTCCCAAGCCACTGGGATTACAGATGTGCGCCATCGCGTCCCTCTGCCTCTAACTTTTGATGGATTCAGGAAGAAAAATGAGTTTTCTCACCTTTAGCAATTGAGGTATATAATTGCTGGATGGTAAAGTTTTCTGAGCTCTCTAGACAGCTATATTTCCTATAGCTGGCACACTGGAGGCTTTAGATCCACCCTGCCCACTACAGTAGCCATCAGCCACGTGTGGCTATAGATAAATTGAAATGTGATCGCTTCAAATTTAGATGCAATTGTAAAATACACACCAAATTTCTTAAACAGTATGAAAAACTAATATATGATTCACACTACTATTTTTTTTAATATGGCTACTAGAAAAATTTAACTACAGTAGCTCTAATTATATTTCTATGGAAAAGTGCTCGTTTAGACAGAAATCCAAACCAGAATTCAAAGATACATCATCCTATTTCAAACCGCATCTCACCTGCAGAGGTCTCCCATCAGCGGGTTTCTCGCGAACCTAAGTGTGCGGCAGAGGCCGCAGGACTCTAAGGGCGGGCACCGCGGCTCTGGCTCCGCCTCCGCCTCCCGGAGGACTACAAGGCCCAGAGTGCACTGCGCGCATCTGGGGGTGGGCCTGGGAGGCGCAGTCGCTTTAAACGTCACGTCCGCGGTGGCCCTCGGCTTCTGAGCTGAAGCTCGTTCCCTCCCGGGCCGCGCGTCGGGGAGGTGCAATGGGTGCGTCTACTAGGGATGGGAGTCCCCGGGTCAGGGGGCGCGCAGTTGCGGGGTTTCAGGGTCGCTGGGTCAGGTGCCTCGGGACTGGCGTGGCCAGTTCGGTTTTGTATGGGAAGAAGGGACACATGTCACGTGGGAACGGGCCGGTCCACGCCCGGAGTTGTCAACAGGCGCAGCGTGGAGCGCTCTCGTGGCGGGAGCGTGACGTGCAGCCTCGAGCCGCTTCCTCGTGACCCGCGAGTCAGCGCTCGCCTGGTTCCCCCGTGACGGCGCCGGAGCCTTGCGGTCTTCCTTGGCCGCGGATTTAGCAAGGGGTTAGCGAATAGTAGCCTTCCGCTCCACCAAATCCCGGAAAAGCTCCCCTGTAGCTGACTTGACTTTTCTTTGGAAAGGAAGAACGTTCTTCAGCTTGCTGCAGCTGTTAAAAAATGCGACCTTGTGGGCAAAGGAACGCCTGTTTAACTGAGCTGTTTTATATGAAGGTGTTTTTCAGGCTCTGGAAGGGGTGCAGACTTGAATTATAATGGACCCATTAAAATTTTCATTCATTTTAGCAGCTGCGTGTGTTCGTTAGCATTAGCTAGCTGAATGAGATGATGTAGTTTGGACTGCTTTCTTGGAGACACTGTTTCTTCTGGCAAATTCTCCCTTCCTTGACTGCCTTAGTTTGTTATGTGCATCTTTGCATTATTTTCAGGTGGATGGCAGGGTATCTGCCTTCATAAAATATACTGCTTGTGATGCCTCCCTGGAAATGACAGGGGGGCGTCCCTTCCAAATGAAGGATTTAGGATCTTCCATACTTTTCTTTGCTTCTAAAGATTCAAGACTTCCCGCCTTGGTGGTGCAGGCCTGTAATCCCAGCTGCTGGGGAGGCTGAGGCAGGAGGATGGTGAGTTCAAACCCAGCCTCAGCAATTTATCATGGCCCTAAGCAACTCACGGAGATCCTGTCTCTAATAATATACAAAAAAGGGCTGGGGATGTGGCTCAGTGGTTGGGGGAGGGGAATAGATTCAAGACTTCTGTGGTTCTCTGACTGTAAAATCACAATCTGTCGGGTCTTACAAGATTTTTGTTTAAAATCACTATGGTCCAATTAACCGTTACCATTTATTGCTGTAATAGCAGTGAGTAGAAATATCTATCATTACTTAGTGACTTATTGCAATAATAGCATTGAATAAGTATCTTTCACAAGCTACATACATTTGAAGTACAATATAACCTTTGTTGTTTGTGTTTTGTTTTACAGTGCTTAGCTATATTCCTTGTGGTATGATCACATCTTCTACTAAGAAGCTTTTATATAATTGAGTCCAAGTGAGGTCAGGATGTATCTAGTGAGCACCGATACAACCTAGAGTACAAGAGTTTCCTACAAAATATCCCAGGCCTTTTTCAGGAGTGATCTTTTTTTTCTTTTTTTAATTCATGACCTCATGTGCCCATTACAGTCCTTACGCACCACCAACTAGATCAAGGTAAATTACCCACAACAGTCATCAAATTTTTTTTTTGTAATATTAATCACAGTTGGTATTAATTGTTCAGCATGGTAGCTTTTATAAATATTATTTGTAACTCTAATTGGTTGCTCTTATCACTGTTTTAAACCATGAGGAAACAAACAGAAAAGTTACCAAGCTACCCAATATTATATAGTTCATTTGTGGAAAGCTGGAATTAGAACCCAGAAAGGGCAACTCCGTGCCTAAACCCTTAAGCACACAGTTCCTCTAAGAACTTTTGACTAGTGGGATACTTCCCAAGGTGATTTTCTAGAGGGAGGTAGAGATTCATTCTGTTGTAGGGAAAGAAGAGAAAAACAAAGTGCTTCTGAAAAGAACTTCTGTCTAAGAAGATAAACTTTGGATGGGTGAGAGTCTGCTCAAAACAAGCTGAGTTCTGCAAACCTTTATGCACTATTTCCAAATGGAAATTAAAGTAGTGAGGACACTTCCCTGTCATTTGCTTTTGTGTTGAGTAGTAGATATACATTCATTGGATATTTGTGAGACATCAAATATTCTTTCGTGAAGAAACAAGGTTTTCTGTGTTTGGGATTTGGGGCTTTAATTTTTCAAATTAAAGATGAGAAGGGGCAGGGAGGTAATGGGAAAAAATTAACTAGAGTTACATATAGGGGAATCTTAATCTGAACGTAATTGGGCTACACTGAAAAAAGACTGTCGAAGCACTGGTGCAAGGCTGTAGATCTGGTACTGGTTCTCCTTTCTATACTTGTGATGGTTGTGGGTTTTGATCAGGGCCTCAGCACCAGCTCCAACCATGTGGACCCCAGATGAGATCGCTCAGCTGTGCTATAAGCACTATGAGATCAGGCTGCCCAAGCAAGGGAAGCCGGAGCCAAACCGTGAATGGACATTGTTGGCAGCTGTAGTGAAGATACAGTTTCCAATTTATGAGGCCAGTGACACTCCTGATAAGCCAGTGCACGGTAAGACCTTTTCTCCTGTCCCTTTCAGAGATGATAGAATTGTGTGTTGCTACTCAGGGACAGTTGTAGGCAGGTTGCAACTACGATGTTAGGCATGTTTCTCTGATATCCACTAGGTGGCGGGAGACCTTTTGTGGGAATCCTCTGCAGAATTATTAAGCCTGAGCACGGGGGAAAATTTAGCCTCTGAGAGCTCACTTAATGATTTGTTTTTTCCTCTCAGTGACAAAGGAAGTTGTCTCAATGGGAACAGGAACGAAATGCATAGGCCAATCCAAAATGAGGAAGAGTGGTAAGCATGGGTAGGGGTCTAAGCAAAGAATTTTCTCCCTGGGAGCTTTGGAAACCAGTGTCCATGTTAACCTTTGCTCTCCTTGTCAGGGAAACAGGGCCATATTAGTTGAGGTAGCTGACCTCTCATTTCCTATTGACTCTCACTCCAATTGGAAGACAGTCCTTATTTAAAGAATGGAAATTCAAAGGGAAAGCAGAGGTCACCAGGACCATGCTTTCTGGATGAACTGAAATCTAGTCAGTATTTTCATACTCAAACTACAAGTTCCTTGGGTTTAACTATTCCAGATTATTGCCTGGAAGGCTTTCAGGCTCTATAGCAGGATGTAGCTCAAGTGGCTTCTGAAGTCCCAGAAGCAATTTTGAGTTAGATGGAGCTTTTGGTACCAACAGAATATGGAAATTCTTTATAGAGTCTGGGATCATTATCTTCTGCTTCTAGTTAGGAGGTACCTTTTTGAGTTTGCTTGCTGCATTCTCTGAGCCTTGCCTCCTATATATGAGGAAGCTGTCCCAGGACAGAATTAGATAGAATCGGAACCATTAGCATAATATGATACCAGATCTTTTGTATATCTGTACCCTGGTCTCCAGGTAGAGATTTTTCTATAAATCAATGTTTTTCATCTAGGGGCAATTTTGCATACCAGGGTACATTTGGCAATGTTTAGATGTGTTTTTTGTGTCACCACTGGGAGAGGGGTATTCTTGGCATCTTTTGAAGTGTCAGGAGTGCTGCTAAACGTCTTGTAATGCATAGGCTAGTCCCCTGCAGCAAAGGATTATCTGTCCCCTGATGTCTATGCCGAGTTGAGAAACCAAGCTGTAAATGCTTTACCATTAATTGTGATACCTTATAGCAAAGCCCTTCAGGAGCTCCATGGCCATCCTGAGTGCTGGGGTACTGCTGTTTTCTGTTTCTAGGAACTAGGGCCTCTCCAGTATGTCTTCCATATGTCTTCACCTACTCCTGTCCCTGATGTCTATGCCGAGTTGAGAAACCAAGCTGTAAATGCTTTACCATTAATTGTGATATCTTATAGCAAAGCCCTTCAGGAGCTCCATGGCCATCCTGAGTGCTGGGGTACTGCTGTTTTCTGTTTCTAGGAACTAGGGCCTCTCCAGTATGTCTTCCATATGTCTTCACCTACTCCTGTCTTTGCCATAGGAGATATTCTGAACGATAGCCATGCTGAGGTTATAGCCAGAAGGAGTTTCCAAAGGTAAAGCCATATCCCCAGAGAATCTGATTCCCTGGGTTTGGGATGGTGACCCAGAATTGTGTTTCTACTAAACACTCAGGTAATATAGATTGTCAGTCTGTAAACTGCTGTGGTCTAAATTTCAAACTAGAATGTGCATTAGAGTCACCTAGAAAGCTTGATAAAAGCCAGATAGGTCAGTGGTAAACTGCTTGCCTAGCATGTTCGAAGCCCTGGGTTCAATTCCCCAGCATTGAAAACATTAAAAAAAATAAAAAGCTAACCAAATGCAGTAGCACATGCCTGTAATCCCAGTGACTCAGGAGACTAAGGCAGAAGGATCACAAGTTCAAGGCCAGCCTCAGCAGTAAGACAGTGTCTACCCTGGATCTGCTAAATTAGAATCTCTAGGGTGGGTCCATCAGTCTGTGTGGGAGTTTTGTTTTGTTTTTGCAGTACTGAGCTATACCCCCAGCCAACTTGTTCATTCTGGTCATATTTTACAATCCTTAGGTACCTTCTCTATCAGCTGCAATTGGCAGCTACCCTAAACAAGGAGAGTATCTTTGTCCCAGGAACTCAAAGAGGACTGTGGAAACTCAGACCCAACCTCTTGTTTGTGTTTTTCTCCAGCCATACGCCCTGTAAGTATATTCAAGCCTTTGTACTAATGTTGCATTGTTTACTTCTTTATGTTTGTTTTACCCATAGAGATGTTTCTCAGAAATAGTCCTCTGGCTAAAGTATAGCTACAGTAGGTGACAGCGCCTTTTTATGTACCTAGTCAATTCTCTACTGGTGGAAGGCAATGGGCACAGGTAGGGAGAGGTGGATAGAGTCTCACTCATGCAGTTCTCAGAATTAAGCTCTATTAGATATGAAGCCAACGATGGGACTCAGGAGTCCAAAGTCCTGCTATGATAACTTAGCCTGAAACTCGTTTCATTCATTGACTTATTGAACACATTTTCTACTAGCCAGGCACAATGTGACATACTGAATATAGTAACAGTTGCTTATCATAATAGAGTCTTTTAGGCCATGTAGACTGTCCTGGTTATTTAGGGTTAATGTTATTGAGTTAGGGGATGTTCAGGAGCTATAGTCTCAGGAGTTATAGTCTCAGCAACTTAGCTAAACTCTTGTCTCAGAAATAAAATAAAAAGGGCTGGAGATGCAGTTCAGAGGTAGAGTACCCCTGGGTTCAATCTCTAGTACCAAAAACAAAAAAACAGAAGAACAGACCTAGATAACCTAAGGGGTCATTTCTTTCTTCTGTTTTTCTTTCTCAAAAGCTGAAAATACTGCCTATTCTTTGTAAACAACAACTCAGTGTTGGCAGTAGAATTTCTTCACCCTAAAAACTTTGACATAAGGATATAAGATTGTCTTCTGGGTATTGAACTTTAATGCAAGTAAAGCAGAGATGGGTAATCATTATAAAGAGACAAAAGAACTGTCAAGATTTGATCATAATGCAGGTTGAAAATATTGTTATAGCTCAAAAAAGAATAAGGATGGAGGGCTGGGGATGTGGCTCAAGCGGTAGCACGCTTACCTGGCATGCGTGCGGCCCAGGTTCGATCCTCAGCACCACATACAAACGATGATGTTGTGTCCGCCAAAAACTGAAAAATAAATATTAAAATTCTCTCTCCTCTTCCTCTCTCTCTCTCTCTCTCTCTCTCTCTTCTTAAAAAAAAAAAAAAAAAAAAAAAGGATAAGGATGGAAACGAGTTGATTAAGAGTAGAAGTCAAGGGGTGGGGTTGTGGCTCAGTGGGAGAGTGTTTGCCTCACATGCATCAGGCCCTGGGTTTGTTTCTCAACACCACATAAATAAGTAAAAAATAAAGGTATTGTGTCCATCTACAACAAAAAAAATTAAAAAAAAAATAGAAGTCAAGAAAAATGACATGTAGATAGGGCTCATCTGTGCTCTATCCAGGACTGTGGGTACACTAGTCCAAGGACCAAAGGATGTTTCCTGGTCAGTGCTTCTCAAACCATAATATGCACACAGATCATCCACAAATGTTAAAATTCAGTCAGTAGGTTTGGAGTGAGGTCTGAGGTTCTGCATTTCTAACCAACTCAGAGGATGCCAGTAATGATACTCTATGGGTCACACTTTAAGTAGCCAGGGCTTGGGTGGTCCCCATCTTACTTTGAAGACAGATGCATCCAGGGTCAGACTGATAGCCCAACCAAACTATATAAACCAGCAGTCCACAGATGTGCTGATCTGTGAGTCCATGGCAAAATAAGAGAGTTGTTGGGTTCGCTAAACTTAAAAGACTTTTCTTTCTCCTTCCTTCCTTCTTTCCTTCCTTCCTTCCTTTATGGTGCTCCCATTGGACCCAGGGCCATAAGCATGCTGGGCCAATGCTTTACCACTACACTACACTCTCTGTTATCTTAAAATTTTACTCTGGAAATTAAAGACAACGACAACAATAACAAACAAAAATCTTCTGGAAATTTGGCTGGTCGGTGAAATCAAAATCTGGAACCACTGATCTGATTTCCTTTCCTTTTGAGTAATCTTTTAAAATGCATCATCCCCCATAGCTTATGTGCAGGAAGAAAGCACATACTACTTGGAGAATGTGACTCTCTGGCTCCCTGGGCATTTACTTCTCATTACTAATTAATAATTTGGTGCCTTGGTGAGCTACTTCAGACTCTTACTTGTGAATTTTATTAGCATGAGTCAGCCTCTCCTGTTCATTCTGTCAAGATCAAATAATCTCTCAGCCTAGAGTGGGAGGTAGACCACAGCAAATTCTGTCAGCAAAGTTGCTGTCACCTTGTGAGGTCTGTGGAAGTCAGCCGGCCAGCCTCTCTGGCAACACTTCCCACTTGTACATCTCTTGCCTTTCCCTCTCTGACATTATAAAGACAACAGATGTATTATTTACACACTTAAAAAAGCAACATACATTAGATTAGTGTTTGAAGAAATCACTTCCTTCTCAAGGGAAATGGTGCTTCTTACTAACCTCTGGTTTTCTTTGGGTCCCAAAGAGTAAATCAGAAATCTCTATAGACAAGCACAAGGGGAGACACTGGAGTTTTGGAAACACTGGTTTGGACTAGTGTGGTATAATTTACTGCAGACCCTCTACTGTGGGAATATGTATCATAAAGTCTCCCAGAGAGGACATTTTGAGCAATGTTTGCCAAATTTGTTTAATTATGAAATAAACCACCCACTTTTGTTTTTCCAAGTCATCATATGGAATAGCAATCCACAAAATGCAGCTCAGTGGCAGAGTGCTTGCCTAGCATGTGTGAGGCACTGGGTTCAATCCTCTCAGCACCATATTAAATTTTTTTTTGATGTTGGAGATTGAACTCTTTTTTTTGGTACCAAGGATTTTGAACTCAGGGGCACTCAACCACTGAGCCACATCCCTAGCCCTTTTTTATATTTTATTTAGATTTAGAGACAGGGTCTCACTGAGTTTCTGAGAGCCTTGATTAATTGCTGAGGCTGGCCTCCAACTAGGAATCCTCCTGCCTTAGCCTCCTGAATTGCTGTGATTACAGGATGCACCACCACACCCTCCTGAAACCTTGCTCATTCTAAATCAGTGGTTCTCAGCTGGGGAAAATTTTGCTCCCTGGGGGACATTTGGAAAATATCTGGAGACACTTGATTATCAGATTGCAGGGCTGTGGGCATCTAGTAGATAGAGACCAGGGATGCTACTGAATTTTCTCTAGTATATGGAACAACACCCAGAATTCTCAGAGCCAGCAGCTCTGAGGCTGAGGCAGGAGGATCCCAAGTTCAAAGCCAGCCTTAGCAACTTATGAGTCTGTAAGCAATTTAGCAAGATCCTATCTCAAAATAAAAAATAAAAAGGGCCTCACTGAGTTGCTTAGAGCCTCACTAAGTTGTTGAGGCTGGCTTCAAAACTACAATCCTTTGTCTCAGCTTCCTGAGCCACTGGGACTATGGGTGTGTGCTACCACACCCAGCTTAAGATCTTTTTTTTATATTGAGTTTTCCATACTTCTCTCCTCCAGAAACTTCAACTCACTGGATCTAGGACAGAGTCTTCAACAAGAACCTCAGGCATTCTTAAGGACATTTGCTCTTAACTCATCTCAGATTAGCTGGGAGAACAGATTGATCTTGATTTGAGGCAATGATCCTCAAACTTGGGCTGGTGTCAGAATCACCTGGAGAGATTACTAAAACAGACTGCTGGGACCCCCTTCAGAGCTTCTGATTCAGAAGGTCTACTTTGGGTCCCAAGGTTTTGCACTTCCAGCAAGTTCCTGAGGGATGCTGATATGGCTGGTCCAGATGTCTCACTTTGAAAACCATTAGTTTAAATGTTCCCTCTTCTGCAGGTGGCGATGCCTCCATCATTCCAATGCTTGAGTTTGAAGAACAGCCTTGCTGTCCTGTCATCAGAGATCAGGATAGCAGTTTATCATTAGAAGACAGTGGTAATGTGAAGACTCCTGAAAATGAAAGGAAACACGAAGACCCTGACGGTCCTGTAACCAAAAAGATGAGGCTTGAGCCTGGAACTCCTGCCAGGTTCTTCACCAATGGCACAGCTCAGCATGGCAAGCAAGACAGTGGCTCATTTGCATCAGGTGTCAGAGGCTCTAACCTCACTGTAGAAAGACTGGCCGATGTCGCCTGTGGAGCTCCCAGGAGTGCCACAGTGGTGGACATTTATAGAACTGGAGCCAAGTGTGTGCCTGGAGAAGCTGAAGACTTGAGGAAGCCAGGTGCTGCATATCACCAGGTGGGGTTGCTCCGAGTGAAGCCAGGCCGGGGAGACAGGACCTGCTCCATGTCATGCAGTGACAAGATGGCCCGATGGAATGTCCTTGGATGCCAGGGTGCACTTTTGATGCATTTCTTAGAAGAGCCCATCTACCTGTCAGCTGTGGTCATTGGGAAGTGCCCATACAGCCAGGAAGTCATGCAGAGAGCACTGATTGGAAGGTGAGAGGGCAGGGAGGAAGGGCAGTTTGAGAATATATTCAGAGAGCCTTAAAAGTTTCCATACCTTGCCAGGCACTTGGCAAGTAGCGAATGCCTGTAATCCCTTAGGCATGGGAGGCTGAGGCAGGAGGATTATGAGTTCAAAGCCAGCCTCAGCAAAAGTGAGGCACTGAACAACTCAGACCCTGTCTCTAAATAAAATACAAAATTGGGGGGTAGGGTTGTGGCTCAGCAGTAGAGCACTCGCCTAGCACATGTGGGGCCCTGGGTTCAATCCTGAGCACTACATATAATTAAATAAAATAAAGGTATTGTGTCAACTACAACTAAATACACACACACACACACACACTCACACAAAATTACGCTGGGGCTCAGTGGTTAAGTGCCCCTGAGTTCAATCCCTGGTACCAATAATAATAATAATAATAATAATAATATTGGGGCAGAGTGTGGTGGCACATGCCTCTAATCCCAGTGACTCAGGAGGCTGAGGCAGGAGGATCACAAATTTGATGCCAGCCTCAGCAACACAACAAGACCCTCTCTCAAAAAATAAAATAATATACCCTATTTTATTCAAATGTATGATATGTCAAGATCATTGTACTGTCATGTGTAACTAATTAAAACAAATTAAAAAAAAGATATAATATTTAAAGACCAATTGAGGACATAAAATGAGCTCCATTTTGATCTTGAAGTATATATATACATAGAAATCTGTAGGAGGATGTTCACCAAGATATAAGTGATGATTATCTCCAAGTTGTGTATTGTGAGGAATTTTTTCTTTGTTATTACTATATTTCCAATTTTTATAGAGTATACTTATGTTGTCAGTATAGTATAGAACCCTTCAATATTAATTTTAATTTTTTTAAAAAGGTGAAGAATTACTGCACTGATGAGTTTTCCCTAAGGGAGGCAGCCAAGCCTGATTAATGCTATAGTAAATGAGAACCAGGAGAAGCCATGGCCAGGGAAGTGTCATGGGCTCATGTGAAACATACAGCCTCTGGAGGAGATTCTAAAAAGCAGCACCTGAATATGACCCAGCAGTTCCACTCTTCAGTACAATCCCAAGAGAAATGAAAACATATACCCCACAAAAACATTATGTATTACTTATGATAGCCAAAAAGTGAAACAGCCCAAATGCCCATCAGTGGATAAACAGATAAAAAGAATGCAGCGTATCCATACAATCAAATATTCAGCTATAAAATGGATAGGAGTGCTGAACCTTGAAGACACCTTGCTGAGTGACATTAGCCACATGGTGTATGATTTCATTCATACAAAATGTCCAAAAGAGGCAAATCATGGGGCTGGGGTTGTAACTTAGTGGTGGAGTGCTTACCTAGTAGGGTGAGGCACTGGGTTAGATCTTCAGCACCACATAAAAAATGCATAAATAAAAGGTATTGTACTCATCTACAACTAAAAAAAAATTTTTTTTAATTAAAAAAAAAGGGCAAATCAAGACAGATTAGTAGAGGGGAGGGGAGGGGGGATAGTAGAGGATAGGGAAGGCAGCAGAACACAACAGACACTAGTATGGCAATATGTAAATCAATGGATGTGTAACTGATGTGATTCTGCAATCTGTATATGGGGTAAAAATGGGAGTTCATAACCCACTTGAATCAAAGTGTGAAATATGATATATCAAGAACTATGTAATGTTTTGAACAACCAACAATAAAAAATTAAAAAAAATAAAAAATTTAAAAAAATTAAAAAAAAAAAAAACAGATTAGTAGACGCCAGGGGCTGGTGAAGGAAGCAGAGTGACTGCTAATGGGTGTGAGGTTTCTCGGACTTGGAGTTGCTATCTACACAGTTTTACACCAGCATCATGTTGGCATCTAATGTGTGCAAAAGATACAAAAGGAAAAAAAATAAGCTTTTCATTTGGCAATATTTTCAGTTTCTGGTGTGTTTGAAGGACTTCCTGGAAAGCAGTTGCCAACAGGTTAAAGATTCTGCTTTGGGCTGGGGATGTGACTCAAGCGGTAGCGCGCTCGCCTGGCATGCGTGCGGCCCCGGTTCGATCCTCAGCACCACATACAAACAAAGATGTTGTGTCCACCGATAACTAATAAATAAATAAATATTAAAAAAAAAAAAAAAAGATTCTGCTTCAACTTTCTCAAACCTTTAGCAAGAATGTATTTTGAGGGCTGGGGTTATGGCTCAGTGGTAGAATGCTCGCTTAGCATGCTTGAGGCACTGAGTTCAATCCTCAGCACCACATAAATGTAAAATAAAGATATTGTGACCATTTTAAAAACTAAAAAATAAATATAAAAAAAAATAATGAATTTTGATATGACGTAGACTCAATTCTTAGTCATCCCTTCAGAGTGATAGGAGGGGCCTTCCTCTACCCATAGGCGCTTACCATGTAGATTCAGTCCTGGCACACATTCTGGTCCCCAACATAATGAACAAGTAGATTCACACATCTCCCAAGGCCTTTGCCTCCCGCTGAGGCTCAGGGATGATGATGTGGTCCACAGTCCTAGATCAGTCTTTCTGGAGAAGTGCACCTGAACTGAATACATTTTCCTTCATGTTTAGGTGTCAAAATGTCTTGGCTTTACCCAAAGGTTATGGAGTTCAAGAACTGAAAATACAGCAGTCAGATTTACTGTTTGAACAGAGTCGCTGTGCAGTGCAGACAAAAAGGGCTGACAGTCCCGGCCGACTTGTTCCATGTGGGGCAGGTAAGGGATCCAGGTTGGACTTGCCTAGTATAACTTCTCCCCTGACAGACTAGTCTGGGAGGGTCTGCATCCTCCCAGCTTAAATAGGCAGTTTACCACTCTAGTAGTCAACAGTGGAAATGCCCACACCAGGTTAAGTTTATGGCTATGTGACCCTGAGCAAATGAGTTACCTCTCCTGGCCTCAGTTTCTTTATCTTCACATTTGAAGAGTATTATTTATTGTGTTTATTATGAGGACTAAGAAATTCTATCACGTGCATTTACTCTGTGTCTAGAATGTAATAAATTTTCAATGAAATTATAAGTTATTATGATAATGAATCCTGAACCACTTTATACTGTCGTACCCTAGAGGCCAGACATCAAAGTAAAATTATCCAGCTCTCATGGTCATGTAGAGTCAGAGAAATATTTTTATTAAAATTTTCTGGCATTCATTGGAAACAAACCAGTTTTAACCACAGAATTTTACCTTTTTGCAGCTATCAGCTGGGCTGCAGTTCCTGAGCAGCCATTGGATGTTACTGCCAATGGCTTTCCACAGGGAACAACAAAGAAAGGAATTGGAAGTCTTCAGGCCAGGTACAGCATGTTGGGGCATGAAGAGATGGTGACTGTGAACTTACACCTTCACTGAATAATTCCAGAACATTTTCATTGCCACCCCCCGCACCAAGAAAACTTTATCCATTAGCAGTTAGTTACCTGCTCCTTCCTCTCCCTAGCACTTGGAAGCTTAATTCACTTTCTGTCTTCTTGGGTTTGTCTCCTGGACAGTTCATATGAATGGAACTGTACAATATGTGCCCTTTTGTGTGTGGCTTCATTCACATAACTTATTTTCATGGTTCACTCATGTTGTAGCATGTATTAGTACTTCATTTCTTTCTGTGGTTAAAAATATTCCGTTATATGAATATGCCACTTTTAGCTCATCCATTCATGAATTGATGAGTACTGGGGTTGTTTTACTTTACTTTTTGTCTATTGTGAATAATGTAGCTATGCCATTTCACATTCCCACCAACAATGTGAAAGGGAATTCCATTACCCTCCATCCTGTGCAATTCTTGTTATTGTCTCTTTTTTATTGTAGCTATTCTACTGAGTGTGAGGTAGTATCTCATTATGGTCTTGATTTACATTTCCCTAATGACTAATGGTGTTCAGCATCTTTTTATGTACTTATTATCCATTTGTTGTAAGCTGCTGCTACTGCTGCTTTTTTTTTTTTTTTTTTTTTTTTTTGTACCAGGGATTGAACTCAGGAGCACTCGGCCACTGAGCCACATCCCCAGCCCTATTTTGTATTTTATTTAGAGACAGGGTCTCACTGAGTTGCTTAGCTGTTGCTGAAGATGGCTTTGAACCCGTGATCCTCCTATCACAGCCTCCTGAGCTGCTGGGATTACAGGCATGAGCCACCGTGCCCAGCAGCTTCTTTTTTGGTCTAGAAATTGAACCCAGAGGTATATAACCACTTAGCCACATCCTCAGCCCTTTTTAAATTTTTTTTATTTTGAAACAGGATCTCACTAAATTGCTGAGGCTGACTTTGAACTTGGGATCATCTGCCTCAGCCTCTCGAGCTGACATGATTATAAGGTGTGTGCCACCACCATGCCTGGACATTTTTTATCTTCTTAAGACAAAATATTTGTTCCCATTCTTTGCCCACTTTGTTAATTTGTTTATCTTTTTAGTTTGCATTTTAAGCCTGCTTTATATACTGTGGATACTAGTCCTTTATCAGATATGTGATTTGCAGATATTTTCTCCAGTTCAATGAGTTGTCATTTCACTTTATGATCATGTCTTTTAAAGCACAAAAATTTTAAAAAATTTTGATGGAATTAACTCTACGTATTTTTTTCTTTGGTTGATTGTGCTTTTGGTGTAATATTAAAGAAACTATTACCTAATCAGATTTCCTCAATGTTTTCTTCTAGTAGTTTTGGGGGTTTTGCTCTTATAGGTTAGAGCCTTTGATCCATCTTGAGTTGATTTTTCTGTGTGGTGGATATCCTCACCACATGTATGTGCATACCCAGTTGTCCCAGCACCACTTTCTTGGAAAACCTGTTTTTTCCCTAGACAGATTTTTAAAAGAAAAATCCCTCCTTCACTAGGGATTCTGATTTATGTAGGTCGGCATCGGCCAAGCAGCAGCATTGGTGAAGCTCCCCAGTGATTGGGTTGGCAAAAGGGCATCTGGAAACAGGACTCTGCCTCTTCAGGCTGGCTCTTGCTGAAGTGTAGGGTTTGCGGGCTGCTAGACGTGAGACCCAGGTTTCATCCCTGCAGGTTCGTGCCTATGCCCATGGGGCACCCTTTCTATTGCCTGGCCAATGTAGTCCCAATGCTTTTCCCTCCCTGTGAGCCAGACGTGGTCTGTAGTAGCTGGGGTGAGAGGGCTTCAAGGGAGAGGCTGCTCCACCACAGGCATTTCTGTCTGTTTGGATTGAATTGTCACCAGTGTGACTGCTCTGGAACTCCTACAATTTACAAGTAGTCCTTTTTATTCTAAATCACTTTTCCATTTCTTTGTTATACCTTTTAAAAAGTTGTATTGTAATTTAAGTTCACAGATGGATTTGTTTTTTGTTTTGATGTGCTTATTTACCTGTCTCAAAACAACCCATAAAACCCAACTTGTATTCATTTCTTTAGTGTTTTGTTTTTTAAACTAAAGGTTTTCTCCTCACAGCCACTAAGTGCCAGGGTTCAGACAGCCTACATAGCAGACCCTGCCTATCCCTAGAAGCCTAGGCTGTTGAACTGGAATCTTTTTCTTTCTTCCTTTCTTTCTTTTTTTTTTTTTGTGGTGCTGGGGATTGAACTCAGGGCCTTGTGCATGTGAGGTATGACTCTACCAACTGAGCTATATCCCCAGCTGAAATTTTTTTTAAATATTTTTTTAGTTGTAGATGGACATAACTTTTGTTTGTTTATTTTTATGTGGTGCTGAGGATCTAATCCAGGGCCTCACACGTGGTAGGCAGGCGCTCTACCACTGAGCCCCAGCTGAAATTTTTTGGAGTAAAGATATTTAGACCACTCTTTCCCCAGGGGAGTTCCTGGTTTCAGGACACTTTTTGTACTTTTCAGGGAACCAGCTCTGAGCATAGAGCAGGATGTGTGAGCAGAGTGGGTCATGAGGGACAGGACCACAGGTTTCCTGCTGATCTCTGTGTCTGTTGTCAGTGACAGCCTTGCATCTCCTCATGTTGGCCCCACCCAGCTGAGTGTGGCTTCCTTTTGCTGCTTTGCTCAGGAAAAAAAAAAAAAATTGTTCTTCTTTGCTGTGAGTCTAAAACCTTTAACCTGAAGAACTCCTCTCAAATACCACTGCCTTCTGGCTCAAAATCTGTCTTTCTTAAGATTCCTATGGTGCTTTTCTGCAGAATGTCCCAGTATGCCAGTCTTACCTGTATGATTGAGAATGCCTCATGTTCTGATCCTGCCTCTGTCTCCTAACTGTCTGGGTTATTTGAGGCAAATCCAGTTGCTCTCTGGGCCTCAGTATATTCATATCTGTAAAATGAGGATAGACGATCTGAGGCCTGACATATTGTGGATGTTTCTCCATTTAGAAGGCAAACTCCAAGCAGGGAGGAAGTATAAAAAGAGTAGAAGCTTTGGGATTGAAGAGATCAATGTTTAATTACTGACTTTCTTTCTCCCCAGTGATATGGACTTGAGCAAATTATTCGATCTTTGTGAACTTGTTTCCCCAACTATGAAGCAAATTAGCTGCTAGTATCTATCCCACAGGAATAATGTGAAATTGAGTAAGATGGAGTACATTAGAGTGTGCAGTTTTTGTCAAAATCAGTTTCCCTTTTAGTCATCAGATGAAGCTTTATATCATTATAACGCATGAAGGAAGCAGAATTGCCTTTATTCTAAGACCAACAGCTGCTTCAGAGAAAGATTTTCTCACTGCTCATCCCTGAGTGCCAGCATTGTGGGACCACCTTCTGTGGAACTACAGGGAATAGAAATCCTAATGGGTTTAGAGATAATGTGGTAGACTAGTGTAACATTAGAAGGAAATATTTAAATCTTTGTGTATTTTTACCAATAATGGGATAATAATAGGAAGTAGATAAGGTCTCATTTTTTTCGTTGCAGATGGACACAATATCTTTTTTTATTTTTATGTGGTGCTGAGGATCGAACCCAGTGCCTCACATGTGCAAGGCAAGTGCTCTGCCTCTGAGCTAAAGCCCCAGCCCAAGAGCTCATTTTTGAAAAGCTTAATTTTACTCTGCCTTTCTTTGCCCTGAAGAGACAAATTCTCTTCCCATGCCAGTAGAGAATATCCTGGAGAGATCATTATAGGGTTTGTTGACTCATAAGAGCATGAGGGACTTTTAGAAAAATCCAAGTGTGTCTGAGTATGCTAGTAAGGAGAGTGCTGTATTTAAAATGTCGGTTTGAATTCACAAGCATATATGTATGTGTAGTTTTCCTTGCTCTTTTTCTGGTACCAACTAGTGATTTTAAACAATTCACAAGGAAGAACCTAATACTTCAGAATGTTATCCTCCTTGCCAAAAGGACCCAGGGCTCCCTGCAGAGCAGCAGCTAACAGCCACCTAGAAATTATCAGCCTCCTTGGATAACGTCAGTAGCTTTGTTGAGCAGGTCTCTCTCTGACTTACCAGTGCAGTCATTGTGTTCTGCTGTTGAATAGGGCTTGAGAAAAGGCTTGCTTCTTTGGAGAGAGCTCTCCAGCAGAGGAAAGGTTCCCAGCATTCCCAATTTACCTTATTTTATTTTATTTTTTCCAGTGTTGGCAATCAAATCCAGGGTTTTACTCATACTTGGCAGTCACTCTACCACTGAGCTATCCTCCCATACTCCCAATCTATCTTTATAGATGTAACATCTTAACAATACTGATAAGGTGACCTAGGCTAAAAGTGTTCTTCTGGAAAGCAGAGTGTTGAAAACTTATATAGATCTAGTCTCGAGATATGTACAGTAAGACTTAAAAGTTAAGCTATCTAGCACAATGACTTCTGCAGTAAGGCTGGAGGTCTTGACATTCCACTGCCATCAGAGTGGTAAATAGAATTCAGTAGGTCTTTTTCCAGTGAGATTTAGGAGGCATGTTGAACCTTGATGTGGATCTGTTCTCCAGGCTGCAGATCATACACGGTTGGTTACTAAGGCTCTTGTTATTGTGACTGAAAGGCCTCAACATATTTCACTAATACTCAGTAATAATTTAATAAATTGTTCTCTGATATTTGATCATTGGTGGCTACTGGGTAGTGTGGACTCACCTATTAATATATCAAAAGGAAATATGAGCATCCTGGATAGCATATTAGTTTATTTTTTTTATGTTCCTTCTTTGTTGATTCTCTGTGGTATGAGCAGGAGAAATATTGAGTCTATAAGACTTTCCAGACTTTTGATCAATAAAATGTACTGTCCTGTTACCAAAAATGGTGTGGAGTCTCAAATCTGAAGATGAACTCTTGATTCTAGCTAATGAGGAACATAGCTGGGCATCCTTTTATCTACTTGAGAGCATATGTACAGTAAGACTTAAAAGTTATTCATTTTCAGGCTGGGGTTGTGGCTCAGCAGTAGAGCGCCCACCTAGCACATGCAAGACCCTGGATTCCATCCTCAGCACCACATAAAAATAAACAAGTAAAATAAAGGTATTGTGTCCAACTACAACTAAAAAATAAATATATTTTTTAAAAAGTTATTTGTTTTCATCTGGGAAAAGTTAGCCTAGATACATAGTACTAGCTGTATTCAAAAATAAATAAATAAATAAATCCTAAATCTTCCCTCTTTGAGGATCGTGAACTCTCCTGGCTTTCTTTATGCTTAATGTTTCTATTAGCTATGAACATTATTCTCTTGCTCCATTTTTATGCTCAGGTCGTTCAGGGAGCCCCATTTCTTTGTCTTGAAAGAGATGTTCCCTGCTCCCAGATACAGGATCCACTCTCCCTTGTGCACTTCCATGGATGGTAACATCAGGATCTAAAATCCATAGAGGAATGATGCGTGTTTCTTGCTGTTCCTGTGGTGTCAGCTTAATGTAGCCAGTTTGTTCTTTCATGAGTGCATCAGGCAAATGTTTTTAAAGCTGAAAATCTTGATTAAAATTAATTGTTTGGTTGTTTTTTAGTTAATAGCAAAATTATATACACATTTATACTTAAAACAACTAGATGGATGAAAGATACAATGTTATTTGGTGCCCACCCTTTGGATATATTTTCTCCAATGTTTAACAGATCACTTTTTTCTTGAGTAATAATTTCTGAATAAAACTTAGTTCAGCTGCACTTGACTAATGTAGCTATATAAACTCCAAGGACTTAGTTGTATAGCTTAAGCATTAGTTCCAGGGAATTAATATTTCAGTCTGACAGTTCTTAATTTATGGCAGCTTTAACTATAGAACCTTATTTGTGGTTTTAGCTCTTGGTGGATAAATTTTTTATTAAAAATAAAGAATTCAGTTCTTTATTAAATGGTGGGGGAAAATATAAGCATTTTGAGATAATAGGGTGTTTTTGTTGTGTTTTGTTTTTGGTCCAGTATCTTTGTGGTGCACCTGCAGTGACCCAGTGTATGGTTATATATTAAAGATTCCTGTATGCAATAAAAAAAACTTCCTGTCGTGAGCGATTTAGAAAGACTCTGTCTCAAAATAAAAAATAAAAGAAGGGCTGGAGATGTAGCTCAGTGGTAAAGCACCCCTGAGCTCAATCCTTAGTACCATTAAAAAAGAAAATAACTGGGCTGGGTTGTGGCTTAGTGGTAGAGTGCTTGCCTAGCATGTGTGAGGCACTGGGTTCAATTCTCAGCACCACCTATAAATAAATGAATAAAATAAAGATCCATCAACATCTAAAGAAATTTAAAAATAGATAAATAAAGAAAAATTTTAAAAAAAGAACCTCCTGTCAAACAGACTCATTTTATTCTTTGTAGAAGTAGAAACTACAGTTATTTTATTCAAATTTTATGCCTTAAGTGAACACTTATGTCAAATCAAGGGATCCTATATATGTGAATCTGTTATGGCTGTCTATTCTATTCCATTGTTCTGCTTATCCTCATACCAAAATCATTCTCTTCACCCTGGCTTTATAATAAGACAATTTATGTTAGAGCTACTCTCCTTGGCATGTCTTTGAAGAGTGCCTTGTGTTGTTTTTTGGTACCAGGGGCACTCTACCACTGCATTACATACCCCCAGCCCTTTTTAGGCAGGGTCTTGCTAAGTTGCTGAGGCTGGCCTTGAACTTGGGATCCTCTTGCCTCAGCCTCCCAAGCGCCTAGGATTACAGGCCTGCACCACCACACCCAGCTGGACCTTTAAATTTAAAGGAAAATTGTCTTCTTTCAGTATTGTCTTCCAAACAGGGAATATGGTATATCTGTCTATAACACTGGTGCCTCAGATTTATAACAAGTAGTTTGAGTATCCATTTATTTAGATCGTCTTAGATATTTTTCAGTAAAGTGTTTTTGATTCTATAATATTTTTTATTGATAGTTGCAACCCAAGAAGAAAATTTTTTTATAGAATTATTCCATCACTTAACATACTATTGGCTGTTTTATAGTCTCAATGAATTTTTATTATTTTCTTTATATAAATATCTCACATCTTTTATTAGATTTATGCGATGAATGTGCATTAGTTATATGTTGCTGTATAATAAATTGCTGCAAAAATAGCAGCTTGCTGTGCATAAATCCTAGCAACTTGGGACGCTGAGGCAGGAAAATTGCAAGTTCAAAGCCAGCCTCAACAATTTAGCAAGGCCCTAAGCAAGATAGCAAGACCCTGTCTCAAAATTAAAAATAAAAATGGCTGGGAAAGTGGTTCAGTGGTTTGGCATCCCTAGGTTCAATCCCTAATGCCAAAAGAAAAATAGCTTAAAACAACAACTAATAGTTATTATTTATTTCACAATTTCTGTGGATCTAGAATTTAGGATGAACTTAGCTAGCTAATTCCAGCTAACAGATTTGAGAGTTTGTAGTCCTTTAGGTTAGCTGGGCTATAGTCCTCTGAAGGAGTAACTGGGACTGGAGGATTCCATTACAAAACAGATGACTCACGTGGCCCACAGATCAGGCTCAGCTGCTGGCAGGGGAGTGGTGCCACTTGGTGGTGGCTGCTACTCCACAAAAATGATCCACTAGAGCAAGGCAGAAGCCACAGTGACTTTTATGATCTAACCTGAGAAGTCACACTCCACTACAATATCCTAATGATTATGTACAGGTCAGGCCCATTTCCCTGTAGGAGGGGATTGCACAAAGGTACAAATACCAAGAGGCAGGAATCACTGGGGACCATTTTGCAGGTTGACTACCCTAGGTGCTATTTTAAGTAGTTTATTTTTATCTCATTTTCTGGTCATTGCTTTTGTAATCTTTTTCCTTTTTGTGGCATTTAATGCTTGAATCCAGTAATCTTATTAACTACTTATTCTATTAATTTGGGAGTTCTTTTGGAATTTTCTAAGATAGTCTTCTCTAGATAGTGTTCCCTTTCCAATCTTCTACTCCTTTTATTTACTTTTCTTAACTGTGCTGACTAGAACTGACAAACATAATGTCACAGTCATCTGCAAATAATGATTTTATTTCTTAATCTTTTTGTTTGTTGGTTTGTTTTGTGCTGAGGAGTAAACATGGGTCTTCATGAATGCTAAGCAGTTGCTCTACTACTGAGCTACACCCTCAGGCCTTTTCCTACATTTATTTTATCTTGTTCTACTGACTACAGCCTTCTAGCAATGTTGAATAAAAACAGGGATAGAATCTTGTCTTATTCATGTTTTTTTTTAATGTTTTAGTTGTAAATGGACACAATACCTTTATTTGATTGATTTTTTTTTTAATGTGGTGCTAAGGATTGAACACAGTGCTTCCATATAGGCAGGCGCTCTACCACTGAGCTACAACCCCAGCCCTTCCTTATTCATGATTTTAAGGACATTTATGTGTTATGAGTTTTTAATAGACATCCTTATGAACTTCATATTTTTCCTATGCCTAGTTTGATAAAAAGTTTTAAATCATTCAGTGGATATTGAATTCTATCAAATGTTTTTTCTGCATGTTTCTCATGTTATTTTTCTCCTTTAATCTGTTAAGGGGAGTTCCTTTGTTTTTTGTTTAGTTTTCATGTTGAAGCAGTCTTATGTTTCTGAATACTAGCAGCCACTTCAGCATAGTTCAGGCCGAGGGACAGCACCAGGTGAGGGCTCAAGGTTCCCTGTAAGCAGTGATTCCTGAAGTGGGCCAGGTCCCAGCCAGGCACAGAAGCTCTTGGCAGACTGTGTGATTCTCCATTTCATACATACCAGTTGTGCGTCCAAGCTGAGAGTATGATTTGCTAGAACGATGCAGAGTACAGCATATAAGGATGCGACTGTACACTGTTGCGCATTTGTAAAAGCATCTCATATATTGTGCATATGAGGGAAAAGAAAACAACACACAACAGTCAAGGCACATCTGGCATGGATGAGCAGCAGTCAAGAAGGCCCAGGTAGGGTTGTAAGCAGTCACTCACTCACTCTTTAAGTATTAACAGTCTGACATCTGTCCAGAAGTTTGTTGTCTGGGATTGGCTTCGCTTCTAGAAGCCCAGAGTGCCTATAGACTCTGTTTCAGGTGGCTGGTCCAAATGAACTTAGAACTACAGTTCACACAAGGAACAACACTCATGTCTCTTGAGTTTTCCACCTCTTGTAAACCATATTACTGACACAGACAAGCTCCTTTAAAAGGAGTAGCTACTGGACAACATAACAGGTTCCCATCTCAAAGGGAAAAAAATCTTTTGGGGCTAGGGGTGTAGCTCAGAATATCTGCTTAGCATGCTTAAGGCCCTGGGTTTGATCCCTAGCATATCAAAAAACAAAAAAAAAAGAAGAAGAAAGAAGGTAACCAGGTGTGTCTTAGGAACTCTCTCAGTGTACTCCATTGAGTCTGTTACCTTAATGATTCCAGTGCTAATGACATTTCTTAAACTGAGTCATTTTTTGTACTTCAACCTGATCAGACATCCCAAGTCTAGATTTTCTCCTTGCCAAGTATGGACAGAAGGGGGCTCTTGACACTTTCAAACCTAAATACCATGTAAGTCCTATATCTCTGAATAGGGGCCTAGTACATAAGCAATCATCTTTGCCTTCTTTTTCTGAGCAGATCCCGAATCAGCAAAGTGGAACTCTTCAGATCATTCCAGAAGCTTCTGAGCAGCATTTCAGAAGACAAGTGGCCAGACTCCCTCAGGTGACGCTGTTGACCCACATTTTTCATGTTTGGGAACATTTCTGTTTTGGTTTGGGCTTGTGAACAGCAGGAAGCTTTGGCAAGAATGGCGGTTCAGCAAGCCAGTTGGGCACTTAATTATTGACCACATGTTTTTCTGTATCCACAGCTCTGCCTGCAGAGAATGGGAATTTGGAAGGTTTGTGTCTGGTCTTGCTGAAGTGAACAAGGGGGACATTCTTGAGTCTTAAGTCATAGAAACAAAAGCAATTTTTTTGCAATGAACACAAACATAAAACAGGTGATAGAGATGTGGGTTTTTTTTTGTTTTGTTTTGTTTTCTTTTGTTTTTGGTGATGCTTGGTGGAGATTGAAGCTAGGACTAGGTAGGTGCTATACTGCTCTAGAAGATTTTGCATCATAGCTGTTTTCAGGAGCACAGTGCACAGGTAAAGTTTCAGGTTGTCATGTATATGGATCCCCACCCCTTAACTGTAGGAAATTGATCAAACAACTGAAATCAATGTCTGCTAAAAGAAGAACTTTCATGGGCTAGGGTTGTGGCTCAGCAGTAGAGTGCTTGCCCAGCACGTGTGAGGCCCTGAGTTTGATCCTCAGCACCACATAAAAATAAATAAATAAAGGTATTGTGTCCAACTACAACTAAAAAAATGAATAATTAAAAAAAAAAAAAAGCAACTTTTCTCTGTGCTGTGACCAGCAAACAACTTGGGTCTCCTCAGATCTTGCCAAAGAACAAAAGAGTAAAAACAGGATAAAAGTGAATTAATGAGACATGAACCTCTGCTTCTTTGGCCGTAAGAGGAGTAGTTTCATTAACCATGTTATAAGATAGTTGAGAATATGTGAAATATTGCCTGTAAACCACTTGACCAAGACCTAGCTTATTATTGGGTTTTTATAACTGGTAACTAATTGTATTTGATAAAAATATTCTATGAGATACACATTAAAGAAATCATTAGTGCTATGGTTGTGGCTTACTGGTAGAGCACTTGCCTAATGTGTGAAACACTGGGTTCTATCCTCAGTACCACATAAAAAATAAATAAACAAAATAAGGGTATTGTGTTCATATGTAATTAAAAATATTTTAAAAAACATTATTCATATACTTATTAAAGAGGCTAAGAAAGACCATTTAGGAGGGACTGCTATGGTGGAATATAGACTGGGCTCAACCGCAAATACAAGGACGAGTAGAGACTTAAAGCAAAGGAGCAGGGGAAGGGATCGGTGGATGGAAATTACTAAGCAGAAACAACAAGACTAGTTAGGGGGAGTCTTCCTGGGCCTAACACACAGGAAGTTCTTGCTGAAGGTAAGCCAGGGTGATGAGATACCAAGAGTGGGGTAAAGAGTTTAATTTTGGCGGTGATCCAATAGCAAGGGTGGTAGGAGATTTTTTTTGCTAAACTGACCCAGCAAAATTCTTGCTTAGAGGGCTAACTTGACTTAGAGGGCTAAGGGCAAAGCCTAATGTCAAGGCCAGTCAAAAAAAGAACTCAAAGGATCCTGACTCAGTTTGGTCAAAGAGTCTATCAGGCCAAATGCATTGCTGCAAACCTATAATCCAGGAGGGGCAACCAGATTGGAAGTTTAAAGACAGCCTGGGCAATTTAGTGAGACTGTCTTAAAATTTTAGAAAATTTTAGCTAGGTACGGTAGTGCACGCCTGTAATCCCAGCAGCTCAAGAGGCTGAAACAGGAGAATCGAGTTCAAAGCCAGCCTCAGTAACAGCAAGGTGCTAAGCAACTCAGTGAGACCCTGTCTCTAAATAAAATACAAAATGTGGTTCAGTGGTCGAGTGCCCCTGAGTTCAATCCCTGGTACCAAAAAAAAAAAAAAAAAATTTTTTTTAGAAAATTCTTTAGCAGTCAGAGGTGGCTAAGGGATTTGGGAAGAATGTTGTCTGGCAATATATAGGAAAATATGTATATGATAGGAGTTTTCCTTTTACAATAGTGGGGACTGAACCCAGGACTTCCTGTATGCTAAGGGAGCACTCTGCCACTGAGCTACATTTCCAGCCTTTTTTATATTTGAGACAGGGTCTCACTAGGTTACCCAGACTGGCCTCAAACTTGCCATCCTCCTGCCTCAGCCACCTGAGTAGCTGGGATGACAGATGTGTGCCACTACCCAAACAATGGAAAATTCTTTGTAAGGAAAAAGGTAGCCAAGAAGTTTCTAATCTTTAGAGCCTCTGGTAGAAAACTTTAAACAAAAACAAACTTAGTTATTCGGCCTTTATCTGATTCTACCAGAACCATACAAAACTAGTATTCTATTATTCTGTTCGTTTTTACTGTTTTAGCCCATGTTGCTTTTATATGAATTCTCTACAAAGAAGACAGTTGCTCTGGGGAAGTACAGTAACATCCTTCTGTTTCTGGTCTCTCAATATAATTTCTCCAGCTACTTGCTCAGGTGTCTTGGGCCCCAAAGGTGAGTGGTTCCATGAGAACCTGTGTTGGTGTGTGTGCATTAGGTTGCAGAAGTTGGATACCTACCAGGAGCACAAGGAGGCTGCATCTGCTTACCAGGAAGCCTGGAGTGCACTCCGGAAGCAAGCCTTTGCATCCTGGATCAGAAACCCACCAGACTATCACCAGTTTAAATAAGAAAGAGAAGTTTTTAGAAGATCTGCTGGTTGCAGGACTCTTCATGTTGACTGCCTCTTCCTTCATGCAGGATAATCCTTAAGCTTTTCTAATGGCTAAATTTAAAAAAAAAAAAAAAAAAAAAAAACCTTCTCCCAGAGGACTGTACCTCATTTTTGTATAACGTAGATGGAATCCAGAACATAGCAGTCTATACTTGACTGAGAGCTGAAGAAGCTCTTTGCTAAAATGGCATCTCACTGATGACCTGGGCATCTGACTTCCATTGTATTTTATTGCTTCTCTACAATTCAAAATTAGAGTTTGGAACATGACGCTATAAAATCACTCTCCAGCAGCTCAGTTTTATGTGTTTCTACATTGATTCAGCCAGTATTTATTGGACTGAAATGATGTGTAATATCTGAAGCCTTACAGCTCATCAGGCTTAGAGAACATGAATTTTGTATCCCCAGCCTCTCTATCTCTGGGGAGCCATCTTTTTCTCAGGCCTCAGCAGTCGGGCTTGGTTGAGGTTAACTGGACTCCCCGGCTCAGGAATGTGAGCCTGCTCTGGACAGCCCTGTTTTCAGCACTGACAAGAAAGATTCTCTTTTGGTCAGAGGTGTGAGGGCCACATAGTCTTGGAACTATGGTGGCCGACTTTTCCTACCAAGTAGAGACAGCCAGGGGAGGAGGAAAGCAGCCAGGAGGACCAAGCTCTAGGGACATGATTTGGATGCCTGAAGCCAGCAGCCACCCTGGACCTCAGTTAAGTGGCCCAGATTCCTATTGTTTTGATTAAGCCTCTTGGCATTGGTTTTCTGACAGCTAAGAGTTCTGTCTAAAAGGCCACAAGTCCCTATAGTAAATCAGCAACAGACCTAGCAACCAATCCTGTTGGACTAACATCTAATATTAGCTCTCAACGTCTTCTCACCTTTAATAACATTGGACTGAAAATAACAGCTCTCCATGTTGGAGTCACTCAAGGTTGGCATTCTTAATAATTTTAAATATTTCTTAATAACAGCTTTATTGAGCTATAGTTCACATACCATAAAATTCACCTACTTAAAGTATACAATTTAGTGATTTTTAGAATATCCACAGTTACACAGCCATCAACCGTAGAACATTTTCATTACCCCTATAAAAAAACTTCATGTTAGTTTTCAAGGACTTTCTTAATAAAGTACCTACCACAAGCTGCATGGCTCTAACACAATAGAAATAATTCTGTCATTTCTGAAATCTAGAAATCCAAAATCAAGGTGTCAAAATTGAATGGGACTGGGCATGGTGACACACGCCTGTAATCCTAGTGGCTCAGGAAGCTGAAACAGAAGGATTGTGAGCTCAAAGCCAGCCTCAGCCAAAGCAAGTGCCAGGAAATGAGTGAGGCCCTGTCTCTAGATAAAATACAAAAATAGGACTGGGAATGTGGCTCAGTGACCAAGTGCCCCTGAGTTTAATCCCCCGTACCCCTACCCCCCAAAAAAAAAAATTGAATGGGACTTATGTTCCCTCTAAACCTAGGAAGGATCCTTCCCTGCTTCTTCCTTGGCACTGCTGGCTCGCAGCCGTCCTTGGCCATCCTTGGCCTAGCTACTTTACTCCAGTTTCTGCCTCGGTCTTCACCTGCCCTCTTCCCTTTATATACCTCTGTTTTTACCTGGCCCTGTAAGAACTCCAGTCATATGAATTAGGGCCCATCCTAATTCACTCTGATCTCAGTGAACTACATCTGCAAAGACCTTATTTCCAAACAGAGTCAAATTCTGAGGTTCCAGATGGATGTGAAATTTGTGGGGGGGATACTATTCAACCTAGTATAATACCTATTAGCCGTCTGTCCTCATTTTTTCTCAACTCCCCAGCCCTATGGCAACCAATAATCTATTTTCTGTCTGTGATTTTGCCTGTTCTGAACATTACATGTAAATGGAATAAAACAACATGTGGTCTTTTGTGACTGGCTTATTTCATTTAGCATAATGTTTTCAAGATTCATGTTGTACTATGAATCAGTACTTTATTCCTTTTTATGAAATGTTTAGTTGTATGGATATATAATTTTTTAATTAGATCATTATTTAATGGACATTTGGATCATTTCTACTTTTGGCTCTTGTGAATAGTGCTTCTGTGAACATTCATGGACAAGTTTTGTTTGTTTGTTTGTTTGTTTTTGGTACCAGGGTTTGAACTCAGGGGTACTTAACCACTGAGCCACATCCCCAGCCCTATTTTGTATTGTATTTAGAGACAGGGTCTCACTGAGTTAGTTGCTTAGCAACTCACAGTTGTTGAGGCTGGCCTCTTGATTCTCCTGTCTCAGCCTCCCAAGCCACTGGAATTACAGGTGTGCACCACTGTACCTGGCTCATAGATAAGTTTTTGTGTGAATATATATTCTTAATCTTTTTAATTATAGGAGAAATACTTTTTTTTTTTTTTCCATACTGGGGATTGAACCCAGGGCCTTGTGCATGCAAGGCAAGCACTCTATCAATTGTCCCCAGCCCAGGAGTAATACTTTGACACAATAAATCTTTTTTTTTTTTTTACAATAAATCATAATTGAATTTTTTTCCATAAGAAATCCTTTTAGATAGCTAGTAAGAAAGGCAAAAACACCACTACCTGAAGGCCAGGCTCTGCAGTATTCTGCTTTAATCCGGGGGATTCTTTTTCCTGACAGCAAACCCACACTATAACAGCAGGTAGGACACCTGGGCAGGAGCTTTTACCCAGTCTTTTTTTTTTTTTTGTACCAGGGATTGTACCCAGGGGCACTTAACCACTGGGCCATATCCTCAGCCCCCTTTTTTTGAGACAGTCTCGCTAAGTTGCTTAAGGCCTTGCTAAATTGGTGAGACTGTTCTTGAACTTGTGATCCTCCTGACTCAGTCTCCTAATTTGCTGGGATTACAGGAGTGTGCTATCACACCTGGCCAGAAACTTTTAAAGAGGCACATATAGAATAGTGTGATGGGTCCCCAAGAATGTATTACTCAGACTTAACAAACATCCGCTCTAGGCTAATGGCAGAATACCCAAGACAGGCCACCTATCTCTGAGGCCTCCGTGTCTGGCAATGGCATTAGGCAAGCACAGGCATAATGTCCATAAGGGAAAAGACTCAAAGGACAACACACTGTTTATTGTTATGAGTATTGATTTGTCCAAATTAGGATCAAAACAAGGCCTACCCAGGGTATTTGATATGTCTTTTAAAGAATCCATAACTCTATATCTTCCTTTTTATGTATCGAAAAATGGGTTATTGTCTTGTAAATTTTCCCATGTTTTGATTTGGTTGCTTATTTTCTTCAGGTTCCTCTTGCTGCCATATTTCCTGTACATTTGCAGTTACATGTAGAGACTTAATTATAACGATCCAGGGTCAGCTGATTCAATGTGAACACTTCGTAGGTGATTCTGTGTACTCGAGTTGCATCATATCTAAAGGACCTTCATATGTGGTGGTCACCCTTTCTGTGGGGTCAGCTGATCTATCCCACCACCCTCTCACCTTTCATTGTTAGCAGCTGTGTCAGGGATCTCTAAGATTACCCTCAGGTTCCATGATTCACTGGATGGATTTACAGAACTAGAAAAGCTGTTAGACTCAGTATTCCTGCTTACTGTAGAGAAAGAGTACAGATTAAAGTCAGCGAAAGGAAAAGCACATGAGTGAAGTCTAAGAGAAAACACACCCAAGCTTCTGATTGTCCCCCCTGTATTAACCCTGTGTTTCTGATGCTTTGTCATGGAAGGGAGGAGGGACTTGGCTGGCTGACCCTGAAGATACTGCCCTCCCAGGGCAAGCTAGCTGTTTCCTACAGAGTGAGTGCATGTTTTGATATGACACAAGCAATCTGAGCCATACCCCAACCATCTCCTTTATGGAACTTACACTCTGAGCCACTGTACTTCTGCCCTGATACTCATGGTCAGGTGTTAGGAAACTGGGACAAGCCAGCTATGGTTGCCTCCAGTGGCCTGTGCATTGAAGGCTGGATTCCCAGCTTGACCCCAGAGGAGGGTGGTGAGACCTTGAGGAGGTGGAGCCTAGTGGGAGGTCTTCAGTCACTGGAGATGTGCCCTTAAAGGGGGTAGTGGGACTCCAGCCCCTTGCTCTCCCCTTTTACTTCTCAGCTGTCACAAGTGAGCAGTTTACCACATCCTCACTGCCATGATGTACTTCCTTAGCACAGACCCAAAAGCAGCAGGGCCAGCAGACCCTGGACTAAAACTTTCAAAACTGTAAACCAAAATACTGCCCTTCTCAGGGCAAGCTAGCCCCTCCTGTTTTTAAGTTGGTCATCTCAGGAATTTTGTCACAGTGACAGAAAGCTAACACAAGCCCATAGCACCAGAGCCTGCTTACTTAGCCTTGTCCCCTCCCTTCCAATGGAAACCATAATAAAGGCTCTCACCCACTTTATCCCTCACTCCCTCTGCCTCCTAAATGACTCTGGTACTTCCCTCCGTGGCTCCTGTGGCACGCCTTGCCCTCCTCCTTAGATCTGTGAGTGTAGTGAGCTCTCTTGTGAGTGGCAGTCATCTCCTGTTCTTTGGCCTCACTACACCTGAATAATAATAATACAGTTTATATTTTCAAACACTATCCCAGTGTTAGGCACATGGACAGTGCCTAAATCTCCTAGCAATGATATGTGATAGTACAAGTGTGCCCAATTATGGAAGATCACCTGAGCTTTGGATGCTGCTAACATCCTATGAAGCACGACTGCCCCCGACTCGCCCCAGGTTACCAGGATCAAAATCAGTAGTGCTGAAGTTGAGGAACCCTCCTCAGGCAATGGTATTTTCAAGTCAATAGTTCCTCTCTCTAGATATTGCTCCAAATCTACACACAGTGAATGTTATTTCATTTTGCTTTCACTTTTTAGGGATGCTTTTTAAAAATTAAATTTATGTAAAATATTTATGATTTCAAAGATAAAATTAGGTTTCCTTTTTTTCCCCCTTAAGGTACAACTAAAGAGGTCTTCCAAACAGGAGTGGTGGTGCATGCCTGTGATCCCAGTGACTCTGGAGGCAGGAGGATCGCAAGTTCCAGGCCAGCCTCTACAACTTAGCAAGACCCTGTCCCAAAATGAAAAATAAAAAGGCCTGGGGATGTATGTATCTCAGTGGTAAGCACCCTTGGGTTCAAGGGTGCCACCACACCTGGCTCTCATTCTTCCCTTTTGATGTGTTCTGTGAATAGCCTACATACAACAATTTGTATTTTAGCCACTATATCTTTTGGATAGATTCTTAGAAGTGGAATTGCTGGTTCAAAACTTAAATGAGGGCTGGGGTTGTGGCTCAGAAGTAGAGCACTCACCTACCATGTGTGAAGCCCTGGGTTTGATTCTCAGCACCACATATAAATAAATAAAATAAATATATATAAAAAAAGAAAACTTAAATGAATATGTGATTTTACTTCATTTAAATATGATGTGGCATATTACGCAGAGGTACATGCCTATAATCCCAGCAACTCAGGAGGCTGAAGCAGGAGGATCCCAAGTTCAAAGCCAGCCTCAGCAATTTAGTGAGGCCCTGTCTCAAAAATTTAAAAAGACTGGGGATGTAGCTCAGTGGTAAAGTGCCCCTGGGTTCAATTCCCAGTACCAAAAAAAATTAAAAAAAAAAAAAAATATATATATATATATATATTTATATATATCATCCTAGTTTTATTTCTAAATATAATGAGTACACAACAGGATTACAACATGCCATTTCTATTTTTTAAAAGGATGAAAGATAAAGATTTATTTTTTGCTCATATATGCTAAAATATCTGAATAAATACACAAAAAAACAACCATCACACAGGGATTCTGAGAAGGGAAAGGAAGTGACTGGGACCCAGAAGTAAGAGGGAGAATTTATACTGAAAATCCTTTGTGTTTTGTTATTTAAAAAAATTTAAACCATGTTAATATAGTGCCTGTTCATTTCTTTGATTGATTGTGGTGCTGAGAAATTGAGTCCAGAACCTCACATATGCCAGGCAAATGCTCTATACTGAGCAACATCTCCAGCCCCAACATACTGCCCCTTAGTTGGAGTATGGGGGATGGAGCTCAGTGGTAGAACATGTGCTTAGCATTCCTGAGGGCCTGTGTTTGATCTCCAGTGCCACAAAAATAGAATAATCAGCAAGAACTAAATTTTGATTCCTCCTGGAAAGAAGAGGAGATGACGTCCTATGTCCTGTGGGCCTTTTTGCATTGCAGTATGATGCCGAGCACAGCCAGCTCACAGCCAGAATGCCTGCCATTCTAAGGGTGAATCTGACGTGCTAACGGATGGATCAGACATTCACCCCTGAGCCCCGCTGGATCAGTCAGCTCTTGTCTGGGCCCAAGACCCGAGTGATCTATCTGGGTTCAGGGGTGAATGCTTTTTATGTTTTTTTTTTTTTTTTAAAGAGAGAGTGAGAGAGGTAGAGAGAGAGAGAATTTCAACATTTATTTTTTAGTATTTGGCGGACACAACATCTTTGTTTGTATGTGGTGCTGAGAATCGAACCCGGGCCGCACGCATGCCAGGCGAGCGCGCTACCGCTTGAGCCACATCCCCAGCCCGTGCTTTTTATGTTTAATAAACATCCCAAGACCCTTTCAGGCAGTTTTGCTAGTTGGTTGAAGTTGATATAACAAATAAATAAGAATCTGGTCAGTGCAGAAATGGCCAGTCCAGAAGCCAGCTTATAATCAAATACTATCCACATATTTGGATGTCCTTCACCTCATAGCAACAGGTGAGCTACGGATACACTTACCAAATGAATATAATAAAATTCAAAGTAAATACAATTCTGTGTAATCTGCCAAATATACAGGATGATGTTCCCTCTTAATTTTTTCTTTTTTTTTAGAACTGGAGAAATCAAACCCAGGGCCTCTTAGGCTCATTAGGCAAATGCTCTACTACTGAGCTAATAAATCTCTTAAGTTATTAGATCAAGTTTTCTGAATTTTAAACCATAGAAACACCAAAAAAGCTGGGCATGGTAGTGCATGCCTATAATCCCAGTGACTTGGGAGGCTGAAGCAGAAGGATCACAAGTTTAAAGCCAACCTCAGCAATTTAGGGAGGCCCTAAACAATAGTGAGACCCTCTCCCAAAAGAAAAAAATAGGGCTAGGGGTGTGGCTCAGTGGTTAAGTACCCCTGGGTTCAGTCCCTGGTACAGAAAGAAAAAGGAAGAAAGGAAGGGGAGGGAGGGAGGAAGTAAAGTAAGTAAGAGAGGGAAGGAGGGAGGAAGGAAGGAAAAGCAAAATAGCCTTGGGAGTGTTGTACAGGGTTGGAGGATCTCACAACATGCTTCAAGCAGTTCTGCTTGTAATTCCACAGAATTGTCCTCTTTTTTCTTTTCTTTTTTTTTTTTTTTTTTGGTACTAGGGATTAAACCCAGGGGTGCTCTGCCACTGAGGTACAGCTCCAGCCCTTTTAAAATTTTATTTTTAGATAAAACTCAGTTACCCCAGCTGGTCTCAAACTTAGATCTTCCTGCCTCAGCCTCCCAGGTTTCTAGGATTACAGGTGTATGCACTGTGCCTGGCACAAAATTCTCTCTTCACTAACCAAATAACAAAAAGCCTTCGTAGATTTGGCTCTTTCAGGGACTGTTACACTTTCAGCATTACTGTTGCTTTGTCCTGGGTTCATAAGTAGGTTCTAATGTCATGACTACGTATGTGTGTTTTCCTTCAAGTTTTTAAAACTTGGTTGATTTTAATGGTTTTGGATGTAAACTACATGTAGTCATTTGTGCCACAAACCATGGGGTTAAATGCTTTTTTTAGTGCCGTTCATCAGCGCCAAGCATGAGCTCACTGTCTGGGGAAACTAAGCTGCTGTGGAGAAAATGGGTGGCTCTGGCCGCCAGCGCCTCTGTCAGAAGAAACGCAGGTCCTGTCTGATTCCGCTGCCTGTGGCCGATGGAAAGCTGTTTCCACCTGGACCTTGACAACATTTTTGGCTCTTAAGACAATGTTCCGAGCAAGCCTTAGCCAAAGTTTTCCAGTTTCTAAAACCCACTTCTCTTTCTGACAAGTTAATTATCTTTCCAAGCCCCACAGCCCCCCTGAGATAGTGAGAAAGCCACAGCTGTCAGGACAGTGCCATTGGGCACAAAGGGCAGTGGAACAGGGAAGTGGCTTCCAAGTGGCAAGTTAATGTGTATGTGCCGCCTTCAAGGGCTTAGGCAGATCTCCCAGAGAAACCAAGCCAGTTTTCCAGAAGGAATGGGCGATTAAAGAGCCAAGGAGGCAGATATTTTGGAGAAAGCATCTTAATTTTCCACAAGAAGGGTTTTTATAGAGCTCATATTAAGGGATCATAGTTGGCCTTCACATTCCTATGCACACGAATCTCTCTAAACCAAGATATGTCCATATGAGGCTAAGACTGCCTTCCTCTAAGGCTATCAGGATGGATCCAAAACCAATCTTAAGGATTACCTGTGATCCCAAAGGTGAGGGGGACATTCTGCCAGGAAACACCTCAGGGCAGCAGGCAGTCATTCAAATTCAACTTTAATTTTTTAAAACTGAGACCCCAGAGGCTGGGGGTGTAGCTCAGTGCAGAGTGCCTGCCTAGCCCATGGGAAGCCCTGGGTTTGATTCCCACCACAAAACTAATGGAAGGGAACAGAAATCAGAGCAGTGGTTGGTGCCTGATGTTGGGGAGGAAGCAGTAGAGGGTAACACACAGAACTCTCTAGATGAGGCAAACATGCTGTTTTAATTGCAGTGTTGATTCCTTGGGTATGAATATTTGTTTACATTAATTAAGGTCTATATTTTTGTATGTAATTATACCTCAATTTGAAATGTGTTTTTTAAAAAAAATTCCTTGCTGGGGAGGCTGGGGTTGTGGCTCAGTGGTAGAGCGCTTGCCTTTCCTGTATGAGGCACTGAGTTCAATTCTCTGCACCACATAAATAAGTGAATAAAATAAAGGTCTGTCAACAACTAAAAAAAATTTTTTTAAGTTTTAAAACAATTTCTTATCTGCTACTTGGTACAATTGAATGACTTGGGTCTAGATATTGAAGTAATTGTGTTCTGTTGATTCTGCCATTAACTTCCTGTGTGGATGTGGGGACTTCTGACCTCTCGTCTGCTCTACAAAATGAAGTCCCAGGAATTAGGATGCTATACTACAATAAGATTGCTCTTTTTTTTTTTTTTTTAAAGGAAGGGTCTTACTAAATTGCCCAAGCTGGTCTTGCTTGAAATTGTGATCCTCCTGCTTCAGCCTCCTGAGTGCCTAGGATTAAACACATGTGATACTACACCTGGCTATCATAAAAATGTTTTTCACTTTTTTTATTTGTTCTTTTTAGATATTCATAAAGAAAATTGGATATATAACGCAATGAGAAACTTTCAAGAACTCTACCTATTTATGCTGTGACATACAGATGGCCGCAGTAGTCATATTGGTGATATGGGAGAAATGGAAAAAACTTTTGTCTTAATCTAGTAACCCAGGCTCTGGATTCAGATATGGACATTTTGCCATTTGTCCAGATGAGCCAGCCAATAGAGATTGGAATCAGCTTCTAGAACTAAGCCTGTTCACTGCTTTTCAAAGCCCAAATGTAGCAGAGTGTCTCTGTGGGAAACAAGGCAGAAGCAGAAAATCACTCCAAGAGGGAACTCAGACTGCCAAATAATTGGTCTCGAGCACGAGTTCACTGGACTTTGGCTCATTCCTGAAGGGGAAGCGCTCACAATGGAAACAGTGATGGTCACTTACTCAGGCAGCCAAGAGAATGAAAAGCACATTGAAACCCAGCAGTGTCCCTGCGGGAGAGGTACAGTGGGCCCCTTGGTGGTGAAACCGACCTGACAACGAAGCGGATCACAGAGCCCATTCCCAGCGTCTGTCTTCAGTTCCACAACAGACCTTTATATGCATGCTCTCAGGAGATCTCTGAGAAATGATACAGCCAGCAGCCTAAGCTTTACCCCACAACAGATTCGGGCTCAATCTAGTTTGCCCGTTTGCTTTGAATTCCATTTTGTTGATTAAGAGAAAGAAGAGCCCGCTTAGATATAAAGTCCCTGCCAAAATACATCCCTCCTACGCAGGCTTCCTCAGCTTCCCTTTCTTATTTTCGCCTCTTGTGGACTATTTCCACCTCCACTCGCTCTTTTCATGCTGTATTTGTTCCTCAGCTTATCCAGTGCCACTGTGAATGTCCTTCTGTCCTAGCACGTCATTAACTGTTGGGCTGAGAGACCAGCTGGACGGGGGTGAAGGAATGGCAGCACAATCTAAACCGCTCTGTCGGTGCTCCCCCACCTGTGCCAAGCAGGCAGATGGCACAGCCGAGCTCCGCGCCTTATGTGAGTTGCTAAGGTGTGAATGCTTGTGTGCCCCCAAACTGTGTGTGTTGAAATCCTAACTCCCGATGTGGTGGTATTAGGAGGTGGTTAGGTCTTAAGGGAAGAGCCCTCATGAATGGGATTAGCACCTTTACAAGAGACCCCAGGGTAATTCCCTGTCTCTTCTGCCTTGTGAGGATATAATAAGATGGCCATCTAAGAATCAGGGAAATCTGCTACCTTAATCTTAGACCTCCCAGCCTTCAGCACTGAGAAGTGAATTTGTTGTTTATAAGCTATCTAGTTTATGATGTTTTGTTGGAATAGCCCAGACATGGGTTAGTATTTTGTTTGCATATACTTTGGCAGAATTCTGTCCTAAAATAATACTGTGGTAAAGGGCCATAAACCCAGGTATCTTCAGGAGTAGGAAATAAAGAGCCAGGCATGGTGGCTTTGGAGACTGAGATAGGAGGAGACTGAAACAGGAGGATTACAAGTTCAAGGCCAGCCTTAGCACCTTAGCAAGGCTCTAAGCAACTTACAAAGACCCTGTTTCAACATAAAAACTTAGTGATAAATGTGGCTTAGTGATAAATTGCCTTTGGGTTAAACCCCCAGTACCAAAAAAAGAAAAAGAGAAAGAGAAAAGGAAAGCACATGCGGTTAACTGGGAAGTATATTTCTTATTCAAACAGGAGGGTTTTGTTTTGTTTTTATTTATTCCATCTAATTGTTGCCAGATCCTAAGAATTTTTTTCAGGAGAAGCAAGAAAATGGATTTTTTTGGAGGGAGCAGGGGGTACTGATGACTGAATCCAGGGTCACTCTACCACTAAGCTACATCCCCAACCCCGCCTTTTTTTCCCATTTTTGAATTTTGAGATAGGGTCTCACTAAGTTGACTCAGGCTGGCCTCAAACCTGCAATCCTCCTGCCTTAGCCTCCTGAGTAGCTGGGATTAAAGGCATGTTTCACTAAACCCAACAAGAAAATAGGATTTTTCTGTACATTTCTTTGAATTGCATACAAACACAGGCCTTCATTTCAACCATCTGATCTAGCAGAACAAAGGTGGGTTTTGGCATTAGACTTGAGTTTGAATTGTGGCTGTAGGACGTACTGGTTGTGTGCTCTTGGGTAGGTGACTGCATTCTTAGAATGTCAGTGCCCTCATCTTTGAAATGGGGGTTCCATAACACACTTGGCAGTGGGGTCACAGGGATGTGCCAAAATAACACACAGCACAGGGAAGAGGAGGGTGTCTGCCACGCTGACAGTGACTAGCATGTGGAACTCCAGCCGAGGCCTGCCCCTTCTGCTCAGAAGTGACTCCAACTTGCCAGTCCTGACTTCTGAGAGCTTTTGCTAAAAATGTAAGAGTCTGTCCTCAAAAGAATAATACTGGACAGATTTGTGGAGCCTCTTGTTGCACGCCAGGCATGTGCACCTTGGCTTCCATATAGTGCTGCCTCCCACATCTGGAGCAGCAGCCTCTCCAGGGGCTGAGGAGGGGGAACAAGCCTGATCACAGAGGCATGTAGAGACCTCCTACGGAAAGCGTGGCTTTCTTTGCCTCAGTGTCAGCTGCTAAGATTGGGTTTTTTTCCTAAGAAATAAAGATGAAAAGGAATCAGTTGTACTTTCTTTTCTTTTTTTTGTGGGTACCAGGGATTGAACTCAGGGGCATTGGCCACTGAGCCACATTCCTAGCCCCATTTTGTATTTTATTTAGAGACAGGGTCTCACTGAATTGCTTAGTGCCTCGCCATTGCTGAGGCTGGCTTTGAACTCATGATTCTCCCGTCTGGGCCTCCTGAGCTGCTGGGATTACAGGCCTGCGCCACCATGCCTGGCAGTTGTGCTTTTAAAAGCTTTCTACAATTCAGTCTAATGAAGAGTGAGTTCATTCTCCTTCTTCCACATTCTCCTTGAAAGAGATCCTTGGGCTGCCTTTGACTCTGGTTCACAAGCCCATTCCACGACAGTGTGTTTCAGAAACTGCTGCAAAATTAAGATGTGTTAGTGCTTGCTGAGTAGGCTCTCAGGTCCAAGGAGGGCTGGTCCTATCCCTCCTGAGTCTCATTAGTGTGCCAGTCCTTGTATCCTGCCCCCAAGGTACTGGATAAGGGATAGACATCATGTGCTCCTTGATGACAGGAGCGATGGCAAGTGACTTCACAGTGGAACAGCACAGCCCTGGGGAAGGGCACAGCACTCTCAGGAGCAGAGTAGGAAGTGCGGAGGACTAGGAGTCAGCAAATAAAAAGAAATGATGGTAGATTTGGGGACAGTTTTGCAGGAAAGGTATTTGAGGCCGAGAAACATCCTATGTGAAGCTGAAGATGAGAGCAGAGATGCCAGGTTGACAGGGCCCGGAGAGGCTGGGATCAGCTGACAACGCGCTTGGGTAGAAGGGGGAGGATTTTTATGTCTTGTTAGACTGGTTTTGTCCCAGTGACACAGTACTTCAGGAATTTGGGGAAAAGGATCAGAAAGGAAGTTACATTTGGGAAGTTTGACCTCCTCTGCAGCAGAGAGGACAGATTGCAGGAACAGGAATAGTGGCAGAGGCCACAGTCGAGGGGACACTGCAGCATTTTGAAGAGAAATGATGAGACCCAGACAACAGTGGTTTGAGGAGCCCAAGGGATGGGGACTGACCAGGAATTCACAGAGGCTGTAAGGCTGAGTGTGACCAGTGGATGAAGATGAGGAAGCATTGTGTTCCTCAGGTTTTTACTGTTGTGACAAAATACCTGAGAAAAATAACTTACAGGAGGAAATCTTTATTTTTGTCCTGTGGTTTCAGAGGTCTCAGTCCATGGGCTGCCAGGTCATAGCTGTGGGCTGGAGGTGAGGAAGAGCATTATGGCTGGAGGGTGTGCTGGAGAGCTGCTCAGCTTATGGCAGCCAGCAGGGAAGTAGAGAAGAGGGGCCAGCTACACGCTTCTCAGGCATGTCCCCAGTGACCCAAGTCCTCCAGCTAGGCCCCACCTCCTCCAGTTTCCACCCCTCCCAGTATTGCCACCCAGAGATGAATGCACTGATGAGGTAGAGCCTCACGATCCAGTCACCTTCCCAAAGGCCCAACCTCGAACATGACTGCACTGGGAACCAAACCTTCAACATGCGAGACTTTAGGGGACATTCCAGATCCAAATTGCAGTAAGGGTAAAGGATGACTTCAGGTTACTGCCTGAGAGAATGGAACAAGGTGTCAGGAAGGGGTGCTGGTCTGGGAGGAGGACAGGAGAGCTCACTCTCAGAGCCTTCTATGATACCACAAGATGAGGGCCTCCCATGGACATGTGGAGGGGCTGTTTGGAGCTCAGGACAAAGTGGTAACTGGAGTCAAGAGCATGGTCTTGGACAATCTGTTTATAGGAAGTCATTGAAGACAAGGTCGGGATGCAGTCATCCAGAAAGAATGTACAGAATGAGAAGAGAGGGGCCCCTCTCTCCTGAGGATGGAGCCCTGGGGAAATGGAAGTTAGGGAGCAGGCAGAGAAACACAGGACTGGGTGTGACTGAGAGGCTGGAGGAAAACAGGAATAGCCAATTGGGAGCTTCAAGGAGGGAGGCATCTAAAGTACAAAATATTATGCCAGGTGCAGTGGCACACACCTGTAGTCCAGTGAATTGGAAGGCTTGAGGCAGGAGGACTGAAGTTTGAGGCCACCCTCAGCAACTCAAGGAGACCCTGTTTCAAAATAAAGAAGGGCTGAAGGTGTAGCTCAGTGGTAGAGCACCCCTGGGTTAAACTTTTAAAAGAATTAAACATTAAAAGAAAGGCAAGGAAGATAACAGCTTTAAAAAGTGTCCAATGGAGAGATTATTTTGGTAACCCCCACAAACACAGGGCCAGGGAAGTGGCAGATCTGGAAGCCAGCCTCTCTTGCACTGAGAAGTAAAGGGGAAATAAGAAATAGGGGCTGGGGCTGGGGTTGGGGCTCAGTGATAGAGTGATCGCCTTGCATGTGGAGGGTACTGGCTTCCATCCTCAGCACCACATAAAAATAAAAAAAATACAGGTGTTGTGTCCATCTACAACTAAAAAAAAAGAAAATAGAAAAAAAGAAATAAAGCCAGCTGCATTCACTCCTCTGAAAAGGGGCCTATCTCTGTTCTCACTGTTGGACCTTAAACCAAAAAGTTACAAAATATTGCAAACATCAATGTAAAAAATAAATACCCACCACCCAACTAAACTATTTTTCTCTATTTGCTTCGGGTTTTTATTTTCAGAACTGAAACATGATAGATGTTTTTAAAACCCTACATTCACCCATCACTAGCCCTATTCCCCTCCCTCCATGTGGTAACCACCATCCTGAACTTGGTGTTTCATTCCTTTGCACAGTTTATACTTGTATTACATAAGTTTATATCATTAAGCAGTATATACAGCTCTTTTGCACATTTAAAAACTTCTGGTCTTGCTTTTTTTCATTAATCAGCATTGGAGATTTGTAGATTTATGTTCATATCTGCAGCTCTCGTTCATTCATTTTAACTGCTGTATAGTATTCCTTTGTATGAGTATGCCACTTATTATCTCTGTTTTCCTGTTGATGAACATTTATTTCTAGTTGGTTTTTTTTTTTTTTTTTTGCCATAAAAATGAGGTCACAGTGTTCATGTACATTTCTTGTTTTTGTGAGGCTATTTCTAGAATATATACATAGAAATGGAATTTGATAGGCCATGGATTATATACACATTGAACTTTACCAGATATTTGCAACTTGCTTTTGAATGTGATGGTGTCATACACTTAAATAGGGTGTGTGAGAATTCTAGATACTTCACATCCCCAACATTTTATATATTGAAAAAGTTAAAAAATAAAAGGATGTATGTATATTTGATATGGTTTGATATGGAAAGATCACCAGGCTACAATGTTAAATGAAAAAAACAATGTAGCCAGGAGTGTGGCTCATGCCTGTAATTCCAGTTACTTGAGAGGCTGAGGCAGCCTCACCAATTTAGTGAGAACCTGTCTCAATATAAAATTTTAAAAGAACTAGTGATGTAGCTCAGTGGTAGAGTGCTTGCCTAGAGTGTGCAAGGAAGGCCCTGGGTTCAAACCATGGCACTGGGGGTAAGGGAGCAATGTCGAACTGGGCTCAGAGGTAAAGTGCTCACCTGGCAGATTCAGGGCCCTGGGTTCGATCCTCAGCACCACATAAAATAAATAAATAAATAAAGGTATTGTGTCCAACTACAGCTAAAAAATAAATATATATTTTTAAAAAGCAATATCTATATATTTATAATGTAAGAAAATAAGGACATATATTCATATTTAAGCATACTACTAAAAAAATAATAAAAAGAAATATGCCAGTAAAACTAGTTTCCCATAAGGGGCAGGAGTCAGAAAACAGTGGGGGAAACAAGACTTTGCAACATATTCCTGTCTTTTCATGGTACCTGCACCATGTGAATACATTAACTATTCTTTAAAAAAAAGTCCCCTTTTGATACCAAACACTGCTTCCAGTTCCAGACTGGGCTGCTACGGCCCCCATAAGCCCTTCTCCCAGCCTGGCAAAAGTAGGCACCATTTTTCTGACCCATTCAAATGAAAGTGAATAAAGAACATGGTCACACTGAAATGCCTTTATAAGAGGAAATTTTATTGTTAATTATTTACCTTAATAGTTTCAGAAAGAGAGAACAGATTAGCTCAGTCCAACATGATTGGCAGTTGGCAGAATCTAGTGAAGCAAGTGTTCTGATTGCTAAGGATTTAATTTGGATGCTTTTAATACTTAGCCATCTAACACTTCAAACATAATCCAGATTAAATGCATCATTTATTTCCCTTTCACTTTTAATACCACACCTACCTCACTTCATTATGGAAATATCTTCATTAAATATGATTCCCAGAGGAACAAGTTCTCTGGAGAATATAGCCATGAGGACAGTGCACAAAAAGAAAAACTCAAAATAAAACTCTGTATGATAATTTACTAGTCTAGGGAAACAAAACTTTCCAATATATTAAGAAATAAATCCAGTTACAAATGCACTAATAGTTCTATGTGAAGAGGTTCTGGAACAACTGAAAATGGCCGGCTATTTACAAGATCCACAAGCAGGAACGATGAGCCTAGCCCAGCACTGGCCCTTGGAAGCCAAAAGTGTTCTCTCCGCTGTAGGCCACATACAAGAATCCATCTTCATCTTTTTCCTTCTCATAAAGCTGTACCATAGTTAGGCTTGAAAGAAAAATAAAAAACATAATTGAAAATTGAGTCTGGGTGTCAGGAGAGCAAAACCCAAAGATAAGGAGCTTGATCTTTAGGGACATATAGTAAAAAATAATTCAGGAATCAGTATCTGCTATGACCTGCAATCTGTTTTATGGATGGGAAATGGAGCCATGAAAAGATTAAAACAAATTAGGAATCAGTAGATAAAACCAGAATTAAATTCTCCATCCTCCAGTCCAGAAGCAGAACCATGTAAGTAAATCCTTTTAAAAAGCCAGCTCCTTGAATGAGCTCAGGCTGGTTAGCACCTGAATTCTTTTTAAATGCCAAGGGCAAGGGGTGGGGGAAACTAAGCAAAATGAAGAGCCTAAAGACCATTCCTGTGTGGGTAAAGGACCCTGGTAAGAAAGAGTATATTGGGCTCTTTCCTCCAGGCTGGTTTATTTGAAGATTTATAACTTATGGTAGGTACCGTCAACATCATCTAAGAGAAGTTTCTCCCCTCACACATAAGGCAAAAAAGCTCATACTGTATCTGGGATCCAAAGAGGCCTGCCTGCCCAAGCTCCAAAGAACCCTTCCGAAATAAAGAGTTTCCTTAAACTAAAAGTGTGGGTGGGAAGCTGGCTTTCCCTAGACCATAAAACAGACTGCAGTGGAAATCTAATCTAGTTCTGTCATGAAATTGAGTTGTCCCAACTCCAGAGTGAGACTAGTAACACCATGACACCATGCAACTACCTGAGACAGCAGGAGGCGTATGCGTGCTAAACGTGTGACCACGAACGACGCTGTAACTAGAAGCAGCAGTAAGATGCTCGTCTAAAAGCTCACCTCAGACATTTGAGGTTAACAGCCTTGACAAGTCTCAACATGTAAACCAGGTGTGGGGGCAGCCTGATTAGAGAGGAGTCCCAGGCCTCAACCTGGTAAAGCAATGGCAGCCCCACCCCCTGCTGCTTTGCTGCTAGTGGGCTGACTGGGACCCACATGTAAACACACACAGGCACATCTATAAAAGGGGATTTTGTTTTCTCCTTTTCTATTCTTCCTGCACCATTTTCAAGCTTGGGACAGCTGTGTGGGAAGACTATTAAGGATGCGGGGTGGACGGCTATGAATATGAAATGGCCTGCTGCCAGCATCCCGTAAAATAAGAACAGTGACCCTGTGAGGATCTCTTGACCTGGAATTTGTAAAATAAGAGCTCCCTGGAACAGCTCTGTTTAATAAAAATGTCTGCTGTGACAAAAATGTCCTGTATCGATGCTGTCCAATACAGCAGCCTCTGACTACATTCAGCAATTGAAATGTGGCTTGTCTGAACTAAAATGTACTATAAGTGTAAAACACAAGATTTCAAAGACTTAGTATGAAAGTGAAATAATCTCAATTTTGATTAAATGTTGAAAAGATAAAATTTTAGATATTTAGGGTCAAACTATTAAAATTAATTTCACCTGTTTCTACTTCTTTACTGTAGCTACTAGAAAATTTGCAAATCATATATGAGGTCTGCATGCCCTAAAACATGTGAGGACTCGGGCGTAGGTAGGTAGAGGAAGGAATCCAGCTCATGAGAATACTTACAGTGCTCAGTCTCCACCTTGACTGCACATCAGAATCACTGGGGAACTTTACAAAGATCTCCCTGCCCAAGCCCCACCCCAGACAATTAAGAATCTCTGGAGGAGGGACCCAGGCATTAGCACATTTTTAAATGCCTAAGATGAGTCCTTATGCAGCCAGGTTGAGAATAAAGAAACATTCTTTTGTGGGTGCGGGGAGATGCTCATCTTTAAGAGCCCATATTACCAGGGAGTAGGAAACCAGGAAGTGAGTACAAAGCCAGCAACCAGCAGAAGAGCTTGAACATGCAGCTGAGCCTCCCCAGATTTTTACCCAGTGACAGAATGCCTGGAGAGAAAACCCAGTTTTGAGACTCTTCAGGATGAGACTACTAAGAAAACAATTAAAGCTAGTGCCACAACTCTCTTTACCCCACATGGTCAGTGTTCAGGGTGCCACAAATGAGACCTGTGGTAACATCTCACCATTGCCACCACCAAATGTGTTAACACGGTTAGCAGACACTGCAATACAAAGACAACCGTCCCCTGGCACTTAGTTGAGTTCCATTTGGGAGACCACGTTCTGCTCTTTCCCTAGCAAGTTAGAAGCCCTAGTGCAATGACTCTAGATCCACTACTAAATAAGAAATACTCATGGAACTTCATACATACCAGCAGCCTACCCCAGACTCTATGGTGCGCACAGTGAGCAATGACTACAGAACCACTACTAAGGCAGGTTCTGAGACTCAGCCCTGACTTTTGGCAGGTAGAGGCCCATAAAAATGTGGCTTTTGCTTCTTTCTGTTTTGAGATTCCATTGTCTTTTAAGTAAAAATTGGTTTTGTCAGTTTAAGCAATGCCCAAGCAACAACAGAGGCTGATAAAAATCCTAGTTATAACAGCAAGCATGGGCCAAACACTGTTCCAAATACATAACACAGGTTAGGTCCTTCGATCCCCATAACAATCCTATAAAGCAAGTGCTATCACAATTCACAGTTCAAAGATAAGAAAACTAAGGCACAGAGAGGTCAAATAATGCACCCTATGTCAAAAAACTAGGAAACATTCTTATCATCAACTTGTGCTCCCTCTAAGAAAGAAAGACTTATGTCTTTTCTGATGTTGTAATGTGACAGCTAATGGTTGTGCCTAATGTACAGTCCAACCCTGTTCTTTTCCCACAAAGAATCATGTGGAAGTTCTATATAGTTGACAGCAAAGTAGTGTGTCCTTATAGTAGGGCAAGGAACTTGATAACCAGACAGTGCTCAATGCTACACAACTTCCTGATTTTGAGGCTTCAGTGGCTGCCATGGCACATTGGTATGGTCAAATGACTTGAAAATAGCCGTTTCGGGACTGGACTACACTCATGCAATGTCAGAATAACTTGGCAGGAGCCAAAAAGAGCTGGACCACAAACAGAGTTTAAAAAAAAAAAATTTGTTTAAAGACCCATTAAAAGTGCATTCAAGTGGAAGTACAGGGGGGCAAAATGTAACCTTACTCAGCAGGTAGTCTGTATAGCAGAAGGCTGGTATGTTGGTTTAGAACACATTCCATAAGCCTCTCAGGGAATGAGCTCCCCTCTCAAAATCCAGAGGCCTGAGCCACCAGCACTGAATTGTTTGGAATGGCCGAGAACCCTGAAGCATAGAGGCAACTCTAATGCTTCTGCCCAGCTACGCTACCCAGGCTAGCTAGGTGGTGGAACATCTCACAAGCAGCACTGCAACTCCAAGGCTTCCTGCTCAAGTTAGTGGGAGGTGGCTTAGAAGACACCCAAAGGTAACCTCCAGTCCCGCGTTTGCATGCCTAATGCTGTGTCATCAAGTACTTCATACACACATCTGAGAAGGATGCTGCCTGGATGTCAGGGGCACTGCCACCTTCTAAGTCTGATGAGGAAAGAAACAAGAAAAGATAATGACAAATGGAAGACATGCGGCCAATCTAAGGTGAGGTAGGACCCTGAAGTACTGAGTGAGATGAACCTAAATTTTTTCCTAAAACTTTGTTCCCCACTCCTCTATTCAGGATCACACAGACCCAGGCAAAACTACTTCTGCACTGGAGGAATTAACCAACAAAAAAGGGCAAGTTTCAGCAAGATCCACATCCAAAAACAGCCATGCTCCTGAAGGTAAACATTAATTTTTGTTTTGTTTTACAGTGCTGGGGATTGAACTCGGGGACTCATGCACACTAGGCAAGCGCCCTACCACCGAGCAACATCCCCAGCCTCAAACATTAGTTTTATGCTACTCAACAGCCCTATGAATTGAGGGAGGCTGATCTACAACTGTGAGTACTGAATCCATGTGAAACCTGCTGTCAGCCCCAGATCAAGGGCAGGTCACAGAGGCTGCGATTCAGGCTGACTCATAAACTGGCTGGACTGAGAAACACACTGGCCAGCCATCTGCTGAGGAACCCATGTCCTTTCACTGGACCTGGACTTATTTCTCAGCAGGAGGATAGGTGGGGTAAAGACAGAGGACAGTAACCACTACTATGGAAATTGGAAACGTAATGGCTGAAAAGGAAAAGTTCATATGGCCCTGAAGAGCCAGGAATGGTGACACACACCTGTAATCCCAGCTAAAGGAGGCTGAGGCTGGAGGATGGCAAGTTCAAGACCTGTCTAGGTAACTTAGGGAGATCCTGTCTCAAAATAAAACATTAAAAAAAAAAAAAAAGGCCCAGCATGGTGGCACATGTCTATAATCCCAGCAACTCAGGAGGCTGAGACAGGAGGATTCCAAGTCCAAAGCCAGCCTCAGGAACTTAGTGAGTCCCTAAGCAACTTAGTGAGACTCTGTCTCAAAAAATAAGAAGGGGTTGGAGACGTGGCTCAGTGGTTAAGCATCCCTGAGTTTAATCCCTGGTTCTCCCCCACCCTCCACCAAAAAAAGGACTGGAGATGTAGTTCATTGGTAAAAATATTTCTGGGTTCAATCCTCAATAATAAAAAGTTTTTTTTTTAATTATTTACATATGTATATATATGTATAGATTGTATATACATGTGGATGTCTATGTATATATTCATTCTGAAAGATCCCCAAGATTCTAAAATATAAGGAAATTCAGGTTATACCTGTTTATCAGATTTTTCTCTGAAATGAACAGACCTTGTTCCATTGCTGAAATAAACCCTGTGGTATTTACCTAGAAATGATCAAGATTGCTAAATTGTTTTTGTGTGTGTGTGTGTGCTGGGTATTGAACCAAGGGCCTTGTTCATGCAAGGCAAGCACTCTACCAACTGAACTTTATCCCCAGCCCCAAAATTGCTAATTTAAGCTCATTTCTAAATAAAGGATGTACCATTAGACACCATCATCTTTAACAGTACCAGTTTCGTGATGTCGAATTATAATATTTTAGATATTTAATAACAGACTTTTGTTTCTATTTTTAAACAGGGAATTAAGATTCCTAGCTGCATGCCTATAATCCCAGAGGCTAGGGAGGCTGAGGCAGGAGGACCGAGTTCAAAGCCAGCCTCAACAATGGCAAGGTGCTAAGCAACTCAATGAGACCCTGTCTCTAAATAAAATACAAAAAACAGGGCTGGGGATGTGGCTCAAACGGTAGCGTAGCGCACTCGCCTGGCATGCGTGCGGCCCGGGTTCGATCCTCAGCACCACATACAAACAAAGATGTTGTGTCTGCCGAGAACTAAAAAAAATAAATATTAAAATCCTCTCTCTCTCTCTCTCTCACTCAATCTCTCTTAAAAAAAGAAAGAAAGAAATGGACTTAAAAAAAAAAAAAAAATAGGGCTGGAGATGTTGAGTGCTCCCGAGTTCAATCCCTGGCACTCTCATCCCCCACCAAAAAAAGAAGATGATTCCTGTCTGTGCTCTAAAGATACAAGACCATTGCCAAATCTGGGTTCCCCGCTAAGGCCATGGCTGGGAAACTTATGTTCTTTGTCAGTTCTGTCTGCATCAAGTTAGTTCCCTTTCTGGTTTTGCCCTGATTCCTGATACAGGTACCTAAACTGAAAATTCAGCTTTCCACTGCTAAGTGAAAAAGGAAAGTGAGATTCCCCCATTTGTTAAAACAAGAATTCAGAAAGAATTAAGGAAGTAAAACTCTTAGGGATAAACCTGTTTCTATTTAACTCTAATTATTCTAAACTATAATGAAACCTCAAGGCAAAAATAACTGAAGTTACTTCTTCAGCCTCAGGCATAAGTGATTCCTGTGCAGACCTGTCAATTATGCAAGAAGAGCTCCTGCAGGCCTGATGCATCCTCTGTGTGTTCTGATTTCCCCAGCTACTCTCTGCAGGCTGCAAGCACTGGATGAAGGTTAAAAGAGACTCCAGGCTTCCCCGAGGAGGCTGGAAAAGAGCTAAAGAGGAGGCTGTTCACTTTCTTTTGTGTTGCTATGGGTGATTACATTTGCATAAGGCCTGATGGTGTCACATGCCTTTTTTGTTTATAAACAAATTTGGTTTTAAGAGTAAAACTCCAGGGCTAGGGCTGTAGCTCAGTGGCAGAGCTCTTGCCTAGCATGTGTGTGAGGCACTGGGTTCAATCCTCAGCACCACATTAAAAAAATAAATTAAAAAACGATGCCATCCATCTACAAAAAAAAAAAAAGAAAAGAAAAAGAAAAAGAATAAAACTCCAAGATAAGCTGGGTGTGGTGGCAAAGGTCTATAATCCCAGACTGTGAGACTGAGGCAGCAGGATCCAAGTTCAAGGCCAGCCTAAGCAATTTAGCAAGACCCTAAGCAACTTAGCAAGACCTGGTTTCAAAATAAAAAATAAATAAAAGGGCTGGGGATGTGGCTGAGTAATTAAGCATCCCTAGGTTCAATCCCCAATACAAAAAAGAAAAAAAAAAAGAATAAAACTCCAAGATGAACAAAGAATGGCTACATAAATTGTGGGGCAAGATATCATTAACTGTACCCAAAAGTGCTATGGACCTGGGCAGAGGGGCCCCAGCTGATATTCTTTCTCTACATCCTGAAGAGTGAGGATTTGAGTTCTAAAATTCCTCTTTGTTGCTAGGCGTGATGGGCATGCCTATAGTCCAAGCAATTCAGTAGTCTGAGGCAAGTTTGAGGCCAGCCTTAGCAACTTTTTTTTTATGGTGCTGGGGATTGAACCCAGGGCCTTGCGCATGGGAGCCAGGCACTCAACCAACTGAACTATATCTCCAGCCCCATATGTCTCAAAATTTGAAAAACAAAAAAATAAGGACTCGGGGTATAGTGGTAGAGCATTCCAGGTTCAAGGGTTCAACTTTATTTACTGCAAATAAAAATCCAGATTTGGGTCACATATAATCTACTTTAGGAAGGATTCTCCCAGACTGAAAAGGCAAATGGGGCTTGGAGAGAAAATGGCCCTGAAGCAACCTCTCCTGACCTGAGAATCACTTTTCATTTCCAATTCTATTTATCTCAGGGATAATAAAAAAGGGGTAGCTCATAAAATCTACAGCCATTTTAATTGCTAGATTACCATGGCACCATCAGAGAAATAATGTTTCCAAAAGCCTGCTTCATTTCCTCAAGGAGTATCAGAAGATCAGCATGGAGAAAAATAAACTCAATGCCATAGATCCTAGTCATCTACTTCCTCCCACTAAGCTACCACCACCTCCAGGAAGAAGGAAAATAGGATCGCCAAGGCTCTGTAAAGTTCCAGGTGGTATGAAATAAGATTTTCCTCCTCCAACACCTTAAGGGAAGCTGAGAGTGACCTCAGGGGCCCAAGGTCTCCTCCCCTGCTAACACACTGCCCAGAGGCCTATAAAGGGAGGCTACAAGATCCCAACAGTGACAAGATCACTACTAGAAACACCACCACAGCTTCCAGAGCTACAGCAATAGCAGACCAAGGCACTCAAAGAGCAGTGCCTTTCATTTCTTTCCTGCCCCGCCTTGCTAACACACAACAGGAAGTGGAGGTGGTAGAGACTGTGAAAGCAGCAATCAGACCAAAGAATAGCCAGTTTTTCACCTTTAGTAAAAATAAGGTCTGGAATTTGGCTCAGGCCTTTTCTGGAGCTTTTAAGAATTTAACAGGAACATATTCTGGCTAGTTCCCAGGGCTGATGAACACCTTAACTATTGATTGACTGATTGATTACAATACTGGGGACTGAACCCAGGGTCTCATGCATGCTAGGCAAGTGCTCTACCACTGAATCCCTAGCTCTCCTTATTTTACTTCGAGACAGTGTCTCACTAAGTTGCCCAGGCTGACCTCAACCTTGGGATCCCCCTGTCTCAGCCTCTCAAGTCACTGGAATTATAGGCATGAAACCTTAGCTTTTAGAAGTTTACTTTTGGGTGGTAACATGAAACCTAGTTTGAGTCACTAAGATGTGACCAGGAATTTACACTGAGGGGGCCAGAATCTAGTTCTGAGCTCAGAAGTGCCCAATCAGTACTAGGAAAGGACTGACCAAAGATTCAAACTGAGCCTGTCCATTTTTCACAGGGCACTAAAGCTGAATTGTCAACTACACTGAAGAGAGAAATTACAGTGCTCCTGTCTAGATTCAGGTGTCAACAGGCAGCACAACAATTAAGCTGACAGAGGTAGTATAGGTCTGTGAAGGGACTTCAGAGTCCTTAACTGGACAGCAGCTATTTTATCAGACTTAAGGATCAGGAAGATACTGACTCACAATGGCAAAGAGCAGACTTTTGTAGCAAGCACGATTATTAACTGAAGCTGAGCCTCAGGAGGGCCCATAAGCTTCCAGTGGAGAGCAACAGTGCTGATTTCAGGAACCATTAGCAGAAAACCTCATTTCAGGCCTAAATTCTATCTGTGGCTTAAACCTGAATAAGGGGATCTGAAGCTAGAACATTTTCTTTTAAAGTCCAACCTTGTCTTATTTTCTTGAGCCAAAGTTCACTCAAAAGTATTTTAGCCCTTTATTATTTTCCTGGAGCTATGGTTGTGGCTCCACATTTGCAGGGTCAGGACCCCTAGAGTTTCCAGACCTCCAAAGTTTTGAGTTCAATAAGCAGCCAAAGAGATGTCTAATACCAGAGGGCTCATCTAGTAAACATCTCTCACCTGGACTGTGGGACTGTCTTATCCACAAACAAGAAGATTGCCTTTTCAGAAGGAAGCTGGATCCTTTTCCTGATGATCCACATGAACTGGGCCACAGTGATGTCAGATGGAACCAAGTACTTCCGTTTGTCAATGTCAACAATCTGAGAGCCAGAGACTTTTTCCACAATCACCTGGAAAAGTAAGAAGAGGTCAAGACTGGATTTCCTAAATGAGGCTCTGGCCTTACACTGTCAGGGAGGTGATGAACAGTGTGGGGAGGGATGTGGGTGGGAAACTGCATGAGAAAATATGCCCATGACTTAATAAGCCACACTCTGGAGGCTAAGAACCAATATAACTGTGTTATAGGGAAAACCTAAGTGCTTTTCTGTGGTCAATTATCTCTCTCACCCCTGATAGCATTTGAAAGAGAAATACAGCTACTAAGCTTTTCAACATTTTATCCAGGCAGACACAAGAAAATCTGGTGAGGGTTTCTCCAATGGCCTCTTACTCTAGTACCCCAGAATGGACCCACACTACTGGAGAAGTAAGATCCCAAGGAACACAGGAAACAAGAATGAATGGACTTATAACATGCTTGGCAATCCCAGCCAGTCAAGAATAAAGCTGTTCATATGGGCTGTTACTTCTCTCTGAACAGGTTTTGAATTTGCCCCTCCAGCTCCCTCCCCAAAGGAATCGGTTACAAGCAAAGAGCTATAATAACAGACCACGATGTCCCTTGAAAATCAATAAGGATAATAGAAACTATCCCCCCGCCCCATGAAATATCAGATCATTTGTATTATTGATTAAAGGGAAAAAAATTTCAGATTTTTTTTTTTTTTTTTTTTTTTTTGGTCAGGCATGATGACAGGGTCAGGGTGAAGAAAAGAAGCTAGTAAAGATAGAGGTTCAAAGTTAAAGATGAAGGTCCTGGGACTAAAGTATCACTTCCAAGACTAAAGTGACAGTCTCCACCACCATTCCCAAAGTGGCAGTGACCTGTTGCCCTGTCCTAGAACATCGTTCCTTACATAATTGGCGAGGGAGCCCAGAGACTGCAGACAGCTCACTGGCCTAGATCGGGAGATTCAGCACTGAGGCACCTGAACAGCACCAGCCCTAGCCCCTTACCCCCTGGCCGCCGCCGCCCCGACCCAGACTGGCCCATCTGCTACAGGGACTGGAACCCCAACTTGTCAACTGTTGAATGGCCTAAGGCCCTATCACGGCTCTTCAACGACACAGGTGACAGTGGGGTGAGGGGGCGAGGGTCCAAATACTCACTGGAACCCGGTCTGGATACTTCGCTCGGATCTTCGCGGATTCCACGCATCTATGTTCTGTGAGAGAAACACACCGAGCTGACGTCGCGCCTGCCCGCCGGCAGGTCCTCGGTTCCCGGGCCGCTGTCCCTCCTCCGCCCTTCCCCCCCCCCCCCAGCGACCCGTGCACACCCCGGGCCCTGATGTGTCGTCCCCACAGCCGCAGTCCTTCGTCCCCTAGTTCCCGGAAGAACCCGCGGAGGTGGCAACCGGTCAGTGAAGGGCCCAGGGATGGGGAGGTGGCAGGGCCTTGGCGACCCGAGCCCGGAGCGCGGCATCTGCCCCGCCCGCCCTGGCCCAGAGCGGCCCGGTGGGGGAGGGGGCTCTCCCGCCGCTCCGGTCCCCTGCCGCTGGGCAGGCGGCCGACTGCTTACCCAGCGAGTGGTCCTCCTTGAACATCCACTTCATGGCGGCGGCGGGGAGGGGACGAACCCGGCTCTCGGAGCCGCGGAGTTGAGCGAACCGACCACAACAACAACGACGGCGGCGGCGCTGGCGGCGACTACACGACAGGCGGGACTTCCTGCTGCCAGAGCCTAGCAACCGTTCAGGGCGGGGCTTCCGGCGCCATTCGATAGGGCGCCTCACCTGGGGGCGGGGCCCTCTCAGGGGGCGGGGCCGAGGAGCTGCGGGAGGGTGGGGAAGGTGAAAACTGGACGGTGGCTACCGGGTGCGTGCGTGAGTGATGTTGTGGACGCCGGCTAGGGGTGGACAGGAGTGTGGTGTCGGGGCCGTGGGGTTCCGGAAAGAATGAGACTAATAATATAGGGCACTTATAGAAAGGGGTATTTTTGGGAGAAGTGGCTTTGGTGACTGCGTATTGGGGTTATTAATGACAGAAGAGGTTTCTAGTGATTGCCGATGACAAGGGAAACGTTTGGGGAATATTTTTTGGATTGGTGACAGGTCTAGGGCTTAATATTTGGAGGAGACTAGTTCGTGGGCTCTGTGTGTGGAGGGCTACTGGTGACCACCTGGGGTCCATTATTGGAGAGTGCATAATAGGTTGCCCTGGATTTAAACATATCCCATTTCTTTCTTTAATTCATGAGTAAGAATTTGAATAAACATCTAGGAAAGATATAACAAATACACATTTTTAATTAATTTGTATTGGTGCTTTATACACAGTAGTGGAATTCATTGACAAATATGCATTTGAGTGGTGTAACATCACTGATCACAGAAAGCCCTTATCCTTAACTGACAGAGGCAAAGAATGTTCATCCTTAGACTTGGAGAATTCCTCTGAGAACTGGTCATGAGACAAGTTGCCTGTCTGGCAGTGGGAGTGACTTACCAATCACATCTGGACTCAGCATGTGTGTCACCTGCCTCGGCATATCCTTGAGGTTCTCCATTCAGTGATGTAATACCTTTTTACCAAGCAGAGTCATCAAGGAAGTGTGGTCTGGGTCATCATCTGTTTATGAACTAGTGAACATGTAACAAGAATATTCACATAATTACACACATGACCTCTGTCACGTGCTTGTGATTCTGATGCATCTCTCAGGCCTGTATGTCTGAGCACTGTAATTCATCATTCCCTGTAGCTGAAATTCCTGATGGGTGTTGTGGAATCTAGCTTCATTCTAAAAGTATTTTTGTTATTTTAAGATTGTGATTTGGAGCAACCAGAATAGATTTTTGTTTAATGGAGCGAAAAATTCTTTGAATTTCATGCTTTGAAATGGTATTGTTGCATACAAGTACACTGTTCCAGAGGCTGGGGAAAAACAGTGAGCAAAACACACAACACCCTTGCTGTCATGGGATTTGTATTCTAATGGGATAAGACAAAAAATAAATGTCAGGTAATGATAGGTGCTATTTAGAAAAATAGAGCCTGGTAGGTTGCTAAAGAGTGATGGTGGGATAGAATGCTAATTAGATAAAGTAGTTGGAATACACCAGGAATGTGAAGAACTCCCATGCCTGGAGCTGAATAACAAGTGTGTCAGGAGATGAGATCAAAGATACCAATGTGTGTGGCACTATGAATTCCATGCAAAGAACTTTGGATTTTACTAGAATGAGATGAGAAGTGAGTAAAGGGGTTTAAACAGAATTGTAACAAACACATTGGGACCTTTTAAAACAATCAGGGCTAAGATGCATAGAATTAAGCTCACTGGTAGAATGCATGTTTAGCATGTGCAAGGCTGTGGGTTCAATCCCTGGCACCAAAAATGACAAAAAAGGGCTGGGGTTGTGGCTCAATGGTAGACCCTTGCCTAGCCTGTATGAGGCACTGGGTTCAATTCTCAGCACTGCATGTAAATAAATAAAGTCCATTGACAACTAAAAAAGTATTTTTTAAAAAATCAGACTAGTTTCTGTGTAAATAGTTAGAGACGGTAGGGAAATGAGGGTAGAAGCAGGGAAATCATTAAGAGTAGATTGTAATAATCCAGGTGGAAAATAACACTGGATTAGACAACGATGGTGTCTGTGGAGGTGATAGAAAACAGTTGCATTCGGGAGATACACATATGGGTATACACACACACATATACACATGTGTATATATAACGTGTGTGTGTGTGTGTGTGTGTGTGTAGCTGGGAATTGAAGCGAGGGCTACTTAACCTGTCTCACCTTGTCTCAAAAATTAAAAAGGACTGGGATGTAGCTCAGTGGTAAAGTGCCCCAGTACTGCCTCCCCCCCCCCCAATAAAGAAAAAGGACTGGATTCAAGGCCCCTTGCTTCCCTTTACACAGCTGGTCATTGTGCCCTAGTCCAAGCAGGCAATGTGTAAACACTAAGTATACTTCTCAGGGAAAAGATCCACGGCTCACCAACTCATAGGCTTATCTCCTAATGTCCCAATGATGTACTTTCCTCATGTGCTTTTTTGATATCTTTTTTCAGTTCACCATTCTAATTGGCTTGTATGATCTGCCTTAATATGCATCCATCATCTTCTTTATCTATTGGGTCATTGTATTTAGCTGTTGGGTCATTGTATTTAGCTGTTGACTGTTCTAAGGTCCATGGATGCATTCCTAGAGGAGGTGGTTAGTTGAGGAGCTGAATCAGAAGGAGAAATAGGATAATAGACACATGCAATGACACATTAACAGACCTGTAAAAACTCACAGGATGAGTTTCAAATATTGGAGAGGCATTTGAACATAGATTCTGAAGGATAACTAGGACAAAAAGGCCAGCACAAAACCAGGTGGGGCTAAGCAAGAGAGGACTTCACACAGAATGTGAATCTTCTGATGCAAAGAGAAGGATATATTTTTCAAAGGTAAACTTTCCAGTTAAAAACAAAGGCTGGGGGGCTGGATCTGTGTCTCAGTGGCAGAGTGCCTGCCTATCATGTGCAAGGCACTGGGTTCGATTCTCAGCCCCACATATAAATAAATAAAATAAAAGTCCATTGACAACTAAAAATTAAAAAAAAAAAAGGCTGGGACTAGGTGTGGTGGCACACACACCTGTAATCCCAGCAAATCAGGAGACTGAGGCAGGAGGATTGCAAGTTTGAGGTCAGCCTCAGCAATTTAGTGAGATACATGCTCAAAATAAAATAAAAAGGACTGGGGATGTATGTATATAGTGGTAAAGCACCTCTGGGCTCAATCCTCAATGCCAGGGCTGGGGATGTGGCTCAAGCGATAGTGTGCTCGCCTGGCATGAGTGCGACCCGGGTTCGATCCTCAGCACCACATACAAACAAAGATGTTGTGTCTGCCAATAACTAAAAAATAAATATTAAACAATTCTCTCTCTCCCTCTCTCTCTCTCTCTCTCTCACTCTTCTCTTTTAAAAAAAAAATCCTCAATGCCAAAAACAAAAGACAAAAATAAAAACAAAACGAAGCCTGGGGTTGGAAGAAAATGGAAAGTGATATAAATACCAAGGTAAAATAAATGTTTGGAAGCCTTGAAGCAAATATTCAGGAGTTCTAAGTTGACTAGAAAGACTGAATAAGAGCTTCTTTAAAGGAGAGGAATAGGACTAAAATGTGTAGTTTTATGAGAATGAGCTCCTTTGGAGATAACTGTATGAAACATAAGAGCATTATGGAAATGGAAAATGAGAAGTCAGTTCTCCATCATGAATATATGAAAAAATGGCAGTATACACAGATCTTTAGCATTTTCTAAATCTAATACTCTCAAAGAATTGAATTTAGAGCAGCTGAGCACAATGGAGCATGCTTGTAATCTCAACAGCTTGAAAGGCTGAAGCTGGAGGATCACAAGTTAAAGGCCAGCCTTGGAAACTTAGTGAGACCCTCCCTGTCTCAAGATAATAATAATAAAAAAAAAGAGGCCTGGAAATGTAGCTCAGTGGTAGACACCCCTAGGTTCAATCCCCAGTACTGGAAAAAAAATTTTTAAATAAAACCACAAAGACTAGCTTCTTCAAATCATGGAAGCAGAGTATCTGTTAGCATCCATTATTACTAATTATTTCTGAAAAGTTCATGGCATCTCAGGAGAGCTGAGGCACTTTATACACCTCTGTTTCTCTTATCAGTCACTTCCCTGTATCTCAGCAGTAAATTATCTACAGTATATTAGATCCATCTTTTCCAAAGGACCCTTCTTTTAGTGCTTATTTAAATAAATGAAAGTCATCCTTAAAGAACTGATACAGGCTAGGAATGTAGCTTAGTAGTGTATCACTTGTTTTGCATGCTTGAGGGCCTGGGTTCAAACCCCACTGTCCCCAAACAAACAAACAAAAAAGTATAGACACAATATAATGTCAGAATCATACTACAGAATTAAGCTAACAGTTTGGTTTTTAAAAACTATTTTTTAGCTGTCAAAAATATTTTTAAATTTTATTTATTTATATGCAGTGCTGAGAATCAAACCCAGTGCCTCATAGCCTCACACATGCTACGCAGGCACTCTACCACTGAGCTACAACTCCAGCCCATACACATTTTTGTTGTTGTTGTTTTTTGGCACCAGGGATTAAACTCAACAGCATTTAACCACTGAGTCACATCTCCAGCCCTTTTTAATATTTTATTTAGAGACAGGGTTTTGCTGAATTGCTTAGGGTCTCACTAAATTGCTGAGGCTGGCTTTGAACTTGGAATCTTTCTGCCTCAACCTCCTGAGCAGCTGGGATTACAGACGTGCACCACCACCACGCCTGGCACAATTTCTGTGTTTTAAACTATGTTGCCACCTAAGTAAAGATTTAAAGCAAGAAAGATTAGTACTGGACCAAAAGATGTCAAAAGCATTTTATTGCTAACAGCATTAATTGACATATTGGATTACAGTAAGGGTCCTGGGATAGTTTTCCAAAATGTGCAGGTCTTAACCTCCACTTCTAGATATGCCTTCAAAATAGAGGCATCCACTACTGGATTCTACTTCAAAGCATAACCTCACACTATCTCTTGACACAGCAATTTGATACCTCAGGACGTTGCGATGAGAACTTGGCTAAGGATCATAAAGATAATCGGCCATGTTTGAAAATTTGGTTAGGTGTCGGAAGCATTCAATTAAATGATAAGCCAAAGTTATCTTTGAGCAGGACCATAGCTTTCCTAAAACCAGCAGCCGTACTTGTACCCAGTGCAAAGTAACAAAGTATACTAGAAATAGCTATGTAGTGACTACCCTCTATCTCTCGAAAAGCCAGGGGATTTGTGTCCTAACCTTCTTTGGACTTAGTGGAAGGAACAGAAAATTGGGAAACAGAGGCTTTGGTCTTAGCTCAGAAACTTGTTCAGGGCTGCAGCCGGATTAATGTGCATTGTTAGACTTCAGTACGAACCACACTGGGGCTTAACTGACGACCTGTAATGAAGCATTTAAATAAACTTTTAAGAACATCTTGTTTTACATAAACGTTAACAAAGAAGATGCCTACGACTTGGGTGAAGGGAGACATTCTACTGGATTTTAAGGAGACTATGGTCTCCAGCGGGCACCGCCCCCATTAGCTCCTCCCTGCTAAGGCCCCGCTTCCTTGCTATTGGTTCCTTTCCCTGCGCTGCTGGTTGCCGTGGAGACCAAAGCGAAGGCAACCAGGAGAAGCCAAACTTAGTCATCCCTCTGGAATCGCGAAGAGCGCCCGGCCAGCGGCGGGACTGCACGCGCTGCTCATGGCTCTGTACGAGCTCTTCTCTCACCCCGCCGAGCGCGGCTACCGCGCGGGGCTCTGCTCCAAAGCCGCGTTGTTCCTGCTGCTGGCCGCCGCCCTCACCTACATCCCGCCGCTGCTGGTGGCCTACCGGAGCCACGGTGAGACTGTCCGGGCCGGTGCGCGGCACAGCTCGCGGTTCGCTGCTGGCCCCGGCCGGCCCTCCTAATCTCCTCACCGCCCTCTTTAATTCAGGGTTTTGGCTGAAGCGGAGCAGCTACGAGGAGCAGCCGACCGTGCGCTTCCAGCACCAGGTGCTCCTCGTGGCCCTGCTGGGGCCGGAGCACGGCGGGTTCCTGGCCTGGAGCACGTTCCCCGCCTTCAACCGGCTGCAGGGGGATCACCTGCGCGTCCCGCTCGTTTCGGTGTGTGGTTCCCACCTGGTCCTAACCCTCCCGGGACTGGGTGGAGAGGGGATGGACCGGGACGAACGGCCTCGACCCCGGGCACAGCAGCTTGGCTCTTAAGGACTTTGGCCCACGGAGGCTGTTCGGGCTCTTTGTCCTGCCGTGTTTAATTTCCTAGAGAGTGGGTCTGTTTTGTCATTCTGCTTCTCCCAGACATCACGGCTCCCGGAAAGCCAGCCTTGCTGGCAGTTCCTAGGTCCAGCCAAAACCCTGTTCCCTGTCACTTTCGAGTTCATGGCCCGATGAGAGGGTGGTTGTGGAAGCCCGTTCCGGACCCTGAGACCGATAGCTGTTCTGCTAACTCCCTCGTGTCGATGCGTTGGTGCATCCTAACTCTAGGCACGGGAAGGCAGGCTTTTTCAGGCCGACTGGACCGGGGAAGTCCAGGCGCTGATTGGCTAAGCAACTTCCCCAGCGTGCTCTGGCCAAGCCACGCCCGCCTGGACTTTTTCCTTTAGATGCTGCTCCATCCTGCAACCTTAGGGCATCAAGTTGATTTTACTGTTTACAGTTTGGCTTTTGGTTTAGCATAAGCGAATGCTTTCTTTACAGTCCCCTCCCTTTTCATTCACTTTCTGAAAACATTTTCCTTTAGAAGTATGAAAAGATCTCTTCGGACATCTCTGAGATGCTTGGCCTTCAAGGCAAAAACTTGTTCGAGTGAGGGAAAAAAAATTCACTTTTTTCCATCAGCCTATTTATTCTTATTTTTTCTGATTACAAAAGTGTATATGTTCATTGTCAAATATTAGAATTTCTCATATACATAATGACAAATTAAAGACAGTCTGGTGCATGTATGAATACTTTTAATAAACCTACCCTTTTTAGATCTGCAAAGTATTTCATGATATGGAAAAACTAATAAATTTATCCAGTTCCCTGTTGGCCCATATTGATTTGCTCCAACTTTTTAATTGGTAAGGACACTATTTCCATGAACAAGATTTTAACTGAATCTTTTTTAAAAAAATATATATTTTTAGTTGTAGATGGACACAAAATCTTTATTTATTTTTATGGGTGCTGAGTATCAAACCCAGTGTTTCACACATGCTAGGCAAGCGCTCTACCAATGGACTACAACTCCAGCCCCAAGATTTTGACTAAATCTTATACCTTTTCTTTTTTTCCTTCCCTGAGATAGGGTCTCTCTATCCTACCCAGGGTGGTCCTGAACTCCTGGGCTCAAGTGATCCTCCTGCCTCAGCCTGCCCAGTAGCTGGGCCAACAGGTGCACATCCACTGTGACCAGCTTAAATTTTAAACTTTGAAATTGTAAGTTGTGAGGAATTGAAATAGAAGGTGTTTGTTGAAATTGCATAAGTACATAGAAATCTAAGCAAACAAAGTAATTATGAACTGCAGGGAAATAAAATGTGATGAAGAAAAAGTAATCAGGGTTTTGAATAGGATTTACATAGTCTTAGTTATGTGAACACTGAATATTTGCTGACCAAAACATGGGTTTAACTTGATTGTGGGGAAGTGTGCAGACAGGGCTGGTGGAAGGGGAGGGGAGCTAAATCATCTTTCCTTTGGGAGGCCAATAGAGAATTCCTAAAACTGAGAAACTGACAAGGCTAATGCAAATGTTATTTAAAGACCTAGGGATACATTTCTAAAAACACTAATCAGGTAAATGAGATTAAAAAATTTTTTTGCTGTGGAAGCTATATGTTTTTGTAACATCATTGAATTCTTTGATTCTTTAAATGATCAGGTTTGTTGTTGTTGTTTTTAGTACTGGGATTTAACTCAGAGATGCTTTACCACTGAGTTACATCCCCAGCCCTTTGTATTTTTTATTTTGAGCAAGGGTCTTGCTAAGTTGTCTATTGTCTCCCTAAATTGCTGAGGCTGGCTTTGAACTTTCAATCCTCATGCCTCAGCCTCCCAAATCACTGGAATTATAAGCATGCGCCACTGTGCCTGGCGTGATGTGGTCTTTTACAGTGAATTTAAAAGTAGAACTGGAGGGCAGTGGATTTATTTCAGTGGCAAAGCAGATGTACTCTGAAGGCCTTGGATTCAATCCCCACCTGGGAGGTGGGCAGGGATTAGAGCAGGAAACACATATCTTTCATTTGCTTCTCACTAATGATTACATGTTGCTCATTTTTATTCTTATTTGAGAATATACTGTCTCTGAGGAAGAATGACTAGATGGGGGGCCAGCAGGGAAGTAGATTGACTTTTGGGGGTGCGAGGCAGGAGAGGTGGGCACAGGACCGGGGATTGAACCCAGGGGCACTGAGCCACATCCCCACCTATTTTGTATTTTATTTAGAGACAGGGTCTCACTGAGTTGCTTAGCACCTCACTTTTGCTGAGGCTGCCTCAGCCTCCAGAGCCGCTGGGATTACAGGCATGTGCCACCATGCCCAGCTGTAGATTGACTTTTCATCATGTACTCAGTATTCATGTTTTTTGTGTTCAACTTTTTATGTATCTCCTTTCCAAAAGTGAAAAACTTTATTTTTGGGGGGGAGGAGTTGTGGTTCAGTGGAAGAGTACCTGCCTAGCCGGCCCAAAGTCTGGACTCAATCCAAACATTTTTTTTTTTTTTTTTAATTCCAAACAAAATAACTTGCTAGTTATTTTGTTTGGAATTAAAAAAAAAAAAAAAAAGATAGCATTTTGTGCCTTGAATTGTTGGTAGAATTTTTTCTTTATATTTGTGTATTTCTCTCTTATACTTCTAGATACTTGAGTCTAAGAAATAATCGTGAAAACTTACAATAATCATTAAAACAAGGATAAGCATTAGGTTTCATTCACTCGTTCTTTTTACTTGCTCATTCATCACAACTGGTTGGCTCCCCAGTTGAACTGCTAGTTAGCTCTTATCTCTATAACCAGAAATTTCTCCCTGGAAGGCACCACCCATGGTCTCCCCCTGCCTCTGCTGTGCAGGTTCCAATTTTAAGTCTAAGAAGCCAAGACCACCTCTTATTTTTATGGTGCCCAGACCATTAATTCTCTTTAATACTGCTTTTGTTTGTTTGCTTGTTTGTTTTCAGTGGTAGGGATTGAACTCAGGACTACTATCCCCAGACTGGATAATTTTACACTGTTAGTAAAACACAAGACCATAACTCCTTTTTTCTTAGTTTCTTAGTCTCCCTATGCCCTTCATTCTGGGATGGGCCGGGTCTATAATTTATGACATCGTCACCTCCAGTCTTTCTCCTACTGGCAAAGTCCCAAGGCAGAGCAGGGCATCATGGGGGAACAGACTGGGAGTGGTGTGTGCCTGTGTGCCTGCACATGTGTGGAGTTACGTTTTTATTTTTTATTTTATTTTAAAATTTTATTTTTGGTGATCAGAAATTGAACCCAGGAGTGCTTTACCACTGAGCTAAGTCCCCAGCAATTTTTTTGTGGGGAAGGGGAGGGAACACTAAGTTGCTAAGGTTGGCCTTGAACTTGCAATCTTCCTTCCTAAGCCTCTGGAGTCTCTGAGAATTAATGTGGCATTGCATTCAACTAAATGTTTTTGTAAAAGGCCGATTTTTATGGCATGTGAATCATGTCTTCAATATTCGTAAATACAAGCAATAGCTTAGTAATACACTTATAAGCCATAGCAGTAAAAATTATTATTGGTTTACTATGCCTTAGGCAGGTGATAAGCATTTAATCGTTACATAACAAAGTTCTTTAATAGTACTTGGCCCATAGTAATCACTTAGTGTTAACTATAACATTTTTTTGTGTATTCTTCATTTAAAAAAAATTAAATTTGTTCTACTTAGTTGTACATGACAGCAGAATGGATTTCAATTCATTGTACACAAATGAGTGCAACGTTTCAATTTTCTGGTTGTACACGATATAGAGATGCACCATTCGTACAGTCATACATGTACCTAGGGTAATGATGTCCATTCTCATTCCACTATCTCTCCTACCCCTATAACCCCTCCCCACCCTCCCCTTTGCCCAATCCAAAGTTCTTCCATTCTTCCCATGCCCCCCTGCCCCGCCCCCATCATAGGTCAGCATCCACTATCAGAAAATATTCAGCCTTTAGTTTTTGGGGATTGGCTTACTTCACTTATTCTCCAACTCCATCCATTTACCTGCAAATGCCATAATTTTATTCTCTTTTAATGCTGAGTAATATTCCATTGTGTTTCTTCATTGTTAAAGAGCTAGTCTCTGTTTATCCTCACAGTAACCCTGTGAGATAGAGGTCATACCTGCATTTTACAGATGAAGAAATATACTCAGAGAAGTGATGTCATTTGCTCAAGCTTTCAGGTGACCAGAGTCTGGATGGAAACTTCATATTTCAGATTAAAATCTTATGCTTTTTTTAAAATATTTTTTTTTAGTTGTTGATGGACCTTTTACTTATTTATATATATACGGTGCTGAGAATTGAACCCAGTGCCTCACACATGTGAGGCAAGTGCTCTGCCACTGAGCCACAACCCCAGCCCATCAAATCTTATACTCTTAATCCTATTACAACAAAAATTTTTTTTTTTTATTTTCCAAGGCTGAACATAAAGCCAGGCTGGCTTCAACCTGTCTGGAAACTGTCTGCCCAAGAAGCCAAGAAATGATGGTTTTTAGGTCAAGGGCTTGACCAAAATGCTGGGAGACAGCTTTGCTGTTGCTAATTTTGGAAGATGCCTCAGAAGTCGCAGACAGCCACGCTTCTGCTTTAGTCAGATCACCTTGGACAGCATCTCTAAAATCCGTATGTTTTTAATCCTCTGAACGTCTAGCTTTTGTTGTTTTTCAAAAGAGAGAGAAATAAACAGAGTGAACCCTATTGAGCCGGGCGTGGCTCTTGAAGGCCTGTGTGGAGCTGGGGGATGGGGAGCTGAAGGTGAGAGGAGGATCCTGGGCTGGAGCAAGAGCTGGGAGAACCACGTGACTAAGCCCCGACTTTTCCTCATCTCTGAAATCAGAGCGTGTCTTCCTGTGAGGGTAGCTGACATTAGCTGTTAACTATAAGGCAGGCCTGGCCCGGTTGTCTACCCACATGCAAACATCAAAAGTGCCATTGTCAAAACTTGCAGAAGGGGAATCAGCAACATGAAAAAACAAACAAACAAAAAACACCTTCCCCAAGTCAGTAGTGAAACATTATTCTAAACCCCTAAAGACGGAGATTGGATAAGGGAAGGCTCAGGAGGCATTTAAAAAATAGGATAATGCTGCATGATTTCAAAGCCTGCTTAAGGACACAGACCAATGGATTTAAGTTCTCTTTATGAATTATTTCTTTAAATGCTGTATCACCAGCATGCTTGATGGTACGAAGACAAGATTTCATGGAAAAGTATGGATATGATTGAATGAGTTAAAATGTGATTCAAAAGAATGAGACTATGAAGAAGTTTTAGGAATCTCTGGATCAATTTATTTTGCTTATATTTCCATGTGAATAAATGTGAAATTTGATATAAATATCTGATATAAATGTGATATCTGATATAAATCTAAAAATTCCTTCAATAAGTATAAAATACTCCAGAGATTAGAAAACATTATGCCATCATTTAATTGAAAATATTTTCCCTGCTATGTAAAGTAATGATGCAGTTTGTAATTGATGGTATTTTAGACTCATCCAAATACAGGAGGTAAGGATTTGATGGATATGGGAATCATGAAGTAGCAGTCCTACTTTGCTAGAGACCTAAATATCAGTATCCATCTGTATTTTCAGCATAAAAAGAAAAAAATGAGAACCCAGTAATGACAAGTCTATGGTGAAATGGACCCTGATATAAATTATGAAATCAGCACTTAGTAAAAGAACCTGACTCAGAATGAAAGGTAAAAATGAAGTAGGAACCAAACAAAATTCCAACAAACTATCAGATTCTGTAGAAACTCTGATGAAAAAAAAATGTTGCAAGTCAGGACATCCTGGGAACAACGGTCACAGCTACATAGTGTGCCCTGGGTGTGGTCACAGCTAGCCATTTGCCCTGTGTGTGCCCTGTTATGAGGTACCTGTAACCCCAAGGCCACCTCCTGTGCACGCTCTGCTCCCTGATGCTCTGATCCCTGATGCTCTGCTCCTTGATGCTCTGCTCCCTGATGCTCTGCTCCCTGATGCTCATGCTGAGATGCTGAAAAACCACATTGTCCTTTGCCTGCTGGCTCTCGTTTAGTCTCTGCCAGTAGGAGCCACGATGTGCCTGGTTCTAGGAGTGGGAACAAGCTTCAACCAGTTGCGACCTGCCAGAATGAAGAACCACTGCTGGGGTGACCCAAACGGGGACAAGAAGCAAACAGAAAGCTCTCCTCCACCTTACGGGTTCCTCTGGTGGGTCCTTCCTCAATACTATGGAGGTACCTGCACTAGAATTGATTTCATCAATGGTTCGAGCAGTAGCATAGACAGGTAGCCCCTCTTGCCAGCCCAGAGGGTGAGAATCCAGCCGGGTAAGAGGTCATCTGTGGGAGATGCAGCATTCACTCACCCTCCTCTTCTGCTGCCCTCCCCTTTACTCTTGCTGCCCAGCTCCCAGCCACTACCCCTCGCCCCACACTTAGAGCACAGGGCCTTCCTTAGCCTGAATCACTCTTCCCCTAGACGTTCCTGTGCCTTGTCATTCCTCTTCATTCAAGTCACCAACAGATCAGGTTATAGAATGTTCTGTAAAAATTTGTTAATGTCTGCCTTCACTCATCATCCTCTAATTTTAGCTTGTTTTATTTTTCTTTGGGTACTTAACGCTACCCGGTATTGTTAACATGTTTGTTTATTTTTAACTGTTTTCTATCTTTCCTGCTGGGAATCTTGGCTCCATTGGGATGAAAACTTTGTCTATTTTGTTGTAATTTTATTCCCAGCCATCTGAAACAGTGCCTGGTCCGTTGTAGGGCTTCAGAAAGTACTTGACAACTGAATTTGGTGGCACAGACCTGTAATCCCAATGAGACAGGAGGATTGTAAGTTCAAAGCCAGCCTCACCAATTTAGGGAGGCTTAAGCAACTTAGGGAGACCTTGGCTCAAAATAAATAAAAACCACAAAGGGCTGGGAATGTCGTGCCTTTGGGTTCAATCTCTGTAAAACAGTACTTGACAGATTAATGAGCCAGTTTTAAAAGCAGACACTAATTATGGTACTCTGCCATGTCTTTGTCCTCTGTGAACTTGGAGTGAAAATGTGCACACAAATATCTATGTAACCTTTTTGCAAAAAGGTTTGTCCTAGTCAACAGTTCTCTTTGAATTTTTTTTTAGGGGGGGTGGATCTGAACATAGTCCTAGTTAGGGATCCAGATTTGATGTCAAAGACCTTATCTCAAATCCAGTCTTTATCATTACTAGCTGTACCTGTGCCCCCAGCTTAAATTGTATAAATTTCTCATTTATACAATGGGGATAATACTTGCTCTGCCTGGAGGGCCTGATATCTAGGCTTGACATTTATTAAAAAGACCAAATGAGATGAGTTTCTCTTCCTCCCACACTGTGTTGGCGTCTGGCCACCGCCTTCTCTCAAATTGATTCAAATGGAGAAGACAGTTCCTTGTTTTCATGTCCAGTCCTAAGATCCTGAAGGTGAGGGTTCTTTACAGAAAGTCAGTCCCTCATCATCTTCCCAGATATCAGCTGAAGGAAACGGGCAGGAACACAGACAGCCTCTTTCCAGCCCACTCTTAATTACTAAGTCAGAATTGCCTCGGGTACTCGATCATCAGTCCTGGTAGCACAGATCTCCCCGCTACCCTGGTGAAGCTGATGCGACAGGCCAGACAGTAGAAACCAGTGGAAGAAGGAGGGTAGGTTTGTCTATCATAAGGTCAAGGACATGGACATTATTGTCTGGAAAGAAAGAAATAATTGAAAGTTTCTGAAAATTGACATCTTTATCTCAAACAGCCTTACTAGCCTGAAAGACATTAAAAAAAAAAAAAAGTCTTCCTCACAAAATGGTAATAGTAGGGAGCAAAGTGAACCAAAAGAGGGAGGAGCATGTGGCAATGTTGACATTCCCTGGTAGCATCTGGGAACGTGGTGGGAAGGGGACCGCTTATAGCACCAAGATCCAGAGTCGTGCTGAGGACCAGAGTCAGTAGTGATTACATTTCAGTGATTGTCCTCTTCTGCTGGTTATTGTAGGGTCATTATGGGGCAAGCCTGCATGGCAAGACTGGGTATTGATATTTTAATACATTGAATATTGCCTACATATGATTTATGAGCTGTGATTTCTCTCTTGCCCTCAGATTTGTATCTATTTTCTTTAGTTTCATGTCCATAATAGAAAACATTTGTGGTTTTAGGGCCTGGCTGATTTCACTTAGCTTCCTTTTTTCATTTTATTGATTGGTACTAAAAGATACACAAGGCTTAAAAGTCCTGAGATGGATGGGCCTTCACCAGGACCCTGAAGCAAAGACAATTGTGGTTGGAGATTGTATATTCAGGGCTTAGTGATTTTCTGTTGAATTTTTTGGAGGAACATAGTAATTAGAATGGGAGTGCTGGGTTTCTTTCTTTGTTTCTGTTTTTAAAATCTGGCTTAGGACTGGGAGTACACCTCAGTGGGAGAAGGGGTACACATGAGACTGTGGGTTCTACCCCCAGCACTTTAGAAAAAAAGGGAGGGAGGACTTCTAAAGCTATAGCAAACAATTCTGATGAGCTGTTTAAATTTTCTATATAAATTCAGACTTATTTATTTTAAAAAAGAAAAAAAGCCAGGCACAGTGGTACATGCCTATAATCCCAGCAACTCTGAGGCTGAGGCAGGAGGACCACAAATTTGAGGCCAGCCTCAGCAACTTAGTGAGACCCTAAGCAATTTAGCAAGACCTTGTTCCAAAATAAGAAGGGGCTGGAGATGTGGCTCAGTGGTAAAGTGCCCCGGGATTCCATCCCCGATACCAGAAGGAAAAAGAAAAGAGAAAATACTAAGAATACCAAATACCGAAAAATACCAATAAGCAAGTTAAAATTAGGTAACTGAAAAGAGATGATGCTATCCAGATGTTTATTGTTATTCCATTCAGCCTGTGAACCCTGGAAAGGCACAGGGGTGAATGTCAAGGGCTGTATACATTGTGTCTTTCCCGGTAAAGATCCATTCACACCAATTCTTCTCTCTCTCTCTCCTTGAGGGAGGTAATTACCTGTGTACAGCAGAACAGCGGGTCATTGTGTAGGTACAGAAGTGATGTGGATTCTTCAGATTCTTGTTAAGGACCAGGCCACTGACCCTCTCTGGGTTTCCTAGTCTAGAGAAGAAGACAGGAACCAGGATGGGAAAATGGACATGTTACATCTTAAGCTGGAGCTTCCTCTGCAGCCCACAGAGCACGTCCTTGGTGTGCAGCTCATCTTGACCTTCTCCTACCAATTGCACGTGAGTTGGTCCTTAAGGAGGCCCATCCTCTCCTTTTTGTCTTTTAAAAGAATGGAATCCTCCTGCTTTCCAGAAGCATTCATTATAGGGAATTTGACTTAAGCAAATTGCATGTTTTTCATTGGGGTCATATGAATATACATTAATTATTAATAGCTCAGAGGGTTCTGGGAACAGGGCCTCTCATGTGGCTAACCCAGATACATGAAGACCCTCAGCTTAAGCCATAGACAGTGACTATCAACCCAGAACCCTTCAGATACAATGGCAATTAATATCATCTCTCCTTCTTATGATTTCAGAGGATGTCAACCTTTGTGATGCAGAGCATGGCATTTCTCCAGTCTTCCTTTGCTGTTCCTGGGTCCCAGTTGTATGTAAATGGAGACCTAAGGTTGCAGCAGAAGCAGCCGCTAGGCTACAGTGGCCTAGATGTCCGATATAATGTAAGAATGCTTCTTGTCACCCACCTTCTTTGTTCCTGTATGTTTATCACATTCTTTGAAGAGAAATGAAAGTTGGAAATAGCATTTCCCTGTGGGTGGTACAGATGAGGACTTCTGAGGAATTCTTGCCATAAATTCTTACAGAATATGGAGGTTTACCTTGATTTATACCCAGGAAGAGAGAGGGGGGAAATGTCTGTCTTTATTGAAGAACTAAATTGCTTATTGCTTTCAGGTACGCACACACAGTGTATTCCATATGATCATGTAAGCTTTTCATGTAAAACATATAAAAATAATACTAGCCACCATTTGTTGAATATGTAACATCTGCCAGGCCTGAGTTAAGAAGTTTATAGTCAGGTGTGGTGGCCTGCACCTTTATTTCCAGCTCTCAAGAGGCTGAGGCAAGAGGAACATTTGAGCCCAGGAATTGGAGCAAGGCCTGGGCAACAATGTCTCAAAAGAAAAAGAAAGAGAAAAAGGTTGCATACAACATCTTATTTAATGTTTTTTTTGGGGGGGTGGGGGGTGGGGGGTTGGTACCAGGGAATGAACCCAAGGGCACTTAACCACTGAGCTGCATTCCCAGCCTTTTTTATTTTTTGGTTTGAGACAGGGTCTAGTTAAGTTGCTTAGGGCCTCACCAAGTTGCTGAGGCTGGCCTCAAACTTGCAATCCTCCTACCTTAGTCTCCTGATCCACTGGGATTACAGGCGTGCTCCACCATGCCTGGCTTTATTTAATCATCACAGCAACCTCCTGAGATTGGTTGCTTATACTTGTCATTTCCCAGCTTTCCAGCCACTTGTCCTGTCACTGCCCCCTTCCTCTGTTCTAGCCCTGCTGGCCTTTGCTATTCTTTGAATCTAAGAAGCAGCTTCTACCTCAGGGCTTTTGCACTTGCCATTCCCTCTGCTAGTTATGCAGGGAGCCTACTGGACCAATCCACACAGGTCCCTGAGCACAGTCTCTCCCTGGACCTCCTTCCTCCAGCATTCTTCAGGCAGAATGACTTTTCCTACTGCCATCTAACATCCTAAAGATATGTTTCTGGTGTGTTTGTTTTCTGCCTCAGTGTTAAAAGTGCTGATATCTTGTATACCATCACCCTAGCGCTTAAACAGTGCCTGGCACATTGTCTGTTCAGAGGTATTTAATGAATGAATGAACTCTTATTTTGCACATGAGGAAACTGGGGCTTATAGGCATTAATTAATTTCCCCCAAATCTCATAGCTTCCAAGTAACAGAGCCAGAAGCTAAGTCCATACCTCATGCCTCATGATAATCATTTATTCCCATTTATTTCACAGGGGAACCATGTAAATTGAGTTCAGCTGTTTTTATTTATTTTTTTTTTTTTTTTTAAGGAGAGAGAGAGAGAGAGAGAGAGAATTTATTTATTTATTTTTAGTTTTTCGGCAGACACAACATCTTTGTTTGTACGTGGTGCTGAGGATCGAACCCGGGCCGCAGGCATGCCAGGCGAGCGTGCTACCGCTTGAGCCACATCTCCAGCCCAGTTCAGCTGTTTTTAAATGAAAAAGGGATTTTATCAGTGATTACAGCCATATACCACAACTGTTCCCAATGAACTGGGATTTATGGTGGCTTTAACTATAGTCAGCCTAAGTTACAAAGGGAGAGGACTATACTCTGTAAACATACTATGGAACTTAGAAGATCAGATTACATCAACAGAACTGTGATAATAGAGGGCGGGAAGTCATTTCCTGCTATAAAGGATTATATGCTTACCTTTGCATTTTCTATTTCCACTTCTACATTTAAGAGTTTTTTTTTTGTTTGTTTGTTTTTTTGAAGTTAAGAGAGTAAGGGGCTGGGGATGTGGCTCAAGCGGTAGCGCGCTCGCCTGGCATGCGTGCGGCCTGGGTTCGATCCTCAGCACCACATACAAACAAAGATGTTGTGTCCACCGAAGACTGAAAAATAAATATTTTAAAAAAAATAAAATAAAGAGAGTAATCAGGAGAAAAAAAAGACAAAGGTATTGAATATGTGGTTTGTCCATTTGTTTGGTTTTTGGTACTGGGGATTGAACCCAGAGGTACTTTACCACTTTTTATTTTTTGAGACATGATCTTACTAAGTTGCTTAGGGCATTGCTAAATTGCTGATATGGTCTATTTTTAAAAATTAAAGGAATTGCTGAGCGAAGTGGCACATGCAATTATCCCAGCGGCTCAGGAGGCTAAAGCAGGAGGATCATGAGTTCAAAGCCAGCCTCAGAAATTTAGGCCCTAAGCAATTTAGCAAGACCCTGTCTCTAAATAAAATTTTAAAAAGGGCTGGGGATGTGGCTCAGTGGTAAAGTACCCCTGGGTTCAATCCCTAGTATGGAAAGGAGAGGAGAGGAGAGGGGAAAGAGAGGAAAGAAATTGAAGGAATTGCTCAGCATGGTGGTGTACACCTGTAATTCCACATTCCAGCAACTGGGAAGACTGAGACAGGAGGATTGAAAGTTCAAGTCCAGCCTCAGCAATTTAGCAAGATCCTGTCTCAAAAACAAAACAATAAAAAAAGGTCTGGGGATATGGCTCAGTGGTAAAGACCCCTCTGGGTTAAATCCCTGGTACCCTCCCCCCCCCCAAAAAAAAAAAAAACAATTTAATGAAATTATTTCTCCCATTGAAATAGAGGAATGTTGTATAAATAGCTTTAAAACCTGTGAAAGGTGGACATTGGCACCATTTCCAATCCCACAAAAGGAATTACTGGAAAAGTAAATGAACTTAAAATTATTGCAAGAGAGCTTATTCCTCCTTGAAGAAAATATTATTGATACTGGCATAGGTCAACAAGAACAAGAAGGCGGTCTCTGGGGTGGGGAGGGTAGAGGGAAGAGAGCGAGGTCTCAAGTGCTCACTCCAGGTCCTCCTGCTGTGTCCCAGGTGTCTGTGATCAATGGGACCAGCCCTTTTGCCTACGACTATGACCTAACCCACATTGTTGCTGCCTACCAGGAAAGGAATGGTAAGTCTGGGGTGTAGGCCATTCAGCTACCGCTCATCACTTTCAGAGCTTGGCCTCTTCCCACCTCAGTGCCCCTCTTGTGGTCCAGCAAGTTAGTGACCACTGGCTTGATGGGTTTCCTTATTTTAATGTGTATGAAGTCTAATTGAGATGTTCCTCTTGCCACACCAATAAAAGAAACCAAAGACATTTTGATGTCCATATTTTTCAGATAGAAGTAGAGGACAGGAGCGAGTCACCCCCGCCCCCCATGAGCAGCCCCCTGCAGGAACAGAGCCTTGTCGTGCTGGTGGCAGGCAGAACATGTGTAGTCCTTACAGGGTTGAGGCACTCAGGCCATCCTGGTGCTCCACTCAGCATGCTGGGCTGGGCTGATCGGTGGCCTAGGGTTTTCTCTAAAGGCATCAAAAGTGTTGTTGGTCAACCAGCCAGCATGGACCCCACACCCAGCCATCTCCAATATTTATTCCTAATTTCATACAATACAATAATACCATTATTCTAGTGATAGAAGAACTTTTTTAAAAAATTAAAAACTATTGACCTGCAAGTCAACTTTTTCTTCTTTTTCATATAGCTATTATAGTGTAGAAACACTTTGGGATTCAGATTCTTCATATTTATTTAACTATGTAGTATAAATATATTGCCACACTGATACAAAGTTCTACTTGGCCTTATTTTTACTAGCAATATAGTATTCCTGCAGCAATGTAGTATTCTATGCAGCAATAGTAGGACTCTGCTTCCAGGTTTTTAACAAGTACTTGAATAATACCTGAGTAACTTTGCACAGGCAAGTTTCTTTCTTCTTTTATTTCTGAATTTTGAAGTGAAAAATATCTCTTGAGTTCAATCTCCAGTACAAAATACATGTGTATGTGCATATATGTGTGTATATATATGCATCCCAATAATCAAAGAATATTTATAGCCTCCCCATACATATTTTTTTTCTTTTTTGCCAAAGGGCCATCCTAAATTAATGATTGATAATTGTGTTGCAGTTACCACCGTCCTGAATGACGCCAACCCCATCTGGCTGGTGGGCAGGGCCGCGGAAGCTCCATTTGTGATTAATGCTGTCATCCGATACCCTGTGGAAGTCATTTCATATCCTTTTTATTAGAGAGCCAGCGGGGGCTCAGTGTCCACAAAGAAAGGAAGGATTCTCAGGTTGCCCAAGTAGGAACAGATGTGGGACACCTTACATTGAGGGTTGCTGCAGCCCTGTAGCCCCACTCAAGTAACTGTGCCGTGTCTGCTACTGCTCATACAGGAAAAAAAAGCTCATTTCCTGTTCATATTTCTTTCTGAGCAATTCTCCTAGGTCAGGATCATCCATATTCATGTCTTAATAATTTTTTATTACTCCTTTTATCTTAAGGGCACTTGAAACATTTTTGTCATTTCCTGTCTGACCTGCACTTTAGTGCAACTTTTATTTACGTGTCATCTGCTATTCCTTAACTCTTTGTACTTACCAGCCAGGATTCTGGGAGATGGTGAAGTTTGCCTGGGTCCAGTATGTCAGCATCTTGCTCATCTTCCTCTGGGTGTTCAAGAGAATCAAAATATTTGTGTTTCAGAATCAAGTGGTGACTACAATCCCTGTAACAGCAATGCCCCCGGGAGAAGTCTATAAGGAGCACTTATCCTAAGAAGACCTTTCTGAAGACTCAGCAGGACCGAGGCTACCTCACTGTTGTCTTCTGAGAACTGCCGTGTTACCACATTTCTGAAAACAGTGCGGTGGACACGTGAAGGCTTACATAAGAGTTTTTCCCCTCAGAGACAAAAGACAGTTCTTTCCAATCTTGCTCTACACAAATCCCATATTTTCTTAAGCACCAACAAAATTGTCAGGGACTAGTTTGTGGGAAGGTCAGAAGGTTCCCCGAGGCTATCATTCATTTTTGTTTTTGTTTTTAGCCTTACCCATAGGAGAAAATCACAGTTCTGACATCTTGGAAAGAGTCCCATCTCTGGTGGAGGAAAGACTTTTCCTCTTTTGAACTGAGAAGCCCTGTGCTTTCCTCCCCCTATTGTAAGCCACTCTTTACTCTGTTCAGGGCTTTCATGATAAATATGCTAATCCCTAGCACTTGCTACTCCTGGGTATCTACAGTTCCCATTCAGAGCTTTGATTTCTAGAACATAGTCCTTTAACTGGAGAACTGCAAGGGGAGGGCACAGCACAAGAGCAGCGAAAGCCTGTGCAGAGGGTGGGCGACTTAAGGACACTGGGACAGTCCACCTGCCTCAGCCTAACAGACGCCGTCTGTCACGGGCTCAGCTGAACCACCCTCTCTCCCTGCGCTACAGAGGCTGGCTTTTTGCCCTGCCTCTTGCCCTCTGTCTGTGCCCCTGGAATGGCAGGCTGAAGTCAGAAGTGCTGTTTCATTCAGTCCCCCCAGCAGCAGTGGGGGACGCAAGGGTTGTAACAACAGGTCCTTTCTCTCTGGCCCTCACCCAACAGCCTGGACCCTTGCCACTCCTTCTCCTTGACAGCCCTCCCCCTTCCTGAAAGGACGTGGGTGACAGAGGAGTTGTTGTTGGTGTTGGCTCCCACTGCCTGACAACCGCAGGGTTTATTTGGAGGGCTAGCAGGAAGCCCAGCTCCTCACATTCCCCTTGACTGAGGAACTGGGTGCCCAGCAGAGGGGTGCTTTGGGGAGGACAGGAGGAGAAGCAAGGGAAGGAATAGGATGCTAGCTCAGGGAGTCCTGTCCAGGCTGGCCAGCAGCTGCATGATAAGCTGCCAGCTCTTCCAGGCAGGGAGAGTGGGCTTCTGCTGTACACGGAAGACGCCATTCAGCCCCAGTCTCACCCTGAGCAAGGATGCAGTCTGGTCTGAGGTCTTCTGCTTTATGATCCCCATCACGTCATAGCACTGGAAGGACAGTCCCCTGTGACCCATGCTTCATGTCCACTAACAAACACCCCTCTGTGTATGCCTCAACTTACTTTGGAGATTCAATTCTTATTTCCAAAGCATCTTTTCTTTCAGGCTGACCAAAATGAGATTGTTGGAAACAGCTATGTTGAAGTATTCAGGCAGGAAAATTCCTGAACACTAGTTTCTCTGACTTCTTTTAAAATATTTAGAGCTATTTATATACCTACATATTTTTCCCTTGAGATATAAATGAAAAATGGTTTCTGGTTTAAATCTCAAATAGGTAATGGGATATGGAAAGATGGCTGAAGATAAGCATTGCATTTTATTAAATTATTCTAATGTGAGATTTATATGGAGAATTAATGATGTTTTATAACTTTCTAATTAAAATATTCAAAATGGAAGGTTGTCTGTGGCTTTATAGAGGGAACGGGTTTGGAGGGGGAAGAATAGGGAGTGCAGAAGTTGCGCACTCTTCTCCATTACTCACCGGCAGGCTTCCTCTGCCAAGACTCTGCCCAGAGACCTTGGAGCTTTTGTTGGTTCTCTGGCAAAAGTCTTCTGGTCCAACCCCAAGTAAATGTGAGTTTTTGGTGGAATCCACATGGCCTGTGGAAACCACAGCATGGAAAATTACAACTGTGTCTGGTGAATATCAAATTATTTTCAGATCATATGATGGTAGCTTCTGAACTTGAACCACACTGCAGAGTTGCAAGAGGAAGAAAAGGTGAGAAATAGGATTTCATCAACTGAGCTACAACCCAGAGCTAAATCAGGGTTTGAGATTGTTACTCAGTATTTGGGGTCAAGGCAAGACAAAGATTCCTAATTTTGTCAAATGATCAGTTTCTGCTGGAATCAGGCGCCAGGACCTAATGACCCACCAAGGTTCTGTCATGTAAAGTTAGTAAAGCCCTCTCTCCCCTTTGCTTTCCCTTCTCCCTCTTTTCTCCCATCTGCCCTCCTCCATCTTCTTCTCCTCTTTCTATTCATGCAATTTAAAAGATTTTTGTAACTTTTGGACCAAATAAGTTCTAAATGCCTACTAAGGAAAATTTGTAAATGACACAAACCTTAAATTTAAAATAATAATAACTCTTGTCTGAATCCCTAAATTATCATGATTGGCATTTGGCATTCTGATACACATATTTCTACTCTTTCCTATTTTTTTCCCACAACTCCTCCACATCCCCCCCAAAAAACCCACTTTCTATGAACCTCTCTATATAAATACTTGTTGCTGGTTTAGTTCCTTAAGATAGGTCCTGGGCGGGGCGGCGTGGGGTGCTGGGTTGTGGCTCAGCGGTAGAGCGCTCCCCTAGTATGTGTGGGGCCCTGGGTTCCATCCTCAGCACCATATAAAAATAAATAAAATAAAGGTATTGCGTCCAACTACAAAATAAATATTTTAAAAAAAGATAGGTCCTAGAAAGGAATTACTAATTCAAAAAGCTGATGACCATGGTTAAGGACCTTAATTCATCTTGCCAACCCACAGCCAGGGTTGGTACTAATTCACACTCCCGGCAGCAGGGACTTGTTTCAGATCAGGGATTACAAGTCTTTGCATTGCTCTGTCCTTCGCCTGGACTCTGCCCTGTTATTTGTAAGGGGTGGGGGGGTGTAGGGATGATATGTTTTATTTGTTGAAATGTATCCTGTATTTATCTGGACCTGCTATCAAACCTGTGCCTGGGGTCGAGAGTAGGGTAGGGAGGAGACAGGAAGCGGGGTCAACTGCGGGGCCCAATTCCTGAAAGCCACCTGGCCTCTTGGCCTTCCCGCTTGGGCTACTAAGTCAAGGAGCCTGCGAGGGTACCCCTGGCATCAAGGTGTCTGGGTGTTGGCTTTGTGCTGAGGCTGAGAACTTGGGGAGCAGTTTGGATTCCAAGTCACTCCGCTGCGAGGATGCCACCGAGAGCGGAGAATGCGGGGGTGGGGGAATGGGGGGGGGCAAGATTAAGATTCGATTTCCTTCACAAGGGCCTTTTGTCCTCCCGGGAGCCTCCCTCCTCTGGAGATTGAGGGGACGACAACTTTTTTGAACCATTGTGGGCTGAGAGGTGACCCTGCGAGCGCCCTTTGGCATCCTCGTCCCGACGATGTGGCCCTGGTGTCCCTCGAGCCCACCTGTGCCCTCCCTTTCCCCCGACCCAGCTGCGCCCGCCCTCGGCCACCGCCCCTCCCCCGAGGCGTGGCCCCAAGGTCTCGGCTGGGGAGCGTAGCAGGAGCTGGGGGCCAACTGGCTCCTTCCTTCGCTCCCGCCCTGGCTCCTGCCGGCCGGCCCGGGACCGCAGCCACGTCTGAAAGTGCCTCATTGTGTGCGCCCCGGGCGGGCAGCGCGGAGCAGCGCAGCGGGCCGCCGCGGCCGCACAGGTACAGCGGGGCGCGGGGCGCCGGGCTGGGCCAGGGTGGGGGCTGCCCCGCCGGGACGGGAGGCCCGTGTCCCGTGGGTGTCGCAGCCCCAGGACACCCGCATCCCCAACATCGCATTGAGACGGCGCCTCCCTTTTTCCCTTGGACTCCTGTCTTGTTTCCAGATTCGCTCCGACTGGAGTGTCCAGGTGTCTCCAAAACCTTGGTGCCTCCGACTCCCATCGATGCTTCTTGGAGCCCAGTCCCTGGTGTCACCGCGGGCCCCTTAATAGTCGTGGGACTCTGAGGACCAAATCAGCCCCTGCAGACTCTCCCGGTGAAGAGAAGGAACAGGCTGTGGGCTGGAACTTGGAAGGGACGACGTGTAGGAGCCTTTGCTGAGCGTCAGGAGAGAGGCGTCCGCTCCCTGCGCGGGATCAGGCAGAGACGCCAAGCTTTGGGGTACGTTGGCTCGCCCACTCTCCACGCCAGATGTCCCCCACTCTCATGTGGGCTTGGGGCTGGGTGAGGGGCACAGCTGGGGAGGCTCGTGGATCCTGCAGCCAGGCTCGGGGCAGACGGGGAGATCCGAGGGTGGCAATTCTGTCTGCACTGTGGAAAGCGCATCGCGCTTGTAGCGCGATTTGAGAGAGTCTCCCTGGAGCTTGAGCTACACCCGGATCACTGTTGGGGATCCTTTATCTAAGAAGCACGGCTTTGAAAAGCTCCGAGAAAAAGTAGTTTGGTGAGTGAATTTGGAATCAGACACAGATGAATTTGAGTCCTACTATCAGGCTTCTGGCTGCTTCGCCTTGGGCCTAGAGGCCCCCTTGGCCTCTGTGTAGGTGTCCAAGAAATGTAGACATTCCTTTCTCTTCCCCCTTAAACTCGAAACAAGGAAGCCAAAATGAACTTTGTGCGTGTATGTACGGGACAGAGAGAGAGAAGTGGGGACAGGGGGATTGAACCGTGGGGCACTCTACCTCTGAGTCACACCACCTCTGAGTCACATCACCTCTCAGTCCTTTTTAAAATTTTATTTTGAGGCAGGGTCTTACTAAATTGCAGAGGCTGGCTTTGACCTTGTGATCCTTCAGCTTCAGCCTCCCCAGTAGCTGGAATTACAGACTGAGCTGAGAGACTAGGCAAAATTCACATTTTAAAAAAATCCCATATTTAAGGATGGGAAAACTGAGGCCTGAAGAGCAGGAAGGTCTTGGCTGACCAGATGCCTCCAGTGGGTCAAATACCAGAGCTACTAGGAATAGTAGGCTGTGAAGGAGCAGTGACTTGGTTCTCTGCAACCTGTGTGGTAGGTGCAGTTATAACCTCATTTTACCAAGGAATTAACTGAAACCTAGAGAGGGTGAGCAACTGGCCCAGAATCACACAATGTATGGTAGACACAGAATTTAAACCCAGTCTGGCCTCAAAGCCAGGCGTCTAGCCATTATCCCCCATTGTCTTTTGTTTTCTGTGTGTTTGTACAGTCTTCTGCCTTGGTTGCCACCTTCTGTTGCTAGGCAAAAGGGCCACCAAAATCTGGTAGGGCTAATGTCCTTGGATTTCTCTAATGCATAGACTTTCCCTTAGTTGTGACCCAGTATTTGGAAGATTCCTGAACAAATACTTATAAATATACTATGTGTCAAGCATTGTTCTGGGTTCCTTACAAATATTAATGCAATCTTCAAATAAAGCCCATGAAATGGGTTACACTCTTTCCTCCACTTAATAGATTTAAAAGAAAAAAAAAAAAACAGGCAGAGATTAAATAAATGATCAAGTGGGATTTACAATCTTAATCACTATGCACTACTTGTCTCTAATGAGACAAACTGGGTTTGTCTAATCTCATAGGCAGAGATAGGTGCAGAAATGCATGGACAACAATATCCCGGGTAGTGATAACAGCATTCAATATCACCTAATTCAATTCTTAGTCCATACTGAAATCTGAAATTTCTGTGATTATCTCTTACAGTTGGTGTGTTCTGATCAGGATCCAAACAAGTTCCATAAAACAATCCCTTTTTCCTTTTTCATTGACTTCTAAGAATGATTTTTTTTTTTTTTTTGATACCAGGAATTTAACCCTCTACCAATGGGGATTTAACACTCTTCCACTGTATCACTCCCCCAGCCCTTTTTAATTTTTTGAGACAGGGTCTTGCTAAGTTGCTTAAGGCCTACCTAAGTCTCGCTGAGGCTGGCTTTGAACTTGCAATCCTCCAGCCTCAGCCTCCTCGAGTCGCTGAATGATTTTTTTTTTTAATATTTATTTTTTAGTTGTAGTTGGACACAACACCTTTATTTCACTTGTTTATTTTTTTAATATGGTGCTGAGGATCGAACCCAGGGTCTCACACGTGCGAGGCGAGGGCTTTACCGCTGAGCCACAACCCCAGCCCCTCACTGAATGATTTAAAATAAAGAGTTAATAAAATAAACCAGAGAACATTCTCAATTATCTCAGTAATGGAAGGCTTTGTGAGTACTGAGGAAAACATGGGAATGTGCTCCCTGCACAGTCCTTCCCCATATCCTGTGTGAATTGCTGCAGAGAAATGGTGGGGGGGGGGGCTAGAATTTAGGGCTCTTCGACTGTAATTAGTGCACTTTGAGGATCCCTGGGATGGTACGGTACGTATTTTTTGGTTTTTCATTCACACTTCCTGACTCTTAACTCCTTTCCCAGAGCAGGTCATAGAAACTAGAATTTCCTTTCCCTAAGGCAGGTCAGAGAGACTCACATCTTCCCCTTTCCTCCTGCCTTTCACCTGATGGTATGAAGAAATTCTCTGACCTACCTTGTCTGGAAGTAGATCATAACATTCTCATTTCAGAAGGATCCTGCCCCATGTCCTAAAGGAAGGAATGCTGCACAGAGAGGTCAAAAAGAATCTAAACAGACAGGCCTTGCTGGGTTTGCCCAACCAGTATATTATCATTAGACATACAATGAAGTCTTCATAAAAAAACTAAAAGGACAGGGTTCAGAGAGGGGAGCGTGTGAAGGTACAGGAAGGTGGTATACCTGAAGAGGACGTGGAAGTGGGGCCCTTTCCCTTATATCTCACCCTGCACATCTCTTCATCTGGAGCCTTTGTAATAAACCAGTAAGTGTGTTTCTGTGAACTCTCCAGAGAAATTCAGTGAACCCCAGGATGGGGTAATTGGAATCCTGGTTCATAGCTGGTTGGGCAGTAAAACAACCTGAAGCTTGCAAGTGACATCTGGGGGTGAGGGCCCAGTCTTAGAGACTAAGCCCTCAACCCATGGCATTTGACACCGTATCCAGATAGTCAGTGTCAGAAGTGAATTGAATTGAATTTGAGGACTTCCAGCTGGTGTCTGATGAACAAGCTGATTGGTTGCCAGCAATTGGGCAGAAATCCCCATGCTTTTCAGGGTCACAGAAGTCCCCTGTGGCTACTGTGGTTGAGAGAACAGAGGAAGAAACAAAACTGTTGTTCCTAAGCAGAATCCCAAAAGCTCAGAGCCAGGGAAAGGGGTTTATATCTGTTCATCTGCTTCATAATGCCCTAGGGTGGCTTTAAGCCACAGAATCTTGAGGCTCCTTCCCCAGAGTAATTTGAATTCATTTCCTAAGAGATTCTTGAAGGCAGATCTATCTCCTCCAGCAGCATCTGGTCTGTGTGACTCCAACCTCCCTGCCTCTGTCAGTTGTCACGAAGTTGCCTCATCAGAACTTTAGAGAACAGCAGATGTGGCCAGGGCTTGGGGAACAGATGTGTCTTTTGTCACAGCTTGACCTAGTCCACCGTCCTGAGACTGAGGGTAGGCTTGAGGATTTTTACATGTTTCATGGCACACACAGGAGGTGATTCTCCATCCTATGCCCCGGCTTTCTCTGACCAACTGAGTACTCAGGTGAACTGGAAGATGTATTTGCAGGTACCTCTCCTTGCAATGAGAGTGGTGTGCATGTGTGTGTGTGGGGGGGATTTCACTTATGTCTCCTTTAATCAATTAAAAATAATCAACTTATGATTACCAAAGTAATGCATGTCTATTATAGACTACCAGAAAACTGCAGCAATGTGCTAATAAGAAGAAAAATAACCTGTACCCTGGCCATAGAAAAATAAACACTACTATCCAGTGTGCCTCCTTTCACCCTTCTTCCTCCAGTATTATGTATTTTTTAGAGAATAGATTTAATGGAGCTGGATGTGTGGCTCAGTGGTGGAACCCTTGCCTAGCATGTGTGAGCCCCTGGGACTGATCCTCAGCATGGGGCTAGGGGGAGTGGGGAAGAGTTTTCGTTTGTTTGTTTGTTTGTTTTTGGTATGGGGGATTAAACCCCAGCCCTATTTTATATTTTATTTAGAGACAGGGTCTCACTGAGTTGCTTAGCGCCTTGCTTTTGCTAAAGCTGGCTTTGAGTGATCTTCCTGCCTCAGACTCCTGAGCCGCTGGGATCACAGGTGTGCACCACTGCACCTGACAAAAGAGCTTTATTAAGGTGTAACTCTCTACTTTTTATAAATAATGCTGCTATGCAAACTCACGCACAACTTTTTTTGTGTGTGTGAACATATGTTTTCAATTTCCTTGGGTAGATGGCTAGGACTGGAATTGTAGTATCATCTGGTACCTCTATGTTTAGCCTTTTGAGGAACTGCCAGACTGTTTTCCATGGCAGCTGTACTATTCATTTTACATTCCCACCAGCGCTATACAAACGTTCCAATTTCTCTTCTTTTCATGAACACTAGTAATTTTTTAAATTATTACATTTCTCTCCTTCTCCCTCTCTTCCTCTCTCTCCCCCTCTTTTTATCTACTGAGGATTGAACCCAGAGTCTGGTACACGCTAGGCGAATGCTCTGCCCCTGAGCTACCCTCCCCCAGCTCCTCTCTTTACTGTGGCCATCTTGTCCTGGTGTATGGGAAGCAATATATCATTATGGGTTTTTTTTAATATTTATTTATTTATTTTAGTTTTCGATGGACACAACATCTTTGTTTGTATGTGGTGCTGAGGATCGAACCCGGGCCGCACGCATGCCAGGCGAGCGCGCTACCGCTTGAGCCATATCCCCAGCCCCTATCATTATGGTTTTGATTCTTATTTTCCCAAAACTAGAAACCTTGAGCATCTTTTCATGTACTTATTGGCCATTTGTATATCTTCTTTGGAGAAATATCTTCTCCGACTCCCCCCCCCCCCATACTTTTTTCCTAGTACTTGGGATTGAATCCAGGGGAGTGCTCTACCACTAAGCTACATCTCCAGCCCTTTTTATTTTTAAAACAGGGTCTCATTAAATTTCTAAGGTTGGCATCAAACTTGCCATACTGCCTTAGCCTCCTGAGTTGCTGGCATTCCAGGCATGTGCCACCATGCTTGGCTTCCTTTGCCCCCTTTTAAATCAGGTTACTTGTCGCTTTATTATTGAATTGTAAGATTTCTTTATATAATCCAGTTACAGGTCCCTTTCCAAATGTATTATTTGGAGTTATCTTCTCCCATTTCTGGGTGTCCTTTGATATTTATGTTTTGTAACACAGTTGGTATCCTTCAATATGATTATATTTGTATGTAAGTTTTATTACTTGTGCATTTTCCATTTGATGCTACGCAGCAAAGGCCTCTAAATGTCGACTATTAGGCTTCAACTTCTGACTCAGCTACTGTTTAGATCCTTTAGGCAAGTCTTTTAGTCTTTCTAAACCTGCTTCCTCACCTATAAGGTAGAGAAGATCATCTAGTTGTTAGAGTTGCTGTGACAATCAAATCAGAAATTGGGTGGGAAGGCCTTGGCATACAGGAATCCCTCAGCTGACAGTTCTTACTGTGCTCTTCTTCTTGCCCACTGTGAACACCCATCTTCCCTCTTGCTTCCCTCCCTGCCTTCATATTTCTTTTTTCCCTTTCCCTTCCCCTCCTCTTTTCCTTCTTCTCCCTGACAAATGCACTGGGCTCCATAGAGTGGTTTTTACTTTGCTGGAGGTCCTCGATGCCTAGAGTTTACTGATTCCTCATCCGGAATCTACTTTCTCTAGCCCTTAGGGCTCCTGAACAGGGGTGGCCTTCAGCTGACACCAAACAAAAAGAAATATGAGTCCGGGATTTGTACCTAGTATTACATTTCACTCTCTTGGATTCCATGCCAGGGCTGGGACAGGCTGGTGACAAGAGGATCCGCTGAGTCAAGGCGGGCAGAGTTTGGCCAAACGTGAGTATTGCCCAGAGAGCCAGGTTTCCTGGGCTTCAGCCGCACATCTGTTGTGGCAAACCATTCCTTCCCCTGTAGATTGGTTTTCCCATCCACAAACCAGGCAGAACCGTAGCTCCTTCCTGTTTCTCTCAGGCCAAGAAATGGTGAGGGATGTTTAGAAGATACTGTAACTTCTCTGGGCACAAATGCTATGCACCTATAATCCCAGCTACTGTGGAGGTGAGACAGGAGCAATTGCAAGTTTGAGGCCAGTCTCAACAACCTATCAAGACCCTATTTCAAAATTAAAATTTTAAAAAAGATCAAGAATGCAGCTCAGTGTTAGGAGTGCTTGCCTAGGATATGCAGGGCCCTGGTTTCAACCTCTGAAATTGCAAAAAAGAAAAAAAAAAAAGATACTATAAGGAACTGAACAGAAAGAAATGTGGGCCAAGTGGGGAATTCGTTATTGTCTTTGGATTTGATGATGGGATATCTAATTTCAATTCGGCGAATATTTGCTAATATCATCTACTTAGTCTTTAGCATATTTCCGGTCATGATACTTACTGTCTTAGTCAGTCAGGATTATTAACTTTTTATTGAGGTGTAACATAGCAGCAAAGAACCCAGATCATAGAGGTACAGTGTGATGAAATTTCACAGATTGAACACACCCATATAATCAGCACCCTCACTAGAACACAGCATAATGCATGCCCAGAAGGTCTGCCCACGTTCCCCTCTAGTTCTACCTGACTCACTCACCCAGGGCATCCACCATCTAAGCAGAACTCTTGGTTGTGACAGAAACTCAACTCACATTGGTTGAAGCAAAACTGGAATACTTTCCCCAACTGAGAAGTCCATGGGTGAATTTGGCAAAGACAATTCCAGATGTAAAGATTTTGCTCTCAGCTTGCTTGCAAACTCCCATTCATTCTCTGCTCAGTTCTCTTCTGTGTTAGCTTTATACCCAGTTTCCCTTTTCCCTTCAGATCTACAAAAAAAAAAAAAAAAAAAAATCCTTGGATTGTAGTTTAACAGGTATCCTATTCCTAAACCAATAGTTCTTATATGGGTGGGGGTTAGAGGGAGTCAGTGTGTGGTATAAATAGATGAGCACATCTTGGGACACATGACCCTTAGCAACCAGGGTCAGCTTCATCCAAACCACAAGCACTTTGAGTGGGTGTGTGATGGGTCAATCTAGAGGCTGGCTTTGGAAGAGGGAGCAGGTATTGAGTCGACCCAATCATATCTGCTGTATCTATGCCGGGCTGAGCCTCACACTGGATACCTGAGGTCAGACACTCACTTGCAAAAAAACCACAATCCCAACCCTCAAGTTGCTTGCAGGCAAGAAGGATAGTGGACAGCAGAGTAGTGCATGCATTGCAAGAGGCACACGAGTGCCACAGTCCGGCTGGCTGGGCAAAATAGCTGGGGGGGTGACGAACAACTTGTATACGTTGATACAGCAGGAGTGGGAACCGTTTATTGCAGGACAGGAGCAGTATTTATACATTCCACACAGCTTATCTAATTAACATAAACTAGATACATCAGTTAACCAATCAGGAATCTCCACACTTAATGGCTCGCTTTTGTTACTTCTCAAACCACTCCCTCTGGCATTTTGCCAGGCACCATCCAGACTTGTTTACGAACTCTAACATTCCCCTGGCAAAATGCCAGGTGTTATTTTGACTTGTTTACAGACTCTAACACACGGGAGGCACCCTCACAGGAAGCCAGTGACTCCTGGTGTGAGTCATTTGAAGAACAGTAATGATTCCTGGTCATCTGAGGCAAAGGGTACTGGATGGGAATTCTGGGAAGTGAAATAGGAAAATTGGGTAGAAATAAACAATCAGGAATGTGGTTTAGAACCATGCAAGATGGACTGGAGAGAGGTCAGCTAGGAGATTTTTCTAGAATCCAAGAGAGAAATATGCATACCAAGACTACCGTGAGTCTCCCATGGCTAGATGTCTGGGCCACCATCTGGTCTTTTGCCATCACATAGTATGTCTTTAATGTCCCCAGCTAGGTTATCAGCTCCACCAGGGTAGAAACTCTCGCTGTATTGGACTTCCTCCACTGAGCATCTTGCTTTCTTTTCTTTTCCCTCTTTTATCTATGATTTATTATTTTTGTTATTTCCTCAATTTTATCTTTCATCCATTCTATAAATCATTTTAATATACCAGGCAATTTAGCTCTACAAAAAACAGAGTCTTTTATTACAATTTTAATGTTATCTAAGGCAATTTAACTCCATGGGAAAAAAAATTCATTACAAGACAGGTAATGTACTCTTAGTATATATGTGCTTCATCTGTGAATTGTTTTATAAAAGCACATAATATAAATTTTGAATATTGATTTAGTTAGACTTATGTTAATAAGAGATTTCTAAGAGAAGAAAATTGTGTATATACGTGTGTGTGTGTGTGTGTGTGTGTGTGTGTGTGTGTTGGAGACATATCACTAGAAAGTCATTAGAAAAATTGTAACAGTAATAATTTAAGCTTTCTTGTTTTTTAGAAATAGGAAGGTAATTAGCAGAAGAAACAGCTAAAAGTTTTGAAAGGAATTGCCTCTTGGAAATAGAATTTTGGAGCAAGAAAATGACTTGTGACAATTATTTGATTTTTTTAAATTAGTTATTTAAAAATGTGTTTAGTTGTTTTTAAATAGATAATATGTTCCTATGGGTCAAAATTCAAAAGGTGCAAAAAAAAAAAAGAATTAATCGTAAAATGTCTATGCTATTTTATTCCCCTTCCAAGATAAACTAACATCATTTTCTTGTATAAATTTCCAGGAGAATTTTATATTTATTCAAGCCATATGTATTATTCTGACAAAAGTAGAATTTTAAAAAGATTTTATAACAGAAAAAGTTTCAGCAACTTGAAAAAGACCACTCTGTAGATTGCTCCTGATTAGATTGTCTTCTTCTTTCTCCCCTCCCCCAAGCCTAACACTGGGAGTCTGGTCCTTGTCGTGTGTGTGTGTGTGTGTGTGTGTGTGTGTGTGTGTTGCATGCTCAAGCAGGCAAGCAGTCTACCACTGAGCTACACCCTCAGCCCTGACCCTTGCTGACTGGGCATTCTTGTCTCTGAGCCCCACTGACCTCCTAGGAATGCAAGGAGGAAAAAAATTCAGTCACTGAGGTGAAAGTACATAGCACAATGCCTTACTGACATGCTCTTCCTGACTTGGAACCCTTGAGCAATTGGCTGGCTTGCAAAACACAAGGCTCCTTATCAGAAAATTCTCAGCCAGGACCTAGGCTTCTCTGGATACCCCAGGTAGCACAGAACATTTCAATCTTCCTCATAATTCTTATGCGTTCCTGTAATAGGATCAGATAGCAAGCAGTTCCTGTAGTGCATGATGAGTCACTTAAGAAGATTTCTGGCTTTCCCAGAACACAGGTAACAAACACCTTGGCCTGAGGCTGAGGTCCTCCTGTGCTTGGAGTAAGGCTGGGGCAGCCAGGGCAACTGTCTTTTGTTTGGGCCAAAGCATAAAGATCCCGAAATCTGGGGAGAGTGATTAGGAGTGGGAGATGCCCTCAGCCAGTGATCAGAAGTGCAAGAGCTTACAATCAGATTCCTAGCTTCTTTCTAACCCTTGAGTCCTTCAACTAAAAACTGAAATCATAATGCCTGCCTTAGGGTCTGTCAGTTAAGTCAAGGATCTGTAAAGTACTTGTTGGCAAATAAGAGTTCCCTTCCTTTCTGGTACCTAATCTCAGGGGAGCCTGCCATCCATCAGCCAGCAGCCCAGGAGTGTTGGTAATGGGTGCAGAGCAGATGGGTGGCCACTCGCCCTGTCTGCCAGGTTTTCCAGCTTGGGTGTGGGGTACAGGAAGCAGCTCTGGGTTCATCAGATAACAGAGCTGTTGAGTGTCCTTTACCCATTCCTGGGGCCTCCTGATGAAGAGAAGGAGCAGAGATGGGACCTACACATAGTTTAAAGTCCAGTTTCTCTTGGTGGTGATATGGATACAGAAGCAGGTTTGGTGAGAAGCAGACACTACAAAAGCGATGAGGAGATTTCCAGGCCTTCCCTTCCAATGTTATCTTCAAGCCTGGAGATAACTGCAGGAACAATAAGTGCACAGAGCAGGAAACTCTGGGACCTTGGGGTATGTGAGCTGGGCCTAGTGTTTCACCTGTAGGACAAGTTTGATAGTCTAAAGATCTACTAATGGGACCAGGGGTAAGTGGTTGTTAGAAGTGGGCCTGAGAGATGCTGGGATTCAAGGAATAGGTATCTTAGGGGGTCTCATAAACTTGGAGGCTTCCCATGGAGAAGGGCTTCTTCTTCTCTGGACGAAACTGAACTCAATACTAGAATAGTAATAGTAACATGAGATTGTGTATGATACTTACCAAGCCCTCTCCTCAAAGGTGTTTGTGGCACTGACCTTTACAATATAAGAAGTTAAATGCTGCCATCCCCCCATTTTATAGAGAAAGAGATTGGGCCTCAGAGAAGTCAAGACACTTGCTCCAAGTTTTACAGCTCCTGAGTGGCAGTGCTTGGATTAAAATTTGACCCTCTTTCCTCCATCTATCAGGAGAGCCCATCTGTTTAAATCCATTTGGAAAAATACTCAGCTCAGGCTAGGGACAGGGCAACTTTGTTCCCACCCCTAGAGACCTTCCTGTGTGGGAACTATCTCCCCTATGGGGCTCTGATCCAGTCTCCCTCCTGCTTTCTCAGGCCTGAGGCACCTCCAATGGATTTGTGATCAGCTTGGGCAGCTCTCCCAGCAGCCCTGGACAGCAGTGAGTACCCCCAGTAGGGAAGGGGCAAGCAGCCCTTCAGGGGCGTCTTCTGCTCCACCTCTGCTTCTCTAGCTCTTCCTGCCTCCTCCTTAACTGGTCTCTTCTGAAAACACACATGGCTCCCATAGGATCCTCTCATTTTGGAGCCTGGGCTACATTTAGCACCTGGAAGGGGTGATGGGAACAGTTGGTGTTCTTTGTTCATTCTACTTATTTTTACCCCGCACCTCCCCACCTTTTTTTTTTTTTTTTTTGCAATGCTGGGAATCAAATCCATGGCCTCCCACCTACCAGGCAAGCACTCTCCCACTGAGCCACATCCACAGGCCTTTGTACACTTTTTACTAACAACAGTATACTTGCTTGTTAATAAAAATCATACAGCACAGAAGCACCCTTTCTAGGACTCACCCTAGAAAGTTTGAGTCCTCAGTTATAGGGGTTACTACATGATCCCTCTCCCCATGCTGGTTCCAATCATATCCCCAAGCCCTAAGAGCCAGGTACCAATATTATCCCCCTTTTACAGATGGGTAGGCTTAGTCACAGAGAGGTTAAATGTTTTGTGGAAGATCACAGGGTAGAAAGTGGAAGAGCCAGGATTCAACCTGAAGGAGACTTTTAGTGCACTGGTGTGCCAAATGGCATCAAGCTCTTTAGTTAAGCCACCTAAAAAATGCTTTCCTAAGAGGAGTTCTTAAGCAAAATTCAGGAATTTTGTTTTAAAACACATTGAAAAAAATCTCTCTCTCTCTCTCTCTCTCTCTCTCTCTCTATATATATATATATATATATATACACACACACACACACATATATCCTTTTCTAGATAGATAGTCCAAGCTATGTAGACAAGTGGATAGAGAAGGAGAAATAGATTTTCCACAGTATTATGCCACTAGATTTTAGCTGTCAGCCTAGACTCGTTCATGGCTTGAATGGCTTGTATTTTAATTTCACATTCCCAGGAGAGCGCTGGACTGAGACCAGCCTTGGGAGCCCTCGTTCTGTCCAATCGGGTCGGGTGGTTCAGTCTTGAGGCTACTGCCAACCCACAACTGGACAGTAGTTTGGACGTGGGATTGGGCGTCTGTGCCACGTTCCCTAACCTTGGCGCTCGGCTCTCGCAGGCCCAGGCATGCGGCTACCGCGCGTCTCCGGCACTGTAGTGACTGCACTCCTGCTGGCGCAGACCTGCCTTCTGCTCTTCCTGGTCTCCCGACAAGGACCGTGGTACCCAGCCGGCGGCAAGCAGCGTGTGCACGTGTTGGTGTTGTCCTCTTGGCGCTCAGGCTCATCCTTCGTGGGCCAGCTCTTCAGCCAGCATCCAGACGTGTTCTACCTGATGGAGCCCGCGTGGCACGTCTGGGCTGCCCTGTCGCAGGGCAGTGCTCCAGCGCTGCACATGGCTGTTCGCGATCTGGTGCGCTCTGTCTTCCTGTGCGACATGGACGTGTTCGACGCCTACCTGCCGTGGCGCCGCAACCTGTCAGACCTCTTCCAGTGGGCGGTGAGCCGCGCGCTGTGCTCGCCCCCCGCCTGCAACGCCTTCAGTCGCGACGCCATCAGCAGTGAGGCTGTGTGCAAGCCACTGTGCGCGCGGCGGCCCTTCGGCCTGGCCCAGGAGGCCTGCCGCTCCTATAGCCACGTGGTGCTCAAGGAGGTGCGCTTTTTTAACCTGCAGGTACTTTACCCGCTACTCAACGACCCAGCGCTCAACCTACGCATCGTGCACCTGGTGCGCGATCCAAGGGCGGTGCTGCGCTCCCGAGAGCAGACCGCCAAGGCGTTGGCGCGCGATAATGGCATAGTGCTGGGCACCAACGGCACGTGGGTGGAGGCCGACCCCCGCTTGCGCGTGGTGAGCGAGGTGTGTCGCAGCCACGTGCGCATAGCTGAGGCCGCCCTGCACAAGCCGCCGCCCTTCCTGCAGGGTCGCTACCTCCTGGTGCGCTTCGAGGACCTGGCGAGGGAGCCGCTGCGCGAGATCCGCGCACTCTACGCCTTCACCGGCCTGAGCCTTACGCCGCAGCTCGAGTCCTGGATTCACAATATCACGCACGGGTCGGGGCCCGGTGCGCGCCGAGAGGCCTTCAAGACCACGTCTAGGGATGCACACAACGTCTCCCAGGCCTGGCGCCACTCGCTGCCCTTCAGCAAGATTCGGCGCGTGCAGGAGCTGTGCGCCGGCGCCCTGCAGCTGCTGGGCTACCGGCCCGTGTACTCTGAGGATGAGCAGCGTGACCTTAACCTGGACCTCGTGGTGCCTCGCGGCCCGAGCAGCTTCAGGTGGGCGTCGCCCACCGATGAGCACTCCAAGCCTTAGCGGAGGACCCTAGTTGCGACAGTAGTTTGGGTGCCGGAGGAGCGTGTAAGAAAGAGACGTGGACAGGCGCATCGCATGGGAAAGTAGAGTCAGCCACCAGAGAAGCAGGGAGAGTCCAGGATTCTCCCCTGTACTAGGAAAGGACCAAGTCTTTCTCCCCGATTCTCGGCTTTCTTTCCTTTGAGCCCTCTTCAGGAGCTGATTTCCCTACACGTATGCTCTTCACGGAAAGCAAAACTCCCATCCCACTTCCCTTGGGCACTACTCAAGCATTTTCTTTCCCCTTGATTCTTTCCTCCCTTGGGACGCTCTACGCAGTAGTTGAGAAGGACGTCTAGCTCTGGCTGGGAATGGAGGGGCACAGCAGTGAGCTGGCTCCTGAAGTTTGTACATCATCTCGTGTTGCCTCCCCCATATGCACCCTGGACTCCGTTCCCCGCGCCTTCTGCACCATACTTCATCAAAGCCACAGGTTATTGTCACCTGTATCTTTAGTGAGAAATCAGAGAAGATGCCTCTGTCTTGTGGTCTTCCATCAGTGTCTGTCTGCCCCATCTCCCAGGAGCCCACACCCCTCCCCATCACCCTGCTCAGGTACGATGAACCTTTGATTTGCCCTGAGAGGAGAAATCCAACTTATGAAAATAAACGATAATTAACCTGTGTGATACAGATTAGAGTTTGCAGCCCATGAAGTAAAGAGACTTGTCCAAGGTCATCTGGTGAGAAAAGAGGAGGAAGCAGGGAGGGGGATTTTGCTCTGGAACTGCAGTAGGGAAAAAAGCTACGAATCAGGCTTGCACAGACCTGTCTCCTATCAAAAGGGTGGATCTTCTCCCCGTTTTATTTCCTTTAGGAAAAAGCAAGCAGTGTCACCGCCAGAGACACAACTGTGGTGTATAAGAGGTGTTGAATTCTGGGCCAGAGAGAAATTTGGATAAGCCTGGAGGGAGGCAGTGAGGAGGAAAGGAGTGGGGAGATGGCTGGGCAGCAAGCCAGGTAAAGTGGATGGCAGAGTAAGAGGTTGGCAGCAGGATCCGTGCCTGGAAGGCAGGTGGGGCAGCTCATGGGGTGAATGTAACTAATAGGGCTTGCCAGGAGCTTGGAAGGCAGAAAGGCTTTGGGGGTGATTCTATCTTCCCTTGGTCTTTCCAGGTCAAGCCCTAGAGGAGGAAAGATTAAGATTCCTGCCTTTAAGCCACAACACGTAACTCTGGCAGCTAAAGGCTTATTAAAAAGATACTAGGTATGCAGAAGACTTAGTACTGAGCTCAGGAAATAGGAGGCAATAAGTGCTCTGTAAATGCTTAAAGGGAAAAAAAAAAGTTCACAGAACCTCTAGGAACAAGGAAATAGATTTGAGTTCACACAAAACACTAAATCACACTGGGGCTCCAGTACGTGCTGGCATACACCTGTTATCCCAGGTACTGGGAAGCCTAAGGCAGTTGGATTGCAAGTTCCAGGTGAGCCTAAGCAACTTATCAAGACCTTATCTCAATATAAAAAAATAAAAGGGGCTGGAAATGTGGGTCAATTTCAGAGTTCTCCTGGGTTCAAACCCCGTACCACACACATCACACTGAAGCACACAGTTGGTCTGGAATCTCTGATGGTTGCCACCAATCATTGTTGCTGTCAGTCACCAGAAGGAATTCTGGGGGTCCCTGACTCCTGATTGTCATCTTAGATGTAACCTTAGATTGGTGGGGCAAAGAGGAGCTGACATTTTTTGCTTCTTTATTTGGAGAGAGCAGAGATATTGACGTCAAAGCTGATACCTCAGGACCCTTCCAGTTTTAGAAGCGTCAGGTCACATAAAGCCTGGATCTGCTGCTGTTGACAATAGTGTGGGAAGGCATTTAAGACCTCAGATTAATGGAGATTCTATAACTTACAAAATGTCTTAGTCCATTTGGGCAGCTATGATAAACTACCTTAAGTTGAGTAACTTATAAACAACAGAAATAAATTTGTCACAGTTTGGAGGATGGAAGTCCAAGATTAAGGTGCTGGCAGGGTCTGCTGAGGCCCCACTTCCTCACAGATGGTGCCTTCTAGCTCTGTCCTCACCAAGTGGGAGGGTCAGGGCAGCTCTCTGGGGCCTGCCTCAAAATAAAAAGGCCTGGGGAAGACACTCAGGAGCAGAGCACCCCTCGTTCAATCCATACAGCTGGCCTGTAAACTGATGCTTGCCACCAGTCACCCAAAGTGATTCTAAACCAAATCATGAGGGCGTCACAATCTTGGTCCCTCTAATTACCTCCTGAAGTCCCCTCCTCCTAATGCCCACTTTAGGAGTGAGGATTTCAACCCAAATATTTGGGGGAGACACAATTCACACGCTAGCAGAAAGGCTAGGATCACATAGCTTAGCATATGGGCTGGCATTCAAACTCATCTCTTTGACTTCAGTGCTAATAGTCCTAACAAGGAAACCACATTAAGAATGAAGGTGGACCTTCATTCCAAAGAACCTCACCACAGGCTCAGAAAGCCAGATCATTTGCCCCTGCCACAGATCACTGGAGGTCAGGGAGTCATCCTGGCATTTGGTTACAAAAATCTCAAGGACCAGAATGTCAAGAGGTATGGTAGACAGTTGGCTGGGGCATCGGGGACCCTGCTTCTGGTCCCTTTCCTGCCGGTATGTCCATACCCAAACTACCTTCCCTCTCTGCTGACCACTGAAGACAAAAGCAACCTGCTGGCCCTTCCTATAAGGAGTCCAGTGTCAAGAGGAGGAATCAGCCTAGGAACAGACAGTCCCAGTTACTGTGGAATGTTAAGGCAAAGAAGGATGAGCAAAGAGGTTCACGATGCCAGAGGCTAAGAACGAGGAGACACTGATCTCTAGTGGAGTTCAAGAAGTTTTGGTGGGGAGCTTAGAACCCAGTCTGACATGGCATCTGACAAATTTCATTTGCTCCTGCTCAGGTCACAGATTCTGTTGATGGTCACAATTAATGGCCTATGCTGTTCCACGCACTTTGCCATATGATCATCCATTCTTTTCTGACTCCCAAGGTGCCAGGACAGAGATGACTGGCTCCCAGTTGCTCCCAGTTGGCTCCCTGTACGTGGAGCACTGCAGGTAAGGCTCAGGTGAGCCCTGATCTCTGTGAGAGGCTCCAGTAGCTCTGTGTCTTCTCCTGAACTCTGGACAAGCTTGATAAAGGCCCAGGGCTCCCTGCACAGCAGGCACTCAAGACAAGCCTCAGGGTGAACCCAGATCAGACTCAGGACAAAGGAGAGGGGAGTGCCCAAGGGGGAACAGTAAAGCCTAAGTTTGGTTTGGGATCCCGGGGAGACAGATTCTTGTGTTACTGGCTAAATATGCCTTGCTTCTACAAGAATACCTTGGGGGACAGAGAAGAATGGATGAGTCATACAGCAAAGCATGTGGAACACACAGAGGCCACTAATTGCAGCCATCAAAAGAATCTGTGACCCAAGCAGGAGCAAATGAAACTTGTAGAATGCCAATGTCATCCTGGCCTCTGAGCATAACACACACACAAACACACACACACACACACACACAGAAGAAAGCCCTGTCACTGAAGTCTGTGATGAACAAAGCCCTCTGGGTTGACTTAGAAATGACTGTTTTTTCTTTCTTCTTCTTCTTTTTAAAAAATCAGGTATCAGGGATTGAACCACTGAGTCACCTCCCCAGCCCTTTTTGTTTTGAGACAGGATCTCCCTAAGATTGCTTAGGACCTTGCTAGTTCTTGATAAGGCTGGCCTTGAACTTGCTATCTTCCTGCCTCAGCCTCCTTTCCTGGCCTCTAAATCTGGGCTGGTCCTGTGATTCACTTTGGCCAGCAGAATGTAGCCTAGGAAATGGTGCACCAGTTCCAGCTTTGGCCTTGTAGGGGAGGCAAAACGGTACCTTTATCCATCATAGATTTTTAGCTGGGGCTCTTTAACAAAAAGAAAAATTAACAAGAGGGGCTGGGGCTGGGGCTCAGTGGTAGAGTGCTTGTCTTGTATGTGTGAGGCACTGGGTTCAATTCTCAGCACCATAAAAAAATAAATAAATAAAATAAAGGTATTGTGGCCATCTACAACTAAAAAAAAACAAATAAAAAAGAAAGATTAAGAAAAAAACAGCTCACTAATGAATGAATTCATAAATCATATCAGAGAAAGAAAAATAACTCAAAGCAGTGGCTTCAAACTTCAGCTCATATGGCAGCTTCAAAATGAACAATACATTTGTAGAGAAATGACAGGACAAAGGAAAGCAGTTTTAGGCTTCCCAGGGCAGTGAAGCAAGGAAGATAAATTTACAAGACATAAGTGATAGGGTAGACTTGTTTGTAGATTGTGCTCTTGCCAACTCTGGGTTGATAAGAGTTTATAGTTGTCTCCTCTAAAGAATTTATATCCTGCCTACCAGCAGCAAAGGTGGAGGGCAAAGGAAGCTTTTTTGCTGTACTTGTTGCTTTTTAGGTGCCTTCAGCTTAGAATTAATTTTTATGTAAAAGAGCCACATTTTCAGGTGGCATATTTTGCTTGCTTTCTGTCACAAGAGGAGTCCAAGGCAGTCCCTCCAAGTGGCACAGGATCTCAACTCCAACTGGGCATGTTCTTGATTTATGCTGCTGAAAAGAATTTTGTGTTGAAACAAAGCACAAAGCTGGGCACAGTGATGCACCCTGTAATCCCAGAGACTCGGGAGACTGAGGCAGGAGGATGGCAAGTTCAAGGCTAGCCTCAGCAACTTAGTGAGACGGTCTCAAAATAAAAAATAAAAAGGTCTGAGGATGTGGCTCTTGGTTAAGTGCCCCTGGGTCCAATCCCTAGTACAAAAAAGAAAAAGAAAAGAGCAAACAAGAAAGCCACAAGCAAAGACTTATTAAAGGACAGCAAAGCAAAAGCATGCATCCCCCAAAGCAGGGTGCTACTGGCTCTCAGAGGAGAAGATCAGTAACACACCCAGGGGTGGACTCTCTCATTATATATAAGATTTTCCTGGGAAGAAAAGCACAGGTTCCCACGTAAACTTTTGTGAAAATCAAATCTATGTCAATCATTTGATATTTGGGGCTCAGAATATTTCCTCCTGGTTAAGCAGTCTCACCGTAAATCAATTGTGGGCACATCGTATAGGTCTTTGAATCTGGTGACATTTAAACTGATTCTGTTTTTGTCCGAGTTGAGCTGATACAAGCATATACTGGAGGTTTTGTTCGTCTAACTAAAGAGACCAGTCATGCTCATAGATCTGGGTCTCTGTCTAGAAAGATCTCTTTTTTCTGAGAGCCCACCAATCTCATGTGGGCCTTTGTCCTTTTTGGGGGACTCCTGACTCTGTCATGAAAACAAGTCCAGGCTAGCATGGTGGACAAGGAGAGACCTGGTGAGGGAGAGTTCAGTTGCACCATCAGGGACAACTGTCAACACACTGTCACTTCTGCTATATTCTGCTGGCCAAAGAAAGTCCCAAGCCAGCTAGGTGGGGTAATAGACTCCAGATCCTTTGGGGGCTGGGGCGAGTACTGGGGATTGGACCCAGAAGCACTTTACCAGAGTTACATCCCCACCTTTTTATTTTTTTATTTTGAGATAGGGTCCTGCTAAGTTGCTTAGGTCTTGGCTAAGTTGCTGAGTCTGTCCTTGAACGTGTAATTCTCCTGCCGCAGCCTCTTGAGTCACTGGGATTACAGGTGGGTGCCACCTAGACTCCACCATATACTGACAGGAGGAGTCTGTTTCACTTTGTGTGTAGGTGTGTGTGTGTGTGTGGGGGGGTTCCTTTGTTTTCAAAGAGTCAACTCTACTTTACATATTTTGTACATTCTTCTTGAACCAGGTTTATTTTTCCAGTTTTGCAGATATTCAAGACACCATTTATTGAACTTTCTAATCTTTAAGATCAGTCAGTATGTTCCTTGGAAAGACGAATAAGTCCCATGAGTAACTCATTTTTAAAAATAAATTTTAAGGCAAAGAAATAACTTATTTTTATTTATTTTCTTTTTACTCCCCAAGCACATTATTTCAATAGTAGCAGCCAACATGAAGTTTTAGCAGCTTAATTTTACCCCTGAATAAAGCTTTTGTATAAACTGATTATTAGATATATCAGTGAGACCAACTAAGACCCAAATTGCCCAGCCAAGTCATAAACTTTAAGAACAATCAACATGTGCACTGTCTTCAAATCATTCACATTTTAGGCTGGTTGGTTACACAGCATTGGCTAACAGATATAATTAAGAATGGAGTGCTCAGGCTGGGACTGTAGCTCATTGGTAGAGCGCCCACCTCACATTGTGAGGAGGCACTGGGTTCCATCCTCAGCACCACATAAAAAATAAATAAAGATTAAAAAAAAAAAAGAATAGAGTGCTCTTGGCAGCCTGTAGCTCCCATCTTTCCACAAGAGTTCAGGCTTTGCCATCTCCACTGATGGGGTTAGAACTGGTCCCTGCACCCTTACCTGTAATGAAATTAGACCTTCCCATCACTCTCCTACATGATATAGCTTGGAAGGGTCTAGGCCCACAGCCACCCACAGTCAGGGTGAAGCATGCTTTTGGACCCCTGTGGGTGTGGGAATTCAGGAGGGCATAAGCAAAGCACAGGTGGGACCCCTGGGTACACAAAGTAAAACACTGCCTGGAATACAGAGAACCCACCAACTCTTCAAGAAGCCATTATGATATCAATAATGTGCCTTATTTTTGTTGTTATTTTTCAATCAAGAGACTCTATTTTCTACATTAGGATTGTGTCCACTGTTCACGCTGACACTACCCCTGGGACCCCTCAGGCCATGTTTGCCGCCATCTTCAAGCTTTGCTCCCAGGAGCGTATTCCTACCCTTCTCTGACTGCTAGCCTCTAACTCAGTGCTCTCCAATAGGAATAGAATATGGACCACTGATGTAGATTTTTTGTTTTGCTTTTTGGTACTGGGGATTGAACCCAGGGGTGCTTTACCAGAACCCAAGCTCCCCTAGTTATTTAAAAAAAATTTTTTTTTAATTGCTGAGGGTTTTACTAAATTGCTAAGGCTGACATTGAACTTGTGATCCTTCTGCCTTGGCCTCACAAGTTGCTGGAATTACAGGTATACGCTACTGCACCCACATACCCTCTATGTAGTTCTAAGCTTTGGATTTTCTAGTAGCCATTAAAAAAAGATGAGACGCCGGGTCCAGTGGCATTTACTTGTAATCCCAGCAGGTTGGGAGGCTGAGGCAGATGGATCACAAGTTCAAAGCCAGCCTCAGCAAAAGGGGAGGCACTAAGCTACTCAGTGAGACCCTGTCTCTAAATAAAATACAAAATAGGGCTGGGGATGTGACTCAGTGGTTGAGTGCCTTGAGTTCAATCCCTGATACCAAAGGAAAAAAAGATGAGAAACTGGTAAAATTAATTTTAATCACAAATTCTATATATCCCAATACATCCCAAATATTACACTTGTAGCATCAAACCAATATAAAAAAATACTAATTTATTGTGCATTCTTTTGAGACAGGATCTCAGTATTTTCATGCTGTCTTCAAAGTCCAATATGTGTGTAGTAGTACATTTATATCAGTAGTACATTTCACTTGGGACCAGCTGCATTTCTAGTGCTCAGTGGTCCCACATGGCCAGTGACCACCATATTGGACAGTCCAGGGCTGACTCCTCATTCTTGTTACACTTTTCTGCCTGCCTTGCCCTAGGGTCTTTCTATAACCAAATCTCACTAAGATGTTTGTCTGGAGAAAAGCCCTCTACTTCTAATCTCCATGCTTTGGAAATTTTTAAAAAACAGAAGAAGTTTTGACTTTCCAGTTGGTTCTACACATTCAAATCCCTAGAGTCTAGCAGAAGAGAAAGATACACTTCCAAAGCTTCCCATCACCTAGCCCAGAGCTTTTCTTCTCTTCTTATTACATATACTCAGATTGTATTGGCCACTTCTTGCGTTAGTTGCTTTGTCTTGATTCATTTGAATTTTTTTTTTTTTTGTAATGGGAATTGAACCCAGGGACACTTCACCTTTAAACTACATCCCCAATCCTTTTTATTTTTTATTTTAGGATAGGATCTCACTAAGTTGCTGAGGCTGGTGTTCAACTTGAAATCCTCCTGCCTTAGCCTCCCCAGGTCCTGGGATCATAGGCACCATGTCTGGCTCATTTGACTCTTACCACAATCCAGGGAGGCAAGATTCCTCTAGACTTAGGAGTGTTTAAGGGGCCGGGTTGTGGCTTAGTGTGGTAGTGTGCTTGCCTAGCACACAGTGAGGCACTGAGTTCAATCCTCAGCACCACATAAAAAAAATGAAATAAAGATTGTGTGTCCACCTACAACTAAAAAATAAATATTAAAAAAAAAGAGTGCTTCAGTAAGTCAGGCCTAGTGCCAGGCCCTGGGGACACAATAGGGGACAGAGCAGGCACAGCTCTTCCTTTTTGAGGAATTCAGACACTAAATCAATGTCCCAAGGATAAACATGCCATCATAAGAATGAAAAAAAAAAAAAAAACAAACAATAAGAAAGGATAGAGGGCAACCTCCTTTTGTCAGAGGGGGCATGGAAGGTCTTTGAAGGGAAAACATCTGGTGTGAATAAATGAACAATGAACAGAAATTAATCCACCACAGGATGAAGATAAGATAGGAAAACTGTAAAATAGGCCCATGGGAGAGGCCCTTAGTAAATAGAGATCTCTGAAAACATGGCGTTACTCAGAGCTTATTTTCAGTTAAACAAACATTCAATGTATAAAAGATTAGACATACTGTTATAGGGACAAAGGAGGCAAGGCACCGAAGATAGCAGGAAACTGTTTTATTTGGCTGCAGCCAGGTTCAGAGGACATAGCTTTTGCTGTAATCAATTAATCCCCTGAACCCCGAGTTCAGGGAGTTTCAGAGTTTTATACCCAGCATGTAAGGGGAGGGGCTCAGAAGTTCACAGTCTGCAAAAGTTCACATAAAAGCAGCTTTTTCGTTCACTGTTCTGGGCAAGTTAACCCTTCAAGGACAACACCTGAGAAGGGGAGAGCTTCTTCTGCTCGTTCTATTCTCCCCCTGACAGCTGTTACCATGGAGCCCACTTGGTAACTTCCCTTATCTTAAAAATGTAGACATCTCTGTGAAGCCAGAGGCCTTGTTTGCACATTTCTTCAAAGTACTATACTGGATATGTTTGTGAAAAACTAGTAAGGGGGTGTCCAGCACCTGGAGTGCTGGTATCTTCTCGGCCAGTGGCCAACTAAACAGGGCAACACAAAAATAGGATGTTTATCTACATTGAACTCTTTTGCAGAGATTCTTTTGCTGACAGTCCTAAAATCAGTCTGGGTGAAGGTTTCTGGAGAAGCCCAGTTAAGCCTTTTCAATGGAGAAAGGGGGGGTGCCACTTCAATATTATAACTAAAATGTCACATACCCGAGGATCTCACACAATGGGCACACAAGTGATTAATGGCTAGAGTGACCAAAGAGGAATGTTTGAATCTCCAAGGATAGAGTGGTTGCCATGGGACTTGATCTCCAAGATTTCTAAATAAGTAAAAAAAAAAAAAAAAAAAAAAAAAAAAAAAAAATATATATATATATATATATATATATATATATATATTTAGTTAGTTAGCAAGCCTTTACTTTTTTTTTTTTTTTTTGGAGACAGGGTTTCATTACGTTGCTTACAGCCTCACTAAGTTGTGGAGACTGGCTTTGAACTTGTAATCCTCCTGCCTCAACCTCTGAGCTGCCAGGATTACAGACACATGCCACCATGCCTGGATGTAGTCACTTGTTTTTTTAACCTACTTTATGAGACTTTCCTTCTGAGGCTTCTTAAAGCGCAGGGGGAAGCAAAACAACAATAAAAAAAAAAAACAGCTTTATTGAAATGTAATTGACAGACAATATCTATACATTTTTAAAGTGTAAAACTTGACTAGTTTCAGCATACATATATACGAAATCAAGTCATCACATGACCACAAATTATTTTTTTAAAACTATAATCAAATTCTAATGTTTTACCCTAATTATTAAATGTTAATTCTTTTCTTATGACTTCTGGATTTTGTTTTGTTCTAAAGATTTTGTCCTGTTCACGATTATAAAATCAGTCTTCGTGTTTGCTTTCAATAATTTGGTAGCTGGGTATTTTACATTTGCATCCACAGTCTTAAGGAATTAGCAACACTCCTGACCAGTGTGTGGGGGTGGTTAGTTATTTTTGTTTTCAGGTATTCTTTGTCCCATCGCCCTCTACTGACAGATCTTGTTCATTACACTCAGCTTCTTCACGGATATCCTCTGTGCTCCATTGGATCACCTGGACCATATTTTAAAGATCCCCATGCCCCAAATCAAATGGACCATCTCCCAACCTTCAGAAGTGAGTTGGATCTCCCATCAGTTTCTTTTACAATATAAATATTCCCTCCCAGCACAACTGTTTTCTATGAATGGCTCTTCAGATCCTATTCCTCAAACACTAGAGCAAAAGTGTGGAGTATTGCCAAAACGTATGGGATTGGCCAACCACACATTTTCCCAGTGTGGGAAGTCCTTCTGGACAACTGAATATGTTAAGGATATTTTAATGTTTTATCCAGATAAGACTGGATACCCTGGCCCAGCCTGTGGTTCTTGTGCTATTCTGTTCCCATTCTTGAAGAACTCCATTCACGCCCTCAACACTCATGAATTCAGCACCAACCTGGTACCAGGTCACTGTTGGTGCTGGGGACACATTAGTGAACAAAACAGACAAAGAGACAAAAGCCCCTGCCCTTCTGGGATTGCATTCTGATGATGGAGAGATGATCAATGAATAATAAATAGCATAAATAGTTAATTACATAAAATATTAGGAAATCCTATTAAGGAAGGATCATGGGGATTAGGAATGTATAAGTATAGGAAGGGGTTCAAGCAGTAATTTTTTTTTTAACTCCAGGGTACTTTACTACAGAGCTACATATCCAGCCCTTTTTATTTTTCATTTTGAGACAAGTCTCTCTAAATTGCTTTGAACTTGCAATTCTCCTGCTTCAACCTCTGAAGTCACTGGGATTACAGGCATGCAACACTGCGCCTGGCTCAAGCTGTAGTTTTTAATGAGGTGGTCAGGGTAGGTCCCTCGCTGAGAAAGTGACTTCTGAGCAGAATTAAAAGAGGTAAGGGAGTTAATTAAAGGTAATTAGGGATATTTATCCTGGAAGAGGAAATAGCTAACACAAGAGTCCTAATGAGAAAGCATATCTGGCATGTTGGAAGAAGAGCAAGGGCCCCGTGTGTCCAGTATGGTGGGCCAAAGGGAAAGTGCTAGGATGTAAGAGGGAGGGTTTAGGTCACGTAGGGTGTTGGAGGCCTTGGTGAAGACCTGGGCTTTTAAAATTTTTACTTTTTTTTTTTTTGGTGCTAGGGATTGAACCTGGGGGTACTTTACCACTATTCTAATCCCCAGTCCTTTTTATTTAGAGACAGGGTCTCAGTAAGTTTCTGAGGGTCTCTCTAAATTGTCCAAGCTGGCCTTGAACTTGGGATCCTCCTGCCTCAGCCTCTTAAATTGCTGGGATTACAGGTGAGTGCCACTTGCCATCTGCCACAGGAACTTTGGCTTTTACTGGGAATAAAATAGACGGTTACTGACACTTTGACTGTCTTGCCTCCCTTAGATAAATAAATATATGTCATATGTGTGAAATGTGCAAGGTATAAAAAATAATACTAGAACACTGAGCTACATTTCCAGCCCTTTTTATTTTTGTAATTTTTAATATATATTTTTTAGTTGTAGTTGGACACAACACCTTCATACTCTTCATTTATTTTTATGTGGTGCTGAGGATCGAACCCAGGGCCCCGCGCATGCTAGGTGAGCGCTCTACTGCTGAGCCACAATCGCAGCCCCATTTTTGTAATTTTTTATAATTTTACTCCATGTGGTAATCTCTTGAATTATTATGTTATTAATTTTGCCCGTTTTTTAAACTGGGTTTAAATTGAATCATTCTGTGCTCTTTGACATAGGATTTCCCCCTCAACTTTACATTCCTGAGATTTGTCTTTTTGCTGTTCAGGTTCAGGTCATTCATATTCACTGCTTTATTGTACTTCATGGGTAATTATACCACAATTTTATTTATCCATGCTTCCCTTGAAGGATATCAACTTGTTTTCAGTTACTTGCCGTCATGGTTCTACTAGGAACAATATATCTCCAGGTCAGGATGCTGTAGGATATTCATCTGAGAGTGACATTCATTCAACATTATTCTAAATAGTTACATCAAGTTTTTGCCTAAGGTATTCCAATTGTTCTATACCTCTGACATTCTCAGACTTCATAATTTTTGGCTATTTGTAATTGACAAATGATATTTCATTGTGTTTTACTGACTAATAACAGAAGTAAGCATCTTTTCCAGTTTTTTTAAAATTTTTAATTGTTCATGGACCTTTATTTTAATCACTTATTTATATACCATGCTGAGAATTGAATCCAGTACCTCACACATGTGAGGCAAGTGCTCTACCACTGAGACACAACCCCAGATCCACCCCACTTCTGATACCAAGAATTGAACCCAGGGACTCTTAACCACTGAGCCACATCCCCAGCCCTTTTTACTTTTTTTTTTTTTGAGACTGGATCTTGTTAAGTTTCAGAGGCTAGCTTTCAACTTGTGATCCTCCTGCCTCAACCTCCTGAGTCACTGGGGTTACAGGCCTGTGCCACCATGCCCTGCATCTTTGCCAATTTTTGTTAGCCATTTGTACATTCTCTTTGATAAAATACCAGGCAAGTGTTTGGTCTCTTTGTCATTTTTCTATTGATTTTTAGTAATGCTGTATTTTTAAATTTTCTTTTCTGTACACCAGGGGCTGCCTTATTCCTAAGTTACCTCCTCAGTCCTTTTTATTTTGATACAAAGTGTCCAGGCTATCCTTAAACTTGCCATCCTCCTTGCCTTAGCCTTGTGGGTTGTTAGAATTAGAAGTGTGTGTTACACTCCCAGGTTCTATTTTTTTTTCAGGGCTGGGGACTGAACCCATGCCCGCAGGCACTCTACCACTACCCCTCAGCCCTATATACTCTTGTGGCTACTCCTTTGTCAGTCAACATGTATCACAAACATTTTCTCTCAGTCTGTGGCTTGTCCTACTTTCTTTATGTTAATACTTAAATAACAGATTTTTTTTTTAGTTTAAGAGAGTTAAATTGATCAAAAATTTTTTTCATCTTGTGCTTTTGGCATCTAGTTTAAGAACTCTCACTATCTTGAGAACATGTTTTACTTTGCCTTTTAAACGTTGTACGGTTCTGTGCGTTGCTGTAAATGAGGTGGGGGTGTTCAGTTTCTCAAAAACAAAAACAAAACACCCAGTTTTTGTTTGTTTTTGTAATTTTCTTACAGGTTTGTGTTTTTCTGAGAGTTTGTATTGCCTTTCACTTTTTTCTACTTAGAGAAGAAATTGGAATTTCATCTTGTCATTAAATTTTGAACATCATCTAAGTGCTGCACTCCTAGCTACACCTGTAACCCCAGCTGAGGGAGGCTGAAGCAGGAGAACCACAAGTTTGAGGACAGCCTCAGCAATTTGGATAGACCCTAGCAACTTAGAGAGACCCTGTCTCAAAATTTAAAAAGTAAAAAATAAAAAGAACTGGGGATGTAGCTCAGTGGTAAAGCATCCCTGGGTTCAACCCCCAGTACCTAAATAAATAAAAAATTTAAAAAAGAGCTGTGGGTGTAGCTCAGTAGCAGAGCACCGAGTTACTCCATAATCACAGTAATGACACTGTCTACAGCTTGAGAGTAATTTTGTTATTCTTCCTGAGGACACTGGTCTTTCTATTTTAATCTGGACAGGTGGCTACTAGGACTATTGCACAGAGGTCAAAGTAACACTCTTGGTTAATTCCCCCATTCTTGCTTTGCACATCTTTCTATTTCTTGTTTACTATTCTTTAACTTTGCTGGAATATACCCTTAGTTTCCTAAGGCACATAAACCAGGTGAGGTTGTACATGCCTATAATCCCAGCGACTTGGGAGGCTGAAGCAGGATTGTAGGTTCAAAGCCATCCTCAGCAATTTAGTGAAGCCCAAGCAACTTAGTGAGACCCTGTCTCTAAATAAAATATTTTTAAAAGGACTGGGGATGGGGCTCATTGGTTAAGCACCCCTGGGTTTAATTCCTGGTACCAAAAAAGAAGAAGAAGAAAGAAAGAAGGAAAGAAAGAAAGAAAGGGCACATAAAACACATTTTCTGATTTCTGCAAATCTAAATGTCTTTCTTCTGACCTCTCAATTCATAATGTGACTGGGAATTTTAAATTCAAAATAATGTTCCCTAATGTGATGCCCAATTGATTGTTACATAACCCTAAAATGATTGGTTTGTTCCACTTCTAATGGACCCTGCTACTCTGGGCAATGTACTGAAAAGGAAGCATTGGTAAATATTTCATGACATTTTTAATACTTACTATTTTTATTTTAGATAAGTTCCTAGGTTGATGCAAAATCATAGCCACAGTATTAGGGGATTGGCATTAGAAAGACTCTAAACGCAGTCTTCAGGAGAGAACTCTAATAAACAATCTTGCTAATGTCCTTGAATTAAAGGGAAAATATTATGTATTTTCTACAATGTTTTTTAATTTAAAATAAATTAGGCTTAAAAAAATTTGCTCTCTGAATATTGAAGGTACTAGTGCATTGTCTACCATCCTCCTTCACTTGACTGCCAAACCATGTTATTTTATTTTTTGTGCTGGGTATCCAACCAGGGCTTCAGGCACACTAGACAAACACTCTACAACTGGAGGACATGCCCGGCCCAGGGACTTTCTCTTTATTGTTTTCCTTTTTCTTCTTTTCTTTGGAAGGGTTCAACAGCATCATTTATTACCAGAGTGTGCCTTGGATACAGCACAATTATGGAAAAATGTTGTTGGCAGTAATCACATGTTGTCACATGCCCCCAAATTCTACAGAATATGAAATACTGACAAGAAGTCTAGAATCACTGGGAAAATATCTGTAAGTCTCACACGATCTTTTAATTTCAACTAACACCATGAAAAGTTTCAGTTTCAATGACTTACTAAATTCCTAAGTCATCTTTAAAGTATTGTTCTTTTTCTCCCTCCTAGGTCAAATAATGAAATGACTCTGAAAGTTAAGAGTAGAAAGCTAAGATGATTGCTACCGGTTATTAATGTTAAAAATGACATTTGAACACTCCAACTAACCTAAACAGAGATTTTAGTATTCTATTGGTAATTTTCCAAAAACACTTTTTAAATATGTCATTCATGCACCATTAAATTCATTTGATTTAAGTGTACAATTCAAGGTCTTCATAAACTTTGGGGGTTGTGCAACCATCACCACAATCCCGCTCTAGAACATTTCCATCGTCCCAGAGATCCCTCATGCTCGCTTGCCATCACTCCTCATTCTCACTGCCAGCCCCAGGCAATCCCTACTCACCTTTCTGTCTCTATAAAGGCATGCCTTTCTGGATTTTTCATAGAAATGGGATCATGTAATATGTAGTTTCTGTGTGTGTCTGACTCGTTAAGCATTTAAAAATATTTTGAAACGGAAATATGATTGCATATCATATAACTCACTATTTATTTTGTTTATTCTTAGTTACAAAATTTTACAAGGATGTGTTATATATGGCCCCACCCTCCTTCCTTCTCTTACACACTTGATCACTTTTGTATCTCTTCAGTTCTGTATCAACTATGTTTTAAAGTTTATTCTTGCGATTTTTTTCTGCTACTTTTTTCGAAAATGCCCATTAATTAAATGGTTTAACCTTCCAGATCTCTGCCTCCCTGCCTGTGGTACTGGGAATTGAACCCAGAGACACTCTACCACTGAGCCACATCCCCAGCTCTTTTTAAAAAATTTATTTTTAGACAGGGTCTCACTGAGCTCTCCAGATTGGCCTAGAAGGTAAGATCCTCCTACCTCAACCTCCCAAGTTGTTGGGATTACAGATGTGTGCTACTGTACCCAGTCCCTCTCTGTCTCTTATCTTTGCTCTCCCTTTCCACTAATGGCTCTAACATTAATTTCCACAACTTCATTTTCTAATTAATCTATGAAATTATATAACTCAGAAGTCATATTTTTAATTTCTAAGAGCTCTCTTGTTTTCTACTCCTTTTTCATAGCATCCTATTTTGATTTTATGAATACAACATCTCCTTGCCGCTCTTTTGAGTGTGCTAATTAGGAAAATTATTTATTTTCTGTTTCCTGCATTTTCTATTTCTTCTAGGGTCAGCTGTTTTATGCACAGGTGGGGCAGGGGATGGAGGAGAGAATTGATGGAGCTATCTTGGAGGTGGACTCTCAGTGAATCTCTGTGTGTCCAACCTCCTTTCTTATTTATTCACAAAGCTTCCAGAGGATTCCTTGTCCTTCATGGTGTCCCTGAATTATGGCTTCCTTTTACAAAACATGGTATAAAGGGTAGGCGCTGGAAAAATCTATGCTAAAATCTCATCTTGGATATTTATTAATTTTGTGGTGTTGGCCAAATTATGTGTTTTAAATATCAGTTTCTCCTGTGAAATAGGCATAAAATAAGATAAGAATAATAATTTCACTGAGATGTTCAGGCTAATCAGATATTGCATAGCTATCATTTGGCTTGGTGACACATAATAAAATATTCAATAAGTATTTATTTATACAGCTACACCGTCTTCTGAAATTTGTTGAAACCTCTCATTCTTACTAAATTCTGTTAGAGAACTCTATTTGTTTATTCCTTGTCTTGATTTTTAAATTTTAATTTAAACATTGCTGAAGGGAAATGATACAATTTTGCAGTATTGAATTGGAATCTCTCTTAAATTTTCACTTCACTTAAAAACTTTAGCACATATATCCATAGTCTCCCTTCCCATTCCCACACATGTCTTCTAATGGAATCTTTCTCCCGTAGTTAGCTTTACAGAACTTTCATGTTCTTTTCAAAAAAGCTTCATAAGGGAAGGCTGAGGCAGGATGATGGCAAGTTCCAGGCCACCCTCTGCAACTTAGAGAGACCCTGAGTCAAAATAAAAAATAATGCTGGGGTTGTGGCTCAGTGGTAGAGTGCTCGCCTAGCACGTGTGAGGCACTAGGTTCGAGCCTCAGCACCACATAAAAATAAATAAAATATAAAATAATAAATAAATAAAAATAGATAGGGATATGGCTCAGTGGTAGGACACCACTCTCTGGGTTCAATCCTCATTACCGCAAAAAAAAAGAAAGAACCTCATAGATATTTGGATCCAGTACTAGCTAGAACAACAGTTGCTAAGATCAACAAATTTGTTATGATTACTGTCTGACCCCTTTTAAATTTCCATCTTTTGTCTTATAGGACGTATGCAATTGGCCTATTTTTTTATAGGTGGCGCTGTAGAGAAGAGCAGAGGCCAGCCTGCTCCGAAGGAGCAGGAGATTCTCCAGTAGGGGGCGTAACCCGCGGGGCACTAGTTCTTGGCGAGCCGTACGCAACGTCAAAGGCGGAGACAACTTTCACCCCGCCCCTTACATCTGGCGGCGCCCTGTGATTGGAAGGAAGAACTATCTCTTGGCCACGCCGTTAAGGGTGGGGGGGAAGAGGGCCTCGACCGAAGGTGACGCTGAGTCGGCTGAGGTGCGGGGAGTTAGGCTGTGCAGCACTTCGGGCGCTCTCCCCTCATCTTTATGCGGTGTATGGCGGCGGGATGGAGCGCGAGGGGAGCGGCGGCAGCGGAGGCTCGGCCGGACTCCTGCAGCAGATCCTCAGCCTGAAGCTCGTGCCACGGGTGGGCAACGGGACCCTGTGCCCCAACTCCACTTCTCTCTGCTCCTTCCCAGGTACGGCCCCGCCCCGCCCCGCGCCTGCGCACTGTGCGTCCGGCCGGCGGGCTGCGACTTCTCTCGCAGAGCTGGGTTCAGGCTCCCAGATCCACGTCTCCGGCCAAGTCCTCGCAGGTCCCCGGGGCCCCGCCACCCGATGCCAGCGCGGAGGCGGCCGAAGTTGGAGGGAGCGGCCGCAGGTGGACCCGGAGGCAGGAGGGGCCGGTCTTGGGTTTTGCAGTTTTGAACGCGCCTGCTTCAGAGTCGCGCCCGGCTCGTTGGCGGCGCGGAATGGCGCCTGGCCGCCTGTCGCGGGGACCCTGGCTGGATCGTGTCGGTCTGGCCGAGCAGCGGTCAGAACCCACCCCTCCTTTGTGTGTAGCCTGTAGCTCAGCCCCTCTGCTCCAGGAGCCCGGCTGCTGATCGCTGGCACCCGGTCCAAACCCACCCCTTTTCCAGCTGGTTTACCTGGAATCACTTGCTGAGACCTGTTGCCGGTTCTCCCACCACGCCTTGTACGTCTTTGACCGAGTCTTTTTAACTCCTCTTACCCCCATCTGACCTTCTGCTCGGCCTGGTGGGGTTCTCAAAGTTGTAATACAAAATAGAATTGTCAGTGCTTAGAGATGAGGAATTACCTCCTTTAGGAAGATTAATAAAGACTTCGAGAGGCGGGCATAGTTATTTGTATTGGACCTTTAAAGGCCAGAAGACAGACGAGTGGCGATTGAAGGGGGAGTTGGGGGTTCTCTGGCGGTTGACTGACCCAATAAACAAAGAACGGGCCTGAGACAGTGCAAAGGGAAGGCGGATGGACTGCAGTCTTAAACAAGGCACCTGGGATTTGTCATCCAGTGGGCAGCCACTGGCAGGCACCATTCAGTGGACACCTGAGACTTGCTGTGTATCACATGTCTAGCGCTGTTGGTGAAGTAGCAGACAAGATGATGGTAATCTGTGTTGGGGGTGAGTGAAGATGGAAGTTTGTAATCATGCCTAAAATGAGAATCTGGCAGCTCAAGTTGTTTCAAAAAGTATTAAGAGCACAGCTGACACCGAAAACAAAAATACACAACATTCTGGAGACCCTGTCCAAAACCTGAAACATTCATACACTATCATGACTAGGTTAGTCTGGTTTTGTTTCCTTATTCTTCCCCCTTCCCCCAACTTTACTTGGGAAATTTCAAACCTCCTGAAAAATTGAAAGAATAGTATAGCAGTTACTCATATGCTAGGATTCAGTAATACAGTCATGCATCATTTAACAACTGGGGCTTGTTAAGCAGTTCTTTTTTTAATATTTATTTTTTAGTTGTTTTTGGACACAATATCTTTATTTTTATGTGGTGCTGGGGATGGAACCCAGGGCCTCGCCAGTGTGCTAGGCAAGCGCTCTACTGCTGAGCCACAACCCCAGCAAGCAGTTCTTTTTTAAAATTTAATTTTTTCCACATTTTTATTGGTGCATTATAGTTGTACATAATGGTGGGATTTGTTACATATTTGTACATGCACACAATATCACAATATAATTTGTCCATTCCCTAGTTTTTCTCTTTTCATTAAGCATTTTTGTTTTGTGAATATTAGTGTACTTCACAACTCTAAATGGTATAGTCTACTACATACTTAGACTATGTTATAATTTTATGAGACCACCATCATATATTTGATCTATCACTAATTAAAACATGGGGGTGCATGACTTTTAAATTTTCTTCTATAAATATATATGCATACTCATGTTTTAACTTCCTCCAGAGCCCTTTCAAAAGAAGTTGCAGGATTCATGGCACTTAATGTCTGATACATTAGCATGTTGCTGCTAACACAAGGGATTTTCTTTCATAGCTACAAAATTATATTACTCCTAAGATATTTAACAGTGATCAAATAGGCCTTATTTAAATCTCCCCTCAATTGATCAAATGGTCCCCCCTTCTTTTTGGGGGGATCTGAACAAGGTTCACCCATTGCATTTAGTTGTTATGTCTCTTTAGTCTCATTTAACTTAGAACAATATTCTTCTATTTTTATTTCAATTTCTTGAAACTGACACTTTTGAACAGTCTAAGCTAATTGTGTAGAATGTCTAATATTCTAGGTTTGTTGATTTTTCTTTCTTTCTTTTTTTTTTTTTTTTTTTTTTTTGGTACTGGGGATTGTACTCAGGGGTACTCGACCACTAAGCCACATCCCCAGTATTTTCTTTAGAGATAGGGTCTCACCGAATTGCTTAGCCCCTCAGTTTTGCTGAGTTAGGCTTTGAACTCATAATCCTCCTGCTCAGTTTACAGAGCTGCTGGGATTACAGCATGCACCACTGCGCCCAGCTCTTTGATTTTTCTTCATGAATTGATTAAACATTTTTTATCAGAATGTTCCAACAGATGTGATATTTTGCACTTGTTAGAGTATCATCAGGTGATAATGTAAGTGTGTACCTTTACTGATAATAGTAACTTTGACCATTTGGTGAAGATGGTGTTTGTCAAATCTCTCCACCTAAGGATACCTTAATCCTTTCATAATTAAATGTCATATGTGGGTGATAATTTGGAATGGAATGTCCTATCTAGTCTGTCTGGCTTTTAGTTCCCTTTAAGAAAAGATTGAGATAAGGGATCTGGGATGATAGTTACATCATAGTAAAGAATCTGTAGCAATGAAAATTGTTTTGCTCTCAGAAATGGTTCTGAAAATATTAAACTGCAACATGTTCTTGAGTTTACCATTGCTGCCATGGACATGTAACTTGAAGTTATTGATAACCAGGAGTCATTCATACATTTGGCTGAGTACATGTATGAGGTGTAGCCCTTTGACTTCAAGTTAGGTGATCAGAATGTGGTGGTAAGCACATACCCTCCTGGCAGTGTCTCACCCTTAGCTGTTATGCTTGGTGTAATGGGTGCATGGAAAATAGCAGTCCCTAGTCCCTTATGTGTGTGTAAGGGGCTATGGACTGCTATTTTACATCAGGTGAGCAGGATGGCCTTGATAGTGACATTGGAGCAGAGATCTGAAGGAATCGAGGAAAACAGGAAAGTGTAGGCAAGAGGGCTCCAGATTTAGAGGCTCCTTTCAGCTGGCCCTGTGTTCCTTTCTCAGACCTTATGTTTCAGGTCAAACAAGTAGGTGAACTCGGTCAGTTTTTCTAAACCTGGGCTTCTGAGTAAACTAGGAGACATTCAGGGTCCCTGAGTGCAATATCGGGTAAGGAAGAAAGGAGGAGATGAGATCAGATCCTGGAAGGCAGTCTTGCAGGACTTGAGGAGGAAGGAGGGATGATCTGACTTGCTTTTTTTTTTTTTTTTTTAATGTATTATCCAGTGGGTTTTAGTATATTTCAGAATTGTATGACTATCACCACAGTCAGTTTGAAAATATGTTCATCACCCCTACAAGAAACCTTGACTCCAATAACAATGACTGACTGGCTTTGTGTAGAGAAAAGATGGAAGGCCAGATCAGGGTCAAGAGACCCCTGGGGTGAGGAAGGCCAGTGGTAAGTGGGCAGGCTGGCAACAGTGTCAGGAGAGAGGTGACAGACCTCAGTTGGTAGTGAGAGTCCCAAAGGCAAGTTGTTAGAGAGGAGGGAATGGAACAGGCATACTCCTTGTAGGTAGGTGGGATTTGTAAAGAGAGGGGTCTCCCAGGGCTGGGGTTGTGGCTCAGTGGTAGAGCACTTGCCTGGCACATGTGAGTTACCGGGTATGCTCCTCAGCACCACATAAAAATAAATAAATAAAGGTATTGTGTCCATCTACAACTAAAAAATATTTTTGAAAAAGGAGGAAACCTACTGTTATATTAAAAAAAGAAAGAAGGGTCTCCCAGTGGACAGTGGAGAGGTGCAGGTTGCTGGGTGATGAGCCTCAAGGCAATCTGACTCCAGGAGTTGGGGGATCCGATAGGACTGTCATCCCCAGGACTGTTGTGGTGTACTTAGAACTCTGACTTTAAGCCGGGTGTGGTGGCACAGGTCTATAATCTTTATTTGGTACTGGGTATTAAACCCAGGGACACTATACCTCTGAGCTATCCCTAGTCCTTTTTATTTTTTAATTTTTTTGGTAACAGGGATTGATTGAACCCATGGGCACTTAACCATTGAGCCACATTCCCAGACCTTTTTTATTTTTTCTTTGTGACAGGGTCTTACTAAATTGTTTAGGTCCTCTCTAAGTTTCTGAAGCTGGCCTTGAACTTGGAATTCTCCTGTCTCTGCCTTCTGTGTTGCTGGGATTACAGTGTGCCACCACACCTGGCAGGTTTGGCTCTCTTGCACTCTCTCCATGTCTTTTCCCCTCAGTTTGACACTTCTGCAGTGTTACATGCATGGATGCCCTTACCAGGTGTAGCTCCTCTCTCTCTCTCTCTCTCCTTTTTTTTTTTTTTTTTGTACTAGGGATGGAACCCAGCGGTACTGTACCACTGAGCTATAGCCCCAGCCCTTTTTTACAATTTTAAGGCAGGGTCTAAGTTGCTGAGACTGGCCTCAAATTTGCCTTCCTGCTCTTCCCCGGTTGCTAGAATTAAAGGGGTGTGCCACCATGCTTGACTCTTAAGATGTAGCCTCCCAGTCTTAAACTTCTCAGCTTCCAGAACTGTGAGCCAAAACATTTCTGTTAGAGTAGCACAGAATAGACTAACATAGCTGCCAAGGTAAACAGAACTGAAGATAATGTGCTTGATTTGAAGCAGCGAAAAGGAAATACTGTAAGATATGTAGACAAATATTTTTGACAGTCTATTGAGCCAGGGAGATGAAAGTGCTACATGGCAATCAATAAATAGCTATTAAATAGATGGAAAATTAAGGTGCAGTAGATTAAAGAGAAATCACTTAGGTTTTAAAAAAGCATTTTATAGATCCAGTTTTGCTTTTGCTATTAAGAGTCCTGTAAAAATCCCATCCATCAGAAAAGTGCTTTTATAAACTGTGCTACTCATCTAATAAAACATTTTTTTCTAGTTGAAGTGACTTAAGTGGTACTATATAAAATATGTAGGCACTGAAGTAGCCGGTGGATGTGGCTTAGGGCTGTAGGGGTGCAGTATGCTTCCCCCTTCTGAAACTTGGGGAAGCGCCGACCTGCTATAAAGTGTTCACAAATTGGCTATTAAGCTCTCAGAGGAGTTGAGGTGTGGGTCTGGTAGGTCTGCTTGGCAGGTGCCATGCTCCAGGGGAGGTGGGAATGGTGTTTTAGCTCCTGGTGGTGTTAACAAAACAAATACAATAAATTGCTTAAACAATAGACATTTATTTTCTTTTTTTTTTTTTTAAAGAGAGAGAGAGAATTATTTATTTTTTAGTTTTCGGTGGACACAACATCTTTATTTGTATGTGGTGCTGAGCATCGAACCCAAGTCACATGCATGCCAGGCGAGCGCGCTACCGCTTGAGCCACATCTCCAGCCCCTGACATTTATTTTCTTAGTTCTGGAGGTTGGAAGTCTGAGATCATGATGCCACCATTGTCATGTCCTGGTGAGGACTGATTTCCTGCTTGCAGGTGGCTGCCTTGTTGCTGTATCTCCACATGGCAGGAGAGAGAGAGAGAGAGAGAGAGATACATAGATAGATAGATATGGGGGAGGGAGGGGGAGAGGGAGGGAGGGAGGGAGAGAAAGAGAGACTAGGATCATCTCTCTTCTTGGAGATTGGGATCTCTTCTTATAAGGCCACAATCCTATCAGATATGTATTTATTTAGTACTGGTGATTAAACTCTGGGACACAGAGCTACTATTTTTATTTCTATATAATATGTACTTAAATTTTTTAAGCTTGGGGTATGAGTATTTATAGTCCATATTGCATGATTTAAATGTGTTTTTAATAGAATTTGCAAATAACTAAAATAGGCCAGTTATTTATTTAAAAAAAATTTTTTTTGTAATTGTAGATGGACAGCATGCCTTTATTTTATTTGTTTATTTTTATGTGGTGCTGAGGTTTGAACCCAGTGCCTCACACTTGCAAGGTAAGCCCTCTGCCACTGAGCTACAGCCCCAGCCCCAAGGCCAATTATTTTGACAGGGTCACACTAAGTTGTTGAGGCTGACCTCAAACTTAGGATCTTCCTGCTTCAGCCTCCCAAGTCACTGGGATTATAGGTGTGTGCCATTGGGCTACCCAGCAAGCTACTAGTTTTTAATCAGGACAATTTTGCCTCCTTGTAGACATTTGTCAATGTCTAAAGATATTTTCAGTGTCACTTCTGTGGCGGAGTGCTGCTTCTAGCCAGAGATGCTGTTCCATGTTCCTACAAAGCACAGCACAGCACCTCCCACCCCAACAAAGTTATCCAGTGGACATGGCAGTGGTAGCTGGTGGAAAAACCCTGCTGGGTTAAGCTGAGCACTGGTCTCTACCTTTGCCTGCTACTTCCCTGCCCCAGCCTAACGGTGAATATTGAGTTTTAGCTAATGTGCCACCTTCATTCTGTCTTTTGGATAGCTCATGAAGATAGCTAGTCTATTTTCTAAGGGACCTGATGTAGGGGTTTTTTTTTTTGGTACTGTGGCTTGAACCCAGGAGTGCTTAACCACTGAGCCACATTCCCAGCCCTTTTTAAATATTTTATTTAGAGACAGGGTCTTGCTTAGTTATTTAGGGCCTCACTAAGTTGCTGAAGCTCGTTTTGAACTCATGATTCTCCTGCCTTAGCCTCCTGAGCCACTGGGATTACAGGCATGTACCACCATGACTAGTTGATACAGTTTTTTTCAAACATAGTTGGTGATCAAATATTTTAACTTTGGCTTGGGGTATAGCTCATAACTCAGTGGTAGAGTGTGTGCTTATCATGCTGGGTTCAATCCCCAGCACCAAAAAGGGGTGGGGGAGAGTGCTCATTTTCAGTCATCTTAAGAGTGGGTAGAGTCTCTCCTTAGGAACTAGCTCTTCTAACCTGCCTTATCTCTTACCTGCCATTTTCTTCAAGACAAACATTTTCTGGTGTTTATTTTACAGCTTAAAAAGCTTTGATATCCTACAGGGTGCAGTGGTGCATGCCTATAATCCCAGTGGCTTGGGAGGCTGAGGCAGGATGATTGCAAGTTTAAAGCCAGCCTCAGCAACTTAGTGAGACCTGTCACAGTACCAAAATGATAATAATAATAATAAAAAGGGCTGGGGATATGGCTCAGTGATTAAGCACTCCTGGGTTCAATCCCTGGTACAAAGAAAGAAAGAAAGAGCTTTGATATCCTAATAGCAGGTGATGGCTTGATATTTACTGCATTGTCTTTAAGAGACTGTTGCATGAATATACTGGAATAGCTTTTCCATTTTAGAAGACTAGATAATCAAAGACAGGAAAGGGCAACAGGCATCTGCTGCATGTTAGCCTATTCAGTTTGGTACTCAGTCTTGTGCTTCACATAGTTGGAAAATTATTTGGATTTTTTTACAGATCTAGATGTTTGTTGTTTCAGTTTGAGGCTGTAGGTAGCTTATCAGGGGTTGGTCAATATTTTCTGTAAAGAGCTAGAAAGTAAATACTTTAGGCTTTGTAGGCCATGTGATCTCTGTTCCTGTGTCAGATATGTTAGTCAGTTTTTTGTCACTGTGACCAAAATATCTGACAACTTAAGAGGAGGAAAAGTTTATTTTGGCTAAGGGGTTCTAGAGGTTTAGTTTGTGGTTGGCTGAGTCCTTTGCTCTGGGACCAAGGTGAGGCAGAAGTACATCATGGCTGAAGGGCCTGTCAGAGAAACACTGCTCAGCTCAGGGCAGGTCAGGAAGGGAGTGTGGTCGCTGCAAGGAAGATAGACTCTTCCAGGTGCTCCCCCAGTAACCCACCTCCTCCCGCCACACCCCATCTGGCTATGGTTAACACCCAGACAGACCATTCAAACTAGAATGGACTGATTCAGGTACAGTCCTTACAATCTTATCAGTCCACCTCTAAACATTCCTATGTTAACATTAACACTGGAGCTTTTGCGGGGAATCTCATATCCAAACCATAACATCAGCTTTGCCCTTGAAGCTGGAAACTGTCATAGACAATACTTAAGTGAACAGACGTAGGTTTAAAGAAGTTTTTATGTTTATAATCTTCTAGTGGATTCAGATAAGTCCTTAAGTACAAAAAACAGGTGGTGGCCTGGGAGTGGTCATTTGCTGAACCTGCTGAAACCATCAGTATTTGGACATAGGACTGATGAACTAACCTATAGTGCAGCTGAATGATTTTGAAAATGAAGTTAACTGGGAAGGTGAGTGATTTGCAGCTTGCCTTTCTTTTCTCGCAGAGATGTGGTATGGTGTGTTCCTGTGGGCACTGGTGTCCTCCCTCTTCTTTCATGTCCCCGCTGGATTACTGGCCCTCTTCACCCTCAGACATCACAAATATGGTAGGTTCATGTCTGTAAGCATCCTGTTGATGGGCATCGTGGGACCAATTACTGCTGGAATCTTGACAAGTATGTTAGACATTAAAATACCAGTCAAAAACGTTTAATGTGATAAGTCAGTTAATTTCAGGACTTGTTTTAGAACATATTTGAGTAGGATAAATAATAAAAAGTGTTTTTTAATCTTAGGTCCTATTCCTTAATGTATTGTTTTTTCTTATTCCCAAACCCCCTTTGTTTGGCTAATCTTTGACTTCCTGAGAAGTACCTGATTTGTGTTCTGTTTATTTCCTTTCCCCCTGCCCCTTAGAACTTTCTCAAAAATAACTGGAGAAACATGGATATTATTTTTAAAATAACTGTATTTTTAAACCTGCTTTTTGTTTTTGTTTTGCTCTTTGGCTTTTGGCTCATGTCATAGGACACAATTACAATGGTGAGAATAATAAGTTTAAATTATTTTTAAGCTCACAATAGCATATAAACATGTTTTATATAAATTGCAAACTATAAGGAAGCAAAATAAAAAAATTATGATATATATTAATAACTACCACAGTTTGTTGCATTTTTTTTTTTTTAGGTATACATATAAACATAAATACATTCATAGAACACAGACACTTAATAGTCCCACAAATTTGTCACTTTAGTATTTTCACTGTGAATTTAAACCTTGAGCTTTAAACAGAAATTTCCTTGGTCTCTTTGACTTAAGGGTTTTTGTTTTGTTTTTTGTTTTGAGACAGTGTGACCCAATTTCTGTTGATGGCATTACCTCCTGCAGTTGCAGAGACCTCTGCTCCAGTTTCTACACTTGATTACTGGCCCCAGGCACCAGCTTCATTTTTCTCATCAGTAAAATAGGGATAATACTGCCAGGCATGGTGGTGCACACCTGTAATCCCAGCAACTGGTGAGGCTAAGGCAGGAGGATCACAAGTTCAAAGCCAGCCTCAGCAATTTAGTGAGACCCTGGCATGGTACCAAAAACAATAATAAAAACGGCTGGGATGTGGCTTAAATGTTAAGCACCTCTGGGTTTATTCCCTGGTAATGTAACCGTTTTGCAGCCTGGGTGATGACTGAATGAGATAGTACACACAATGAAGCACCTAAACTGATGCCTGCTCTGCAGTGATTAGGTATAAATGCTGTGTTTATTTCTATCTTTAGGCATTAGGGTGGAGTTTATTCCCTTCCCATTTGCTGTTTTCTCTGGTGGGCTTTTTCCTTTCTGCCCTCCATCATCTAAATCCCACTTTAGGGCTGGACATGGTGGCGCATGCCTGTAATCCCAGCAACTCAGGAGGCTGAGGTAGGGGAATCACGAGTTCAAAGCCAGCCTCAGAATTTAGCAAGACCCTATCTCTAAATAAAAAATAAAAAAGAGTGGGGATGTGGCTCAGTGGTTAAGCATCTCTTGGTTCAATCCCTGGTTTAAAAAAATAAAAATAAATACATACCACTTTAGGACCCATTTCAAGTAGCTTAAGCTTACGTCACAAAGAGTCCTAGTGAGGTGTGCTTTCAGACATTAGTGACAATGCCAGGGGTCGTAGGCATTTTTAGAGTGTCGAATGTTCAAGAAAACCAACTTTGGCTAATTACTCTTCTTTCTTCTTGTTCATATATATGTGTGTGTGTATCTGGGTAGATACAGGTGTTTTTTGTTTTGTGTTCTCAATTTCTAGGCAGTTACAGTGACTGCATAGGAAAGTTAATAGCATGAGGCTAAAACAGAACCCTTAAGTATCTCTGTTTTTGTGTACCCTTTGAATTAAGAACTTTGTGGCTTAGACTAAGTCCTCCTTTCTTCCTTTACCATCCCATTACTCCCTCCTCTTCCCCTTCTTGAAGGGAACCCTGAATATAACAAGGTAGAGCAGGGATTTCCTGTGGCCTGAACATTTCTTTCTTAGTCTCACTTAGAAGTTTGTCATTTATTTCGTACCTCTTCAATGCTGGGCATGGGGCTAATTGGCACAGGAATAAAGAGATGTTTTTGAGTTCACATTCAAGGTCATGAAGGAATTGCTCTTTGTGATCTTATTACCTCCAGATTATTCTACTCAGTAAATCTAGGAGACTTTGAGTTTTATAGAGTCTACATCTAAAATCACAGGTCAGTGATTTGCAAACATATAAAGAATACTTAACTAGAATAATCTTGGGGGACTGAGGCAGAAGAATTGCAAGTTTGAGGCCAGCCTAGGCAACATAGTGAGACCTTGCCTTGAAAAAAACAAACAACAACAAAACCTCAGGTGATCAGCAGAAAGAATAGGGGAAACAAGACATTTCTATAGTATTTAAATTTTAAAGTAAAAAAAAAAACTGGAACATTCTACTTAGAGTAGAATTTTAAGTGCTAAATTTCACGATTTTGTTGACCTCATTTTTTTTCTTCAATGTACTTGAATTTTTGAACCAGGTGCAGCAATTGCTGGAGTTTACCGAGCAGCAGGGAAGGAGATGATACCATTTGAAGCCTTGACCTTGGGCACTGGACAGACATTCTGTGTGGTGGTGGTCTCCTTTTTACGGATTTTAGCTACTCTATAGCATACACCCTTATGCTGTGATGTCCAACCTAAGTTTTCTAGAATCCTCAGAGAATACATGATGGAGTGTAGTGTGTTTTATTTCTTCAAGTGGAAGCAACTTGGTTCAACAGGAATGTGAAGAACATATCAGATATTTCTTCAGTTTGAAGCTGTAGCCATTGAAGATCTTTTTGGACTCCTATCATTCTCAACCAAGACAAAACAAGTTTCTTGGCCTCTTTTTTGTAGATTAAGTTTTACACACATACCTTTACCTAAACCAGGCCAACTGTGCCTTTGGGTTGGCTTCCCTTACACTGGAATATCCCTTACTATATTTGGTGAGAAAATCCATATTTCATGAATGTTGCATATTTCAGAGAAACTGGGCAATATTGGTGTATTTAACATGAGCAGAATAAGCTGCATTAAAATCTTAGTTGATCTAATCTTGATTAATATTTGGGAAACTCTTCTTTCACTGTATCTTCATGACAGTAAAGCCAACTAGGTTTTGGTTGAGTATAGCTTTGAGAGCAAATTTGGTGAAATGTAACAGGAAATAAGTTGAAGTATAACTCAAGTAGTGACTTTGGTTCCACCGTTTAAGAGATATGAGTTTGTTTGTTTTTTTACAATTGATTAAAAGAAGCTAGATAATTGACTTTTTTTTTTTTTAAGAGGGTTTTGTTATGTTCTGGCTCCAAACTCCTGTGCTCAAGCAATCCTCCTTCCTGGGCCTCCTGAGAAACTGGGACTACAGTAATGCACCATTATACCTGGCTGGCACTTTAAAAAAAAAAAAAAAAAGAAAGGATTTCTATACTTTTTCCTATTGCTTTTTGTTTTAAATTGTGGGTGGGCATAATACTTTATATGCAGTGCTGAGGATGGAACACAGTGCCTCACGCATGCTAGGCAAGTGCTCTACCACTGAGCTACAACCCTAGCCCTCTTATTGCTTTTAATTTGGCTTATTTTATTTAGTTTAATTAGAAATCTACATACCCTCTGAAGCAGCTAAGTTGAAAATTTTAAGCAAGATTGTTTAGAATATTCTTTGGACACCGAGGCACAAATAAGATACTTAAAACATTCTGCTATAGATTTTCTTAGTGACTGGGGTGGATTAATGACTTGAGACAATTATAGAAGTACAGCTGAAAATAGCATTGGTGGTTATTGGATCCTTAGTCTTGATGTGTTTACCTGGTGGTGGCTCTTCAGCCACTTGTGCAGTATTTTTGAGTGTCTACTCCCATTAAGTGCCTGAAGTTTTATTTTCAGATCTGTCCCCATTCTGCCCTTTACACTTCTTTTAAGAAAATTGATACCCCTAAAGACAATTAAATATCAAGTTTTTTAAACTCAATTTTAGCTATTTTAATTTTTATCCTACTGCTTTTCTTTTTTATTAAAAGGCCTGAAAACTTTGACCTTCAAAAGGAAAAACATTGCAAAAATTAAGTCATTTGATCCTTACCACCTAAACTGTTTGTGTAGAATACAATCAATGATGTTACCTGTTTTCAAAATAACTTCTGATAGTTAACCCTGACTTTCTTTATTTCCACATTTTTCTTGGTGCATTATAGTTGTACATAATATTGGGATTTGTTGTTACATATTCCTATGTGTGCACACAATATAACAATATAATTTGGCCAGTATCACTGCCCCCTCTACCTCTCCTTAATTCTGACATTTTTAAAGGAGAACTTTCATTATGAGATTAAGGCTGACAACCCACGAGGTCATATGCACATGAATCTATTCCATTTAAAACAAAATGCACTCTGGCTTCTGATTAGAAGAAGCTAGGAGGACATTTGCCAGTGGAATTCATAGAGAAAAATTATAAAGGAATTACAAAATTCACTGGACATTTTCTTTTAACAAATTAGACTGCTTGTTAAAACTAATTGAGTGCAGCTGAATTTCCTTTCAAAATCCCCAACAAGAAACTCAAATCTAAGCTGGGCATGGTGGTGTACTCCTGTAATCCCACTGACTCAGGATGCTAAGGCAAGAGGATCACAAGTCTGGGTCCTGTCCAGAGAACTTAGTGAGACCCCATCTCAAATAAGTGAAAAGGCTGGGGTGGTAGCTTAATGGTAGAGCACTCTTGGGTTCAGTTCTCAGTGCTACAAAAAAATAAGCTCAAATCTTTCTTCCAAAAAATATTTAAAGATTACAGTTTTCAGTTGAAAAAGCTGTGATTTTAGAAAATATCCCTTCAGTTTAAGAAATATGGGTATTATATCCCTTCTTTTGGGAAATGGTTTTAGATCATCTCTGTTGAAAAAATGCTTTTTTCTTGCCTAAAACATTCTTTTGGATATGTCACAAACGTGGGCCAGTAATTGGATCCTTCCCCCTGAAATCTAATTTTTCAACGTATTGATCCATGATTAAAATGTTAGTTTCTTTTTTTCCTTTTTTAGAGCCAAGACAAAAATTTAGGCATTTTGAAATTTAGGCATCTGTTTCTTATTTGATTATCTACTCTTTAAAAACTTCAAATATAAATTGTATCTTTAAATTGCTAAATGTTTCCTCCATCCCAGTATGTGAAGCATTTTCCTGTGAATAAATGTATAGATTGCGCTGTGTAGCTTGAAATGTTTTCAGGGAAAAACTATTTGAATGCTAAACAAAGAATGTATTCCACTTTGGTTTTCTCTTTTCCTCCCTTTTTCTTTCTCTCTTCCTTGTCTCAAATACAGATTTATTTGCAGGTGGTTGCTCAGATGGAAGAATATTGGCATTTATGTTAAACATTTTACCTTATATAGTTTTTTGAGAACTTTTGCCAACAACTGACTTTCTTAGAGATAGATGTAACCACCACTCCCCTAGCTATGCTTCCACTGCCCACCCCCAACAGTTTTTTAATGTGGGGAGGCAGCCCCGAACCATTAAAGCTGATTTCTTGATTCTTTAATAGGATTTTGGGGTAAAGGCATTTTGTGAACTTAAGTTCATAAACAAATGCATAATGAATATTATGAGAAAGATTTTTCTCTGTGCTATTAGCTATTTTTTTTTTTTTTTTGCAGCAGGATACTAATTTTCATGAAACGTTTAAACTAGTGAGAAACAGTTAATGCAAATAATGAACTTTAAATCCTTCCTTATGTTTTTTTAAGTTTTTACATGGTATGTTGACTTTTGATTCCAATATCCTTTCTGACTGCTCTGGTTTGTATAAAGTTCTTACTACACTGCAGCACACGCCTCCTGTCCCTGAGGAACCATTTCCTGGAATGTGAAGCCCTGGTGCCATCAGTGATCAACACGCAGAAAGTTTTTGTGAACTTGCATTTCTTTTTGTGCATTCTGTAAGGCTGGTTGTGACCAAATCAGCATAACATTTTGTATTAGGTTATTTCACTAACTGCAACAGTCAAAAGGATCAAATCTTTGTACAATAGAAAATTATTTAAATTTTATTTTTCTACTGACATTTCTAATTCAAGTGTAAATGTTTATCAATAAAGAATTACTTTAAATCCTGTGAGTTGGAACTGCATTTCTTTTTTAGTGGCTAATGAGTTTAATCTTTTGTAATAAAATTGTGTGACTTTAGTTTTTGGTATTTTTTAGTAACTTAATATTTAACATGTATGTTGAACTTTATTTTATGTTCAACTTTTTACTAATTTGTAGGAAAATTCTTGTTCAAAGATGTGATTACACTGTATTTACATATGCCTTTGATACATTAACTCCACATTGTGAGCCATGTATCACCACCAATATTTGTGTGATTCTGTGCTGAGATGGATGAATATTGATGTAATGTGTGAAAAGCTAATAATTTCAACACTAAATCTACCTGAAGAAAAACTCCAAATTAGGCTAATTTAATGACCTTGGTGACATAATAAATCAGATTTCTGTTCTGCCATTTTCAGGAAGTTGGATTATTCCAATTTGGGTAGTTTACCTCATGGTCATAAAATGACTGCTACAGTTGCTGACACTGTAGATGTACATTGTCTGGCAGGGGACTGCCTATTCATTGTAATTTTTTTAAATTGAGGTTTAACAGGCAATAGAGTACAAAAACCTTAAATGTATAACCTGATATAATATATATATATATATATATATATATATATATATATATATATATATATAAAAGTTATGTGACTGCCACTCAGTTCAAGAAACAGGATGATTCTAGTAGCCAGCTAGAGTGCAGAGCAGAGGATATGCACATAGTTCGACCAGAAGCCCCTGAAATTATGGGTATTCAGGACACAGCAGGGGAGGAATTTTCAGTTTCCAAAAAGAACTACATTGAGAAACCAGGGCTTTGGTAGGTGCCTGTAATCCCAGTGATCTGGGCAACTGGAAAAAGGGTTTTGAGTTACAGTTTAGTGAGATCCAAGCCAAAAACAAAATTCAGTTGCCACTGCATACCCTGCAGTCAAAACCACAAGGTGTTGGTAAGGGTGTGGAGAAACTGGGATCTCATGAATATCAAGTGGTGCAACTGTTTTGGAAAACAGTTTGGCAATTCCTCAAAAGGTAAAGCTTCATGACTGACACTTCTAGGTGAGCTTTGAAAATGTCAGGTTCTAAGAGCCAGGTGTAGTGGCACCTGCCTATAATCCCAGCAGCTAGGGAGGCTGAGGCAGGATTGCAGGTTCAATGCCATCCTCAGCAATTTAGCGAGGCTGTAAGCAACCTGGTGAGAGACCGTATCTCAAAAAAAAGGGCTAGGGATGTGGCTCAAAGTGAAAGAAACCAGTCACACATTATATGAGTCTATTTACAGGAAATGTTCAGATGTGATGATCAGGTAAAACGGGAATGATTAATGAGTGCCGGGTTTATTTTTGGGGTGATAAAATTATTCTAAAATTGATTTGATGGTGATTGCTCATGTCTTTGAATATATATGAAAATAGTTGTACACTTAAAGGAGATAGTGTTTTTTGATACATAAGTTTGCTAGTATAGAGCCTTCTGTAATGTCTCTACTCACATGTCTAATCTATTCCCTGATTTAGATAACTCAAGGACTGGATGACATAGATCCAGTCTAGTCCAGAGTATCAGTGAGAAGCAACTTTCAGTTGAAAAAAAACCCTCAATTTTTAGAAAGTATGGAACAAACAACATGGCAGTCATCAATGTCTCACCTGCATTTGATTCTGATTACTTTGTCCCCAAATTAGATTATAATTAAAATGTTTCATCTGAAAAAAATAAAGATTATATGTTTGTATTATAATATGGATCAACTTGAAAGAAAGATCCATGTGAATGTCTGCATTCTAGAATATAGTGGATTCTAGTTATTGACAGTAGTTACATTTATACTGTTGTCTCTAATAACCTCTCCTCCAGGGTTTTAGACTCCTATGAGCTGCTGGTCACAACACCTTTGTCAAAGACCATCATGTAACCTTGTTTTATGTGTGTTTCTATCCAAAGACACCTTATTTAATACATATACTTTTGCACATAATTATACACAGTATTTCTTTACAACATAACATCTCAATTACAGCATTTTGGTACAATGTACTTTTCTGTACTGAAATTGTACTACTTTTTCATAGTCATACACATACAGTACATATAGTACATATAGTACAGAAAACAGTCTGACACTGTACACTGTGAACACATACTGTACAGTACAGTAATACAATAACGTCCTGAAAAAATTAAAAGATTAAACATTTAAAGTTTTAAAAAACATTAAAAGCTTACTGTTAATGGACTGCAGGATGTGGAGGGGCAGTGGATGGTGTGTAAACCTCAACCTTGGCTTGATCCATGAAAACCAAGGGAGAGTTGGGTGGAATTATTCTGCAGAAGAGGAAGAGAGTGGCATTTTGACATCTGGCAGTTCTACCTTAGGAGTTGGGCTCCGCCACTTGTCGACGGGGTGGGCAGGTGTCCCTCCCCATTGGGCTTGAACAATTGCATCAGCTTTGTCTGGTTGGCTCTCTGCCTCATTTCTTTAAGTATCTCAGTATATGGGGCAAATGCAGTGGAGGCAAGGTGCTTGAATTTGAGGCTGCGATCAAGCATAGGGTCACACTCCTCCATGTCATTAAAATTTTTTTCCAAGGCAGAATTCCATTCTGTTATTTTGGCTGCTGTGAGAGGGAGAATTCTTGGAGTCTTGGGCTGACTACTGTTGCCATCCTCATCCTCACTGACTCTGGTGCCTTGTTTAGCCATCTCATCCAGGTCTTCATTGGTGGATTCTACTGTCTTCTCTGCAAAAAGTTCCTCCACATCTTCTTCCTTCATGTCCTCAAAGCCTTCTCCGCTTATCTGCTGTGCAATGTGCATTATGTTTCGGACACTGTTCATTATATTTTCTGTAATACCTTCAAAGCCTTCGAAATTTTCCACACAGTCAGGCCAAACATTTTTCCAACAGTTATTGATAGAAGCTGGCTTGATGCTGTCCCAGGCTGTGCCAACATAATCAATATGTTGCATATAGTGACTGACTTCCAATAGTCCATCATGGTGGTTTCCTTATTGGCCTTGAGAGTCTCCCAAGCCTTTGTGTAAAACTCTCTAGTATAATGTGCTTTGAAAGCTTTTATTATACCCTGATTAAGGGGTTGGATGAAAGATGTAATGTTTGGAGGCATAAAAAGAACTTCTACTTTGGGGTGTGCGTTTTCAACTTCTTCATGGCAGTGGACTGGAGCATTATCCAAAATTAATAAAATCTTGAAAGCAAGGTTTCTGCCCTGGAGATAGTGTTCAACTTCTGGAATGAAGCAATTGTGGAACCAATCAGACATCATCCACGCTTTTTTGTTCCACCATTGGAGTTCTGGCATAGGGTTCAC